>NC_134356.1:233200871-234400871 GCF_048569485.1 Anomaloglossus baeobatrachus
GGAGGAGGCGATGATAATAGCGTGCTAGCGCCCTCTGGTGTATGCAGCCTGGTAACACTGAGGAGGAGGCGATGATAATAGCGTGCTAGCGCCCTCTGGTGTATACAGCCTGGTAACACAGTGAGGAGGAGGCGATGATAATAGCGTGCTAGCGCCCTCTGGTGTATACAGCCTGGTAACACAGTGAGGAGGAGGCAATGATAATAGCGTGCTAGCGCCCTCTGGTGTATGCAGCCTGGTAACACTGAGGAGGAGGCGATGATAATAGCGTGCTAGCGCCCTCTGGTGTATACAGCCTGGTAACACTGAGGAGGAGGCGATGATAATAGCGTGCTAGCGCCCTCTGGTGTATACAGCCTGGTAACACAGTGAGGAGGAGGCGATGATAATAGCGTGCTAGCGCCCTCTGGTGTATGCAGCCTGGTAACACTGAGGAGGAGGCGATGATAATAGCGTGCTAGCGCCCTCTGGTGTATACAGCCTGGTAACACTGAGGAGGAGGCGATGATAATAGCGTGCTAGCGCCCTCTGGTGTATACAGCCTGGTAACACAGTGAGGAGGAGGCGATGATAATAGCGTGCTAGCGCCCTCTGGTGTATGCAGCCTGGTAACACTGAGGAGGAGGCGATGATAATAGCGTGCTAGCGCCCTCTGGTGTATACAGCCTGGTAACACTGAAGGAGGAGGCGATGATAATAGCGTGCTAGCGCCCTCTGGTGTATACAGCCTGGTAACACAGTGAGGAGGAGGCGATGATAATAGCGTGCTAGCGCCCTCTGGTGTATGCAGCCTGGTAACACTGAGGAGGAGGCGATGATAATAGCGTGCTAGCGCCCTCTGGTGTATACAGCCTGGTAACACTGAGGAGGAGGCGATGATAATAGCGTGCTAGCGCCCTCTGGTGTATACAGCCTGGTAACACAGTGAGGAGGAGGCGATGATAATAGCGTGCTAGCGCCCTCTGGTGTATACAGCCTGGTAACACTGAGGAGGAGGCGATGATAATAGCGTGCTAGCGCCCTCTGGTGTATACAGCCTGGTAACACAGTGAGGAGGAGGCGATGATAATAGCGTGCTAGCGCCCTCTGGTGTATACAGCCTGGTAACACAGTGAGGAGGAGGCGATGATAATAGCGTGCTAGCGCCCTCTGGTGTATGCAGCCTGGTAACACTGAGGAGGAGGCGATGATAATAGCGTGCTAGCGCCCTCTGGTGTATACAGCCTGGTAACACTGAGGAGGAGGCGATGATAATAGCGTGCTAGCGCCCTCTGGTGTATACAGCCTGGTAACACAGTGAGGAGGAGGCGATGATAATAGCGTGCTAGCGCCCTCTGGTGTATACAGCCTGGTAACACAGTGAGGAGGAGGCGATGATAATAGCGTGCTAGCGCCCTCTGGTGTATACAGCCTGGTAACACTGTGAGGAGGAGGCGATGATAATAGCGTGCTAGCGCCCTCTGGTGTATACAGCCTGGTAACACAGTGAGGAGGAGGCGATGATAATAGCGTGCTAGCGCCCTCTGGTGTATACAGCCTGGTAACACAGTGAGGAGGAGGCGATGATAATAGCGTGCTAGCGCCCTCTGGTGTATGCAGCCTGGTAACACTGAGGAGGAGGCGATGATAATAGCGTGCTAGCGCCCTCTGGTGTATACAGCCTGGTAACACTGAGGAGGAGGCGATGATAATAGCGTGCTAGCGCCCTCTGGTGTATACAGCCTGGTAACACAGTGAGGAGGAGGCGATGATAATAGCGTGCTAGCGCCCTCTGGTGTATACAGCCTGGTAACACAGTGAGGAGGAGGCGATGATAATAGCGTGCTAGCGCCCTCTGGTGTATACAGCCTGGTAACACTGAGGAGGAGGCGATGATAATAGCGTGCTAGCGCCCTCTGGTGTATACAGCCTGGTAACACAGTGAGGAGGAGGCGATGATAATAGCGTGCTAGCGCCCTCTGGTGTATACAGCCTGGTAACACAGTGAGGAGGAGGCGATGATAATAGCGTGCTAGCGCCCTCTGCTGTATGCAGCCTGGTAACACTGAGGAGGAGGCGATGATAATAGCGTGCTAGCGCCCTCTGGTGTATACAGCCTGGTAACACAGTGAGGAGGAGGCGATGATAATAGCGTGCTAGCGCCCTCTGGTGTATGCAGCCTGGTAACACAGTGAGGAGGAGGCGATGATAATAGCGTGCTAGCGCCCTCTGGTGTATGCAGCCTGGTAACACTGAGGAGGAGGCGATGATAATAGCGTGCTAGCGCCCTCTGGTGTATACAGCCTGGTAACACTGAGGAGGCGGCGATGATAATAGCGTGCTAGCGCCCTCTGGTGTATACAGCCTGGTAACACAGTGAGGAGGAGGCGATGATAATAGCGTGCTAGCGCCCTCTGGTGTATACAGCCTGGTAACACAGTGAGGAGGAGGCGATGATAATAGCGTGCTAGCGCCCTCTGGTGTATGCAGCCTGGTAACACTGAGGAGGAGGCGATGATAATAGCGTGCTAGCGCCCTCTGGTGTATATAGCCTGGTAACACAGTGAGGAGGAGGCGATGATAATAGCGTGCTAGCGCCCTCTGGTGTATACAGCCTGGTAACACAGTGAGGAGGAGGCGATGATAATAGCGTGCTAGCGCCCTCTGGTGTATACAGCCTGGTAACACAGTGAGGAGGAGGCGATGATAATAGCGTGCTAGCGCCCTCTGGTGTATACAGCCTGGTAACACTGTGAGGAGGAGGCGATGATAATAGCGTGCTAGCGCCCTCTGGTGTATACAGCCTGGTAACACAGTGAGGAGGAGGCGATGATAATAGCGTGCTAGCGCCCTCTGGTGTATACAGCCTGGTAACACAGTGAGGAGGAGGCGATGATAATAGCGTGCTAGCGCCCTCTGGTGTATACAGCCTGGTAACACAGTGAGGAGGAGGCGATGATAATAGCGTGCTAGCGCCCTCTGGTGTATGCAGCCTGGTAACACTGAGGAGGAGGCGATGATAATAGCGTGCTAGCGCCCTCTGGTGTATACAGCCTGGTAACACTGAGGAGGAGGCGATGATAATAGCGTGCTAGCGCCCTCTGGTGTATACAGCCTGGTAACACAGTGAGGAGGAGGCGATGATAATAGCGTGCTAGCGCCCTCTGGTGTATACAGCCTGGTAACACAGTGAGGAGGAGGCGATGATAATAGCGTGCTAGCGCCCTCTGGTGTATACAGCCTGGTAACACAGTGAGGAGGAGGCGATGATAATAGCGTGCTAGCGCCCTCTGGTGTATACAGCCTGGTAACACAGTGAGGAGGAGGCGATGATAATAGCGTGCTAGCGCCCTCTGGTGTATACAGCCTGGTAACACAGTGAGGAGGAGGCGATGATAATAGCGTGCTAGCGCCCTCTGGTGTATGCAGCCTGGTAACACTGAGGAGGAGGCGATGATAATAGCGTGCTAGCGCCCTCTGGTGTATACAGCCTGGTAACACTGAGGAGGAGGCGATGATAATAGCGTGCTAGCGCCCTCTGGTGTATACAGCCTGGTAACACAGTGAGGAGGAGGCGATGATAATAGCGTGCTAGCGCCCTCTGGTGTATACAGCCTGGTAACACAGTGAGGAGGAGGCGATGATAATAGTGTGCTAGCGCCCTCTGGTGTATACAGCCTGGTAACACTGAGGAGGAGGCGATGATAATAGCGTGCTAGCGCCCTCTGGTGTATACAGCCTGGTAACACAGTGAGGAGGAGGCGATGATAATAGCGTGCTAGCGCCCTCTGGTGTATACAGCCTGGTAACACAGTGAGGAAGAGGCGATGATAATAGCATGCTATCGCCCTCTGGTGTATACAGCCTGGTAACACTGAGGAGGAGGCGATGATAATAGCGTGCTAGCGCCCTCTGTGTATGCAGCCTGGTAACACTGAGGAGGAGGCGATGATAATAGCGTGCTAGCGCCCTCTGGTGTATACAGCCTGGTAACACAGTAAGGAGGAGGCGATGATAATAGCGTGCTAGCGCCCTCTGGTGTATGCAGCCTGGTAACACTGAGGAGGAGGCGATGATAATAGCGTGCTAGCGCCCTCTGGTGTATACAGCCTGGTAACACAGTGAGGAGGAGGCGATGATAATAGCGTGCTAGCGCCCTCTGGTGTATACAGCCTGGTAACACAGTGAGGAGGAGGCGATGATAATAGCGTGCTAGCGCCCTCTGGTGTATGCAGCCTGGTAACACTGAGGAGGAGGCGATGATAATAGCGTGCTAGCGCCCTCTGGTGTATACAGCCTGGTAACACTGAGGAGGAGGCGATGATAATAGCGTGCTAGCGCCCTCTGGTGTATACAGCCTGGTAACACAGTGAGGAGGAGGCGATGATAATAGCGTGCTAGCGCCCTCTGGTGTATGCAGCCTGGTAACACTGAGGAGGAGGCGATGATAATAGCGTGCTAGCGCCCTCTGGTGTATACAGCCTGGTAACACTGAGGAGGAGGCGATGATAATAGCGTGCTAGCGCCCTCTGGTGTATACAGCATGGTAACACAGTGAGGAGGAGGCGATGATAATAGCGTGCTAGCGCCCTCTGGTGTATGCAGCCTGGTAACACTGAGGAGGAGGCGATGATAATAGCGTGCTAGCGCCCTCTGGTGTATACAGCCTGGTAACACTAAGGAGGAGGCGATGATAATAGCGTGCTAGCGCCCTCTGGTGTATACAGCCTGGTAACACAGTGAGGAGGAGGCGATGATAATAGCGTGCTAGCGCCCTCTGGTGTATGCAGCCTGGTAACACTGAGGAGGAGGCGATGATAATAGCGTGCTAGCGCCCTCTGGTGTATACAGCCTGGTAACACTGAGGAGGAGGCGATGATAATAGCGTGCTAGCGCCCTCTGGTGTATACAGCCTGGTAACACAGTGAGGAGGAGGCGATGATAATAGCGTGCTAGCGCCCTCTGGTGTATACAGCCTGGTAACACTGAGGAGGAGGCGATGATAATAGCGTGCTAGCGCCCTCTGGTGTATACAGCCTGGTAACACAGTGAGGAGGAGGCGATGATAATAGCGTGCTAGCGCCCTCTGGTGTATACAGCCTGGTAACACAGTGAGGAGGAGGCGATGATAATAGCGTGCTAGCGCCCTCTGGTGTATGCAGCCTGGTAACACTGAGGAGGAGGCGATGATAATAGCGTGCTAGCGCCCTCTGGTGTATACAGCCTGGTAACACTGAGGAGGAGGCGATGATAATAGCGTGCTAGCGCCCTCTGGTGTATACAGCCTGGTAACACAGTGAGGAGGAGGCGATGATAATAGCGTGCTAGCGCCCTCTGGTGTATACAGCCTGGTAACACAGTGAGGAGGAGGCGATGATAATAGCGTGCTAGCGCCCTCTGGTGTATACAGCCTGGTAACACTGTGAGGAGGAGGCGATGATAATAGCGTGCTAGCGCCCTCTGGTGTATACAGCCTGGTAACACAGTGAGGAGGAGGCGATGATAATAGCGTGCTATCGCCCTCTGGTGTATACAGCCTGGTAACACAGTGAGGAGGAGGCGATGATAATAGCGTGCTAGCGCCCTCTGGTGTATGCAGCCTGGTAACACTGAGGAGGAGGCGATGATAATAGCGTGCTAGCGCCCTCTGGTGTATACAGCCTGGTAACACTGAGGAGGAGGCGATGATAATAGCGTGCTAGCGCCCTCTGGTGTATACAGCCTGGTAACACAGTGAGGAGGAGGCGATGATAATAGCGTGCTAGCGCCCTCTGGTGTATACAGCCTGGTAACACAGTGAGGAGGAGGCGATGATAATAGCGTGCTAGCGCCCTCTGGTGTATACAGCCTGGTAACACTGAGGAGGAGGCGATGATAATAGCGTGCTAGCGCCCTCTGGTGTATACAGCCTGGTAACAGTGAGGAGGAGGCGATGATAATAGCGTGCTAGCGCCCTCTGGTGTATACAGCCTGGTAACACAGTGAGGAGGAGGCGATGATAATAGCGTGCTAGCGCCCTCTGCTGTATGCAGCCTGGTAACACTGAGGAGGAGGCGATGATAATAGCGTGCTAGCGCCCTCTGGTGTATACAGCCTGGTAACACAGTGAGGAGGAGGCGATGATAATAGCGTGCTAGCGCCCTCTGGTGTATGCAGCCTGGTAACACAGTGAGGAGGAGGCGATGATAATAGCGTGCTAGCGCCCTCTGGTGTATGCAGCCTGGTAACACTGAGGAGGAGGCGATGATAATAGCGTGCTAGCGCCCTCTGGTGTATACAGCCTGGTAACACTGAGGAGGAGGCGATGATAATAGCGTGCTAGCGCCCTCTGGTGTATACAGCCTGGTAACACAGTGAGGAGGAGGCGATGATAATAGCGTGCTAGCGCCCTCTGGTGTATACAGCCTGGTAACACAGTGAGGAGGAGGCGATGATAATAGCGTGCTAGCGCCCTCTGGTGTATGCAGCCTGGTAACACTGAGGAGGAGGCGATGATAATAGCGTGCTAGCGCCCTCTGGTGTATATAGCCTGGTAACACAGTGAGGAGGAGGCGATGATAATAGCGTGCTAGCGCCCTCTGGTGTATACAGCCTGGTAACACAGTGAGGAGGAGGCGATGATAATAGCGTGCTAGCGCCCTCTGGTGTATACAGCCTGGTAACACAGTGAGGAGGAGGCGATGATAATAGCGTGCTAGCGCCCTCTGGTGTATACAGCCTGGTAACACTGTGAGGAGGAGGCGATGATAATAGCGTGCTAGCGCCCTCTGGTGTATACAGCCTGGTAACACAGTGAGGAGGAGGCGATGATAATAGCGTGCTATCGCCCTCTGGTGTATACAGCCTGGTAACACAGTGAGGAGGAGGCGATGATAATAGCGTGCTAGCGCCCTCTGGTGTATGCAGCCTGGTAACACTGAGGAGGAGGCGATGATAATAGCGTGCTAGCGCCCTCTGGTGTATACAGCCTGGTAACACAGTGAGGAGGAGGCGATGATAATAGCGTGCTAGCGCCCTCTGGTGTATACAGCCTGGTAACACAGTGAGGAGGAGGCGATGATAATAGTGTGCTAGCGCCCTCTGGTGTATACAGCCTGGTAACACTGAGGAGGAGGCGATGATAATAGCGTGCTAGCGCCCTCTGGTGTATACAGCCTGGTAACACAGTGAGGAGGAGGCGATGATAATAGCGTGCTAGCGCCCTCTGGTGTATACAGCCTGGTAACACAGTGAGGAGGAGGCGATGATAATAGCGTGCTAGCGCCCTCTGGTGTATGCAGCCTGGTAACACTGAGGAGGAGGCGATGATAATAGCGTGCTAGCGCCCTCTGGTGTATACAGCCTGGTAACACAGTGAGGAGGAGGCGATGATAATAGCGTGCTAGCGCCCTCTGGTGTATACAGCCTGGTAACACAGTGAGGAGGAGGCGATGATAATAGTGTGCTAGCGCCCTCTGGTGTATACAGCCTGGTAACACTGAGGAGGAGGCGATGATAATAGCGTGCTAGCGCCCTCTGGTGTATACAGCCTGGTAACACAGTGAGGAGGAGGCGATGATAATAGCGTGCTAGCGCCCTCTGGTGTATACAGCCTGGTAACACAGTGAGGAGGAGGCGATGATAATAGCGTGCTAGCGCCCTCTGGTGTATGCAGCCTGGTAACACTGAGGAGGAGGCGATGATAATAGCGTGCTAGCGCCCTCTGGTGTATACAGCCTGGTAACACTGAGGAGGAGGCGATGATAATAGCGTGCTAGCGCCCTCTGGTGTATACAGCCTGGTAACACAATGAGGAGGAGGCGATGATAATAGCGTGCTAGCGCCCTCTGGTGTATACAGCCTGGTAACACAGTGAGGAGGAGGCGATGATAATAGCGTGCTAGCGCCCTCTGGTGTATACAGCCTGGTAACACTGTGAGGAGGAGGCGATGATAATAGCGTGCTAGCGCCCTCTGGTGTATACAGCCTGGTAACACAGTGAGGAGGAGGCGATGATAATAGCGTGCTAGCGCCCTCTGGTGTATACAGCCTGGTAACACAGTGAGGAGGAGGCGATGATAATAGCGTGCTAGCGCCCTCTGGTGTATACAGCCTGGTAACACTGTGAGGAGGAGGCGATGATAATAGCGTGCTAGCGCCCTTTGGTGTATGCAGCCTGGTAACACTGAGGAGGAGGCGATGATAATAGCGTGCTAGTGCCCTCTGGTGTATACAGCCTGGTAACACTGAGGAGGAGGCGATGATAATAGCGTGCTAGCGCCCTCTGGTGTATACAGCCTGGTAACACAGTGAGGAGGAGGCGATGAAAATAGCGTGCTAGCGCCCTCTGGTGTATACAGCCTGGTAACACAGTGAGGAGGAGGCGATGATAATAGCGTGCTAGCGCCCTCTGGTGTATACAGCCTGGTAACACTGTGAGGAGGAGGCGATGATAATAGCGTGCTAGCGCCCTCTGGTGTATACAGCCTGGTAACACAGTGAGGAGGAGGCGATGATAATAGCGTGCTAGCGCCCTCTGGTGTATACAGCCTGGTAACACAGTGAGGAGGAGGCGATGATAATAGCGTGCTAGCGCCCTCTGGTGTATACAGCTTGGTAACACAGTGAGGAGGAGGCGATGATAATAGCGTGCTATCGCCCTCTGGTGTATACAGCCTGGTAACACTGTGAGGAGGAGGCAATGATAATAGCGTGCTATCGCCCTCTGGTGTATACAGCCTGGTAACACTGTGAGGAGGAGGCGATGATAATAGCGTGCTAGCGCCCTCTGGTGTATACAGCCTGGTAACACAGTGAGGAGGAGGCGATGATAATAGCGTGCTAGCGCCCTCTGGTGTATACAGCCTGGTAACACTGTGAGGAGGAGGCGATGATAATAGCGTGCTAGCGCCCTCTGGTGTATACAGCCTGGTAACACAGTGAGGAGGAGGCGATGATAATAGCGTGCTAGCGCCCTCTGGTGTATGCAGCCTGGTAACACAGTGAGGAGGAGGCGATGATAATAGCGTGCTAGCGCCCTCTGGTGTATGCAGCCTGGTAACACTGAGGAGAGGCGATGATAATAGCGTGCTAGCGCCCTCTGGTGTATACAGCCTGGTAACACTGAGGAGGAGGCGATGATAATAGCGTGCTAGCGCCCTCTGGTGTATACAGCCTGGTAACACAGTGAGGAGGAGGCGATGATAATAGCGTGCTAGCGCCCTCTGGTGTATACAGCCTGGTAACACAGTGAGGAGGAGGCGATGATAATAGCGTGCTAGCGCCCTCTGGTGTATGCAGCCTGGTAACACTGAGGAGGAGGCGATGATAATAGCGTGCTAGCGCCCTCTGGTGTATATAGCCTGGTAACACAGTGAGGAGGAGGCGATGATAATAGCGTGCTAGCGCCCTCTGGTGTATACAGCCTGGTAACACAGTGAGGAGGAGGCGATGATAATAGCGTGCTAGCGCCCTCTGGTGTATACAGCCTGGTAACACAGTGAGGAGGAGGCGATGATAATAGCGTGCTAGCGCCCTCTGGTGTATACAGCCTGGTAACACTGTGAGGAGGAGACGATGATAATAGCGTGCTAGCGCCCTCTGGTGTATACAGCCTGGTAACACAGTGAGGAGGAGGCGATGATAATAGCGTGCTAGCGCCCTCTGGTGTATACAGCCTGGTAACACAGTGAGGAGGAGGCGATGATAATAGCGTGCTAGCGCCCTCTGGTGTATACAGCCTGGTAACACAGTGAGGAGGAGGCGATGATAATAGCGTGCTAGCGCCCTCTGGTGTATGCAGCCTGGTAACACTGAGGAGGAGGCGATGATAATAGCGTGCTAGCGCCCTCTGGTGTATACAGCCTGGTAACACAGTGAGGAGGAGGCGATGATAATAGCGTGCTAGCGCCCTCTGGTGTATACAGCCTGGTAACACAGTGAGGAGGAGGCGATGATAATAGTGTGCTAGCGCCCTCTGGTGTATACAGCCTGGTAACACTGTGAGGAGGAGGCGATGATAATAGCGTGCTAGCGCCCTCTGGTGTATACAGCCTGGTAACACAGTGAGGAGGAGGCGATGATAATAGCGTGCTAGCGCCCTCTGGTGTATACAGCCTGGTAACACAGTGAGGAGGAGGCGATGATAATAGCGTGCTAGCGCCCTCTGGTGTATACAGCCTGGTAACACTGTGAGGAGGAGGCGATGATAATAGCGTGCTAGCGCCCTTTGGTGTATGCAGCCTGGTAACACTGAGGAGGAGGCGATGATAATAGCGTGCTAGTGCCCTCTGGTGTATACAGCCTGGTAACACTGAGGAGGAGGCGATGATAATAGCGTGCTAGCGCCCTCTGGTGTATACAGCCTGGTAACACAGTGAGGAGGAGGCGATGAAAATAGCGTGCTAGCGCCCTCTGGTGTATACAGCCTGGTAACACAGTGAGGAGGAGGCGATGATAATAGCGTGCTAGCGCCCTCTGGTGTATACAGCCTGGTAACACTGTGAGGAGGAGGCGATGATAATAGCGTGCTAGCGCCCTCTGGTGTATACAGCCTGGTAACACAGTGAGGAGGAGGCGATGATAATAGCGTGCTAGCGCCCTCTGGTGTATACAGCCTGGTAACACAGTGAGGAGGAGGCGATGATAATAGCGTGCTAGCGCCCTCTGGTGTATACAGCTTGGTAACACAGTGAGGAGGAGGCGATGATAATAGCGTGCTATCGCCCTCTGGTGTATACAGCCTGGTAACACTGTGAGGAGGAGGCAATGATAATAGCGTGCTATCGCCCTCTGGTGTATACAGCCTGGTAACACTGTGAGGAGGAGGCGATGATAATAGCGTGCTAGCGCCCTCTGGTGTATACAGCCTGGTAACACAGTGAGGAGGAGGCGATGATAATAGCGTGCTAGCGCCCTCTGGTGTATACAGCCTGGTAACACTGTGAGGAGGAGGCGATGATAATAGCGTGCTAGCGCCCTCTGGTGTATACAGCCTGGTAACACAGTGAGGAGGAGGCGATGATAATAGCGTGCTAGCGCCCTCTGGTGTATGCAGCCTGGTAACACAGTGAGGAGGAGGCGATGATAATAGCGTGCTAGCGCCCTCTGGTGTATGCAGCCTGGTAACACTGAGGAGGAGGCGATGATAATAGCGTGCTAGCGCCCTCTGGTGTATACAGCCTGGTAACACTGAGGAGGAGGCGATGATAATAGCGTGCTAGCGCCCTCTGGTGTATACAGCCTGGTAACACAGTGAGGAGGAGGCGATGATAATAGCGTGCTAGCGCCCTCTGGTGTATACAGCCTGGTAACACAGTGAGGAGGAGGCGATGATAATAGCGTGCTAGCGCCCTCTGGTGTATGCAGCCTGGTAACACTGAGGAGGAGGCGATGATAATAGCGTGCTAGCGCCCTCTGGTGTATATAGCCTGGTAACACAGTGAGGAGGAGGCGATGATAATAGCGTGCTAGCGCCCTCTGGTGTATACAGCCTGGTAACACAGTGAGGAGGAGGCGATGATAATAGCGTGCTAGCGCCCTCTGGTGTATACAGCCTGGTAACACAGTGAGGAGGAGGCGATGATAATAGCGTGCTAGCGCCCTCTGGTGTATACAGCCTGGTAACACTGTGAGGAGGAGGCGATGATAATAGCGTGCTAGCGCCCTCTGGTGTATACAGCCTGGTAACACAGTGAGGAGGAGGCGATGATAATAGCGTGCTAGCGCCCTCTGGTGTATACAGCCTGGTAACACAGTGAGGAGGAGGCGATGATAATAGCGTGCTAGCGCCCTCTGGTGTATACAGCCTGGTAACACAGTGAGGAGGAGGCGATGATAATAGCGTGCTAGCGCCCTCTGGTGTATGCAGCCTGGTAACACTGAGGAGGAGGCGATGATAATAGCGTGCTAGCGCCCTCTGGTGTATACAGCCTGGTAACACTGAGGAGGAGGCGATGATAATAGCGTGCTAGCGCCCTCTGGTGTATACAGCCTGGTAACACAGTGAGGAGGAGGCGATGATAATAGCGTGCTAGCGCCCTCTGGTGTATACAGCCTGGTAACACAGTGAGGAGGAGGCGATGATAATAGTGTGCTAGCGCCCTCTGGTGTATACAGCCTGGTAACACTGAGGAGGAGGCGATGATAATAGCGTGCTAGCGCCCTCTGGTGTATACAGCCTGGTAACACAGTGAGGAGGAGGCGATGATAATAGCGTGCTAGCGCCCTCTGGTGTATACAGCCTGGTAACACAGTGAGGAGGAGGCGATGATAATAGCGTGCTAGCGCCCTCTGGTGTATGCAGCCTGGTAACACTGAGGAGGAGGCGATGATAATAGCGTGCTAGCGCCCTCTGGTGTATACAGCCTGGTAACACTGAGGAGGAGGCGATGATAATAGCGTGCTAGCGCCCTCTGGTGTATACAGCCTGGTAACACAGTGAGGAGGAGGCGATGATAATAGCGTGCTAGCGCCCTCTGGTGTATACAGCCTGGTAACACAGTGAGGAGGAGGCGATGATAATAGCGTGCTAGCGCCCTCTGGTGTATACAGCCTGGTAACACTGTGAGGAGGAGGCGATGATAATAGCGTGCTAGCGCCCTCTGGTGAATACAGCCTGGTAACACAGTGAGGAGGAGGCGATGATAATAGCGTGCTAGCGCCCTCTGGTGTATACAGCCTGGTAACACAGTGAGGAGGAGGCGATGATAATAGCGTGCTAGCGCCCTCTGGTGTATACAGCCTGGTAACACAGTGAGGAGGAGGCGATGATAATAGCGTGCTAGCGCCCTCTGGTGAATACAGCCTGGTAACACAGTGAGGAGGAGGCGATGATAATAGCGTGCTAGCGCCCTCTGGTGAATACAGCCTGGTAACACAGTGAGGAGGAGGCGATGATAATAGCGTGCTAGCGCCCTCTGGTGTATACAGCCTGGTAACACAGTGAGGAGGAGGCGATGATAATAGCGTGCTAGCGCCCTCTGGTGTATACAGCCTGGTAACACTGTGAGGAGGAGGCGATGATAATAGCGTGCTAGCGCCCTCTGGTGAATACAGCCTGGTAACACAGTGAGGAGGAGGCGATGATAATAGCGTGCTAGCGCCCTCTGGTGTATACAGCCTGGTAACACAGTGAGGAGGAGGCGATGATAATAGCGTGCTAGCGCCCTCTGGTGTATACAGCCTGGTAACACTGTGAGGAGGAGGCGATGATAATAGCGTGCTAGCGCCCTCTGGTGAATACAGCCTGGTAACACAGTGAGGAGGAGGCGATGATAATAGCGTGCTAGCGCCCTCTGGTGAATACAGCCTGGTAACACAGTGAGGAGGAGGCGATGATAATAGCGTGCTAGCGCCCTCTGGTGTATACAGCCTGGTAACACAGTGAGGAGGAGGCGATGATAATAGCGTGCTAGCGCCCTCTGGTGTATACAGCCTGGTAACACTGTGAGGAGGAGGCGATGATAATAGCGTGCTAGCGCCCTTTGGTGTATGCAGCCTGGTAACACTGAGGAGGAGGCGATGATAATAGCGTGCTAGTGCCCTCTGGTGTATACAGCCTGGTAACACTGAGGAGGAGGCGATGATAATAGCGTGCTAGCGCCCTCTGGTGTATACAGCCTGGTAACACAGTGAGGAGGAGGCGATGAAAATAGCGTGCTAGCGCCCTCTGGTGTATACAGCCTGGTAACACAGTGAGGAGGAGGCGATGATAATAGCGTGCTAGCGCCCTCTGGTGTATACAGCCTGGTAACACTGTGAGGAGGAGGCGATGATAATAGCGTGCTAGCGCCCTCTGGTGTATACAGCCTGGTAACACAGTGAGGAGGAGGCGATGATAATAGCGTGCTAGCGCCCTCTGGTGTATACAGCCTGGTAACACAGTGAGGAGGAGGCGATGATAATAGCGTGCTAGCGCCCTCTGGTGTATACAGCTTGGTAACACAGTGAGGAGGAGGCGATGATAATAGCGTGCTATCGCCCTCTGGTGTATACAGCCTGGTAACACTGTGAGGAGGAGGCAATGATAATAGCGTGCTATCGCCCTCTGGTGTATACAGCCTGGTAACACTGTGAGGAGGAGGCGATGATAATAGCGTGCTAGCGCCCTCTGGTGTATACAGCCTGGTAACACAGTGAGGAGGAGGCGATGATAATAGCGTGCTAGCGCCCTCTGGTGTATACAGCCTGGTAACACTGTGAGGAGGAGGCGATGATAATAGCGTGCTAGCGCCCTCTGGTGTATACAGCCTGGTAACACAGTGAGGAGGAGGCGATGATAATAGCGTGCTAGCGCCCTCTGGTGTATACAGCCTGGTAACACTGTGAGGAGGAGGCGATGATAATAGCGTGCTAGCGCCCTCTGGTGTATACAGCCTGGTAACACAGTGAGGAGGAGGCGATGATAATAGCGTGCTAGCGCCCTCTGGTGTATACAGCCTGGTAACACAGTGAGGAGGAAGCGATGATAATAGCGTGCTAGCGCCCTCTGGTGTATACAGCCTGGTAACACAGTGAGGAGGAGGCGATGATAATAGCGTGCTAGCGCCCTCTGGTGTATACAGCCTGGTAACACTGTGAGGAGGAGGCGATGATATTAGCGTGCTATCGCCCTCTGGTGTATACAGCCTGGTAACACTGTGAGGAGGAGGCGATGATAATAGCGTGCTAGCGCCCTCTGGTGTATACAGCCTGGTAACACAGTGAGGAGGAGGCGATGATAATAGCATGCTATCGCCCTCTGGTGTATACAGCCTGGTAACACTGTGAGGAGGTGGCGCTGATTATAGCATGCTAGCACCCTCTGGTGTATACAGCCTGGTAACACTGTGAGGAGGAGGCGATGATTATAGCATGCTAGTGCCCTCTGGTGTATACAGCCTGGTAACACTGTGAGGAGGAGGCAATGATTATAGAGTGCTAGCTCCCTCTGGTGTACACAGCCTGGTAACACTGTGAGGAGGCGATGATTATAGCGTGCTAGCGCCCTCTGGTGTATACAGTCTGGTAACACTGTGAGGAGGAGGTGGCGCTGATTATAGCGTGCTAGCGCCCTCTGGTGTACACAGCCTGGTAACACTGTGAGGAGGCGATGATTATAGCATGCTAGCGCCCTCTGGTGTATACAGTCTGGTAACACAGTGAGGAGGAGGCGATGATAATAGCGTGCTAGCGCCCTCTGGTGTATACAGCCTGGTAACACAGTGAGGAGGAGGCGATGATAATAGCGTGCTAGTGCCCTCTGGTGTATACAGCCTGGTAACACTGTGAGGAGGAGGCGATGATAATAGCGTGCTAGCGCCCTCTGGTGTATACAGCCTGGTAACACTGTGAGGAGGAGGCGATGATAATAGCGTGCTAGCGCCCTCTGGTGTATACAGCCTGGTAACACTGTGAGGAGGAGGCGATGATATTAGCGTGCTATCGCCCTCTGGTGTATACAGCCTGGTAACACTGTGAGGAGGAGGCGATGATAATAGCGTGCTAGCGCCCTCTGGTGTATACAGCCTGGTAACACAGTGAGGAGGAGGCGATGATAATAGCATGCTATCGCCCTCTGGTGTATACAGCCTGGTAACACTGTGAGGAGGTGGCGCTGATTATAGCATGCTAGCACCCTCTGGTGTATACAGCCTGGTAACACTGTGAGGAGGAGGCGATGATTATAGCGTGCTATCGCCCTCTGGTGTACACAGCCTGGTAACACTGTGAGGAGGCGATGATTATAGCGTGCTAGCGCCCCCTGGTGTATACAGTCTGGTAACACTGTGAGGAGGAGGTGGCGCTGATTATAGCGTGCTAGCGCCCTCTGGTGTACACAGCCTGGTAACACTGTGAGGAGGCGATGATTATAGCGTGCTAGCGCCCTCTGGTGTATACAGCCTGGTAACACTGTGAGGAGGAGGTGGCGCTGATTATAGCATGCTAGCGCCCTCTGGTGTATACAGCCTGGTAACACTGTGAGGAGGAGGTGGCGCTGATTATAGCATGCTAGCGCCCTCTGGTGTATACAGCCTGGTAACACTGTGAGGAGGAGGCGATGATAATGGCGTGCTAGCGCCCTCTAGTGTATACAGCCTGGTAACACTGTGAGGAGGAGGTGGCGCTGATTATATCGTGCTATCGCCCTCTGGTGTATACAGCCTGGTAACACTGTGAGAAGGAGGTGATGATTATAGCATGCTAGCGCCCTCTGGTGTATACAGCCTGGTAACACTGTGAGGAGGAGGCGATGATAATAGCGTGCTAGCGCCCTCTGGTGTATGCAGCCTGGTAACACTGTGAGGAGGAAGCGATGATAATAGTGTGCTAGCGCCCTCTGGTGTATACAGCCTGGTAACACTGAGGAGGAGGCGATGATAATAGCGTGCTATCGCCCTCTGGTGTATACAGCCTGGTAACACTGTGAGGAGGAGGTGGCGCTGATTATAGCGTGCTAGCGCCCTCTGGTGTATACAGCCTGGTAACACTGTGAGGAGGAGGCGATGATAATAGCGTGCTAGCGCCCTCTGGTGTATACAGCCTGGTAACACTGTGAGGAGGAGGCGATGATAATAGCGTGCTAGCGCCCTCTGGTGTATACAGCCTGGTAACACTGTGAGGAGGAGGCGATGATTATAGCGTGCTAGCGCCCTCTGGTGTATACAGCCTGGTAACACTGTGAGGAGGAGGCGATGATAATAGCGTGCTAGCGCCCTCTGGTGTATACAGCCTGGTAACACTGTGAGGAGGAGGTGGCGCTGATTATAGCGTGCTAGCGCCCTCTGGTGTATACTGCCTGGTAACACAGTGAGGAGGAGGCGATGATAATAGCGTGCTAGCGCCCTCTGGTGTACACAGCCTGGTAACACTGTGAGGAGGAGGTGATGATTATAGCGTGCTAGCGCCCTCTGGTGTATACAGCCTGGTAACACTGTGAGGAGGAGGCGATGATAATAGCGTGCTAGCGCCCTCTGGTGTATACAGCCTGGTAACACTGTGAGGAGGATGCGATGATTATAGCGTGCTAGCGCCCTCTGGTGTATACAGCCTGGTAACACTGTGAGGAGGAGGCGATGATAATAGCATGCTATCGCCCTCTGGTGTATACAGCCTGGTAACACTGTGAGGAGGTGGCGCTGATTATAGCATGCTAGCACCCTCTGGTGTATACAGCCTGGTAACACTGTGAGGAGGTGGCGCTGATTATAGCATGCTAGCGCCCTCTGGTGTATGCAGCCTGGTAACACAGAGGAGGAGGCGATGATAATAGCGTGCTAGCGCCCTCTGGTGTATACAGCCTGGTAACACTGTGAGGAGGAGGCGATGATTATAGCATGCTAGTGCCCTCTGGTGTATACAGCCTGGTAACACTGTGAGGAGGAGGCAATGATTATAGAGTGCTAGCTCCCTCTGGTGTACACAGCCTGGTAACACTGTGAGGAGGCGATGATTATAGCGTGCTAGCGCCCTCTGGTGTATACAGTCTGGTAACACTGTGAGGAGGAGGTGGCGCTGATTATAGCGTGCTAGCGCCCTCTGGTGTACACAGCCTGGTAACACTGTGAGGAGGCGATGATTATAGCATGCTAGCGCCCTCTGGTGTATACAGCCTGGTAACACAGTGAGGAGGAGGCGATGATAATAGCGTGCTAGCGCCCTCTGGTGTATACAGCCTGGTAACACAGTGAGGAGGAGGCGATGATAATAGCGTGCTAGCGCCCTCTGGTGTATACAGCCTGGTAACACTGTGAGGAGGAGGCGATGATAATAGCGTGCTAGCGCCCTCTGGTGTATACAGCCTGGTAACACTGTGAGGAGGAGGCGATGATAATAGCGTGCTAGCGCCCTCTGGTGTATACAGCCTGGTAACACTGTGAGGAGGAGGCGATGATATTAGCGTGCTATCGCCCTCTGGTGTATACAGCCTGGTAACACTGTGAGGAGGAGGCGATGATAATAGCGTGCTAGCGCCCTCTGGTGTATACAGCCTGGTAACACAGTGAGGAGGAGGCGATGATAATAGCGTGCTAGCGCCCTCTGGTGTATACAGCCTGGTAACACTGTGAGGAGGAGGCGATGATAATAGCGTGCTAGCGCCCTCTGGTGTATACAGCCTGGTAACACAGTGAGGAGGAGGCGATGATAATAGCGTGCTAGCGCCCTCTGGTGTATACAGCCTGGTAACACTGTGAGGAGGAGGCGATGATAATAGCGTGCTAGCGCCCTCTGGTGTATACAGCCTGGTAACACAGTGAGGAGGAGGCGATGATAATAGCGTGCTAGCGCCCTCTGGTGTATACAGCCTGGTAACACAGTGAGGAGGAAGCGATGATAATAGCGTGCTAGCGCCCTCTGGTGTATACAGCCTGGTAACACAGTGAGGAGGAGGCGATGATAATAGCGTGCTAGCGCCCTCTGGTGTATACAGCCTGGTAACACTGTGAGGAGGAGGCGATGATATTAGCGTGCTATCGCCCTCTGGTGTATACAGCCTGGTAACACTGTGAGGAGGAGGCGATGATAATAGCGTGCTAGCGCCCTCTGGTGTATACAGCCTGGTAACACAGTGAGGAGGAGGCGATGATAATAGCATGCTATCGCCCTCTGGTGTATACAGCCTGGTAACACTGTGAGGAGGTGGCGCTGATTATAGCATGCTAGCACCCTCTGGTGTATACAGCCTGGTAACACTGTGAGGAGGAGGCGATGATTATAGCATGCTAGTGCCCTCTGGTGTATACAGCCTGGTAACACTGTGAGGAGGAGGCAATGATTATAGAGTGCTAGCTCCCTCTGGTGTACACAGCCTGGTAACACTGTGAGGAGGCGATGATTATAGCGTGCTAGCGCCCTCTGGTGTATACAGTCTGGTAACACTGTGAGGAGGAGGTGGCGCTGATTATAGCGTGCTAGCGCCCTCTGGTGTACACAGCCTGGTAACACTGTGAGGAGGCGATGATTATAGCATGCTAGCGCCCTCTGGTGTATACAGTCTGGTAACACAGTGAGGAGGAGGCGATGATAATAGCGTGCTAGCGCCCTCTGGTGTATACAGCCTGGTAACACAGTGAGGAGGAGGCGATGATAATAGCGTGCTAGTGCCCTCTGGTGTATACAGCCTGGTAACACTGTGAGGAGGAGGCGATGATAATAGCGTGCTAGCGCCCTCTGGTGTATACAGCCTGGTAACACTGTGAGGAGGAGGCGATGATAATAGCGTGCTAGCGCCCTCTGGTGTATACAGCCTGGTAACACTGTGAGGAGGAGGCGATGATATTAGCGTGCTATCGCCCTCTGGTGTATACAGCCTGGTAACACTGTGAGGAGGAGGCGATGATAATAGCGTGCTAGCGCCCTCTGGTGTATACAGCCTGGTAACACAGTGAGGAGGAGGCGATGATAATAGCATGCTATCGCCCTCTGGTGTATACAGCCTGGTAACACTGTGAGGAGGTGGCGCTGATTATAGCATGCTAGCACCCTCTGGTGTATACAGCCTGGTAACACTGTGAGGAGGAGGCGATGATTATAGCGTGCTATCGCCCTCTGGTGTACACAGCCTGGTAACACTGTGAGGAGGCGATGATTATAGCGTGCTAGCGCCCCCTGGTGTATACAGTCTGGTAACACTGTGAGGAGGAGGTGGCGCTGATTATAGCGTGCTAGCGCCCTCTGGTGTACACAGCCTGGTAACACTGTGAGGAGGCGATGATTATAGCGTGCTAGCGCCCTCTGGTGTATACAGCCTGGTAACACTGTGAGGAGGAGGTGGCGCTGATTATAGCATGCTAGCGCCCTCTGGTGTATACAGCCTGGTAACACTGTGAGGAGGAGGTGGCGCTGATTATAGCATGCTAGCGCCCTCTGGTGTATACAGCCTGGTAACACTGTGAGGAGGAGGCGATGATAATGGCGTGCTAGCGCCCTCTAGTGTATACAGCCTGGTAACACTGTGAGGAGGAGGTGGCGCTGATTATATCGTGCTATCGCCCTCTGGTGTATACAGCCTGGTAACACTGTGAGAAGGAGGTGATGATTATAGCATGCTAGCGCCCTCTGGTGTATACAGCCTGGTAACACTGTGAGGAGGAGGCGATGATAATAGCGTGCTAGCGCCCTCTGGTGTATGCAGCCTGGTAACACTGTGAGGAGGAAGCGATGATAATAGTGTGCTAGCGCCCTCTGGTGTATACAGCCTGGTAACACTGAGGAGGAGGCGATGATAATAGCGTGCTATCGCCCTCTGGTGTATACAGCCTGGTAACACTGTGAGGAGGAGGTGGCGCTGATTATAGCGTGCTAGCGCCCTCTGGTGTATACAGCCTGGTAACACTGTGAGGAGGAGGCGATGATAATAGCGTGCTAGCGCCCTCTGGTGTATACAGCCTGGTAACACTGTGAGGAGGAGGCGATGATAATAGCGTGCTAGCGCCCTCTGGTGTATACAGCCTGGTAACACTGTGAGGAGGAGGCGATGATTATAGCGTGCTAGCGCCCTCTGGTGTATACAGCCTGGTAACACTGTGAGGAGGAGGCGATGATAATAGCGTGCTAGCGCCCTCTGGTGTATACAGCCTGGTAACACTGTGAGGAGGAGGTGGCGCTGATTATAGCGTGCTAGCGCCCTCTGGTGTATACTGCCTGGTAACACAGTGAGGAGGAGGCGATGATAATAGCGTGCTAGCGCCCTCTGGTGTACACAGCCTGGTAACACTGTGAGGAGGAGGTGATGATTATAGCGTGCTAGCGCCCTCTGGTGTATACAGCCTGGTAACACTGTGAGGAGGAGGCGATGATAATAGCGTGCTAGCGCCCTCTGGTGTATACAGCCTGGTAACACTGTGAGGAGGATGCGATGATTATAGCGTGCTAGCGCCCTCTGGTGTATACAGCCTGGTAACACTGTGAGGAGGAGGCGATGATAATAGCATGCTATCGCCCTCTGGTGTATACAGCCTGGTAACACTGTGAGGAGGTGGCGCTGATTATAGCATGCTAGCACCCTCTGGTGTATACAGCCTGGTAACACTGTGAGGAGGTGGCGCTGATTATAGCATGCTAGCGCCCTCTGGTGTATGCAGCCTGGTAACACAGAGGAGGAGGCGATGATAATAGCGTGCTAGCGCCCTCTGGTGTATACAGCCTGGTAACACTGTGAGGAGGAGGCGATGATTATAGCATGCTAGTGCCCTCTGGTGTATACAGCCTGGTAACACTGTGAGGAGGAGGCAATGATTATAGAGTGCTAGCTCCCTCTGGTGTACACAGCCTGGTAACACTGTGAGGAGGCGATGATTATAGCGTGCTAGCGCCCTCTGGTGTATACAGTCTGGTAACACTGTGAGGAGGAGGTGGCGCTGATTATAGCGTGCTAGCGCCCTCTGGTGTACACAGCCTGGTAACACTGTGAGGAGGCGATGATTATAGCATGCTAGCGCCCTCTGGTGTATACAGCCTGGTAACACAGTGAGGAGGAGGCGATGATAATAGCGTGCTAGCGCCCTCTGGTGTATACAGCCTGGTAACACAGTGAGGAGGAGGCGATGATAATAGCGTGCTAGCGCCCTCTGGTGTATACAGCCTGGTAACACTGTGAGGAGGAGGCGATGATAATAGCGTGCTAGCGCCCTCTGGTGTATACAGCCTGGTAACACTGTGAGGAGGAGGCGATGATAATAGCGTGCTAGCGCCCTCTGGTGTATACAGCCTGGTAACACTGTGAGGAGGAGGCGATGATATTAGCGTGCTATCGCCCTCTGGTGTATACAGCCTGGTAACACTGTGAGGAGGAGGCGATGATAATAGCGTGCTAGCGCCCTCTGGTGTATACAGCCTGGTAACACAGTGAGG
Organism: Anomaloglossus baeobatrachus; assembly: GCF_048569485.1. Classification (NCBI taxonomy): domain Eukaryota; kingdom Metazoa; phylum Chordata; class Amphibia; order Anura; family Aromobatidae; genus Anomaloglossus; species Anomaloglossus baeobatrachus. The sequence continues at coordinate 233,222,661 of NC_134356.1, forward strand.
AGGAGGCGATGATAATAGCATGCTATCGCCCTCTGGTGTATACAGCCTGGTAACACTGTGAGGAGGTGGCGCTGATTATAGCATGCTAGCACCCTCTGGTGTATACAGCCTGGTAACACTGTGAGGAGGAGGCGATGATTATAGCGTGCTATCGCCCTCTGGTGTACACAGCCTGGTAACACTGTGAGGAGGCGATGATTATAGCGTGCTAGCGCCCTCTGGTGTATACAGCCTGGTAACACTGTGAGGAGGAGGTGGCGCTGATTATAGCATGCTAGCGCCCTCTGGTGTATACAGCCTGGTAACACTGTGAGGAGGAGGTGGCGCTGATTATAGCATGCTAGCGCCCTCTGGTGTATACAGCCTGGTAACACTGTGAGGAGGAGGCGATGATAATGGCGTGCTAGCGCCCTCTAGTGTATACAGCCTGGTAACACTGTGAGGAGGAGGTGGCGCTGATTATATCGTGCTATCGCCCTCTGGTGTATACAGCCTGGTAACACTGTGAGAAGGAGGTGATGATTATAGCATGCTAGCGCCCTCTGGTGTATACAGCCTGGTAACACTGTGAGGAGGAGGCGATGATAATAGCGTGCTAGCGCCCTCTGGTGTATGCAGCCTGGTAACACTGTGAGGAGGAAGCGATGATAATAGCGTGCTAGCGCCCTCTGGTGTATACAGCCTGGTAACACTGAGGAGGAGGCGATGATAATAGCGTGCTATCGCCCTCTGGTGTATACAGCCTGGTAACACTGTGAGGAGGAGGTGGCGCTGATTATATCGTGCTATCGCCCTCTGGTGTATACAGCCTGGTAACACAGTGAGGAGGAGGCGATGATAATAGCGTGCTAGCGCCCTCTGGTGTATACAGCCTGGTAACACTGTGAGGAGGAGGCGATGATAATAGCGTGCTAGCGCCCTCTGGTGTATGCAGCCTGGTAACACTGTGAGGAGGAAGCGATGATAATAGCGTGCTAGCGCCCTCTGGTGTATACAGCCTGGTAACACTGAGGAGGAGGCGATGATAATAGCGTGCTATCGCCCTCTGGTGTATACAGCCTGGTAACACTGTGAGGAGGAGGTGGCGCTGATTATAGCGTGCTAGCGCCCTCTGGTGTATACAGCCTGGTAACACTGTGAGGAGGAGGCGATGATAATAGCGTGCTAGCGCCCTCTGGTGTATACAGCCTGGTAACACTGTGAGGAGGAGGCGATGATAATAGCGTGCTAGCGCCCTCTGGTGTATACAGCCTGGTAACACTGTGAGGAGGAGGCGATGATTATAGCGTGCTAGCGCCCTCTGGTGTATACAGCCTGGTAACACTGTGAGGAGGAGGCGATGATAATAGCGTGCTAGCGCCCTCTGGTGTATACAGCCTGGTAACACTGTGAGGAGGAGGTGGCGCTGATTATAGCGTGCTAGCGCCCTCTGGTGTATACAGCCTGGTAACACAGTGAGGAGGAGGCGATGATAATAGCGTGCTAGCGCCCTCTGGTGTACACAGCCTGGCAACACTGTGAGGAGGAGGTGATGATTATAGCGTGCTAGCGCCCTCTGGTGTATACAGCCTGGTAACACTGTGAGGAGGAGGCGATGATAATAGCGTGCTAGCGCCCTCTGGTGTATACAGCCTGGTAACACTGTGAGGAGGAGGCGATGATTATAGCGTGCTAGCGCCCTCTGGTGTATACAGCCTGGTAACACTGTGAGGAGGAGGCGATGATAATAGCGTGCTAGCGCCCTCTGGTGTATACAGCCTGGTAACACTGTGAGGAGGAGGTGGCGCTGATTATAGCGTGCTAGCGCCCTCTGGTGTATACAGCCTGGTAACACAGTGAGGAGGAGGCGATGATAATAGCGTGCTAGCGCCCTCTGGTGTACACAGCCTGGTAACACTGTGAGGAAGAGGTGATGATTATAGCGTGCTAGCGCCCTCTGGTGTATACAGCCTGGTAACACTGTGAGGAGGAGGTGGCGCTGATTATAGCGTATGCGACCTTGTAACACTGTAAAGAGAAGTTAGCGCTGACTGCAGTATTCTAGCACCCTCCGCTGTATATGTCACGCCCCTGTGGTAACCAGGTGTCACAAAAATAAGGTAACAACAAGGTAATAGCTCGGGTCCTACATGACTGTGCCAGTGATTACACACACAGCAGCACACCAGGGCAAATACATTCACAACCAGGGTGGGGGAGACCCCCTTAGGGCCTACTCACACTTGCGCTATTTTGACGCAAACGGAATCCGTCACTTATGTAGTACAGTTCATTTATTTACAGTGGAAGCGCGACATCATGTGGACACAAGCGGTACTGCATGACACACACACGCACCATAGTAACGCACTTCCACTGTAAATAAATGAACTGTACTACATTAGTGACGGATTCCGTTTGCGTCAAAATAGCGCAAGTGTGAAACTAGCCTTAGAGCCAGATGACAGGGCTGGGCACTGTGAGATAACAGGCAGCCAACTGGGAAGGGAGGGAGCAGATCTGGGGGAGGAGAGTGGCCTGGGAAGTTTAAGTGAGCAGTCAGAGAAAGGAAGTGAAAGAGGAAGGAGCTGAGGAGAGGAGTTGTAAGAAAGGTGTCAAGACAAACCAGAGGCTCTTGAGACACAGAGAAAGTGGAAGGAAACAGAAAGGAAAGTGAGAAGTAAGAAAGCTGGCAGAGTGGTAGTAAAGACACTGCAAAGTAAGAACAGCCACTCAGAGGAGAAAAGTAGCTGGAGAGTGAGAGAGCAAGCTCCAAAGGACAGAGAGATCCTGTGGGTTGTACATCCAGGGCTCACAGTACTTTGCACGCACGGGTTACAGATCCCACAACAGACAAGGACTTCAAGCCATCTGTTAACTCTGCCAGGCGGGTGGGTTTTCAGGACTCATCTGCCACCACTAACGTCCGAGGCATCAGCAGCAAAGAGGGGACCGGGACACATTCCCATAAACAGTCCAAGCTGCCTGCAGCAGGACCCAGACACCAGGAGGACCTCCAAGTGCTCCACACCAGGGAGGACCCACATACACCAGAGTGCACAGGTGGAGAGTAGCACCAGGTCGCCCGGCACAGCCATCAGGACACTGGCACACCTGGGATCCAGTACGTCCCCAGGGCGTAAATCCAGTGAGTAAAAACCATCAAACTGCACTCTCTGTCTGGACTGCTTCATTGTGCTGCGCCTCCATGTTAACCCCTCACCTACCCCTGGGGAAAAGCCCTGCTCGCGGAGGGCTCCACCATCCACGCTGCCCCATCCATCATCCCCAATGGCAACCTGCAGCGGCGGCCCTATCATCCCTGGCCGCAAACCGGGAGTGGCGTAGTCGGAGTTTATTTTTATTTTTTTATTTAAAACTGGTCGACAGTACCCCCGGATCCGGAACCTCTCAAGCCACGGACCGGCCGGATCCAAGCAGCCCGTCTGCCCCGGGGTGCGACATATACAGTTTGGTAACACTGTGAGGAGGAGATGGCGCTGATTATGACATGCTAGCGACCCCTGCTCTATGCGGCCTGGTAACACTGTGAGAAGTCAGTACTGATTGCAGCGAGCTAGCGACCTCTGCTGTATACAGCCTGATAACATTGTGGGGATGCAGTGCTGATTGATTATAGCGTGCTAGCGACCCCTGCTGTATACAGCCTGATAACATTGTGGGGATGCAGTGCTGATTATAGCGTGCTAGTGACCTCTGCTGTATACAGCCTGATAACATTGTGGGGATGCAGTGCTGATTATAGCGTGCTAGTGACCTCTGCTGTATACAGCCTGATAACATTGTGGGGATGCAGTGCTGATTATAGCGTGCCAGCGACCTCTGCTGTATACAGCCTGATAACATTGTGGGGATGCAGTGCTGATTATAGCGTGCTAGTGACCCCTGCTGTATACAGCCTGATAACATTGTGGGGATGCAGTGCTGATTATAGCATGCTAGCTCCCTCTGCTGTATACAGCTTGATAACATTGTGGGGATGCAGTGCTGATTTGATTATAGCGTGCTAGCGACCCCTGCTGTATACAGCCTGATAACATTGTGGGGATGCAGTGCTGATTATAGCGTGCTAGTGACCCCTGCTGTATACAGCCTGATAACATTGTGGGGATGCAGTGCTGATTATAGCGTGCTAGTGACCCCTGCTGTATACAGCCTCATAACATTGTGGGGATGCAGTGCTGATTTATAGCATGCTAGCTCCCTCTGCTGTATACAGCTTGATAACATTGTGGGGATGCAGTGCTGATTTGATTATAGCGTGCTAGTGACCCCTGCTGTATACAGCTTGATAACATTGTGGGGATGCAGTGCTGATTTGATTATAGCGTGCTAGTGACCCCTGCTGTATACAGCCTGATAACATTGTGGGGATGCAGTGCTGATTATAGCGTGCTAGTGACCCCTGCTGTATACAGCCTGATAACATTGTGGGGATGCAGTGCTGATTATAGCGTGCTAGCTCCCTTTGCTGTATACAGCCTGATAACATTGTGGGGATGCAGTGCTGATTATAGCATGCTAGTGACCCCTGCTGTATACAGCCTGATAACATTGTGGGGATGCAGTGCTGATTTGATTATAGCGTGCTAGCGACCCCTGCTGTATACAGCCTGATAACATTGTGGGGATGCAGTGCTGATTATAGCGTGCTAGTGACCCCTGCTGTATACAGCCTGATAACATTGTGGGGATGCAGTGCTGATTATAGCGTGCTAGCGACCTCTGCTGTATACAGCCTGATAACATTGTGGGGATGCAGTGCTGATTATAGCGTGCTAGTGACCCCTGCTGTATACAGCCTGATAACATTGTGGGGATGCAGTGCTGATTATAGCGTGCTAGTGACCCCTGCTGTATACAGCCTCATAACATTGTGGGGATGCAGTGCTGATTATAGCATGCTAGCTCCCTCTGCTGTATACAGCTTGATAACATTGTGGGGATGCAGTGCTGATTTGATTATAGCGTGCTAGTGACCCCTGCTGTATACAGCTTGATAACATTGTGGGGATGCAGTGCTGATTTGATTATAGCGTGCTAGTGACCCCTGCTGTATACAGCCTGATAACATTGTGGGGATGCAGTGCTGATTATAGCGTGCTAGTGACCCCTGCTGTATACAGCCTGATAACATTGTGGGGATGCAGTGCTGATTATAGCGTGCTAGCTCCCTTTGCTGTATACAGCCTGATAACATTGTGGGGATGCAGTGCTGATTATAGCATGCTAGTGACCCCTGCTGTATACAGCCTGATAACATTGTGGGGATGCAGTGCTGATTTGATTATAGCGTGCTAGCGACCCCTGCTGTATACAGCCTGATAACATTGTGGGGATGCAGTGCTGATTATAGCGTGCTAGTGACCCCTGCTGTATACAGCCTGATAACATTGTGGGGATGCAGTGCTGATTATAGCGTGCTAGCGACCTCTGCTGTATACAGCCTGATAACATTGTGGGGATGCAGTGCTGATTATAGCGTGCTAGTGACCCCTGCTGTATACAGCCTGATAACATTGTGGGGATGCAGTGCTGATTATAGCATGCTAGCTCCCTCTGCTGTATACAGCTTGATAACATTGTGGGGATGCAGTGCTGATTTGATTATAGCGTGCTAGCGACCCCTGCTGTATACAGCCTGATAACATTGTGGGGATGCAGTGCTGATTATAGCGTGCTAGCGACCCCTGCTGTATACAGCCTGATAACATTGTGGGGATGCAGTGCTGATTATAGCGTGCTAGCGACCTCTGCTGTATACAGCCTGATAACATTGTGGGGATGCAGTGCTGATTTGATTATAGCGTGCTAGCGACCCCTGCTGTATACAGCCTGATAACATTGTGGGGATGCAGTGCTGATTATAGCGTGCTAGTGACCCCTGCTGTATACAGCCTGATAACATTGTGGGGATGCAGTGCTGATTATAGCGTGCTAGTGACCCCTGCTGTATACAGCTTGATAACATTGTGGGGATGCAGTGCTGATTTGATTATAGCGTGCTAGTGACCCCTGCTGTATACAGCCTGATAACATTGTGGGGATGCAGTGCTGATTATAGCGTGCTAGTGACCCCTGCTGTATACAGCCTGATAACATTGTGGGGATGCAGTGCTGATTATAGCGTGCTAGTGACCCCTGCTGTATACAGCCTGATAACATTATGGGGATGCAGTGCTGATTATAGCGTGCTAGCGACCTCTGCTGTATACAGCCTGATAACATTGTGGGGATGCAGTGCTGATTATAGCGTGCTAGTGACCCCTGCTGTATACAGCCTGATAACATTGTGGGGATGCAGTGCTGATTATAGCGTGCTAGTGACCCCTGCTGTATACAGCCTGATAACATTGTGGAGATGCAGTGCTGATTATAGCGTGCTAGTGACCCCTGCTGTATACAGCCTGATAACATTATGGGGATGCAGTGCTGATTATAGCGTGCTAGCGACCTCTGCTGTATACAGCCTGATAACATTGTGGGGATGCAGTGCTGATTATAGCGTGCTAGTGACCCCTGCTGTATACAGCCTGATAACATTGTGGGGATGCAGTGCTGATTATAGCGTGCTAGTGACCCCTGCTGTATACAGCCTGATAACATTGTGGGGATGCAGTGCTGATTATAGCGTGCTAGTGACCCCTGCTGTATACAGCCTGATAACATTGTGGGGATGCAGTGCTGATTATAGCGTGCTAGTGACCCCTGCTGTATACAGCCTGATAACATTGTGGGGATGCAGTGCTGATTATAGCGTGCTAGTGACCCCTGCTGTATACAGCCTGATAACATTGTGGGGATGCAGTGCTGATTATAGCGTGCTAGTGACCCCTGCTGTATACAGCCTGATAACATTGTGGGGATGCAGTGCTGATTATAGCGTGCTAGTGACCCCTGCTGTATACAGCCTGATAACATTGTGGGGATGCAGTGCTGATTATAGCGTGCCAGCGACCTCTGCTGTATACAGCCTGATAACATTGTGGGGATGCAGTGCTGATTATAGCGTGCTAGCTCCCTCTGCTGTATACAGCTTGATAACATTGTGGGGATGCAGTGCTGATTATAGCGTGCTAGTGACCCCTGCTGTATACAGCCTGATAACATTGTGGGGATGCAGTGCTGATTATAGTGTGCTAGTGACCCCTGCTGTATACAGCCTGATAACATTGTGGGGATGCAGTGCTGATTATAGCATGCTAGCTCCCTCTGCTGTATACAGCTTGATAACATTGTGGGGATGCAGTGCTGATTATAGCGTGCTAGTGACCCCTGCTGTATACAGCCTGATAACATTGTGGGGATGCAGTGCTGATTATAGTGTGCTAGTGACCCCTGCTGTATACAGCTTGATAACATTGTGGGGATGCAGTGCTGATTATAGCGTGCTAGCGACCTCTGCTGTATACAGCCTGATAACATTGTGGGGATGCAGTGCTGATTATAGCGTGCTAGTGACCCCTGCTGTATACAGCCTGATAACATTGTGGGGATGCAGTGCTGATTATAGCGTGCTAGTGACCCCTGCTGTATACAGCCTGATAACATTATGGGGATGCAGTGCTGATTATAGCGTGCTAGTGACCCCTGCTGTATACAGCCTGATAACATTGTGGGGATGCAGTGCTGATTATAGCATGCTAGTGACCCCTGCTGTATACAGCCTGATAACATTGTGGGGATGCAGTGCTGATTATAGCGTGCTAGTGACCCCTGCTGTATACAGCCTGATAACATTGTGGGGATGCAGTGCTGATTATAGCGTGCTAGTGACCCCTGCTGTATACAGCCTGATAACATTGTGGGGATGCAGTGCTGATTATAGCGTGCTAGCGACCTCTGCTGTATACAGCCTGATAACATTGTGGGGATGCAGTGCTGATTATAGCGTGCTAGTGACCCCTGCTGTATACAGCCTGATAACATTGTGGGGATGCAGTGCTGATTATAGCGTGCTAGTGACCCCTGCTGTATACAGTCTGATAACATTGTGGGGATGCAGTGCTGATTATAGCGTGCTAGCTCCCTCTGCTGTATACAGCTTGATAACATTGTGGGGATGCAGTGCTGATTTGATTATAGCGTGCTAGCGACCCCTGCTGTATACAGCCTGATAACATTGTGGGGATGCAGTGCTGATTATAGCGTGCTAGTGACCCCTGCTGTATACAGCCTGATAACATTGTGGGGATGCAGTGCTGATTATAGCGTGCTAGTGACCCCTGCTGTATACAGCTTGATAACATTGTGGGGATGCAGTGCTGATTTGATTATAGCGTGCTAGTGACCCCTGCTGTATACAGCCTGATAACATTGTGGGGATGCAGTGCTGATTATAGCGTGCTAGTGACCCCTGCTGTATACAGCCTGATAACATTGTGGGGATGCAGTGCTGATTATAGCATGCTAGCTCCCTCTGCTGTATACAGCCTGATAACATTGTGGGGATGCAGTGCTGATTATAGCATGCTAGTGACCCCTGCTGTATACAGCCTGATAACATTGTGGGGATGCAGTGCTGATTATAGCGTGCTAGTGACCCCTGCTGTATACAGCCTGATAACATTGTGGGGATGCAGTGCTGATTATAGCGTGCTAGTGACCCCTGCTGTATACAGCCTGATAACATTGTGGGGATGCAGTGCTGATTATAGCGTGCTAGTGACCCCTGCTGTATACAGCCTGATAACATTGTGGGGATGCAGTGCTGATTATAGCGTGCTAGTGACCCCTGCTGTATACAGCCTGATAACATTGTGGGGATGCAGTGCTGATTATAGCGTGCTAGTGACCCCTGCTGTATACAGCCTGATAACATTGTGGGGATGCAGTGCTGATTATAGTGTGCTAGTGACCCCTGCTGTATACAGCCTGATAACATTGTGGGGATGCAGTGCTGATTATAGCGTGCTAGTGACCCCTGCTGTATACAGCCTGATAACATTGTGGGGATGCAGTGCTGATTATAGCGTGCTAGCGACCCCTGCTGTATACAGCCTGATAACATTGTGGGGATGCAGTGCTGATTATAGCGTGCTAGTGACCCCTGCTGTATACAGCCTGATAACATTGTGGGGATGCAGTGCTGATTATAGCGTGCTAGCTCCCTCTGCTGTATACAGCTTGATAACATTGTGGGGATGCAGTGCTGATTTGATTATAGCGTGCTAGCGACCCCTGCTGTATACAGCCTGATAACATTGTGGGGATGCAGTGCTGATTATAGCGTGCTAGTGACCCCTGCTGTATACAGCCTGATAACATTGTGGGGATGCAGTGCTGATTATAGCGTGCTAGTGACCCCTGCTGTATACAGCTTGATAACATTGTGGGGATGCAGTGCTGATTATAGCGTGCTAGTGACCCCTGCTGTATACAGCCTGATAACATTGTGGGGATGCAGTGCTGATTATAGCGTGCTAGTGACCCCTGCTGTATACAGCCTGATAACATTGTGGGGATGCAGTGCTGATTATAGCGTGCTAGTGACCCCTGCTGTATACAGCCTGATAACATTGTGGGGATGCAGTGCTGATTATAGCGTGCTAGTGACCCCTGCTGTATACAGCCTGATAACATTGTGGGGATGCAGTGCTGATTATAGCGTGCTAGCGACCCCTGCTGTATACAGCCTGATAACATTGTGGGGATGCAGTGCTGATTATAGCGTGCTAGCGACCTCTGCTGTATACAGCCTGATAACATTGTGGGGATGCAGTGCTGATTATAGCGTGCTAGCGACCCCTGCTGTATACAGCCTGATAACATTGTGGGGATGCAGTGCTGATTATAGCGTGCTAGTGACCTCTGCTGTATACAGCCTGATAACATTGTGGGGATGCAGTGCTGATTATAGCGTGCTAGTGACCCCTGCTGTATACAGCCTGATAACATTGTGGGGATGCAGTGCTGATTATAGCGTGCTAGCGACCCCTGCTGTATACAGCCTGATAACATTGTGGGGATGCAGTGCTGATTATAGCGTGCTAGTGACCCCTGCTGTATACAGCCTGATAACATTGTGGGGATGCAGTGCTGATTATAGCGTGCTAGTGACCCCTGCTGTATACAGCCTGATAACATTGTGGGGATGCAGTGCTGATTATAGCGTGCTAGTGACCCCTGCTGTATACAGCCTGATAACATTGTGGGGATGCAGTGCTGATTATAGCGTGCTAGTGACCCCTGCTGTATACAGCCTGATAACATTGTGGGGATGCAGTGCTGATTATAGCGTGCTAGTGACCCCTGCTGTATACAGCCTGATAACATTGTGGGGATGCAGTGCTGATTATAGCGTGCCAGCGACCTCTGCTGTATACAGCCTGATAACATTGTGGGGATGCAGTGCTGATTATAGCGTGCTAGCTCCCTCTGCTGTATACAGCTTGATAACATTGTGGGGATGCAGTGCTGATTATAGCGTGCTAGTGACCCCTGCTGTATACAGCCTGATAACATTGTGGGGATGCAGTGCTGATTATAGTGTGCTAGTGACCCCTGCTGTATACAGCCTGATAACATTGTGGGGATGCAGTGCTGATTATAGCATGCTAGCTCCCTCTGCTGTATACAGCTTGATAACATTGTGGGGATGCAGTGCTGATTATAGCGTGCTAGTGACCCCTGCTGTATACAGCCTGATAACATTGTGGGAATGCAGTGCTGATTATAGTGTGCTAGTGACCCCTGCTGTATACAGCTTGATAACATTGTGGGGATGCAGTGCTGATTATAGCGTGCTAGCGACCTCTGCTGTATACAGCCTGATAACATTGTGGGGATGCAGTGCTGATTATAGCGTGCTAGTGACCCCTGCTGTATACAGCCTGATAACATTGTGGGGATGCAGTGCTGATTATAGCGTGCTAGTGACCCCTGCTGTATACAGCCTGATAACATTGTGGGGATGCAGTGCTGATTATAGCGTGCTAGTGACCCCTGCTGTATACAGCCTGATAACATTGTGGGGATGCAGTGCTGATTATAGCGTGCTAGCGACCCCTGCTGTATACAGTCTGATAACATTGTGGGGATGCAGTGCTGATTATAGCGTGCTAGTGACCCCTGCTGTATACAGCCTGATAACATTGTGGGGATGCAGTGCTGATTATAGCGTGCCAGCGACCTCTGCTGTATACAGCCTGATAACATTGTGGGGATGCAGTGCTGATTATAGCGTGCTAGCTCCCTCTGCTGTATACAGCTTGATAACATTGTGGGGATGCAGTGCTGATTATAGCGTGCTAGTGACCCCTGCTGTATACAGCCTGATAACATTGTGGGGATGCAGTGCTGATTATAGTGTGCTAGTGACCCCTGCTGTATACAGCCTGATAACATTGTGGGGATGCAGTGCTGATTATAGCATGCTAGCTCCCTCTGCTGTATACAGCTTGATAACATTGTGGGGATGCAGTGCTGATTATAGCGTGCTAGTGACCCCTGCTGTATACAGCCTGATAACATTGTGGGGATGCAGTGCTGATTATAGTGTGCTAGTGACCCCTGCTGTATACAGCTTGATAACATTGTGGGGATGCAGTGCTGATTATAGCGTGCTAGCGACCTCTGCTGTATACAGCCTGATAACATTGTGGGGATGCAGTGCTGATTATAGCGTGCTAGTGACCCCTGCTGTATACAGCCTGATAACATTGTGGGGATGCAGTGCTGATTATAGCGTGCTAGTGACCCCTGCTGTATACAGCCTGATAACATTATGGGGATGCAGTGCTGATTATAGCGTGCTAGTGACCCCTGCTGTATACAGCCTGATAACATTGTGGGGATGCAGTGCTGATTATAGCATGCTAGTGACCCCTGCTGTATACAGCCTGATAACATTGTGGGGATGCAGTGCTGATTATAGCGTGCTAGTGACCCCTGCTGTATACAGCCTGATAACATTGTGGGGATGCAGTGCTGATTATAGCGTGCTAGTGACCCCTGCTGTATACAGCCTGATAACATTGTGGGGATGCAGTGCTGATTATAGCGTGCTAGCGACCTCTGCTGTATACAGCCTGATAACATTGTGGGGATGCAGTGCTGATTATAGCGTGCTAGTGACCCCTGCTGTATACAGCCTGATAACATTGTGGGGATGCAGTGCTGATTATAGCGTGCTAGTGACCCCTGCTGTATACAGTCTGATAACATTGTGGGGATGCAGTGCTGATTATAGCGTGCTAGCTCCCTCTGCTGTATACAGCTTGATAACATTGTGGGGATGCAGTGCTGATTTGATTATAGCGTGCTAGCGACCCCTGCTGTATACAGCCTGATAACATTGTGGGGATGCAGTGCTGATTATAGCGTGCTAGTGACCCCTGCTGTATACAGCCTGATAACATTGTGGGGATGCAGTGCTGATTATAGCGTGCTAGTGACCCCTGCTGTATACAGCTTGATAACATTGTGGGGATGCAGTGCTGATTTGATTATAGCGTGCTAGTGACCCCTGCTGTATACAGCCTGATAACATTGTGGGGATGCAGTGCTGATTATAGCGTGCTAGTGACCCCTGCTGTATACAGCCTGATAACATTGTGGGGATGCAGTGCTGATTATAGCATGCTAGCTCCCTCTGCTGTATACAGCCTGATAACATTGTGGGGATGCAGTGCTGATTATAGCATGCTAGTGACCCCTGCTGTATACAGCCTGATAACATTGTGGGGATGCAGTGCTGATTATAGCGTGCTAGTGACCCCTGCTGTATACAGCCTGATAACATTGTGGGGATGCAGTGCTGATTATAGCGTGCTAGTGACCCCTGCTGTATACAGCCTGATAACATTGTGGGGATGCAGTGCTGATTATAGCGTGCTAGTGACCCCTGCTGTATACAGCCTGATAACATTGTGGGGATGCAGTGCTGATTATAGCGTGCTAGTGACCCCTGCTGTATACAGCCTGATAACATTGTGGGGATGCAGTGCTGATTATAGCGTGCTAGTGACCCCTGCTGTATACAGCCTGATAACATTGTGGGGATGCAGTGCTGATTATAGCGTGCTAGCTCCCTCTGCTGTATACAGCTTGATAACATTGTGGGGATGCAGTGCTGATTTGATTATAGCGTGCTAGCGACCCCTGCTGTATACAGCCTGATAACATTGTGGGGATGCAGTGCTGATTATAGCGTGCTAGTGACCCCTGCTGTATACAGCCTGATAACATTGTGGGGATGCAGTGCTGATTATAGCGTGCTAGTGACCCCTGCTGTATACAGCTTGATAACATTGTGGGGATGCAGTGCTGATTATAGCGTGCTAGTGACCCCTGCTGTATACAGCCTGATAACATTGTGGGGATGCAGTGCTGATTATAGCGTGCTAGTGACCCCTGCTGTATACAGCCTGATAACATTGTGGGGATGCAGTGCTGATTATAGCGTGCTAGTGACCCCTGCTGTATACAGCCTGATAACATTGTGGGGATGCAGTGCTGATTATAGCGTGCTAGTGACCCCTGCTGTATACAGCCTGATAACATTGTGGGGATGCAGTGCTGATTATAGCGTGCTAGCGACCCCTGCTGTATACAGCCTGATAACATTGTGGGGATGCAGTGCTGATTATAGCGTGCTAGCGACCTCTGCTGTATACAGCCTGATAACATTGTGGGGATGCAGTGCTGATTATAGCGTGCTAGCGACCCCTGCTGTATACAGCCTGATAACATTGTGGGGATGCAGTGCTGATTATAGCGTGCTAGTGACCTCTGCTGTATACAGCCTGATAACATTGTGGGGATGCAGTGCTGATTATAGCGTGCTAGTGACCCCTGCTGTATACAGCCTGATAACATTGTGGGGATGCAGTGCTGATTATAGCGTGCTAGCGACCCCTGCTGTATACAGCCTGATAACATTGTGGGGATGCAGTGCTGATTATAGCGTGCTAGTGACCCCTGCTGTATACAGCCTGATAACATTGTGGGGATGCAGTGCTGATTATAGCGTGCTAGTGACCCCTGCTGTATACAGCCTGATAACATTGTGGGGATGCAGTGCTGATTATAGCGTGCTAGTGACCCCTGCTGTATACAGCCTGATAATATTGTGGGGATGCAGTGCTGATTATAGCGTGCTAGTGACCCCTGCTGTATACAGCCTGATAACATTGTGGGGATGCAGTGCTGATTATAGCGTGCTAGTGACCCCTGCTGTATACAGCCTGATAACATTGTGGGGATGCAGTGCTGATTATAGCGTGCCAGCGACCTCTGCTGTATACAGCCTGATAACATTGTGGGGATGCAGTGCTGATTATAGCGTGCTAGTGACCCCTGCTGTATACAGCCTGATAACATTGTGGGGATGCAGTGCTGATTATAGCGTGCTAGTGACCCCTGCTGTATACAGCCTGATAACATTATGGGGATGCAGTGCTGATTATAGCGTGCTAGTGACCCCTGCTGTATACAGCCTGATAACATTGTGGGGATGCAGTGCTGATTATAGCATGCTAGTGACCCCTGCTGTATACAGCCTGATAACATTGTGGGGATGCAGTGCTGATTATAGCGTGCTAGTGACCCCTGCTGTATACAGCCTGATAACATTGTGGGGATGCAGTGCTGATTATAGCGTGCTAGTGACCCCTGCTGTATACAGCCTGATAACATTGTGGGGATGCAGTGCTGATTATAGCGTGCTAGCGACCTCTGCTGTATACAGCCTGATAACATTGTGGGGATGCAGTGCTGATTATAGCGTGCTAGTGACCCCTGCTGTATACAGCCTGATAACATTGTGGGGATGCAGTGCTGATTATAGCGTGCTAGTGACCCCTGCTGTATACAGTCTGATAACATTGTGGGGATGCAGTGCTGATTATAGCGTGCTAGCTCCCTCTGCTGTATACAGCTTGATAACATTGTGGGGATGCAGTGCTGATTTGATTATAGCGTGCTAGCGACCCCTGCTGTATACAGCCTGATAACATTGTGGGGATGCAGTGCTGATTATAGCGTGCTAGTGACCCCTGCTGTATACAGCCTGATAACATTGTGGGGATGCAGTGGTGATTATAGCGTGCTAGTGACCCCTGCTGTATACAGCTTGATAACATTGTGGGGATGCAGTGCTGATTTGATTATAGCGTGCTAGTGACCCCTGCTGTATACAGCCTGATAACATTGTGGGGATGCAGTGCTGATTATAGCGTGCTAGTGACCCCTGCTGTATACAGCCTGATAACATTGTGGGGATGCAGTGCTGATTATAGCATGCTAGCTCCCTCTGCTGTATACAGCCTGATAACATTGTGGGGATGCAGTGCTGATTATAGCATGCTAGTGACCCCTGCTGTATACAGCCTGATAACATTGTGGGGATGCAGTGCTGATTATAGCGTGCTAGTGACCCCTGCTGTATACAGCCTGATAACATTGTGGGGATGCAGTGCTGATTATAGCGTGCTAGTGACCCCTGCTGTATACAGCCTGATAACATTGTGGGGATGCAGTGCTGATTATAGCGTGCTAGTGACCCCTGCTGTATACAGCCTGATAACATTGTGGGGATGCAGTGCTGATTATAGCGTGCTAGTGACCCCTGCTGTATACAGCCTGATAACATTGTGGGGATGCAGTGCTGATTATAGCGTGCTAGTGACCCCTGCTGTATACAGCCTGATAACATTGTGGGGATGCAGTGCTGATTATAGCGTGCTAGCTCCCTCTGCTGTATACAGCTTGATAACATTGTGGGGATGCAGTGCTGATTTGATTATAGCGTGCTAGCGACCCCTGCTGTATACAGCCTGATAACATTGTGGGGATGCAGTGCTGATTATAGCGTGCTAGTGACCCCTGCTGTATACAGCCTGATAACATTGTGGGGATGCAGTGCTGATTATAGCGTGCTAGTGACCCCTGCTGTATACAGCTTGATAACATTGTGGGGATGCAGTGCTGATTATAGCGTGCTAGTGACCCCTGCTGTATACAGCCTGATAACATTGTGGGGATGCAGTGCTGATTATAGCGTGCTAGTGACCCCTGCTGTATACAGCCTGATAACATTGTGGGGATGCAGTGCTGATTATAGCGTGCTAGTGACCCCTGCTGTATACAGCCTGATAACATTGTGGGGATGCAGTGCTGATTATAGCGTGCTAGTGACCCCTGCTGTATACAGCCTGATAACATTGTGGGGATGCAGTGCTGATTATAGCGTGCTAGCGACCCCTGCTGTATACAGCCTGATAACATTGTGGGGATGCAGTGCTGATTATAGCGTGCTAGCGACCTCTGCTGTATACAGCCTGATAACATTGTGGGGATGCAGTGCTGATTATAGCGTGCTAGCGACCCCTGCTGTATACAGCCTGATAACATTGTGGGGATGCAGTGCTGATTATAGCGTGCTAGTGACCTCTGCTGTATACAGCCTGATAACATTGTGGGGATGCAGTGCTGATTATAGCATGCTAGTGACCCCTGCTGTATACAGCCTGATAACATTGTGGGGATGCAGTGCTGATTATAGCGTGCTAGTGACCCCTGCTGTATACAGCCTGATAACATTGTGGGGATGCAGTGCTGATTATAGCGTGCTAGTGACCCCTGCTGTATACAGCCTGATAACATTGTGGGGATGCAGTGCTGATTATAGCGTGCTAGTGACCCCTGCTGTATACAGCCTGATAACATTGTGGGGATGCAGTGCTGATTATAGCGTGCTAGTGACCCCTGCTGTATACAGCCTGATAACATTGTGGGGATGCAGTGCTGATTATAGCGTGCTAGTGACCCCTGCTGTATACAGCCTGATAACATTGTGGGGATGCAGTGCTGATTATAGCGTGCTAGCTCCCTCTGCTGTATACAGCTTGATAACATTGTGGGGATGCAGTGCTGATTTGATTATAGCGTGCTAGCGACCCCTGCTGTATACAGCCTGATAACATTGTGGGGATGCAGTGCTGATTATAGCGTGCTAGTGACCCCTGCTGTATACAGCCTGATAACATTGTGGGGATGCAGTGCTGATTATAGCGTGCTAGTGACCCCTGCTGTATACAGCCTGATAACATTGTGGGGATGCAGTGCTGATTATAGCGTGCTAGTGACCCCTGCTGTATACAGCCTGATAACATTGTGGGGATGCAGTGCTGATTATAGCGTGCTAGTGACCCCTGCTGTATACAGCCTGATAACATTGTGGGGATGCAGTGCTGATTATAGCGTGCTAGCGACCCCTGCTGTATACAGCCTGATAACATTGTGGGGATGCAGTGCTGATTATAGCGTGCTAGCGACCTCTGCTGTATACAGCCTGATAACATTGTGGGGATGCAGTGCTGATTATAGCGTGCTAGCGACCCCTGCTGTATACAGCCTGATAACATTGTGGGGATGCAGTGCTGATTATAGCGTGCTAGTGACCTCTGCTGTATACAGCCTGATAACATTGTGGGGATGCAGTGCTGATTATAGCGTGCTAGTGACCCCTGCTGTATACAGCCTGATAACATTGTGGGGATGCAGTGCTGATTATAGCGTGCTAGCGACCCCTGCTGTATACAGCCTGATAACATTGTGGGGATGCAGTGCTGATTATAGCGTGCTAGTGACCCCTGCTGTATACAGCCTGATAACATTGTGGGGATGCAGTGCTGATTATAGCGTGCTAGTGACCCCTGCTGTATACAGCCTGATAACATTGTGGGGATGCAGTGCTGATTATAGCGTGCTAGTGACCCCTGCTGTATACAGCCTGATAACATTGTGGGGATGCAGTGCTGATTATAGGGTGCTAGCGACCCCTGCTGTTTGTGGCCTGGTAACACTGTGGAGGATGGGGCGCTGATTATAGTGTTCTAGAACCCCCTGCTGTATGTGGCCTGGTAACACTATGAGTAAAAGGCGGCACTTATTTTAGTGTGGCGTTTTAGTGCCGCCTGCTGTATGTGGTCTGGTAATGTCACGCTAGGTTCCGGAAAGTATCCAGTAAATGATGAAAGGAAAGGCAAAGAGTAATGCGGGCGTCACACGATACGATCTATCACGCGATCGCACGAGCGACTGTACCCGCCCCCGTCGTTTGTGCGTCACGGGCAATTAGTTGCCCGTGGCGCACAAAGTCGTTAAACCGCCGTCACATGCACTTACCCACTGTGGGCGGCGAACATCCATTTCCTGAAGGGGGAGGGATGTTCGGCGTCACAGCGACGTCACACAGCGGCCGGCCAATAGCAGCGGAGGGGCGGAGATGAGCGGGACATAAACATCCCGCCCATCTTCTTCCTTCAGCATTGCCGTCGTCCGCAGATAAGCTGCAGTTCATCGTTCCCGGGGTGTCACACGGATCGATGTGTGCTACCCCGGGTACGATGAACAACCGGCGCAAATAAGAATAAACGATTTTTAAAAATAAACGACGTGTAAACGATACACGATTTGCGATCGTTCTGAGACACTCGTAGGTATCACACGAAACGACGTCGCAAACGATGCCGGATGTGCGTCACAAAAACCGTGACACCTACGACATATCGCACGATAGATCGTATCGTTTGACGCCCGCATAAGCCCAGGATTGTGGATCCCCCTGTAACAGCGAGATCACAATCCCCACTCACTGCTCCTCATCCTCAGAGTAAGGCCGAAGCCTAAAGTACAATTTACAGACCTCCTTGAACATGAAGAGTTTTTCTCTACCCCCTGCAAACCTGTCTGGAAGAGCAATATTGGGCTCTGGGTGGGCCTGCCTACCTGCAGAATCTCCAAAATCGGCAGTCTGCAACCACTGCTGCTGAACAGTTTATTTAAGGCCTGCTTCCTCCAGGGACAGACCCTGAAGTCGCTCAGCCAGAACAGTGATGGGATCATACACTATCTAGAAAAACATATATCCATGTTTTTCTCACTAACATGAAATCAGAATAAACCTTTCCCGTTTTAGGTCAATTAGGAACCAAAATTATTTATATTTACTAAGTGCCAGAATTATGAGGGAGAGAAAATGTTTTCAGGCATTTTTAATACTTTCAGCAAAGTCAAAAGTTTCCATCCATTTCATTAGTATTTGGTACCATTGCCCTTAAATTGTATGACTTGGGTCAAAAGTTTTGTAATATCCTTCCACAAGCTTCTCACAATAGTAGGTAGGAATTTGGGCCCATTTGTCCTAACAGAACTGTTGTAACTGAGCCACGTTTGTAGGTCACCTTGCTCGCACCTGCCTTTTCAACTTTGCCCATAAATGTTCAAAAGGATTGAAATCAGGGTTTTGTGATGGCCACTCCAAAACATTGATTTTGTTATCCTAAAGCCACTTTGTAACCAGTTTGGCAGTATGCTTCAGGTCATTGTCTATTTGGAAGACCCATTTCCGACCAAGCTTTAAGTTCCTAGTGGAAGCACTAGTATAGAGTGTGAAACGGCCGTTGTCTGACGTGCTGCTCCGTCCTATCCCCTCCCCGCTTGCCACAGCGTGTTAACCTGCACATGTGAATAAACTTCCACCTATTTTCACAGCAACTATCGGTGAGTGCTTTTCATTATTCTGCTATTTTTTTACTGTGGATCATGTTGTCCTTTTTTGAATAAGCACCCCGTAGCTGTGAGCGATTCTTTTCACTGCCAGCGTCCCTGCTGCCTTAAGGCTGCTGCGATTAGCGGTAATACGCTGAATATGAATAAGGGCTGAAGCCTAATGTATCTCTACACACAGAGTAATGCCCTGTCCTCTTTTTACTGAATACTTTAAGTTCCTGTATGATGTCCTAAGATGTTGCTTCAGTATTGCCACATAATCTTCTTTCCTCACGATGCCATCTATTTTGTGAAGTGCACCAGTCCCTCCTACAGTAAAACAACCCTACAACATGATGCTGCCACCGCCGTGTTTCACAGTTGGGATGGTGTTCTTAGGCTTCAAAGCTTCTCCCTTTTTACTCCAAACGTAATGTTGGTCATTATGGCCAAACAGTTCAATTTTAGTTTCGTCAGGCCACAGGATGTTTCCAAAAATTAAGGTCTTTGTTCCTGTGTGCATTTGCCATTATTAATCTGGCTTTTTTATGTTTCTTTTGGAGTAATGGCTTCTTCATGGCAGAGTGGCTTTTTAGCCACTGTTGATACAGTACTCATTTCAAAGTGGATAATGACACAATCTTACCATCTTCCGCCAGCATCTTCACAAGGTATTTTGCTTTTATTCTTGGGTTGATATGCACATATCTGACCAAAGCATATTAATTTCTGGTACAAAGATCCCGTCTCCTTCCTGAGCATGTATGATGGCAGGATATACGTAAAGTAGAAGGAAAGGGTTAACTCGCACTGCCGTGTGGAATGAGGAGCTTTCAGGTACATCAGTGATTTCGATTCCTGAAGAACGAGTTCTCAAAACTATGAAACACGTTGAATAATAAAAATCACAAATATATTCCCGAGTGATCTCGTTCCACACGACAGCACAGGTTAACCCTTTCCTCCTACTTTACGTATATCTATTCATCTGGGTCTGCAGCAGCCTCTTGTTACGGGGGAGCCGGCAGATTAGGACCAGGGGGTATATATCCTAATCGCCAGTCGGGGCCCACCGTGCTCCAGATGACAAAGGAGCTGCTGGCACCTGAGGGTTAGGCGGAGACTATAGAGCTGGATGGCTCTGAGATAACCCAGGAACTCTGGGAACCGGTTACGTGTGTTGGGACACGTCAGACCAGACGACAACCCGATTAGCGTTTTGGTGCACCTAGCGCTACACCAACCACGTGTGCAGGAAACACGTCAGGCCGGGTGGTAACCAGGTAGCGTTGACCGGAAGACCGCCACGAAAGCGCCCTGTCGGCCACGTGTGTAGGACACGTCAGGCCGAGCGGTCCTCCGATTAGCGTTTCTGGCCACCTCTTGACTGGCTACGTGTGTGTAGGACACATCAGGCCAGATGGGTACACCAGTAGCGTTGACCGTGAAGCCGAGGAGGATAAGGAACACCCTGTTAACTCCACAGGGGTCCTGGGGTACGCTGTCCGTGCGCGTAGGGAGCACAACCGGACAGGTGGCGCAGCAGGTGCGTTGTCCGTGTGCGTAGGGGGCACAATCGGACAGGTGGAGCAGCAGGTGCGTTGTCCGTGTGCGTAGGGGGCACAATCGGACAGGAAGCACAGCAGCCGCAGCCCAGTTAACGCCACTGGGCTGCTATAGCAAGACTGGAACGGCAGGAGGGAAGCACGGCGCCTGACCCTGATGTGCTGAGCCACGAATCTTGGTGTGACAGGCACCGTTCGCCTAACCCTACCTACCGCTTCCCAACATAGGCTTATGCCACAATGAGGCTCTAACATGGAGGTGTGCTCTGACTGAGCAAAAGTGAAGACTGCGCACCTCCATGTTGTCTCCAGCCCCTTTTATAACCTAGGTCCGCCCCAAACCCAGGGTGGAACCACCAAGGTCCAATAGCAGAGTGCCATGCCATCAGTGACGTCACATGCGACCTATCCGGAACCGCCACGTCATTGATGACCTCATGGCAGCCACGCCCCAAACACTTCACCAGTCATCGTCTGACGACCAATACTGAGGTGCCAGATCATAGGGGCGGGCCTCTGTGAGCCAGTCCGGAGTTGCCACATCATCAGGACACCTGACACCCTCTGCCCTATCAGGGCCTGCCACCTCACGGACATGCTCAGTGAGATCCTTACCGGACCTAGCCTCTGGTGCACTAAGTGCCTGAGCATGCCCAGTAGCCTGAGCAACAGGCTCAGAAAGCAGACTATCAGTTTGAGCATGCTCAGTAGGCACATCCCAGAACTTAGACACAGCACGAAGTCCAAGTACCTGTGCAAAGAGGCTGTTAGGGTTAATTGTGGGAGCATGCTCAGTAGCCTGAACTGAGGACTTAGTCTCAGACATAACACAAACAGGCTGAGCATGCTCCCTAGGCAAAACACCGGGCTTAAACTCTGACTGGGGTAAATCGGCGCACGCATGCGCACTAGCCGCCTCTCCACACTTAGACGTGGTGGAAGGAACAGCCAACTGGACGACCCGAGGCACGGCCAAGAACGGCAGCCGGCGCCTGGGCGCAACAGGAACCGCAGCAGGCTGCTTGAGGCTATGGCGGCGCCGGTTCGTAACACCTCTGTGGTATTGATTTCTTGCTTCTAAACTAGTTGTGACTCTCACAACTACCCCAGGTGAGTAATTCCCTGTTGTTTTGTTCTAGTACCACCAGGATAAGACCCTATTTGTGCCTTTGTCTTTTCCAGCTAATTTTATGGTATGATGGATGGACAATCTCATCTTGTTTGTACTTGCGTATAATTGTTTGTACAGATGAACAATGCACCTTCAGGCATCTGGAAATTGCACCGAAGGATAAACCAGACTTGTGCAAGTCCACAATTTTCTTCTTGAGATCTTGGTTGGTTTCTTTTGGCTTTCCCATAATGCTACATACAGAAGCAGTGTGTTTCAGGTGTGCATTAAAATACATCCACAGGTGTGTCTCTAATTAACTCAGATGTTGCCAGTAAACCTATTAGAAGCTTCTAAAGACATGACATCATATGGGCGGTCCCATATGGTCAAAAGGCATAGTACTCTTAGTGTATGTAAACTTTTAACTTTGCAAAAGGTAATACAAAAATCTCTCTCTCTCATTCTCTAATTTGGCAAATATAACTAATTTTGGTAATCTTAATTGACCTAAAACTTGAAAGTTTTTTTCTGATTTCATGTAAGATAGTGAGAAAAACATGCAGATGTGTCTTTTTACATAGTGTATGTAAACTTCTGGTTTCAATTGTACTATCACCGTGACTGATGCAGTCTTTTTCACGTTTCACTTCAGTTCTCTTAACTTAACGACCCACGGTGGATTCTGTCCATCCTCCCAGTGACTCCTCATACAAAGGCTATGACACACTGGTATCTTGACCTTACTTTACACATATACGGACAAATTATAGTTTGCCACCGTCTCACGTATTATCCTCATGTTTTAGATATTTTTGACAGTGTAAAACGCTACTTATCTTTGGTTATATTTCTATGTCTATTTTATAGCTACCTCATTGCAATCCTTCTCATCTTCATGAGATACATTTGTATAGATTGATACTATGAACAAGGTACTTGACTGTTTACACAGTCCAACTCTCCTGACACGTATATAACATTTAAGTGACATATTTCATTTTTTTGTTTAATTGACTCTGTCCCGTCGCTGCACACTTCTTCAGCGGAGACACCGTTGTAAATTTCTTCCTACATCTTAGAGATCTTTTTCTTCTTTCCTGTTTATTCTTGTCTCATTAACACAAACGTTTGTACAAGCACTTTTTTCTTCTGTTGTACCAAGTACTAATTTCATGTATTACAAACTTGTATGGCAGTCAATTTTCTTGATCTTTTTCTTTATTTTCCTCTTATTTGTATAATTTTATGCTTATATTTCTTTGTTTTACATACATTACCTAGATAAAATATACCTTGATAAAGGCTGAGAGCAAGCTGAAATGTCGGTATTGATATTCTTTTCTCACGTGTATGAATTACAAATACATTAAACTGAACTTTTTTCTGAGTGCTAGAGTTATTATTCTATTATTACCACTGCTAGAAGGTGGCCCGATTGTAACGTATCGGGTAGTCTAGAATGTGTATGTAGGTTAGCAGATTGAATAATGAGGTAATGAATGGACTGGATGGGTTAGGTTTAATTTAGTATTCTTATAATTGTTTATTGGTTTTAAAATGACAAACAACAGAAGGAACAGTTTTAATAGATGAGTCTAATGTTTAATGATGTCCATGGCTTGTAATGAAAGAAGGTCATGAACAGTGTAAAGTTAAGTAAAAATATGCTGATGCTGTGATGTGGCCCAATGCTGGTATGTGCCCCCATCGTGGTGCAGCCACCATCCTGACATGTGCCCCATCCTGCGGGGTAAGGGCACTTTCACAATTGTGTTCAGCGCAATCCGCCGCTATGGAGAATAGCGCAGTCCGTTAACGCACTGCGCTATTCTCCATAGACTTGTATTGACGACGTACTGTAAAGCAACTGTCTGCATTGCATCCGCTGGACGACGCTGAGTCGTTATTTTCATGCAGCGTCGGGCGGAGGGAACGCTACATGTAGCGTTTTTGGGTCGTTAAAATAACGCACCTTGACAGATTCCGTTGGATTCCGCCAAGGTGTCTAATGATTGTCTATGGGGGCGGATTCCGCCGCTATGCGCTAAGCGGCGGAATCCGCTGACAAATTCCATCACGTTCTACTGAGCATTCTCAGCATGTCCAGGAGAACAATCTAAATCGTTTAAATTCACTCCTGGCCTCTCTCCCCCCTCTACCACCCTCTCTCATACTCACCGATCACGGGCACGGCACAGCTGTCACAAAGCTCCGGCGGCTTTTCCTCTTTTGAAAATGCTGGTCGCTCATTATTCAATCTTGTATTCCCTGCTTCCCCCGCCCACCTATCATTGGTTGCAGTCAGACACGCCCCAACGTTGAGTGACAGCTGTCTCACTGCAACCAATCACAGCCGCCGGTGGGCAGGTCTATATCGTGCAGTAAAATAAATAATTTTAAAAAAACGATGTGCGGTCCCCCCAATTTTGATACCAGCCAAAATAAAGCCACACGGCTGAAGGCTGGTATTTTCAGGATGGGGAGCCCCACGTTATGGGAAGCCCCCCAGCCTAACAATATCAGCCAGCAGCCGTCCGGAATTGCCGCATCCATTAGATGCAACAGTCCCGGGACTCTACCCGGCTCATCCCGAATTGCCCTGGTGCGGTGGAAATCGGGGTAATAAGGAGTTAATCATGGCAGGCGTCTCCCCGAGATACCTTCCATGATTAACCTGTAAGTTAAAGAAAATAAACACATACACCCGAAAAAATCCTTTATTTGGAATAAAAGAAAAAAACAACCCTCTTTCACCACTTTATTAAACCCCCAAATACCCCTCCAGGTCCAACGTAATCCACAGAGGTCCCACAACGTTTTCAGCTCTGCTACATGAAACTGACAGGAGTGGCAGTAGAACACAACCATCTCTATCAGCTCCACCCAGCAACTGAAGTGAGCCACGCGATCAGCTGTGCCCTCATTCAGGTGACCTGCGGACACAGCTCTCAGGTTGAAGACTGCAGCTATGGCCGCGATTTCACCTGAGTGACGGCACAGCTGATCGCGCGGCTCACTGCAGTCACTCAGGGGATTTGCGGACATCTCTCTTTCTCTCTCTCTCTCTCCTCCCGACTGCAAATCTCCTTTTCCTGGCGAAACATTAAAAAAAAAAAAAAAAAAAAAAACCCCAGGCAAAACATTCTTTTACAGGAACCCGTTACTTATTAGCACATTATTTGCAACACATCCATTATATGCGTCCAACAACGCACTGTGACGGATGCCTCACAACGCAAGTATGAAAGCAGCCTAATGTGTGCGGGGGGAGGAGTGCGGGGTGGGTGGAGCCGAGCTGGGCCATGGCGCTGAAGACGTCAGTGCCGGGGACTGCATGGCTGGGGACAGGTGACTATCGCGTGTGTGTGTTTGTTCAGTGTATACAAGCGGAAGGCGGAGTGTGGGGGGGCGGAGCCGAGCGAGGTAATGTGTGCAGGGGGTGGAGGCGAGCAGTAGGTATGTGTCGGCTCCCGGGGATGCAGCACACACCAGAGAATCGGGACTCCGTGTGGGTGCGGGGAAGTGTCGGGCGTCGTCCTGTCGGCCCGTAGTTCGGGCTGTTCAGTTAGCTGAGCCATTGGTCGCAGGCTCTTTAGCGCGCGCGGTGTGGCGACGGTTGTCACTGTAATGACGCCATTTTGGAGCAAGATGGAAAGACAGACAGAATAAGGCAATTATATATATAGATGTTCAGTGCCATCATCAGGGCATATGTCCAAACCCTCAGCAAAACAACATTCCGGTGTATGTCCTGATGTGGCTATTGACTGCAATGGTGTAGACAGGAGTCATGGTCCGCTCTGGCGTGCATAATGTTTGCCCGTTTACGCCTAGATGAGGTGGGCACGAAGGCATAGTTGACTACATCTTCCTGGCTGCCTCCAATAATTATATGCGCTAAAAGTGATGCCCGACAGAGCGAACCGTGACTTCATCTGCACTATTATAGGTTTGGACATAAGCCTCAGTGGTGGCACTGAACATAGTGGAATATGATATGTGAACTCAGCCTATGTTGTTTTATTATAAATACCTGATGATTCCTCTTTCCTGAGAGATAAGCCACAGCTGGAGCAGCACTCTCCTTAGAGATAAATCACTGCTGGAGCAGCACTCTCCATAGAGATAAGCCACTGCCAGAGCATCACTCTCCATAGAGATAAGCCACTGCCAGAGCATCACTCTCCATAGAGATAAGCCACCGCCGGAGCAGCACTCTCATTAGAGATAAGCCACTGCCGGAGCAGCACTCTCATTAGAGATAAGCCACTGCCGGAGCATCACTCTCCATAGAGATAAGCCACCGCCGGAGCAGCACTCTCCATAGAGATAAGCCACCGCCGGAGCAGCACTCTCCATAGAGATAAGCCACTGCTGGAGCAGCACTCTCCTTAGAGATAAGCCACCGCCGAAGCAGCACTCTCATTAGAGATAAGCCACCGCCGGAGCAGCACTCTCATTAGAGATAAGCCACTGCCGGAGCAGCACTCTCCATAGAGATAAGCCACTGCCGGAGCATCACTCTCCATAGAGATAAGCCACTGCCGGAGCAGCACTCTCCATAGAGATAAGCCACTGCTGGAGCAGCACTCTCCTTAGAGATAAACCACTGCCGGAGCATCACTCTCCTTAGAGATAAGCCACCGCCGGAGCAGCACTCTCATTAGAGATAAGCCACCGCCGGAGCAGCACTCTCATTAGAGATAAGCCACTGCCGGAGCAGCACTCTCCATAGAGATAAGCCACTGCCGGAGCATCACTCTCCATAGAGATAAGCCACTGCTGGAGCAGCACTCTCCTTAGAGATAAACCACTGCCGGAGCAGCACTCTCCTTAGAGATTAGCCACTGCCGGAGCAGCACGAGATAAGCCACTGCTGGAGCAGCACTCTCCTTAGAGATAAATCACTGCTGGAGCAGCACTCTCCTTAGAGATAAGCCACTGCCAGAGCATCACTCTCCTTAGAGATAAGCCACTGCCAGAGCAGCACTCTCCGTAGAGATAAACCACTGCCGGAGCAGCACTCTCCATAGAGATAAGCCACTGCCGGAGCAGCACTCTCCATAGAGATAAGCCACTGCCGGAGCATCACTCTCCATAGAGATAAGCCACTGCCGCAGCAGCACTCTCCTTGGAGATAAGCCACTGCCAGAGCAGCACTCTCCGTAGAGATAAGCCACTGCCGGAGCAGCACTCTCCGTAGAGATAAGCCACTGCCGGAGCAGCACTCTCCATAGAGATAAGCCACTGCCGGAGCAGCACTCTCCATAGAGATAAGCCACTGCCGGAGCAG
Organism: Anomaloglossus baeobatrachus; assembly: GCF_048569485.1. Taxonomy (NCBI): domain Eukaryota; kingdom Metazoa; phylum Chordata; class Amphibia; order Anura; family Aromobatidae; genus Anomaloglossus; species Anomaloglossus baeobatrachus. Next base: position 233,250,127 of record NC_134356.1, read on the forward strand.
CACTCTCCATAGAGATAAGCCACTGCCGGAGCAGCACTCTCCATAGAGATAAGCCACTGCCGGAGCAGCACTCTCCATAGAGATAAGCCACTGCCAGAGCATCACTCTCCATAGAGATAAGCCACTGCCGGAGCAGCACTCTCCATAGAGATAAGCCACTGCCGGAGCATCACTCTCCATAGAGATAAGCCACTGCCAGAGCATCACTCTCCTTAGAGATAAGCCACTGCCGGAGCAGCACTCTCCGTAGAGATAAGCCACTGCCGGAGCAGCACTCTCCATAGAGATAAGCCACTGCCGGAGCAGCACTCTCCATAGAGATAAGCCACTGCCGGAGCAGCACTCTCCATAGAGATAAGCCACTGCCGGAGCAGCACTCTCCATAGAGATAAGCCACTGCCGGAGCATCACTCTCCATAGAGATAAGCCACTGCCGCAGCAGCACTCTCCTTGGAGATAAGCCACTGCCGGAGCATCACTCTCCATAGAGATAAGCCACTGCCGGAGCATCACTCTCCTTAGAGATAAGCCACTGCCGGAGCATCACTCTCCTTAGAGATAAGCCACTGCCAGAGCATCACTGTCCATAGAGATAAGCCACTGCCGGAGCATCACTCTCCATAGAGATAAGCCACTGTCGCAGCAGCACTCTCATTAGAGATAAGCCACTGCCGCAGCAGCACTCTCCTTGGAGATAAGCCACTGCCGGAGCAGCACTCTCCTTAGTGATAAGCCACTGCTGGAGCATCACTCTCCATAGAGATAAGCCACTGCCGGAGCAGCACTCTCCTTAGAGATAAGCCACTGCCGGAGCATCACTGTCCATAGAGATAAGCCACTGCCGGAGCATCACTCTCCATAGAGATAAGCCACTGCCGCAGCAGCACTCTCCTTGGAGATAAGCCACTGCCGGAGCATCACTCTCCATAGAGATAAGCCACTGCCGGAGCATCACTCTCCTTAGAGATAAGCCACTGCCGGAGCATCACTCTCCTTAGAGATAAGCCACTGCCAGAGCATCACTGTCCATAGAGATAAGCCACTGCCGGAGCATCACTCTCCATAGAGATAAGCCACTGTCGCAGCAGCACTCTCATTAGAGATAAGCCACTGCCGCAGCAGCACTCTCCTTGGAGATAAGCCACTGCCGGAGCAGCACTCTCCTTAGAGATAAGCCACTGCTGGAGCATCACTCTCCATAGAGATAAGCCACTGCCGGAGCAGCACTCTCATTAGAGATAAGCCACTGCTGGAGCATCACTCTCCATAGAGATAAGCCACTGCCGCAGCAGCACTCTCCATAGAGATAAGCCACTGCCGGAGCATCACTCTCCATAGAGATAAGCCACTGCCGGAGCATCACTCTCCATAGAGATAAGCCACTGCCGGAGCAGCACTCTCCTTAGAGATAAGCCACTGCCGGAGCAGCACTCTCCTTAGAGATAAGCCACTGCCGGAGCAGCACTCTCCATAGAGATAAGCCACTGCCGGAGCATCACTCTCCATAGAGATAAGCCACTGCCGGAGCAGCACTCTCCTTAGAGATAAGCCACTGCCGGAGCAGCACTCTCATTAGAGATAAGCCACTGCCGGAGCAGCACTCTCCTTAGAGATACGCCACTGCCGGAGCAGCACTCTCCTTAGAGATACGCCACTGCCGGAGCAGCACTCTCCTTAGAGATACGCCACTGCCGGAGCAGCACTCTCATTAGAGATACGCCACTGCCGGAGCAGCACTCTCATTAGAGATACGCCACTGCCGGAGCAGCACTCTCATTAGAGATACGCCACTGCCGGAGCAGCACTCTCATTAGAGATACGCCACTGCCGGAGCAGCACTCTCATTAGAGATACGCCACTGCCGGAGCAGCACTCTCATTAGAGATACGCCACTGCCGGAGCAGCACTCTCATTAGAGATACGCCACTGCCGGAGCAGCACTCTCATTAGAGATACGCCACTGCCGGAGCAGCACTCTCCTTAGAGATACGCCACTGCCGGAGCGTTCCCTACACCGTACACTGTATGCTCGGCTGAGCCAGTTGCGCACAGCTATGGGTGAGTTGGGAGACATTCCACTTCTGAGCTGAGAAACGCTTATCATCACAGATGCTGCTTATTCTGAAGACCCCTGAAGTGGCAGACTTACCATAGCGTGTGAATTCCAGCCAAAACTCACACTCTCCCCATATTTTAGGCAGACACCGCACTTCCTAGATGCACAGAGGGTGTCAGAATCTGCCCCCAGGTCCTTGCTGCCCGTATGAGAGCAGCATAAAGCAGAGGTAGAAACCCTGTTTCCAGCAATGACTCATTACTGAGCTTCCTGCCGTAGTTTTGATAAAATACTGCCAATTGGTCCCGAGCTTCTGTGATTTAGTCCGCGATATTCATGGGCTCTGCCTAGCCCCACATCCTACCAGTGATTAGCAGCTTTCTGTCTATGCACAGTGAAGGCAGAAAGCTGTCAATCAATGGTGGAGGCAGTGATATACAGAGCTCATCCCTGAGAGAAGTGTCATTAGTATCAAAACTACAGCAGGGAGCCCAGTAAGTGACCCAGGGCTGGACTAGGAGGCAGAATACGGATGGCAGTAGCTCCTGCTGTGACGGTACATCGTCCTGGCGGTGAGCGGCCCGTACGTACACGGAGCGCTGTCAGAAGGATCGGTGCTCGGTAACCACCAGCCCTGTCACTGAGCAGCACGGCACTGTCCGCACTACACAGGTAGGGAGAACGCGTGACGTCAGGCGCTCTCTGCCTTCACACGCCGCGTTCGTTGTGAAGGCTACTCAGTGCGTCGTTCCTATGGAGACGGTCTCCTAGCAGCAGCTCCTGTATACCTAGGCCATCCATATCGCAGCATGGAGCCGCTGCCGGCCGCCTTCTACGGGGCTATAGACAGCAAGAACCCGGTGGTCGCAACCTTCGAGAATGAAATCAAGGAGTTTCTGGGATTCATGAGAAAACTGCAGAGAGCTCCCCCCGGAGAAGCCCGGCAGCAGGACCACTGGAGGGGGTAACACGAGCGACACCACTGACCACTGTGTGGCATAGAGGTGTGCTGTGAGCCATCAGGCTCCAGCACTGGAGGAACTACAACTGCCAGCATGCCCTAGAATAGGACACGTGATCAGGGGAGTCAGCCCTCAGTCTGTACAATCAGGGGCGTCAGCCGCAGTGTGGTCAATCAGGGACGACAGACCACAGTGTGATAGATGAGTGGGGTGAGATCCCAATGTGGTCAATGAGGGGTGGCAGACCGCAATGTGGTCAATGAGGGGTAGCAGACCGCAATGTGGTCAATGAGGGGTAGCAGACCGCAATGTGGTCAATGAGGGGTGGCAGACCGCAATGTGGTCGATTAGAGGTGTCAGACCGCAATGTGGTTGATTAGGGGCATTAGATCCCAATGTAGTCGTTTAGGGGCGTCAGACCCCAATGGGGTCGATCAGAGGCATCAGACCCTAATGTGGTTGATGAGTGAGGTCAAATCCTAATGTGGTCAATGAGTGTGGTTAGACCCCAGTGTGGTCGATCACGGTCATCAGACCCCAATGTGGTCAATGAGGGGCAGCAGACCGTATTGTGGTCCATGAGGGGCCGTCAGACCCCAATGTAGTCGATGAGGGGCATGAGACCCCAATGACCCTAGTGTCGTTGATGAGGGATGGCAGACCCCAGTGTGGTCGTTGAAGGGGGGGAGGGCAGACCCCAATGTGGTTGATCAATGTTCTCCGATCATAATGTGGGTGGCAGACCCTAAAGGCCACTTTACACGCAATGACATCCGGCCTCATTAGCGACGTTGTTGCGTGTGACACATATGAGCGACCACTAACAATGCAAAATACTAACCTAATCGTTGATTGTTGACACGTCGTCCATTTCCCAAATATCGTTGGTTGTTCGTCGTTCCTAAGGCAGCACACATCGCTACGTGTGACACCCCAGGAACGACGAACAGCACCGTACCTGCGTCCTCCGGCAATGAGGTGGGCGTGACTTTCATACAGCTGCTCTCCGCCCCTCCGCTTCTATTGGACGGCTGCCGTGTGACGTCGCTGTGACGCTGCACGAACCACCCCCTTAGAAAAGAGGCTGTTCACCGGCCAGAGCGACGTCGCTAGGAAGGTAAGTATAGTGTGACGGGTACTAGCGATTTTGTACTCCTCGGGCAGCGATTTGCCCTTGACGCACAAACGACGGGGGCGGGTGCAATCGCTAGCGATGTCGCTGCGTGTAAAGCCCCCTTTAGGCTGTGTGCACACAGTGCATTTTCATTGCGTTTTTAGTGCAGTTTTGCCATAAAACTACAAGCAAATCCTGGTGCTGGCAGTCAGTAAGAATCCTGAGGTGTCACGCACACGTTGAGTATTTTCTCCTTGCAGATAATAATCTTCAGCATGTCCATTCTTTCTACGGTTTTGCAGTGTTTTTCCACCCATTGAGTTAATTTGAAAACAGTCTGCAAAAAAAGCTAAAAAATGAGGGAAAAATATATGTGCTGATTTTTTCCTGCCAAGAGATGCAGAAATTTATACAACCAAATACTCAATGTGTGCACATACCGTCATGTGGTTTTACAAGAGCGTCAAAAAATGATTGAGGATTTAGCTGCAGAATTTACCCAGAAATCAGATCTTTAGGGTGTGTGCCCATGATCAGTATTTGCAGCAGTTTGGGCGCAGCGTACGTCAGCTGCATCCAAAACGCTGTGTTAGGCGTCTTTCACACGTCCATGTCTCCGGTACGTGTATGGTCAGTTTTGTCACGTACCGGAGACACGGGCACACGTAGACCCATTAAAATCAATGGGTCTGCGCTCACGTGCGTATTCTGCCATGGACCGTGTGTCCGTGTGGAGCATACGTGTGCCCGTGTGCTCCACACGTAGACATGTCCACATTTTCTCCAACATTACGGGTGTCACACGGAACGCAAACACATCACACGTAACACAAACAAACCACATGGATGTGTTCCGTGTGACACGCGCCGGACAAAACACATGTATCTGCGAGAAAAAAAAACAAACCTTTACTCACCTTCTCCAGCCCTGCTGTCTCTGCCGCTGCTGTCACTTGTTGCCGACCGCCGCTCATTATGCTCATTGCATATTCACTTCACTGCGGCCGGAAGCGGCAGCAGCGGGGAGTCGGCAAGACCAGAGACCGAAAATCAGCACCACGGACAGCGACGCCAGGGACAGGTGAGTAGAAAGTTCCCGTTCTCCCTGTGTTATCACGGATAACACACAGAGAACACACGTGTGCCCTACACACAGCACACCGAGGGCAATACGCACCTTTGACACGTCCGTGAAAAACGTGCGTGATTTTCACAAATGTATAAAAGAGGCCTTGTACAGTACAAGCATAGTGGATGGATTTCTAGAAATCCCGTGCCCACTGTGCTTGTTTTTTTCTGCAGCAAACACTGACCTGCGGAGCGTCTTTCCAGACCGCAGCTTGTCAATTGTTTGCTGCGCAGGGAGAACACAGCAGGAGACTGCAGAGCACTGAACCCTGATCATGGGCACGAGCAGCTGCGGTCTCCTGTGTTCTCCTATGGAGAAGACTCACGGCCCCCCCAGTCAGGACTCGCTGCATTCAGAACGCAGCGAGTCCTGATCGTGGGCACATACCTGTGTGAACTCTTAGGCTGTGTGCGCACGTTGCGTAATTTCACGCGTATACGCTGTGTATTGCACTGCAGCATAAATGCATGCATCCTACGTCCCCAGCACAGTCTATGAAGATTGTGCATGAGACGTGCGCACAATGCTTTTATGAACGCAGCGATTTGAGAATCAAAAATTTGACAAAATCTCTGCATTTAAAAAACCTACATGTCACTTATTTCGTGCGCTTTGGATGCTGCTCCCACTCTTTCTATGGGAGAGCGTATGAAATCGGCATCTATTCTGCAGACACACTGCATCCATTACGCAGTGTTTCTGCAGCGATTTGAAGAGCACATGCACTGCCAAATCACTGCAGAATTTCAGCATGGACACTACGCAATGTGTGCACATAGCCTTAAGGCCTCCTTCACGCATCCGTGTCTCCGGTACATGTGACATTGGTTTCCACACGTATCAGAGACACGAATACCAAGTAGACCGATTAAAATCAATGGGCTTGTGCTAACGTCTGTGTTTTGACATGGTTCATGTTCTCCACACGGCGACATGTCCATTTTCTGCCTGCAGCACGAGCGTCACATGGACCACACACTGATGTGATCCATGTGACATCAGTGTGACACGTACCAGAAAAAACACGTCACTGAGGAATAAAGAATTTTTATACTTACCTGTCTCTACCTGTGCTGTTGCTTCCCAGCCTGCTCATTATGCCCCATGAATATTCACCACACTTACAGTGGACCCGGAAGCAAGTGTGACAGCAGCGCGGGAGAGAGGTAAGTATACAAGTTTGTGCTGTTCATGTGCTATCTGAATGTCACACGGATAGCACAGGGACAGCACATGTAACATACACACATGCACGGACATACATTTTTTTTTATCTCCCGGAGTACCCCTTTAATCCTTGGACAAACACTTGAAGCACAATTGCAGCAGAAATATCCATATCAGCCTGGAACTTCTGCTGTGGAAATACGTCAGATTTTATTGCTAACGTGTGAACATAATATAAGCTACTGACAATGGGTGGTCTAGTTATTCATGTGAGATATAATGCCGAGAGCAGGGGCGTACATAGAAATCATGGGGCTCCATAGTAGAAGTCCTAATTGGGACCCACCCCCCTAAAAACCCACAATGAATTCCTCCTCAGTACTCTCCACATGCACAGTATTATGGCCCTATAATTCCCCCAGCTCTGCAAAGTAGGATATCCCCATAGTGACCAAGCACAGCCTGATGGCCATGCACACACAAATATACGCACATACCGCACAACACACACATTGCACAAAACATACCTCCCCCCAAAACACACCACACACACACAAACCGCGCAACACACACACAACGCTACAGACACACAGCGCTCCACAAACAACGCAACACACAAACAACACCGCTCTCACCCCCCATCACACCCAGACAACACCCAGAACATGTACAGCCCCTACACAAACACTTGCTAACTACACACAACAACATCTATATATATATATATATATATATATATATATATATATATATATATATATATATATATATATATATATATATATATATATAACAAAAATCATACATGAACTACACAATACGTAAATTCTAGAATACCCGATGCGTAGAATCGGGCCACCTTCTAGTCTAGTATAACGGCCTTCCATACACCACGCCTTCACACAGTTTGATGTACCCTCCACATTGTATAATGGCCCCCACTAGCCGACCAAACAATATAATGGCCCTCACATAGCAATGCAATCTGTATAATAGCCCTCACATAATCCAGCAAAATGTATAATGCCCCCCACACAGCCCTTCAAACAGTATAGTAGGCCCCCACATAGCCCTACACACTGTATAATAACCCCCACACAACCCTGAAAACTGTATAATTGCCCCCACATAGCCCTGAAAACTGTATAATGCCCCCACATACCCTTGAAAACAGTATAATGGCCCCCACATAACCCTGCAAACAGTATAATGGCCCCCACATAGCCCTGAAAACTGTATAATGCCCCATTATACCCCTACAAACAGTATAATGGCCCCCACATAACCCTGCAAACAGTATTATGGCCTCCTTATAGCCCTGAAAACTGTATAATGGCCTCCACATAGCCCTGAAAACTGTATAATGGCCCCTACATAGCCCAGAAAACTGTATAATGGCCCCCACATAGCCCTGAAAGCGGTATAATGCCCCCACATACCCCTGCAAACAGTATAATGGCCCCCACATAACCCTGAAAACTGTATAATGGGACCAACATAGCCCTGAAAACTGTATAATGGTCCCGACATAGCCCTGAAAACTGTATATTGGCCCCCACATACCCCTGCAAACAGTATAATGGCCCCCCCATAACCCTCCAAATACTTAAATGGGCCCCATTAATTTTAAAAAATTAAATAAAAATACCTCCCCTCGTTCCCCCTCTGCTACGGTGTCCGCAGCATGTAATCTGCAACTCTTTACTGCTCGGAAGAGCGTACACGATCGATGACATCACGACAGAAAGAGTGATGGAGGAGCGAGAAGACGACTCTCTCTTCCATCACTGGTTTCAACTGTATTGGCATCGCCAGCCTGGGAGGGAGAGGGGAATGACTGTATTGATGTGTTACTATGCATCCCCCATCTCAAAGGTCTTTTAAGATCCTATGGGAACATTGTGTGTCAAATAATTAAAAAATATAAAGAAATAAAAATATAAACAATAAAATAGAAAAAAAAAGCAAAGGTAAAAAACAACTAAACAAAAAAGAGAAACTGCAAATTTCTGTTTCTATTCTTGCCACTATTGAAAAAATGTCCGATATATCAATATAATTTCAATGAAACGTGGAACACAAATAGAAATGTTTTTAATTGTACTTTGTGGTCATCAATAAAAAATAAAAAAGTGAAAAATAGACACGTATTTCCTACTTTTCTTAACATTTTCCAATATCTGCAAAAAAAAGAATATAAAAATAGCATAAAATTGAAGCACCATGTGTTGCGAAAAAACAGGAAAAATTCATTTGAATATCATAACATATCCGCTCATTACCGCTCATACATATTCAGTGCTTCCCCCGCCCACTGTCAGTCCCGGCGTCTGTGATTGGTTGCAGTCAGACCGTGCCCCCACCCTGTGGGACAGCGTCTGTGATTGGTTGGAATCACACACGCTGTCTGAGTCTCTGTAGTGGTGTAAAAATAAATTTAATAAGTGGTGTATGGTCCCTCGTATATTGTGATACCCAGCGTTGATAAAAAAAAATAATATGAACATATACCCTGCTGTAACTAAATGAAAGCATAATGCATATACAGTGCCTACAAGTAGTATTCAACCCCCTGCAGATTTAGCAGGTTTACACATTCGGAAGTAACTTGGCATTGTGACATTTGGACTGTAGATCAGCCTGGAAGTGTGAAATGCACTGCAGCAAAAAAGAATGTTATTTCTTTTTTTTTTTTTCTTTTAAATTGTGCAAAGTTTATTCAGAGAGTCATTTATTATTCAACCCCTCAATCCACCAGAATTCTGTTTGGTTCCCCTAAAGTATTAAGAAGTATTTCAGGCACAAAGAACAATGAGCTTCACATGTTTGGATTAATTATCTCTTTTTCCAGCCTTTTCTGACTAATTAAGACCCTTCCCAAACTTGTGAACAGCACTCATACTTGGTCAACATGGGAAAGACAAAGGAGCATTCCAAGGCCATCAGAGACAAGATCGTGGAGGGTCACAAGGCTGGCAAGGGGTACAAAACCCTTTCCAAGGAGTTGGGCCTACCTGTCTCCACTGTTGGGAGCATCATCCGGAAGTGGAAGGCTTATGGAACTACTGTTAGCCTTCCACGGCCTGGACAGCCTTTGAAAGTTTCCACCCGTGGCGAGGCCAGGCTTGTCCGAAGAGTCAAGGCTAACCCAAGGACAACAAGGAAGGAGCTCCGGGAAGATCTCATGGCAGTGGGGACATTGGTTTCAGTCAATACCATAAGTAACGTAATGGTCTCCGTTTCAGACGAGCCCGTAAGGTACCTTTACTTTCAAAGCGTCATGTCAAGGCTCGTCTACAGTTTGCTCATGATCACTTGGAGGACTCTGAGACAGACTGGTTCAAGGTTCTCTGGTCTGATGAAACCAAGATCAAGATCTTTGGTGCCAACCACACACGTGACGTTTGGAGACTGGATGGCACTGCATACGACCCCAAGAATACCATCCCTACAGTCAAGCATGGTGGTGGCAGCATCATGCTGTGGGGCTGTTTCTCAGCCAAGGGGCCTGGCCATCTGGTCCGCATCCATGGGAAGATGGATAGCACAGCCTACCTGGAGATTTTGGCCAAGAACCTCCACTCCTCTATCAAGGATCTTAAGATGGGTCGTCATTTCATCTTCCAACAAGACAACGACCCAAAGCACACAGCCAAGAAAACCAAGGCCTGGTTCAAGAGGGAAAAATCAAGGTGTTGCAGTGGCCTAGTCAGTCTCCTGACCTTAACCAATTGAAAACTTGTGGAAGGAGCTCAAGATTAAAGTCCACATGAGACACCCAAAGAACCTAGATAACTTGGAGAAGATCTGCATGGAGGAGTGGACCAAGATAACTCCAGAGACCTGTGCCGGCCTGATCAGGTCTTATAAAAGACGATTATTAGCTGGAATTGCAAACAAGGATTATTCCACAAAATATTAAACCTAGGGGTTGAATAATAATTGACCCACACTTTTATGTTGAAAATTTATTAAAATTTAACTGAGCAACATAACTTGTTGCTTTGTAAGATTTATGCATCTGTTAATAAATCCTGCTCTTGTTTGAAGTTTGCAGGCTCTAACTTATTTGCATCTTATCAAACCTGCTAAATCTGCAGGGGGTTGAATGCTACTTGTAGGCACTGTACATGAACATAGGGGACTTAGTTAACACTGTTTTGACATCAATCTGCCCTTATGCAGATTGATGTCTGTTGATACATGGTGAGGTTTAATATTAGAGAGTGTAGGTACTGTCCCAATTGGGTACACCTTCTCGTGGTGGGATGGCTTTACGCTTTTTTGATCAAAATAGTGTTTACTAAGTCCCCTATGTTTATTTATATTCACTATGCTTTTATTTAGTTACAGCAGGGTATATGTTCATATTATTTTTTTCTTTGTTTTTTTTTATGTCTTATGACCAGTGTGAACATGAGCTTACAAGTTACATGTACACCAACACAAACTCTGGCTCACTTTTTTTTTTTTCTCTCTATTGCTGATAAAGCATGTGGCCACAGGCGGCAGCCCCCAGCCGTGTGCTTATCTTGGCTGTGTATCAAAATAAGAGGGACCCTATGCTGCTTTTTTTTTTAAAAATTGAAATAAATAATTTAAAAAAACAGCGTGTGGTACCCCACAATTTGGATATCCAGTCAAGATAAATCCGACAGCTGGTGGCTGGTATTCAAGGGCTGGGGAGGGCCATGGTTATTGGGCCCCCTTAGCCTAAAAATAGCAGCCGCCCAGAATTTCCGCATCCATGAGATGCAACAATCCTTGCACTTTACATGTGTCATCCCGATTGCCCTAATGCGATGGCAGTTGGGCTAATATAAGGGATTAATGACAGCTCACAGCTGACACTAAGCCCTAGATTAGTAACTGGTAGGGTCTATGAGACCCTATCATTACTAACCCTGTAAGTGAAAAAAAAAATACAAACAACGAAGAAATCCTTTATTTGAAATAAAATAGAAAACAAAAACTACCCTCTTTCTAAAATTTCTTAACCCCACAAACACCCAGGTCTGACATAATCAACACAAGGTCCCACGACGATCCCGGCTCTCCTACATACTGAAGTCATAACGTGCGGGCACATTACGGAACATGACTGCCCACTGCAGCTTCAGGCAAACACTGACTGAGCCGCAGCTCTGAGGGACAACATCACTGAGTTTATGTGCGGTCACAGATGGAGGTTCCCAAGGTTTCCCACCTGTGACCGCAGGTAAACTTACCTCAGGTGAACTGATTGAGCTCAGTAATCTCACCTCAGTTGAACTGAGTTCAATCAAACCTGCATTTCCTGGCAGAAAACCATGGGTTTTTTTTGCCAAGAGATGCAGATTTAGTGCTGAAATTTATACACTAAATTCCTGCACCAAATCTGTATCTTTTGGCCAAAAAAACGCACATGATGCGGTTTTGATGCGGTATTGATGTGATTTTTTGCCAGTAGATGCAGATTTTTGGCAGGAAATTGGTGTATAAATTCAGGCACCAAATCTGCATCTCTTGGCTAAAAAATGCCCAAAAAGGTTTTGACGCTGTTTCGGTACGTTTTTTTTGCTAGGAGATGCAAATTTGGTGCTGAAATGTCTGCACCAAATTTGCATCTCCTGTCAAAAACTCTGTGCATTTTTTTGCCAAGAGATGCAGATTTGATGTAGGAATTTGGTGTATGAATTCTGGCACCAAATTTGCATCTCTTAGCAAAAAAAAAAGTGGTTTTCTGCCAGAAGATGCAAGTCTCATTGAACTCAATGAGTTCCTCTGAGGGGAGGTCACTGAGTTCAATCAGTTCACCTGAGGTGAGTTTACCTGCGGTCACAGGTGGGGGTGCCGTGGGAACCTCCAACTGTGACTGCACAGAACCTCAGTGACGTCACCACTCAGAGCTGTGGCTCAGTCAGTGTGTGCCTGAAGCCGCAATGGGCAGTCATAGTGTCTAATTTGACCACTTGCTGTGACTTCAATATGTAGCACAGCCGGCATCATAGTGGGACCTCGTTTGGATTACATCAGACCTGGATGTTTGTGGGGTTCATAAATTGGAGAAAGTGTGTTTTTTTGTATTTTATTTCAAGTAAAAAATGTTTTCTTTGTTTGTGTTTATTTGTTTTCACTTATAGGATTAGTAATGTGGGGGGGGGGGGGGCTCATAGACCCTACCCATTACTAAGCTAGGGCTTAGTGGCAGCTATGAGCTTTCATTAACCCCTTATATTACCCACCACACTAGGGCAATCGGGATGAGCCGGGTAAAGTGCCAGGATTGTCGCATCTAATGGATGCAACAATTCTCGGCGGCTGCAGGCTGCTATTTTTATACTGGGGAGCCCAATAACAATAGGCATACCCAGTCCAAGAATACCAGTCCCCAGTTGGCGTTACCTTGGCTGGGTATCAAAATTGGGGGGACCGCACGCCGTTTTTTAAAATTATTTAATTAAATAATTTTTAAAAAGCCACATTTGGTCCCTCTTATTTTGATACACAGCCAAGATAAGCGCACGGCTGAGGTCTGCAGCCTGTAGCTGTATGCTTTATCTGTGCTGGGTATCACAATATGGGGCGATCCTACGCTAATTGTTTTCTTTCTTTATTTCTACACCACTATAGGGATAAGGACCATAGACTTATATGGAGCTCGGCGTTTGGGCAGATGTTCAGGTCTGAGTTCGATCCCTAATCAGAGGGGTTGTTTTTAGATCTGGCAGAACGTGAACATCTGTGCGTTCGCCCATCTCTAATCCTTAATAATAGTAATAATATTAACATCTGCCCTCTCTATAGTCTTAAATGGGCTTGTAACCGGACTCCTCAAAGAGCAGTCTGTCTCATCTCCCAGTACTATACAGATTTCAGCGATTGATCAGTTCAGGAGGGAGAAGGAGATGTGGCTCTTCAGTGGAGAAAGGCATTTTTCTCTGATAAGACACATGGCAGTTTTTTTTTAAATTTTTGATCATACTATAAATTTATGCAAAAGTTAATGGGACTATGTAAAGAGAACCTGTCAGATGGTAAAAGTGGCCACATGAAGGGCGGCATTGCTTATTATTAGAATTAGGCATGGATGCGTCTTGTATAGGGCGCCGGTCACACACATGTAGTGCACACCCATTACTGGCCAAACTGCACAGCTTCTTTAATATAGCAATGCCCTTTCTGTAGGCTGTAGAAAAGATCTATTTATTTGCCTTTTTCCTGATCTATAGATTACTGCCAGGATTTCATGTCACATATTTCTGTTATTCCTCCAGATCCAGTACTTTGTTTCATATTTGGGTCAAGTATAAACCCCGACTGCCAGCGTGGTATTACCAAGAAAAGCTTCTTAAGGTCGGAGATAGCCTTGCTCAGATCAGAGTAAGTCAAGGTTATTCCTGAGTGACATAGTGATACTTTGCAGTATATTGCGTCCGCTCTTTGCTGAGAATGCTTTCACCAAGCGATATCAAAAGCTCTTACAGCAGGCAATGATCACAGCATGATGGATAGATTTCCCTGAGAATGAATCATCTGGCTGGGTGCTATTCGTGACATGTCGATGAATCATTGCTGTGATTCACTCCATTCAGTAATGGTGGGAGATTGTGCATTCTCTGATGATGAAAATATGGGAACAGAATGAAACTTGGACTAAAAGTGATAGATTTTTGTAGTGTTTTGTACCACGCCTCATTAAAAGGAATCTGTTTAAAAGTTTTTGTCACCTGATCTGAAAGCAGCATAATCTAGGGGCAGAGAACCTGATTCCAGCCATGTGTCACTTACTTGGTTGCTTAGTGTAGTTTTGATAAAATCACTGATTTATCAGCAGGAGGACTAGTAAAACTGCTTCCATGTAGTTCTCTAAATTCATGAGCTCTGTATAATCCTGCCCCACCACTGATTAGCAGCTTTCTGCCTATGCAGAGTGTACACAGCAAGCTGCCAATCAGTGGTGTGGGCAGATTTATACAGAGCTCAGCATTTAGAAAATATAACAGTGATTTTATCCAAACTGCAGCACACAGCCAAATAAGTGACACATCTCTGGAATCAAGGTCTCTGACTCTACTTTCTGCGACTCTCAGATGGGGCAGCAAAAACCCGGTACAGATTCTGTTACCTGAAAGTGAACCTGTCATGTCCCCTGTGGACCCAGAACCATGAACAGTTGGGTGCATATCTAGAATCTCTGCCTATCAGTTCCTGTACCTAGTAGCATAGATAAAGAGATCTTTAGAAAAAGTATTTCTAAAGATTGTTTATGAGATGCTAATGAGGCGAGGGACTAGTCACAAGGGCGTGATTTCCCATGGCTAGTTGGCCCCTTAGCATGTTAGCACGCCCTCTGTGGGCATGATAACATGCTTCACAGTGCCCAGCATCATGGCAACACGATACAAAGCAGCGCATGCGCACGGCTGTGTACCAGCTAGCATTCAGCTCCTTTGATGCCGGGTGTATGTCAAATACGCTCACTGCCCATGATAGGAAGTTGCCCGCACTTCCACTGATGCAAACTACTCAGAAGACTGGTATATGTGTCCCGGCTTCAGAGAGGAGTAGTGCGCATGATTGTGAGTGCAGACGACTTCCATGATGCTGGGCATTGTAAAGCATGTTTGCACGTCCACAGGGGTGTCCTCACATGCTAAGGGGGCCAACTAGCTAGGGAACTAGCACTATTGCGACTAGTCCCCGCGCTCATTAGCATATCATAAAGGATCTTTAGAAATACTCTTTCTAAAGATCTCTTTATGTATGCTAGTAAATGCTGGGATTAGAAATATGCACCCAGAACTGCTCATGCTTCTGGGTCCACTGGAGACTTGACAAGTTCTGTTTAATTGTAAATGAATAGATAGTATATCTTCCAATATATTATTATTATTATATGCATGTTGATCTTAGGTATGCACATGTACAAATATTTCTCAAAAACTGCTACTGTGTTTCCCCAAAAATAAGACAGTCTTATATTATTTTTTTGTCTCTGGGCTAATTTTCGGGGTAGAGCTTATTTCTGGGGATACACCGCCACGTGGGCCCACATTAAACGGACAGACATGGCCAAGAACCTATATATACATCTTTGATCTTGAAGGGGTTAAAGCACCTCTCTAGCAGTGAAATAAAAAAAAACACAGGCTGGATTGGGGCTTTAAAGCACATTGCAGTTTTTTCGATACTTTTTACCCTTTTTCCCTTTATGGCATTCATTGCATTGTTGAGTATGTACTTTTGCATAATACAGTATTTTAATAAAGCATCCATTTCTTACCTACCCCCCTCACGTTACTATCTTGACATCTTAAACTTAGTGCCCAAGGCTCTGTGAAATTCTTTGTTACTTGCTATGAAATGTTACTTATGCGGGCGTCACACGAGACAATCTATTGTGCGATGCATCGTCGGGGTCACGGTTTTTGTGACGCACATCCGGCATCGTTTGCGACGTTGTCCTGTGTGACACCTACGAGCGACGCAAAATGTTTGCAAATCGTTTATCTGTCACTCGTCGCTCATTTTTAAAAAATCGTTTTTCTTTGCGCTGGTTGTTCATCGTACCCGGGGTAGCACACATTGCTCCGTGTGACACCACGAGAACGATGAACACAGCTTACCTGCGTCCCGCGGCACCCGCCGGCTATGCGGAAGGTAGGAGGTGGGCGGGATGTTACGTCCCGCTCATCTCCGCCCCTCCGCTTCTATTGGCTGGCCGCTGTGGGACGTCCCTGTGACGCCGAACGTCCCTCCCCCTTCAGGAAGTGGATGTTTGCCGCCCACAGCGAGGTCGCTCAGCAGGTGTGACGGCGGTTTAACGACTTTGTGCGACACGGGCAGCGATTTGCCCGTGCCGCACAAATGACGTGGCGGGTACGATCGGTCATGCGATCGCACGATAGATTGTACCATGTGACGCCCGCATTAGTAAAGAGGTCTTCAAATCCACTGCAGAAAAACCTATGCCTGTATGAACTGCAACATGGATCTTCTATTGCTGACCTCGCGCCTGCCTCCTGTGACCCTGCTCCATTGTTGCCCCCTCCCACAGTGAGCTAGGTACATTTCTGTCTATAAGATGTGACCATTCTTTCCTCCCAAATTTTTGCGGAGTCAAAAGGCCCCGTCACACGCTTCGAAATATCGTGCGATCACACCCGCCCCCGTCGGTTGTGCGTCACGGGCAATTCATTGCCTGTGGCACACAATGTCGTTACCCCCCGTCACACGTATTTACCTCCCTAACGACGTTGTTGTGGGCGGCAAACATCCTCTTCCTGAAGGGGGAGGGACATTCGGCGTCACAGCGACGTCACACAGTGGCCGCCCAATAGAAGCGGAGGGGCGGAGATGAGCTGCCGCAACATCCCGCCCACCTCCTTCCTTACTCATTGCCGGCGGGACGCAGGTAAGCTGTGTTCGTCGTTCCCGGGGTGTCACATGGAGCGATGTGTGCTGCCTCGGGAACGATGAACAACTGGCGCGCAGAAGGAGGAACGATATTATGAAAATGAACGACGTGTCAACGAGCAACAATAAGGTGAGTATTTTTGCTCGTTAACAGTCGTTCGGAGCTGTTACACGCTACGATATCTCTAACGATGTCGGATGTGCGTCACGAATTCCGTGACCCCGACGACATATCGTTAGATATATCGTAGCGTGTGACGGTGCCTTTAGGCTGCAGCCACACAGGGATTACTGCAAGTCCTCGCATGACACTCTGCACATGCTCGCAGCACAGCGGGAGCCAAGTATCATACGAGTGTCATATGACTGTGGTCCGATCGTGCGATCAGACCAGCGCTGCGGAGGGGAGGGCCGGCGCTGCGGATGGGAGGGAGGGATTTATCTCCCTCTCTCCTCCGTTGCTGGCTGATGTGAGTATCGCACTGCACTCACAGTACACCGGTGAAATGCAAGAGCAATGCGATTTTTCTCTCGCCCCATAGACTTGCATGGGTGCGAGTGAAACGGGATCACATTCCACCTGCTGCATACGGCGACCGTTTTCTCTGTTTGATTAGGGCTGAGAAAATAATTGCTCATGGGTGCTGCCCCATAGAGTAATATTGGTCCAAGTGGAATGCGATTTTTTATCGCATTCCACTCGCCCCGTATTACTCGCCGTGTGTGCTGACCCTAAAGGCCCCGTCACACGCAACGATGTATCTAATGATATATCGCCGGTGTCACGGATTCCGTGACGCACATCCAGCATCGTTAGCGACGTTGTTGCGTGTGACACCAACGAGCGACAGTTAACAATGGAAAATACTCACCAAATCGTCCATCATTGACACGTCGTTCATTTTCAAAAAATCGTTGATTGTTAAGGTCACAGGTTGTTCGTCATTCCCGAGGCAGCACACATCGCTCTGTGTGACACCCCGAGAACGACGAACAACAGCTTACCTGTGGCCGCCGGCAGTGAGGAAGGATGGAGGTGGGCGGGATGTTACGGCCGCTCATCTCCGCCCCTCCGCTTATATTGGGCAGCCGCTTAGTGACGTTGCTGTGATGCCGCACAAACTGCCCCCTTAGAAAGGAGGCGGTGCGCCGGCCACAGCGAGGTCGCTAGGCAGGTATGTCCATGTGACTGCTCCGAACGATATTGTGCGCCACGGGCAGCGATTTGCCCGTGACGCATAAACAATGGGGGGGCGGGTACGCTCGCTAGCGATATCGCTGCGTATGACGGGGCCTTAATAGTCTGAAAAATACAGTATTTTTTAATGGGTGGACTACCTTTCAAGTTTTGCCAAAGTTTATGTAGCAGCAATATAAAGTTCTCACCAGAGAAGGATCAAATACATTTAGCCAGTCCAGTAAAAAGCTCATACTGTATATGTTCTTTTGATGCAGTGTGCACTTTTGTTCTCTGTACGAACCTTAAATGGAATAGGTCACCAATTTCTTGCTTCCCCCACCTGAGAGGGGCAAGATGTAAGAGCAGAGACCCTGAATCCAGTGATGTGTCACTTACTGGTCTGCGTGCTTCTGTTTAGAGAAAATTCAATGTAGCAGATCTACCATACCTGTTCCCTAAATGGTAATCACACCACTGATTGACCGCTTTTTGTATACACTGTGCATAGCCAGAAAGCTACCAGTTAGGCCGGTTTCAGATATCTGTTTTTAATCAGGTACCAGTCACATGCATGGTTATGGTCATACGTGTTTCACACATGTGTCACACGTATAACATCTGTGTTTGCATACGTGTGACAGGTACCGGAGAAAACACGGGTCTGTGAAATAAAAAGATTTTCCATATTTACCTGTTTTCTCCGTCTCTGCTGCCTCCCGCTCCTGATTGCTGCTCATTATATTCGATTATTCACCGCACTCAGGACCTGGAAGCCAGTGCAGCGCTGGATACAGCATCGCGGGGACAGGTGAGTATTCTGCACGCACAGTGACATCCAGGAGGTCATCGGAGTTCCCAATGAACTCTGATGACATCCTGATGACCCCCGCGACACCCACGCTACAGCTTCACGGGTTCATCAGAGTTCATTAGGAACTGTGATGAGTCCCTGATGCTGTCCCCGCGATGTTCTGGCTTCCAGGTTCTCACCACACACACACACACGTATACACTGAGCAGATATAAACAAATATGTATACACTCATAGCAGACACACATGGATACACCGAGCACATACACATACATAGCGCACATGCATGTATACACTGAACACAGGCACACATACGCACACACACACACACACACACACACACTCTGCTGTATACTCACCCAGCGATGCGGTCCCTGGCACTGAAGTCCCCAGCGCTGTCCCCGCTTCCAGCTCCACAGGGCACTGAATATTCAGTGAGTATAATGAGCGGGGGTCAGGAGCAGGAGACAGCAAAACCGGAGATAGCATTGCTGGAGAAAAGTAATATAGAAAATATTTTTATTAAAAAGATCCGTGTTTTCATCGGTATGTCACACTGATGTCACACGAATCACAACAGTATGCGGTCCGTGTGACACCCGTGCTACCGACAAAAAAACGGACATGCCTGCGTGTTTGCGTGCGGGATCATGAGGGGTCACACGGTCCATGTGAAAACACGGACGTGTGAGTAACAGCAAATAATAACATGGGTACGTGTGGCATCCGTGTTAAAAACGTATGTCACACGCATCTGAAACACGGACATCCGAAACCAGCCTTAGTGGTAGAGGCAGGGTTATACAGAGCTCTTGAATATGGAGGGCTACATTTCAGCAGGTTTACTAGTCCTCTAGTGATAATCTCCTGCTGATAAAACAGCGATTTTATCAACGTTAGAGCAATCAGCTCAATAAGTGACACATAACTGGAATCAGGATCTCTGTCTCCAGATAATGTTGCTCTGGTGACAGATTCCATGTAACGTATAGCTGATTGATAAAAGTATACTCTTGTATCTTTCTTGCTTCGATTGCAGGAACACAAGCTGGCGCTCTTTCAGTGCTACGGGAGGTACCTCGAACAGTTTTGTTCACTGGATATTGATGAGATTACAGATGTGGAACAATTCAAAGCTACATTTTTTCCAAATGGAACAGATGATGAAAAAGCCGGTATGATGGTACGTGACATGGCAATGTATTCATCAAGAGTCTTGTAAAGCTTTGAGCTGTTAAAAAATCTTTCTCGCCTTCTTCCTCCCTTTAACTAATGGCATTATAATGCTTCTTCAGACAAAACCTGGAATACTAAGCACAGCACTGATTTTATCCCCTTCATTTTTTGCCATTTTCCTCTTCCTATTACCATGTTTTGCCATTTTCCAAGGGACTTGTGTTTCCTAGACAAATTGTAATTTTGAATGCCATCATTAATTTTACAATATAATATACTTACAAATTGGGGAAAAAAATATTCCATGTAAGGTGAAATGATGAAATGTAATTTTTTTTATTTTTCCATTGAGGGACCCATATTTTGAATTTTTTATTTTATCTTTATTTTTTCCATTTTTGAACTAGGAAAAGGGGTAAGGGAGTGATGTAAATTTGTATATATTTTTAAACACTTTGTTTTTTGTTTAATCAATCTAAATAAAAAAGGTGACTTATTAACAGATTTATTCATTAACAGATTAATTCCGTCAAAATTACGGAAACGGAACAAATATGCTATTTAGGTGGAATTTAACAATAAGGGATCATATTAGCAAACTGGTGACAAAGCATCTTCATCTGGAAGTCGGCCAGATTTAATTTTTCACCCAATATTTGCTTGATGTGATTAAACATTTACGGTTCCTTTACTGTCATGACCAATATAAACTAAAATGTCCATGGCCGTGTGCCACATGCTCAATAGCCACTCCATTCTGTCACGTCTACACCAGAATCTGCTCCTGCTACTTCTGCTTCGATCATCAGGTACCGCTGTATTCCCGTCGTGGGCAGTACTGGTGATAGGGGGAGGAGTCAGTACCAGTAGCTCTGGTGAGCGCAGGCTCCGCCCATTCACTAAGCTAGATTAGACTGGGGCTTGCAGTACACCTGGCTGACTGTGGTGGTGCGTGCCTTCCCCCTACCACCTTTCAGCCAAAGCCAATGGGAAGACACCACACACTTCTTATTCCTCCTCCAGTCTGCTGGTTGCTGCCAGATATAGCCTTTATATTCACTGCTGCCAAATATAGGCTTTGTATATTCACTGCTCCAAGATATAGCCTTTGTATATTCACTGCTGCCAGATATAGCCTTTGTATATTCACTGTTGCCAGATATAGCCTTTGTATATTCACTGCTGCCAGATATAGCCTTTGTATATTCACTGCTGCCAGATATAGCCTTTGTATATTCACTGCTGCCAGATATAGCCTTTGTATATTCACTGCTGCCAGATATAGCCTTTGTATATTCACTGCTGCCAGATATAGCCTTTGTATATTCACTGCTGCCAGATATAGCCTTTGTATATTCACTGCTGCCAGATATAGCCTTTGTATATTCACTGCTGCCAGATCTATATCTGGCCTTTGTATATTCACTGCTGCGGCTCTGGTTCACCTTGCCCTTGTACTATTGATCCCTGTGTTTTGACCTCTGCCTGATTTCTGACTATCCATCTGCCTTCTGCTGCTGTTTTTGTACCTTGCTGCCATCCCTGGTTTGACCTTAGCCTGATTTACTGACTTCCCTTTTGCCTGCTGATTTTTCCCCTTTTGTACCTCCTGTTTTTTTTTTTCATCAATCAAGATTTTATTGAATACTACAAAAGTATAAACAATCACATTCCAAGATAAATAAAAACTCCTCTCCAATCCGTCATATGACTTAACATCTGGTCAAACAAAACCATATTTCATTCAATAATGAAAACCAAACATCTACATATTTTATAGAAACATACGAGTCTTATTACTGAACCATGTAAGTGATTAAGAAGAAGGGAATTTTGTTTACTTACCGTAAATTCCTTTTCTTCTAGCTCCAATTGGGAGACCCAGACAATTGGGTGTATAGCTACTGCCTCCGGAGGCCACACAAAGCATTACACTTAAAAGTGTAAGGCCCCTCCCCTTCTGCCTATAGACCCCCCGTGGGATCACGGTTCCTCAGTTTTAGTGCCAAAGCAAGAAGGAGGAAAGCCAATAACTGGTTTAAGAACAAATTCAATCCGAAGGAACATCGGAGAACCGAAACCATTCAACATGAACAACATGTGTACCCGAAAAAACAAAAATCCCTAAGCAAACAGGGCGGGTGCTGGGTCTCCCAATTGGAGCTAGAAGAAAAGGAATTTACGGTAAGTAAACAAAATTCCCTTCTTCTTTGGCGCTCCATTGGGAGACCCAGACAATTGGGACGTCCAAAAGCAGTCCCTGGGTGGGTATAATAACCCCTCGTGATAGGACCGTAAAAACAGCCCTACCCTACAGGTGGGCAGTCGCCGCCTGAAGGACTTGTCTACCTAGGCTGGCGTCCGCCGAAGCGTAGGTATGCACTTGATAGTGTTTGGTAAAAGTGTGCAGACTCGACCATGTAGCCGCCTGGCACACCTGCTGAGCCGTAGCCTGGTGTCGTAATGCCCAGGACGCAGCCACGGCTCTGGTAGAATGGGCCTTCAGCCCTGAGGGAACCGGAAGCCCAGCAGAACGGTAGGCTTCAAGAATTGGTTCCTTGATCCACCGAGCCAAGGTTGACTTGGAAGCCTGCGACCCTTTACGCTGGCCAGCGACAAGGACAAAGAGTGCATCCGAGCGGCGCAGGGGCGCCGTGCGGGAAATGTAGATCCTGAGCGCTCTCACGAGATCCAACAAATGCAAATCCTTTTCACATTGATGAACTGGACGAGGCACAAGGAAGGCAAGGAGATATCCTGATTGAGATGAAACGGGGATACCACCTTAGGGAGAAACTCCGGAATAGGGCGCAAAACCACCTTGTCCTGGTGAATCACCAGGAAGGGAGATTTGCATGACAGCGCTGCTAGCTCGGACACTCGTCGAAGAGACGTGACCGCTACTAGAAAGGCCACTTTCTGTGAAAGGCGAGAAAGGGAAACATCCCTCATAGGCTCGAAAGGCGGCTTCTGGAGAGCAATTAGAACCCTGTTCAGATCCCAGGGCTCTAACGGCCGCTTGTAAGGAGGGACGATATGACAGACCCCTTGCAGGAACGTGCGTACCTGAGGAAGTCGTGCTAGGCGCTTCTGAAAAAATACCGATAGCGCTGAGACTTGCCCCTTGAGGGAGCTGAGCGCCAAACCTTTTTCCAACCCGGATTGCAGGAAGGAAAGAAAGGTAGGCAATCTAAATGGCCAGGGAGAGACTCCCTGAGCAGAGCACCAAGACAAGAATATTTTCCACGTCCTGTGGTATATCTTGGCGGAAGTAGGTTTTCTGGCCTGTCTCATGGTGGCAATGACCTCTTTAGACAATCCTGAACCCGCTAGGATCCAGGACTCAATGGCCACACAGTCAGGTTCAGGGCCGCAGAATTCTGATGGAAAAACGGCCCTTGAGACAGCAAGTCTGATCGGTCTGGTAGTGCCCACGGTTGGCCTACCGCGAGGTGCCACAGATCCGGGTACCACGACCTCCTTGGCCAGTCTGGAGCGACGAGGATGGCGCGGCGGCAGTCGGACCTGATCTTGCGCAGCACTCTGGGCAACAGAGCCAGAGGTGGAAACACATAAGGAAGCTGGAACTGCGACCAATCTTGAACTAAGGCGTCTGCTGCCAGAGCTCGGTGATCGTGAGACCGTGCCATGAAAACTGGGACCTTGTTGTTGTGCCGAGACGCCATTAGGTCGACGTCCGGCATCCCCCAGCGGCGACAGATCTCCTGAAACACATCCGGGTGAAGAGACCATTCCCCTGCGTCCATACCCTGGCGACTGAGGAAGTCTGCTTCCCAGTTGTCCACGCCTGGGATGTGAACTGCGGATATGGTGGAGGCCGTGTCTTCCACCCACGTCAGAATCCGCCGGACTTCCTGGAAGGCTTGCCGACTGCGAGTTCCTCCTTGGTGGTTGATGTATGCCACCGCTGTGGAGTTGTCCGACTGAATACGGATCTGTTTGCCTTCCAGCCACTGCTGAAAGGCTTGTAGGGCAAGATACACTGCTCTGATCTCCAGAACGTTGATCTGAAGAGTGGACTCTTGCTGAGTCCACGTACCTTGAGCCCTGTGGTGGAGAAAGACTGCTCCCCACCCTGACAGACTCGCATCTGTCGTCACTACCGCCCAAGATGGGGGTAGGAAGGATTTCCCTTTCGACAATGAGGTGGGAAGTAGCCACCATCGAAGAGAATCCTTGGCCGCCTGAGAGAGAGAGACGTTGCTGTCGAGGGACTTCGACCTCCCGTCCCATTGGCGGAGAATGTCCCATTGTAGTGGACGCAGATGAAACTGCGCGAAAGGGACCGCCTCTATTGCTGCCACCATCTTCCCTAGGAAGTGCATGAGGCGTCTCAAGGGGTGCGACTGACCCTGAAGGAGAGATTGCACCCCTGTCTGCAGTGAACGCTGTTTGTCCAGCGGAAGCTTCACTATCGCTGAGAGAGTATGAAACTCCATGCCAAGATATGTTATCGACTGGGTCGGGGTTAGATTTGACTTGGAAAAGTTGATGATCCACCCGAAACCCTGGAGGGTCTCCAGCGCCACGTTCAGGCTGTGTTGGCATGCCTCTTGAGAAGGCGCCTTGACCAGCAGATCGTCTAAGTAAGGGATCACCGAGTGTCCCTGAGAGTGTAGGACTGCAACTACAGCTGCCATGACTTTGGTGAAGACCCGTGGGGCTGTCGCCAGACCAAAGGGCAGGGCTACGAACTGAAGGTGTTCGTCTCCTATAACGAAGCGTAGAAAACGCTGATGCTCTGGTGCAATCGGTACGTGGAGATAAGCATCCTTGATGTCTATTGATGCTAGGAAATCTCCTTGAGACATTGCGGCGATGACGGATCGGAGGGATTCCATCCGGAACCGTCTGGTTCTCACGTGGTTGTTGAGAAGTTTTAGGTCCAGAACGGGACGGAAGGATCCGTCCTTTTTCGGAACCACAAACAAATTGGAGTAAAAACCGTGACCTTGCTCTTGAAGAGGAACAGGGATCACCACTCCTTCCGCCTTTAGAGAGCACACCGCCTGCAGGAGAGCATCGGCTCGGTCGGGAGGCGGAGACGTTCTGAAGAATCGAGTTGGAGGACGAGAACTGAACTCTATCCTGTACCCGTGAGACAGAATGTCTCGCACCCAACGGTCTTGGACCTGTGGCAGCCAAATGTCGCCAAAGCGGGAGAGCCTGCCACCGACCGAGGATGCGGAGGGAGGAGGCCGGAAGTCATGAGGAAGCCGCCTTGGTAGCGGGTCTTCCGGCTGTCTTTTTTGGGCGTGACTGAGCCCGCCAAGAATCTGAACTCCTCTGATCTTTTTGAGTCCTTTTGGACGAGGAGAATTGGGACCTGCCCGAGCCTCGAAAGGACCGAAACCCCGACTGTCCCCTCCTCTGTTGGGGTTTGTTTTGTCTGGGCTGAGGTAAGGATGAATCCTTACCCTTGGACTGTTTAATGATTTCATCCAAGCGCTCACCAAACAGCCGGTCACCAGAAAATGGCAAACTGGTTAAACATTTCTTGGAAGCAGAATCTGCTTTCCATTCCCTTAACCACAAGGCTCTGCGTAAAACCACGGAGTTGGCAGATGCCACTGCCGTACGGCTCGTAGAGTCCAGGACAGCATTAATCGCGTAAGACGCAAATGCAGACATTTGAGAGGTTAAGGATGCCACCTGCGGAACAGATGTACGTGTGACCGTGTCAATCTGTGCAAGACCAGCTGAAATAGCTTGGAGTGCCCATACGGCTGCGAATGCAGGAGCAAACGACGCGCCGATAGCTTCATAGATGGATTTCAACCAGAGCTCCATCTGTCTGTCAGTGGCATCTTTAAGTGCAGCCCCATCCTCCACTGCAACTATGGATCTAGCCGCAAGTCTGGAGATAGGGGGATCCACCTTGGGACACTGGGTCCAGCTCTTGACCACGTCAGGAGGAAAGGGATAACGTGTATCCTTAAGCCGTTTGGAGAAACGTTTATCTGGATAAGCGTGGTGTTTCTGGACTGACTCTCTAAAGTCAGAATGGTCCAGAAAAGTACTTAATTTACGCTTGGGATACCTGAAATGGAATTTCTCCTGCTGTGAAGCTGACTCCTCCACTTGAGGAGCTGGGGGAGAAATATCCAACATTTTATTGATGGACGCGATAAGATCATTCACTATGGCGTCACCATCAGGAGTATCCAGATTGAGAGCGGTCTCAGGATCAGAATCCTGATCAGCTACCTCCGGCTCATCACCCAGAGAACCCTCGTGCTGAGACCCTGACCAGTGTGATGAAGTAGAGGGCCGCTCATAGCGAGCTCGCTTAGGCTGTCTGGGACTGTCGTCCGTGTCAGAGCCATCACCCTGGGATGCGTGGAACACCCCCGGAGCCCGGAGCTGTTCCAACTGAGGGGGGCCAGGGAGCAATGAATCAACAGTGCCCATGGTCTGAGTTACTGGTCTAGACTGCAAAGTCTCTAGAATCTGAGACATAGTCACAGATAATCTATCCGCAAAAATTGCAAACTCTGTCCCCGTCACCTGGACAGTATTCACAGGTGGATCTCTCTGGGACACCTCCAGCAGAGGCCCCGGCCGAGCAGGGGGCACAGGGACCGAACACTGCACACAATGGGGGTCAGTGGAACCTGCCGGTAGAACAGCCTCACAAGCGGTGCAAGCAGCATAAAAAGCCTGTGCCTTGGCACCCTTGTTTTTTGCGGACGACATGCTGTATTCTCCACAGAGTAATCCAGGAGGGTATATAGCCAAGAATCACCAGCGACCGTTTAGTGCAATGTATAGCATGCAAGCATAAAAATACAGTTGAACACTTCGTCACTAGTGGGGTCAGCACCGGAGGTGCCGCTTACCGCCCGCTGAAAGCGGGTTGTAGTCGCCAGAATCCCGTGCCTGGGTCTCCCAGAACTTGTCTCCCCTTTCCAGCTCAGCCTGCACCTCAGGAATGGCTGCCGGCGTTCTGTGAAGAGGGGCGGACCGTGGGCGTGCCTCAGACAAAGTGCGGGAAACTGGCTTCCCACTGAGCTCAATGTGAGGGCTGGAGTATGTAAAGCAGATTCCAGCCCTCAGCGCTGACGTTCTGCATAGCGTCCCGCCCTTCCCCTGACTGGCAGGCCTGGGGGCGGGAACGAAACGGAACTAGGCCGCAAAAGCCGGGGACTCTAGTAAAAAGCGCGGCCGACAAATATGCACTGGCAGCGCGGAAGTCCCCGGCGCACCACAAGTCCCAGCCGCGTCGCAGTAAAAACTGCCAGCAGGGGCCGGCACGGCAGTTCCCCACACATAAACTCCCTTAGCAAGCTGTGGAAGTGTGGCACAAGCGCAGCAGCGCTATTGTCCCCGGCGCACTAACACACCCAGCAATGCTGCAGTGTGTGCGCGGTCTGTACGGGGACACAGAGTACCTTGGTGTAGCAGGGCCCTGTCCCTGACGATACTCCGCTCCATATCCAGCAGATTCCCCAGGGGCTGTGGACGGAGCACGGTCTCTGTGCCTGGAGACCGGAAAATCCCACTTCACCCAGAGCCCAAAGGGGGATGGGGAAGGATGCAGCATGTGGGCTCCAGCCTCTGTACCCGCAATGGGTACCTCAACCTTAACAAACACCGCCGACACAAAGTGGGGTGAGAAGGGAGCATGGTGGGGGCCCAAGTATGGGCCCTCTTTTCTTCCATCCGACATAGTCAGCAGCTGCTGCTGACTAAACAGTGGAGCTATGCGTGGATGTCTGACCTCCTTCGCACAAAGCTTGAAAACTGAGGAACCGTGATCCCACGGGGGGTGTATAGGCAGAAGGGGAGGGGCCTTACACTTTTAAGTGTAATGCTTTGTGTGGCCTCCGGAGGCAGTAGCTATACACCCAATTGTCTGGGTCTCCCAATGGAGCGCCAAAGAAACACAAAAGAATGAGAAAAGAGACAAAGAAAAAAGCAGAGTAAAGATATTAAGGAGAGAAAAATAGATAAAGAAAGAGGGGGAGGGGAGGGGGATCCTAAGAATCTCACGTTAGACAATATATCCCAAGCCAAGATATACCTTTACCTCGCATAGAACTCTATCCAAAATGTGCAAATTGATGTGAATCCCGAAACAAAATCCAGCTCTGCCATACCATATAGTATCGTTCTGGGTGCATCCCACTGTGGGAAGACAATCTCTCCATTCTGCTTAAGAAATCCATTTCGGCAAACCAGTCTCCTTAGGTGGGGCATTGGATGACCGCCACTTTCTCGGAATTATTAAGTGTGCAGCTGTCATGCAATGTTTCAAAAGACTTGTTTAACTATTTTTATAGACCCTGGAATCATGGACAGCAGGCCAATTTGTGGGGTTCTAGGTACCATCTCACCAGTACCTCCTGGTTTTGACCTTGCCTGACAACTACTCTTCTTTGGATTCCAGGCTTCCATGGGCAGCGATCTCCTGGACCTTGAAGTAATTCTAGATCCCTGTACAGGGGTTAAAGGGTTTTGGGGTTCTTGGGATCATGCGGAGTGGGCAGCTTGCCTCTAGTCTGTCTGTGACAGTCACCCTGTGTCTGTGGTCCCTAATGGGGCTGCAGGGTACCACTCTTGTTTTTTTTCGAGCACCCCCTTGAGAATGAATGAATGAAGCTGCTGCTATTTTATATTGGGGATTAAAGTGCTCTGTTGGGGATAACAATTCTTATTTCTGACAATCGGTGCAGATCCCAGTGGTCGGACCTCCCACCGATCGGTAAGTTATGCCCCCTTCAGAGGTAGATGATTACTTTTTTTTACTGAACAATCCCTGTAATTTAGATCTTTCATCAAACTGTGGTTCCTCAAGTGTCATTTACCAATAGAATTCATCAAAAGCTACTCATAAGGGGAGTTCTTAGATCCACTTAAAAAGATCTGCTGGATTAATTAACCCGATGTGTACTGTAGCTTGGAGAGCAGGGAGCAAGCGCTAAGCAGTGTGCGCGGCTCCCTGCTCTCTGCACATGTAGCTGCAGTACACATCGGGTAATTAACCCGTTGTGTACTGTAGCTAGGAGAGCAAGGAGCCAGCGCTAAGCAGTGTACGCGGCTCCCTGCTCTCTGCACATGTAGCTGCAGTACACATCGAGTAATTAACCCGATGTGTACTGTAGCTAGGAGTGCAGGGAGCCAGCGCTAAGCCGTGTGCGCGGCTCCCTGCTCTCTGCACATGTAGCTGCAGTACACATCGAGTAATTAACCCGATGTGTACTGTAGCTAGGAGTGCAGGGAGCCAGCGCTAAGCGCGGCTCCCTGCTCTCTGCACTTGTAGCACAGCGTCGTTATGATCGCTGCTGCTTCTGCTGTGTTTGACAGCTAAGCAGCGATCATAATAGCGACTTACAAGGTCGCTGTGCGTCACAGAAAACGGTGACGTAACAGCAACGTCGTTGTCGCTGTCGCTATGTATGAACCCAGCTTTAGGTGTGTGAATGTACTTTGCAGTAGCAAGAACAAACATCTCTTCAGTACACATTGCAAAAGGGGGCAGGATCTGAAAAGGGGAAGAAGAATATGTTAGACCCGCAACACACATCCGTTTAATTTGTACGTGTGCGGTACGTATTTGCACATACCGGAGACACGTACACACGGAGACCCATGTTATTCAATGGTAGATGGCACACACACGTAAAATCACACGGAACGTGTGACCGTGTGGTAAGTACGTGTGTGCGCTTTTCTACACGGACGACATGTCCGTTTTTGGCCGGCAGCACGCAGGCACGGACCCACTTTACTCTATGGGTCCGTGCCTGCACGTACCGCACACGGAGTATGTCCGTGTTCAGCACGTTTCGTGCGTGTGCGTTTTTACGCTAGTGATCTTTTCTTTTGTTTTTTTTTAAATTAAATTCAGAATACTTACCTTTTTTTCTGGCGCTCGGTTTTTTTCTTCCCCCGGCTCATACCGCTCCCCGATCACCAGCGCGGCGAGGAACAGCTGTGCAGAGAATACGCGGCAACAATTACTTTGAATATGCCGGCCGCTCATTAAACAATCTCGTATTCTTTGCTTTCCCCACACCTGTGATTGGTTGCAGTCAGACACGCCCCCCACGCTGAGTGACAGCTGTCTCACTGCACCCAATCACAGCAGCCGGTGGGCGTGTCTATACTGTGCAGTAAAATAAATAAATAAATAATTAAAAAAAACGGCGTGCGGTCCCCCCCAATTTTAATACCAGCCAGATAAAGCCATATGGCTGAAGGCTGGTATTCTCAGGATGGGGAGCCCCACGTTATGGGGAGCCCCCCAGCCTAACAATATCAGTCAGCAGCCACCCGAACAATCCTTTATTAGAAATAAAAAACACTAACAAATTGCCTTGTTCACCAATTTAATAAGCCTGAAAAAGCCCTCCATGTCCGGCGTACTCCAGGATGGTCCAGCGTCGCATACAGCTCTGCTGCATGAAGGTGACCGGAGCTGCAGAAGACACCGCCGCTCCGGTCAGCTCCACGCAGCAACTGAGGTGAGTAGTGCGATCAGCTGAGCTGTCACTGAGGTTACTCACGGCCAACGCTGAATACAGCTGATCGCGCTATTCCCTTCATTAGCTGCGTGGAGCTGACAGGAGCGGCGGTGTCTTCTGCAGCTCCGGTCACCTTCATGTAGCAGAGCTGGATGCGACGCTGGACCATCCTGGAGTACGCCGGACATGGAGGGCTTTTTCGGGCTTATTAAATTGGTGAACAAGGCAATTTGTTAGTGTTTTTTATTTCTAATAAAGGATTGTTCGGGTGTGTGTGTTTATTTACTGTAATTTACAGATTAATCATGGAAGGTATCTCGGGGAGACGCCTGACATGATTAATTTAGGACTTATTGGCAGCTATGGGCTGCCAATAACTCCTTATTACCCCGATTTGCCAACGCACCAGGGCAAATCGGGAAGAGCCGGGTACTGTCCCAGAACTGTCGCATATAATGTATGCGGCAATTCTGGGCGGCTGCTGACTGATATTGTTAGGCTGGGGGGCTCCCCATAACGTGGGGCTCCCCATCCTGAGAATACCAGCCTTCAGCCGTATGGCTTTATCTGGCTGGTATTAAAATTGGGGGGGACCGCACGCCGGTTTTTTTTAATTATTTATTTATTTATTTTACTGCACAGTATAGACACGCCCACCGGCTGCTGTGATTGGGTGCAGTGAGACAGCTGTCACTCAGCATGGGGGGCGTGTCTGACTGCAACCAATCACAGACGTCTGTGGGTGGGGAAAGCAGGGAATACGAGATTGATTAATGAGCGGCCGGCATATTCAAAGTAATTGTTGCTGCGTATTCTCTGCACAGCTGGTCCTCGCCGCGCTGGTGATCGGGGAGCGGTAAGTATGAGAGAGGGCTGCTCACTTCAGTCACTCGGGGGATTAGCGGTCACTGGTGAATCCTTCACAGGTGACTGCTAATCAGTACGCGGCACACAGACAGAGCCGCGGCATGACAATGAAGTCGGGTGAAGTTCACCCGAGTTCATTCTCATCGCAAAACTCTGTCTGCTGTCAGCCGACATGTATCAACGACATTGTGCAACACACAAACGGACATTCCACACGGATATTCCACGTACACATACACGGGCATTTTACACACAAACACGGACATTTTACACGTACATACGGCTCGCATACGCCATCACACGGATGCCATACGTACCGGAGAAACGCCCCAAAAAAACGGAACACAGACCCGAAAAACGGACCGTGTCACACGGACGTTTTTTTTGCGGAAGTGTGTTTTAGGCCTTAGTCAATCAGCGTTTGACACAAGAGGGAACTTCTAGAAATTAATTTGTAACATTGCTGATTTGGTGCATTTATTATTTACACATATGGCAGTGATTCTTGGTATAATTTTGGGAGTTGAAGAAATGGGCAAATTTCTGTTGGAAATGTCAGAAAGTTAATGTAAAATGACTTCTAGATTTGGGGTAGACATAGTCCTAGCAGCCCCTTTCACCTGGATAACATTGCATTCAGGAGATTCTGGACCAGTTGGATCTTCATAGTCTTTAGGGTTTCAGTGTACATACATTACTGCAACTCTCGCTAAAAGGTTTCCCTAATAATTCACCTACTCTGCCCATATTTCAGTTCCATGCTCTCCAAGGAAGATGTATCTGTATGTACCAGTTGGTGAAGACCGGTGACGCCAATCTTCGGAGCCCAGAATCTGTGAAGAAATGCCTGAATATATTGTCATTTCTTCAGCTCATCATGCAAGTTGTCCTTCCACAAGAAAGTCTCTGCTGGCTCATTTTTAATGGTATGCTCAATATATGACTATACATATGCATTGGTGGAGAAAAGTGATTGTTCAGTTATGGCCACTCTTGGCGTGTGTATACAGTGTTCTTTCTGTATGGTATTTTATACATTTCTTCTTAACCAATTACTATGATTTTTTATCTAAAATGTAGGAAGTCTCCACATATACACCATATGCAGACATTTAATGGCTTTGGGACATTCATCAGAGGTAAGATGTAATAAGTAGAGCAATAGCTGTTATGTGTATAGAAAAAAATCAATGCAAGTGTATTTAGAGATGCTGCGCCCATCTATTCGGATTCTGGCCAGGAGTCTGCATATTGCATGCTTGTGGTCATGTGACCTCCGTTACCGGCTGTGAAGCTGGCGAATCCTCACAGTGCATGTGTTGTGACGATTCACGATTCGGACCGGACAACCCCTATAAGAATATTAAGTGTACACTGGAACCTCGGATTACAGTGTAACCCAGTTTGCGAGCATTTCACTATAGGAGCAAAGCTTGCTGTAAATTTTTAACTCGGTTTGTGAGCAATGCTTTGCCGTACGAGCAAATACTCATCGCACACACTTCCGGTCCTGTACTTTCACAGCGCTCCGACCCGCTCTGCCTGCTTCTTGTGGTCCGCAGGCACGTGGATCTGGTAATAATCGCAGCCAGTGCAGGGGCTTCTGCTGTCTTTTCTTCATGTCGGCCGGCACTGAGCTGTCTCTGCACACCTCCCACAGGCAGCGTGCTGGCCAATCAGAGGCAAGCGGCTCATGTGTATGACGTTAGCTGGGCTGAAGCACTGACAGCGGCACGATCGTTACCAGGTCCACATGCCTGCGGACTGCAGGATCCAGGGAAGAGGCCACTGAGGGAACGGAGGATAGGTGAGAATAGTGTGTGTGTGTGTGTGTGTGTGTGTGTGTGTGTGTGTGTGTGTGTGTGTGTGTGTGTGTGTGTGTGTGTGTGTGTATGTATAATGGCACAATCGGGAAGTTGTGGAACAAATTGTCTGAGTTCCAATGATTTCCTATGGGAAAATATGCTTTGCTATACGAGTAGATTGGTTTACAAGCACAGTCCCATAACAAATTATTCTCGTAAACCAAAGTTCCACTGTATTGGTAAGCTAGATTGAAATGTTAGTTCTCACTTGTTGTTGAGACACAACTGATGAGGCAGTTTTGATAAAAAATATACCATTGCACATCTAAAATCATATATGGATCTAGTCCTACTAGACAAAAATATACAAAACAGACCATGAGGCTCTTAGAGGTACTTTTCGCGATGCGACATCGCTAGCCGATTGTAGCGATGCCGAGCACGATAGTCCCCGCCCCCGTCGCAGATGCGATCTCTTGTGATAGCTGCCGTATTGAACATTATCGCTACGGCAGCTTCACACGCACTTACCTGCCCTGCGACGTCGCTCTGGCTGGCGACCCGCCTCCTTCCTAAGGGGGCGGGTCGTGCGGCGTCACAGTGATGTCACACGGCAGGCGGCCAATAGAAGCGGAGGGGCGGAGATGAGCGGGACGTAAACATCCCACCCACCTCCTTCCTTCCTCATTGCAGGCGGGACGCAGGTAAGGAGATGTTCCTCGCTCCTGCGGCTTCATATACAGTGATGTATGCTGCCGCAGGAACGAGGAACAACATCGTACCTGTCGCTGCGGCGAAATTATGATAATGACCGACACTACACAGATCACCGATTTTTGACGCTTTTGCGATCGTTTATCGGTGCTTCTAGGCTTTACACGTTGCGACGTCATTACCGGCGCCGGATGTGCGTCACTTTCGATTTGACCCCGACGAGATCGCAGTAGCGATGTCGCAACGTGCAAAGTACCCCTTAGTTTAAAGCTTCACTTCAGCGCTTGTTTTTTTTCAGTACCGATATGGTGCTTTAAATCTAAGTCGCCTGCCCCTTGTCATATACTCACCTTCCAGCATCTTCACCATTTTTTGGTGTCGCTCCAGACCCTCGACGCCATTTTATGACTGTAACTTTTGGTTGGCTGGAAGTCAGACGTTATGTCACAAGCGCTCAATGCAAGTCTATGAGAGCCAGAACGAGGTTCTCAGAGATGTATTGCGTTGTAAAGAAACACGGGAGCTGCCAGCAGGAAAACAAATCAATGGAGAGCGACTGGAGCATCAATGATAGTAGGAGTCAGGGGACTTAAATTAAAGCACCACTCCAGCACTGAAATAAATAAAAAAAAAGCCCTGGACTGGAGTGGTGCTTTAACATTTTGAT
Source organism: Anomaloglossus baeobatrachus (assembly GCF_048569485.1). Taxonomy (NCBI): domain Eukaryota; kingdom Metazoa; phylum Chordata; class Amphibia; order Anura; family Aromobatidae; genus Anomaloglossus; species Anomaloglossus baeobatrachus. The sequence goes on from NC_134356.1 coordinate 233,284,660, forward strand.
CAGACTGTATGGAGCACACTGCCACGTCATGGCAAACCTAACATTTTATAGCCATTAAAGCCTGGCACATTGCATGGTCTTGCTCTTCTTTTTTTATCGTGGACCAGCACTCCTTCTATTTGGCACAGGCAGTTTTAATTAGCAGGAGACTGCAAGAGGGGTTCTGCCTATTTTTGTTCTTAGTTGACAATTTGATGACTTGTGAATGTTGAGTTTCTCAGCTCCTTTCACTTGGTGTTGGTGCTGTGTTGGCCATTGCTGTGGCGTTTTTTTGCTTGTGGGGCACTATGGCATGGAGTCATAAGGACTCGGCCTTGCAGTGTGGATGCTGTGAGGCATCAGGTTACCTGCCCTGCTAGTGCACTACTTCCAAGGGGGTGGTTGCTTTACCTTTAAGTCTTTTATAGATTTAGAGACCCACTGAGAGGTTCGCCGTCACATGGCCGTGGGCTTCATACAGTCTGATCAGAATGTTAAGGGGGCTTTACACGCTACGACATCGCTAATGCGAAGTCGTTGGGGTCACGGAATTGGTGACGCACATCCGGTCGCTTTAGCGATGTTGTTGTGTGTGACACCTTTGAGCGATTTTGCATCGTCGCAAAAACGTGCAAAATCGCTCATCGGTGACACGGGTGTCCATTCTCAAATATCGTTATGTTAGCAGTAACGAAGTTGTTCCTCATTCCTGCAGCAGCACACATCGCTCCGTGTGACACCGCAGGAACGAGGAAGCTCTCCTTACCTGCCTCCCGGCCACAATGCGGAAGGAAGGAGGTGGGCAGGATGTTATGTCCCGCTCATGTCCGCCCCTCCACTTCTATTGGGCGGCGGTTCAGTGACGCAGCTGTGACGCTGAATGAACCGCCCCCTTAGAAAGGAGGCGGTTCGCCGGTCACAGCGACATCGCCGGGCAGGTAAGTACGTGTGACGGGTCTGGGCGATGTTGTGCGGCACGGGCAGCGATTTGCCCGTGTCGCATAACAGATAAGGGCGGGTACCCACGCTAGCGATATCGGTACCGATATCGCAGCGTGTAAAGCGGCCTTTAAGAACCTTACCTTCAGCTTTGTATATTTTTGCCTAGCGGCACTAGATCAGTGTATGAGTTTTGATTGTGAGCTCTATTTCTTTCTGAACAGGTATAGTTTTGGTAGAAATTATCATGTGCTGCACATGTCTTACACTTATTTTGTGCTTTTTTAATGTTTTATAAAGTCAAGAAGGCAAAGAACTAAGGTAAAGCTTTAATTTTGCCTTAAGGCCGCTTTACACCCTGCGATATCGGTACCGATATCGCTAGCATGTGTACCCGCCCCCATCGGTTGTGCGACACGGGCAAATCGCTGCCTGTGGTGCACAACATCGCGCGGACCCGTCACACTACTTACCTGCCTACCGACGTTGTTGTGACCGGTGAACCGCCTCCTTTCTAAGGGTGCGGTTCGTTCAGCGTCACATCGACGTCACAGCAGCGTCACTGAACCGCCGCCCAATAGAAGCGGAGGGGTGGAGATGAGCGGGACATAACATCCCGCGCACTTCCTTCCTTCCTTATTGCCGGCGGCTGCAGGTAAGGTGAGGTTCCTCGTTTCTGCGGTGTCACACATAGCGATGTGTGCTGCCACAGGAGCGACGAACTACTTCGTACACCGATCAGCAGCGATATTTGAGAATGGACCCCCATGTCACCGATGAGCGATTTTGAACGTTTTTGCGACGATTCAAAATCGCTCATAGGTGTCACACGCAACAGCATCGCTAAAGTGGCCGGATGTGCGTCACAAATTCCGTGACCCCAACGAGATCGCTCGGGCGATGTCGCAGCGTGTAAAGCCCGCTTTAGACTTTGACCAAGAGTCAGACATATGCAGGTTTTTTTTGTAATCTATAGAGACATGGCGACACACATGGGACAGCTGTGGGCTGAACAATTGGTAGACTGCTACCTGTCCCAAGTATTTGTGCACTTCTAATGGACACGGGGGGGGGGATAAGGCTGCTTCCATGCTCCTCTGTTAGGGTACCTTCACACTTTAGCGATGCAGCAGCGATCCGACCAGCGATCTGACCTGGTCAGGATCGCTGCTGCATCGCTACATGGTCGCTGGTGAGCTGTCAAACAGGCAGATCTCACCAGCGACCAGTGACCAGCCCCCAGCCAGCAGCGACGTGCAAGCGACGCTGCGCTTGCACGGAGCCGGCGTCTGGAAGCTGTGGACACTGGTAACTAAGGTAAACATTGGGTATGATTACCCGATGTTTACCTTAGTTACCAGCTCACACCGCTTAACTTAGCGTGTGCAGGGAGCAGGAGCCGGCACTGGCAGCGTGACAGCTGCGGAGGCTGGTAACAAAGGTAAATATCGGGTAACCACCTTGGTTACCCGATGTTTACCTTGGTTACAGCTTACCGCAGGCTCTCAGACGCCGGCTCCTGCTCCCTTCACATTCAGGATTGTTGCTCTCTCGCTGTCACACACAGCGATGTGTGCTTATCAGCGGGAGAGCAACAATAAAAAAACAAACCAGGGCTGTGTGTAAAGGCCCAGTCACACTAAACAACTTACTAGCGATCCCAACAATGATCAAACCTGATAGGGATCGCTGGTAAGTTGCTAGGAGGTTGCTGGTGAGATGTCACACTGCGACGCTCCAGCGATCCCACCAGCAACCTGACCTGGCAGGGATCGCTGGAGCATGGCTACACGAGTTGCTGGTGAGCTCACCAGCAACCAGTGACCAGCCCCCAGCGCCGCGTGGAAGATGCTGCGCTTGGTAACTAAGGTAAATATCGGGTAACCAACCCGATATTTACCTTGGTTACCAGTGCACGCAGCTACACGTGCAAAGAGCAGGGAGCAGCACACACCGCTTAGCGCTGGCTCCCTGCTCTCCTAGTTACAGCACACATCGGGTTAATTACCCGATGTGTGCTGCAGCTACATGTGCACAGAGCAGGGAGCAGCGCACAATGCTTAGCGCTGGCTCCTTGCTCTCCTAGTTACAGCACACATGGGGTTAATTACCCGATGTGTGCTGTAGCTACACGTGCAGAGAGCAGGGAGCAGCGCACAATGCTTAGCGCTGGCTCCTTGCTCTCCTAGTTGCAGCACACATGGGGTTAATTACCTGATGTGTGCTGTAGCTACATGTGCAGAGAGCAGGGAGCAGCGCACAATGCTTAGCGCTGGCTCCTTGCTCTCCTAGTTACAGCACACATGGGGTTAATTACCCGATGTGTGCTGTAGCTACACGTGCAGAGAGCAGGGAGCAGCGCACAATGCTTAGCGCTGGCTCCTTGCTCTCCTAGTTACAGCACACATCGGGTTAATTAACCCGATGTGTCCTGCAGCTACATGTGCACAGAGCAGGAGCCGGCACAGACAGTGAGAGCGGAGGAGGCTGGTATCAAAGGTAAATATCGGGTAACCAAGGACAGGGCTTCTTGGTTACCCGATGTTTACATTGGTTACCAGCCTCCGCAGAAGCCGGCTCCTGCTGCCTGCACATTTAGTTGTTGCTGTCTCGCTGTCACACACAGCGATCTGTGCTTCACAGCGGGACAGCAACAACTAAAAAATGGCCCAGGACATTCAGCAACAACCAACGACCTCACAGCAGGGGCCAGGTTGTTGCTGGATGTCACACACAGCAACATCGCTAGCAACATCGCTGCTACGTCACAAAAGTTGTTCGTTAGCAGCGATGTTGCTAGCGATGTTGCTTAGTGTGACGGGGCCTTTACGAGCAGCGATCTCACAGCAGGGGCCAGATCGCTGCTCAGTGTCACACACAGCGAGATCGCTAATGAGGTCACAAAAAACGTGACTCAGCAGCGATCTCAGTAGCGATCTCGCTGTGTGTGAAGTACCCCTTAGTGGCTCATATAAAAGGATTAGGTGTTGAAATTTCTATTGCCCAATCCTTATCTCCACTTTTGATATAATCTTTTGGGTGAGATTAGGACCGCCTACAAATTGGATGGCTGGCCGGACCCCCCCTAATTCAGTTGATCTGGATGACTGTCAGCTATTTTTATTTAACAAGATTGGATTAAACCAATTTCATAGCATTGCATATATATTGGAAAATTGCTAATGAGATTTCTAGGATTTTAATATTGATGGCTTATTCTTAGGATGGGCTAAAGGCCCAGTCACACACAACGACTTACCAGCGATCCCGAAAACGATGCGACCTGATAGGGATCGCAGGTAAGTCGCTGGGAGGTCGCTGGTGAGATGTCACACAGTCAGATCTTACCAGCGATGCAGGAACAATACAGGTTGCAGTAGCGACCTGTATAACGATCTCAGCACTCACTGTGACCCTGTCACACAGTGTCAAACACAGCGATGTGTCCTGCCCAGCAAGACATCGCCTTTGTAGAAAATGGCCTGGACCATTCTGCAACGACTAGAGATCTCACAGCAGGGGCCTGATCGCTGGTAGGTGTCACACATAACAAGATCGCTAACGGGATCGCTACTGCGTCACGGAAACCGTGACTCAGCTGCAATCTCGCTAGAGATCTCGTTATGTGTGACGGTACCTTAACTCTTGGTACCCTAGCGATCAGCTGATCAAAGGAGCCATAGCTCATGGCTGAACTGGTGTACCAGATGTAGCCACTACAAAATGCGTGGGGTAAGCCATAAAGGAGGCAGGGCACTTGCTATAGCACTGCGGCTCCACTGTCTGGTGGGGGTGCAGTGGACTGCAAAGTGCAGCCCAAAGCAATGTGTAGCAGGCACTGCTGTATTCTTTGAATATGACCAATTCTGCAGTACCCTTTTGATTGCAGCTGTGCTTTACAGCTGCCTTCAATATTTTAGATCAGGCAGCCGTCAGAGCAAATGACAGCCAATCTGGGCCATACCAAGTGTTGGCCCACCACCGATCTCATATTGGTGACCTATTCTATGGCTAGGTCATCAATATGCCGTGGTTTGATAACCACTTTAAAGTGTTCAACCTATAAAATCAGCAGGTCATTTGCATTGTATAATTTTTCAGTATGTTTACAATATAATAGCCAAATTATTAGGGTTCAAGGAAAAGAAGAATAGTTAAGTTATAAGTTTAATCTACTGTTATACCCAGAGCCAGCAATAGCAGACCTGTTGGGAAAAGTCTATCTGTAAATAAAGAACACTTTTAGGTACAGACCTAATTTGTTTTTCAATTTTAAAATATTTTGCCTGGTTGTTTTGTCCATTTATTGGGTTAACATTAATCCTTTATTAGTCCTCCTTCACACCTCCGTGTCTCCGGTACGTGTTTGGTCCGTTTCTTCACGTGCCGGAGACACGGGCACCCGTAGACCCATTAAAATCAATGGGTCTGCGCACATGTGCGTGTTTTGCTATGGACCGTGTGTACGTGTGGCTGTTTGCTCGCAACGTAGACATGTCCGTTTTTCTTTTTCGCTCCTAATTGGGAGACCCAGACAATTGGGTGTATAGCTACTGCCTCCGGAGGCCACACAAAGTATTACACTTAAAAGTGTAAGGCCCCTCCCCTTCTGGCTATACACCCTCCCGTGGGATCACGGGCTCCTCAGTTTTCATGCTTTGTGCGAAGGAGGCACACATACATGCATAGCTCCACTGTTTAGTCAGCAGCAGCTGCTGACTATGTCGGATGGAAGAAAAGAGGGCCCATATAGGGCCCCCAGCATGCTCCCTTCTCACCCCACTCTTTGTCGGCGGTGTTTGTTAAGGTTGAGGTACCCATTGCGGGTACGGAGGCTGGAGCCCACATGCTGCATCCTTCCCCATCCCCCTTAGGGCTCTGGGTGAAGTGGGATTTGACCGGTCTCCAGGCACTGAGGCCGGGCTCCATCCACAGACCCGGAGAACCTGCTGGAATGGAGCTGAGTACTGTCAGGGAAGGCCCTGCTACGACAAGGTACTCTGTATCCCCGTACATATCGCGCGCACACCACAGCATTGCTGGGCGTGTTAGTGCACCGGGGATTACAGCGCTGCGCGCTGGTGCCAGGCCTATCTGCAGCCTTGCTGAGAGAGGTACATGTGTCTGAAACTGCTGCGCGACCGTTGTTGTCAGTAGCGCTGCGGCGCGGCTGGGACTTGTGGTGCGCCGGGGACCTCCGCGCTGACCGTGCACATAGGACGGCCGCGCTTATTACTCGAGTCCCCGGCTTTTGCGGCCTAGTTTCGGTTCGTTACCACCCCCAGACCTGCCAGTCAGGGTGGGGGTGGGACGCTGTGGAGATCGTCAGCGCTGGGGGCTGGAGTCTGCTTTACATACTCCAGCCCTCACACTGGGCACAGTGGGACGCTAGTTTCCCGCTTTTTGTCTGAGGCACACCCACGGTCCGCCCCTCTTCACAAGGACGCCGGCAGCCATTACATGTGCAGTCTGAGCTGGAGAGAGGAGACTGGGAGACCCAGACACGGGATTCTGGTGCCCACACACCCGCTTTTCAGCGGGCGGTAAGCTGCCCTCAAGGGCTGACCCCCACTGATACCGAAGTGTATATTTGTATTGTTTGCTTGCAGCTATACATTGCACTGTACGGTCACTGGATAGTCTCTGCTATATATCCTCCTAGATTACTAACAGAGGACACAACAGCATGTCGACCGCAAAACGCAAAGGTGCCAAGGCACAGGTTTTCTATGCAGTTTGTACCGCATGTGGGGCTGTTCTACCGACTGGTTCCACTGACCCCCACTGTGTGCAGTGCTCGGCCCCTGTGGCACTTGCTCAGCCGGACCCTCTGCTGGAGGTGTCTCAGGCAGAACCCCCTGCGAATACTGTCCAGGTGACAGGGACGGAGTTTGCAGCCTTTGCTGACAGAATGTCTGTGACTATGACTAAAATTCTTGAAACATTACAGTCCAGACCAGTCCCTCAGACCATGGATTCTGTTAACTTATTACTTCCCGGTCCCCCTCAGGGACAGCTCCGGGATCCGGGGGTATCTGTGGCATCCCAGGGTGATGGCTCTGACTCGGACGACAGTCCCAGACAGCCTAAACGAGCCCGCTATGAGCGGCCCTCGACTTCATCACACTGGTCGGGGTCCCAGCAGGACTCTCTGTGTGATGAGGCAGAGATGGCTGGTCAGGATTCTGATCCTGAGACCGCTCTCAATTTGGATGCACCTGATGGTGACGTCATAGTGAATGATCTCATAGCGTCCATCAATAAAATGTTGGATATTTCTCCCCCTCCTCCTCCTGCGGAGGAGACAGCTTCACAGCAGGAGAAATTTCACTTCAGGTATCCCAAGCGTAAATTAAGTGTATTTCTGGACCACTCTGACTTTAGAGAGGCAATCCAGAAACACCACGCTTACCCGGATAAGCGTTTTTCCAAACGGCTTAAGGATACACGTTACCCTTTTCCACCTGAGGTGGTCAAGGGCTGGACCCAGTGTCCCAAGGTGGATCCTCCAATATCTAGGCTGGCGGCTAGATCCTTAGTGGCGGTGGAAGATGGTGCTTCACTTAAAGATGCCACTGACAGACAGATGGAGCTCTGGTTAAAATCCATCTATGAGGCTATTGGCGCGTCTCTGGCTCCGGCATTCGCAGCCGTATGGGCACTCCAAGCTATTTCAGCTGGTCTTACCCAGATTGACACGGTCACACGTACCTCGACTCCGCAGGTGGCTTCCTTAACCTCTCATATGTCTGCATTTGCGTCTTACGCGATTAATGCTGTTCTAGACTCTACAAGCCGTACGGCAGTGGCTTCAGCCAACTCCGTGGTTTTACGCAGAGCCTTATGGTTGAGGGAATGGAAAGCAGATTCTGCTTCCAAAAAATGTTTAACCAGTTTGCCTTTTTCTCGTGACCGACTGTTCGGGGAGCGCTTAGATGAAATCATTAAGCACTCTAAGGGTAAAGATTCCTCCTTACCTCAGCCCAGACAATTCAAACCCCAACAGAAGAGAGGACAGTCGGGGTTTCGGTCCTTTCGAGGTTCAGGCAGGTCCTAGTTCTCCTCGTCCAAAAGGACGCAAAAGGATCAGAGGAGCTCAGATTCTTGGCGGACTCAGTCACGTCCAAAAAAGACAGCCGGAAGACCCGCTACCAAGGCGGCTTCCTCCTGACTCTCGGCCTCCTCTCTCCGCATCTTCGGTCGGTGGCAGGCTCTCCCGCTTCGGCGACATTTGGCTGCCACAGGTCACAGACCGCTGGTTGAGAGACATTCTGTCTCACGGGTACAGGATAGAGTTCAGTTCTCGTCCTCCAACTCGATTCTTCAGAACTTCTCCACCTCCCGACCGAGCCGATGCTCTTCTGCAGGCGGTGTGCACTCTAAAGGCAGAAGGAGTGGTGACCCCTGTTCCTCTTCAGGAGCAAGGTCACGGTTTTTACTCCAATTTGTTTGTGGTGCCAAAAAAGGACGGGTCTTTCCGTCCTGTTCTGGACCTAAAACTGCTCAACAAGCACGTGAAAACCAGGCGGTTCCGGATGGAATCCCTCCGCTCCGTCATCGCATCAATGTCTCAAGGAGATTTCCTAGCATCAATAGACATCAAGGATGCTTATCTCCACGTGCCGATTGCTCCAGAGCACCAGCGTTTTCTACGCTTTGTTATAGGAGACGAACACCTTCAGTTCGTAGCTCTGCCATTCGGGCTGGCGACAGCCCCAAGGGTCTTCACCAAGGTCATGGCAGCAGTAGTAGCAGTCCTACACTCTCAGGGTCACTCTGTGATCCCGTATTTGGACGATCTACTGGTCAAGGCACCCTCTCAAGAGGCATGCCAACACAGCCTGAACGTTACACTGGAGACTCTCCAGAGTTTCGGGTGGATCATCAACTTTTCAAAGTCAACTCTAACCCCGACACAGTCGCTGACATATCTTGGCATGGAGTTTCATACTCTCTCAGCGATAGTGAAGCTTCCACTGGAAAAGCAGCATTCGCTGCAGACGGGGGTGCAATCTCTCCTACAAGGCCAGTCACACCCCTTGAGACGCCTAATGCACTTCCTAGGGAAGATGGTAGCAGCAATAGAGGCAGTCCCATTCGCGCAGTTTCATCTGCGTCCACTACAATGGGACATTTTCCGCCAATGGGACGGGAAGTCGACGTCTCTCGACAGAGAAGTCTTCCTTTCTCAGGCGGCCAAGGAATCTCTTCGGTGGTGGCTTCTTCCCACTGTTTTGTCGAAAGGAAAGACCTTTCTACCCCCATCCTGGGAAGTAGTCACGACAGACGCGAGTCTATCAGGGTGGGGAGCAGTGTTTCTCCACCACAGGGCTCAAGGGACATGGACTCAGGAAGAGTCCACCCTTCAGATCAATATCCTAGAAATCAGAGCAGTGTATCTTGCCCTTCAAGCCTTCCAGCAGTGGCTGGAAGGCAAACAGATCCGAATTCAGTCGGACAACTCCACAGCGGTGGCGTACATCAACCACCAAGGGGGAACACGCAGTCAGCAAGCCTTCCAGGAGGTACGACGGATACTGACGTGGGTGGAAGACAAGGCTTCCACCATATCCGCAGTTCACATCCCAGGCGTGGAAAACTGGGAAGCAGATTTCCTCAGTCGCCAGGGCATGGACGCAGGGGAATGGTCCCTTCACCCGGACGTGTTTCGGGAGATCTGTCGCCGCTGGGGGATGCCGGACGTCGACCTGATGGCGTCACGGCACAACAACCAAGTCCCGGTTTTCATGGCACGGTCTCACGATCCCCGAGCTCTGGCGGCAGACGCCTTAGTTCAAGATTGGTTGCAATTCCGGCTGCCTTATGTGTTCCCACCTCTGGCATTGTTACCCAGAGTGCTGCGCAAGATCAGGGCCGACTGCCGTCACGCCATCCTCGTCGCCCCAGACTGGCCGAGGAGATCGTGGTACCCAGATCTGTGGCACCTCACGATAGGCCAGCCATGGGCGCTACCAGAAAGGCCAGACCTGCTATCTCAAGGGCCGTTTTTCCATCTGAATTCTGCGGCCCTGAACCTGACTGTGTGGCCATTGAGTCCTGGATCCTAGCGGCTTCAGGATTATCTCGTAAGGTGATTGACACCATGAGACAGGCTAGAAAGCCAGCCTCAGCCAAGATCTACCACAGGACGTGGAAAATATTCTTATCTTGGTGCGCTGTTCAGGGAGCTTCTCCCTGGCCTTTTGCATTGCCTACTTTTCTTTCCTTCCTGCAATCAGGGTTGGAAAAAGGTCTGTCGCTCAGCTCGCTTAAAGGGCAAGTCTCAGCGTTATCTGTATTTTTTCAGAAACGCCTAGCACGTCTTACTCAGGTACGCACGTTCCTGCAAGGGGTTTGTCATATCATTCCCCCTTACAAGAGGCCGTTAGAGCCCTGGGATCTGAACAAAGTTCTGATTGCTCTCCAAAAGCCACCTTTCGAGCCTTTGAAAGAGGTTTCCCTTTCTCGTCTTTCACAGAAAGTGGCTTTTCTAGTGGCGGTCACGTCTCTTCGGAGAGTGTCCGAGCTAGCGGCACTCTCATGCAAATCCCCCTTCCTGGTTTTTCACCAGGACAAGGTGGTCCTACGTCCGATTCCTGAGTTTCTACCTAAGGTGGTATCTTCCTTTCATATCAATCAGGATGTCACATTACCTTCATTGTGTCCTCATCCAGTCCATCAGGTTGAGAAAAGTTTGCATTTGTTGGATCTGGTAAGAGCACTCAGGATCTACATTTCCCGCACAGCGCCCTTACGCAGTTCGGATGCTCTCTTTGTCCTTGTCGCTGGTCAGCGTAAAGGATCGCAAGCTTCGAAATCCACCCTAGCGCGGTGGATCAAGGAACCAATTCTGGAAACCTACCGTTCTGCTGGGCTTCCGGTCCCTTCAGGGCTGAAGGCCCATTCTACCAGAGCCGTGGGTGCGTCCTGGGCATTACGGCACCAGGCTACGGCTCAGCAGGTGTGCCAGGCGGCTACCTGGTCGAGTCTGCACACTTTTACCAAGCATTATCAGGTGCATACCTACGCTTCGGCGGATGCCAGCCTAGGTAGACAAGTCCTTCAGGCGGCGGTCGCCCACCTGTAGGACAGGGCTGTTTGACGGCCCTATCACGAGGTATTCTTTTACCCACCCAGGGACTGCTTTTGGACGTCCCAATTGTCTGGGTCTCCCAATTAGGAGCGAAAAAGAAGAAGGGAATTTTGTTTACTTACCGTAAATTCCTTTTCTTCTAGCTCCAATTGGGAGACCCAGCACCCGCCCTGTTTTCTGAGGAATTTTTGGTTTTTCGGGTTCACATGTTGTTCATGTTGAATGGTTTCACTTCTCCGAGTTGTTCTTCGGATTGAATTTGTCTTTAAAACTGTTATTGGCTTTCCTCCTTCTTGCTTTGGCACTAAAACTGAGGAGCCCGTGATCCCACGGGAGGGTGTATAGCCAGAAGGGGAGGGGCCTTACACTTTTAAGTGTAATACTTTGTGTGGCCTCCGGAGGCAGTAGCTATACACCCAATTGTCTGGGTCTCCCAATTGGAGCTAGAAGAAAAGGAATTTACGGTAAGTAAACAAAATTCCCTTCTTCTCCGGCATCACGGGTGTCACACGGCCCGCACACATGTGATCCGTGCAACACGCACCGGAGAAAACACACGTGTTTGTAAAAAAATAAATTTCTTTACTCACCTTCTCCAGCCCTGCTGTCTCTGCCGCTGCTGTCACTTGCTTCCGACCACCGCTCATTATGCTCATTGCATATTCACTTCACTGCGTCCAGAAGCAGCAGCAGCGGGGAGTCGGCAGGACCGGAGACTGAAGATCAGCAGCACGGACAGCGACTTCCAGGGACAGGTTAGGAGAAAGTTCCCGTTATCACGGAGAACACACGTGTGCCATAAAGATAAGCACATTTTACATTTGCACTGATTTGCAACTTCCTCACATCCCTTTCTCCATTGATGACCTCTTCCCTGCTTTTTGTCAACCTCCGATGTTAATAGTTCCATCCTCCGATAATTCTATTACTGTTGGCTGAGAGTGCTTGGGTGCACCTAATGAGCCTGTCTAATAAAACATCTGTAACACATTTAATACCAGCACCATTTGTACCTACTGAAATTGCCCAATTCATGAAAAGCAGCTTATAAAATATATACACCATCACTGCATTCTCATTGCACTGCCAGGTATGTTGTTCCACAGATCATCTATTCAATGCTCAGATCTATGTATGCTGGGGTGTACTTAATTATTCTCTGAAGATCCCAATGAACATATATTCATCAATGAAATGTGGAGTTTGTAAATAGTAATAAATATTTGACACATATTGGATCATAGTCACTACATACAAAACAATCAGTGGTCACCGTATCCATATAAATAAAAATTGCCATGTTGTGTTCTATCTATCTTTCATCAGGAAGCATGTAAGAGAGCAGAAGAAGGGGCCTGCAGCACTGAAAGGAAGCAGGGAACTGATAGGAAATGTAGTTTTAGCATATAATAATAGGAACATCTGTTCAGCTATGAGAAGCTGGACACACAGAGGGGCAGAAGGAGATGCCATATATTAAAATACTGTATACATATGAGAGGAAGGATCATTGGACAGATTTGCTTCATTTTATTTGGAACATTTGTTTATTGGGAATAATTAAAGGCTAATTTCCAAAATCTAAAGTTATTTTGTATCTGAATGATAATGTGGTGATCGCTGGGAACCACAATCTCAAGATCAGGGCTCTAAATTCCTGAGAATGGGACTCTGCATCCCCATTTTAAATTGAGTGAAGGTGTGCATGCTTGGCCTTTCCTCCATTCATTGCTGGAAATAGCGATGTAGAGGATTCAACTTTTTCTAGCAATCCCACAGACAATGATAGACCTAAAGGGTACTTTACATGCTGCAATATCGGTATCGATATCGCTAGCGAGCATACCCGACCCCGTCGTTTGTGTGTCACGGGCAAATCGCTGCCCGTGGCGCACAACATCGCACAACATCGCTTACACCCATTACACGTACTTACCTTCCCTGCGACGTCGCTGTAACCGGCGATCCGCCTCCTTTGTAAAGGGGCGGTTCGTTCGTCGTTGTAGCGACGTTACTAAGCGGCCACCCAATAGCAGAGGAGGGGTGGAGATGAGTGGGCCAAACATCCTGCCCACCTCCTTCCTTCCTTCCTCATTGGCGGCGGGACGCAGGTACGGTGAGGTTCCCTGTTCCTGCGGTGTCACACACAGCGATGTGTCCTGCCGCAGGAACGGCAAACAACCTCGCTACTCACTAGACAACGATATTTGGTGTTTGAACGACCTCTCCAATACCAACGATATTTACCACTTTTGCGATCGTTGAAGGTCGCTCGTATGTGTCACACGCTGTGATGTCGCTAACGACGCCTGATGTGCGTCACAAACACCGTGACCCCGACGATAAATCGTTAGCGATATCGCATCGTGTAAAGCACCCTTAAAGGGTGCTTTACACGCTGCGATATCGGTATCGATATCGCTAGCGAGTGTACCTGCCCCCGTCGGTTGTGCGTCACGGGCAAATCGCTGCCCGTGGCGCACAACATCACTAACACCCGTCACATGGACTTACCTTCCCTGCGACATCGCTGTTGCCGGCGCCAGATGTACGTCACTAACGACATGACCCCGACGATATATCGTTAGCGATATTGCAGCGTGTAAAGCACCCTTTAGAGATCAAAATTCTGCTCAGTTCAAGATAGGGCTGTCAAGCACCATTCCTGGGGTATTAAAGCCTTGAATTCTCCCAATGGTAAGACCTCCAGCAATATGCAAAGTATCCCCTATCCTGGGGATAGAGGATCATTTTTTTATTTGCGAATTACCCTATAATCCAAAGATACCTTGTAAGTGGCTAGAGTATATAGTATGAATGCATTCATCACGCCTCACATGTATATTTTATTATCATGTGTTTGTATGGAAAAGGGTGACCCCTTGAGTTAGCTCAGCAGTTATGAGCCAGGAAAAGGAATGGCAGCAATTATCATAATTTCCTTGGATTGACTGTTAATTTTTATAATTCCAGAACAAATTTCCTATTTAAACAGGTATTTCAACCTACACAAACAATTTTTTTTTTTTTTTTAAATCTATATTAATGGGACTAGTGACAAGCCACATGAACATTTCTGAGCACTCAATTTCTGAGAACTTGTAGGAAAATTACATATTTATCACTTCACTGAGCATACTTGTGTTTTTGTGTTTTTTGTTAGTAGACCAAATGTTGTAGATAGATCTACAAGTTAAGGGGTTGTCTGAACAAATTTAAAACTTAGCAGAGCGTTTAACCTCTGGAATCAGTGTGTAGTATGCTCGCTGTTAGGATTCAGCAGGATCTACAACCCTGACACTTATCATGTACCACTCATATGCGTACTTGTGATCACCTGCCGACCACTTTTGCTTCTGCTTTTCTGACTCGTCTGTCATGTAGTGACTAGGGAAAGTTTGGCGTACAGCACAACACACAACAAAACAAAGGTACACCGGGGACAGTATTACAACGGTCTAACACCCGCGTGGATTAACAGACTCAGGGGGATGTAATGGACAGACTAGAGGGAAGCCACTCACCAAGCAGGACCCCCAGAACCCTGAAACCCTTTAACCCCAATACAGGGATTTGGAATTACACAGGGCCCTGGAGACCACTACCTGTCGAAGGCTGCAGTCTGATAAGCTTAGTCGTCAGGCAGGGTCAAACCAGGAATAGCAGAACAGGGACAGAATTGGCAGGCAAGGACGTAATCAGAAAACGTAGCAGAGGTCAAATCCGGATCGGGCAGCGAGGTACAAAAACAGCAAGCAGAAGTGTAGTCAGAAAACACGCAGAAGTCAGCACACAGGAATCACAAAACAGAATAGGGCGGACCAGGAGCCAGGGAATCAGAACTATCTCTGGCAGAGGTCAGCAGACAGGAGGGGAACTAAGAAGGGTGTGGTGTCTTCCCATTGGCTGTAGCTGAACGCTGGCAACTTCAGCTGGAAGACACACGCCACCCACAGTCAGCCAGTGGTACTGCAGATCCCAAGATAACCCAGCCCAGTGGATGATCAGAGCCTGCGCCCACCGGTGCCGCTGGCATTGACTCCTCTCCCATCACCAGCACCATCCACGGCAGGAACACGGCGTCGCCTGGCGATCGGAGCAGAAGTCGCTGGAGCGGACTGCAGTGGTGATGTAACAAACGGTTGGCCCTAGTTCCAGTGAGGGGGAAGATGGACGCCTGCACTCCTAGCAAATCTCATACAGGTCCGCGTCTGTTGCCGAATAGGATGTCTGAGACCCTGGCAGAACCTGTAATAACCCTGGCTAGTGAGCGGGCATGTGAGGAATGCTAGTCCCACCATTGCACTAATACAACACCAGGGAAAGGAAAGACAAAAAAGGGGATAACAACAGAAGATAAGGTCCAACTCACGGCCGCAGTATACTGGGAGAAGAGGGCATACATAGGGAATGGGGCTGGTCCCAAACCAAAAGCACCTGAGGAGAGGTAATGAGAATGCTGCTGGCAAGGAGAAACTGACAGTAACCCTTTGCTCACCAAAAGCAAGGAAACTATGTTTAATATAAAGAGTCTTATATTGCCATGAGAGACTCTAGGCCTGAACCTGTAACTAGTCTCATAATGCAGAGAGACAGCCGTGACATCGTCTCAATGGATAGAAGCCAAAGGGCAAGCACTTGGCACAAGATCGCAAGTGTGAAAATCGCATGTGAGCACTCACTGGAGATGAGTAACTAGATTTACAGGCTACAGTTTTGGTATCCTATGGCAGGAGAAGCAGACCAGTGCAAACGTCCTCTATTGGCACTGTAGTGCCTATGGCATCTACAGGGCTCCTGCAACATCAAGATGCCATAGCACCACACACATCAATCATGTGAGCCCTTGTAACAAACAGCCTTATTAATACCCATGTGTCCATGATGTCGGCTAAGGAAGTTTTCACTACAGTAGTGTAGCTGTGGACATTGGATCAAGATCCTGGAACTTTTTTTTCTCATCTCTAGCTCTCACATGATGATGACTGGAAGTATAGAAACAGCATAATCCTAACAGTGAGTACATTACACAGTTAGGATTCCATGTTAGATTTCTTTACAAAGTTATATAATATACTGAACAAACCCTTTAAAAGGGGCAATGGTTAGTAAGATCACCCCTTCTAAGCCATCTATATGGGCAAGTAGGTCATAGAAAGAAGAATAAATAAGTGACCTTCAGCACAGCTACATTTATCTGCAGACCTGTACTAGCCCATAGCATTAACATTAACATTTTACTGTCCAGGTTTATGACAGAGCTGCTAATGTTTGTTGTCGTTACTATTTAACCATCTCCTGTCAAAAATAAGTTATTAGACTCAATAAAGTGCGGCAATAAAGGAATACTTATTATTGAGGATGTTATATAACTTATGCGGTGGTGACCTCTAGTGGCCACAATAGGGTATTGCACAGGGTTTTACAAACATAACAGTAGTCTGTGTTTGCTCTACTTGTCTATGTCCACATATTTATCAGCATTTATGAAATAATAAATCTCAGTGCTCAACATTAATGGCCTAATTGCTGTTTTTTATTGCTTTAGTATCTGTAAACCAATTTCTTACTGACATCCTAGATATAAAACACTTCATCCCCCATAAATGTCATATTACTACCTTTTATCAGATTAGTAAATATTTATTTAATGCATCTTTATTTCAGGCTCTTGAATTCCTGCTATGGGCAAGTGTGTGCATGGAGTCTTCAGTGCCCCTCTTATCGGTGCATTACCTTACCTGGAGGGTGACCCTGTATACTGCCGTGTGCCAGTGTTATTTCGACTGTCAGGCTGGTGTTCATGGCGAGGTAAAGTACAAGTGGTTTTTTGGACAATATATTTTATTTCTCCTTTGTTTTTTAATTTAGGATCTAAGTAAATATACAAATTACTGATCAGCCCCTTAGGTAAGATGGAACTGATCATCAGATTAACCTTGTTGTCTCTGCAGAATCTGTACATGGCTGACAGTTTCAGAACCGTGGAGATGTAATGAAGTTCATTCTTGATAGCGTAGCAGCTCTTCATAGGGTTTTGGTTGAAGCCACTCCATATGAAGGGGGATCTTGACCTTCACCCTTTAACCCACATACAGGGATCTGGACCTAAACAGGGGCTCCCATGGTACCATTGTGCTGCCAATGTATTTCTTGTACAGCACATGGGCCCATAGAGCTTCATGAATCTTAAATATTTTGTCAAAGAAGATGAGGTATTAAAGGCTGCAAACCCGCCAACGGTCGCTGATTGACTGCAGCAGACATATCACATAACAGTGTCATGTGATCTGCCAGGAATAGCTGCAAGATGTGAAACTATTCTGATTTTTTTTTAAATGGGGCCTTAAAGTTTTTAAGGTGAGGTTGTCCTGTAGTGGACAACCCCTTTAACTTGTCTGCAATTGTGTTAAAGGGAACCTGTCACCAGATTTTTTCTTTATGAGTTGCGGCCACCACCAGTGAGTTGTTATACAGAGCATTCCAGAATACTGTGTATAATAATAATAATTTTCATTTATATAGCGCTGTTAATTCCACAGCACTTTACATACATTGTCAACACTGTCCCCATTGGGGCTCACAATCTAGAGTCCCTATCTGTATGTTTTTGGAGTGTGGGAGGAAACCGGAGTACCCGGAGGAAACCCACGCAAACACGGGGAGAACATACAAACTCCTTGCAGATGTTGTCCTTGGTGGGATTTGAACCCAGGACCCCAGCGCTGCAAGACTGCAGTGCTAACCACTGAGCCACCGTGCCGCATAAGAGCCCAGGCCACTCTGTATAACTTAAAAAACAGCTTTAGAATACTCATGTCTGGTCCGATGGTTGCTGCTCTCGGTCTGGTGCCTCCTCCATCTTGTGGGATTGCCATCCTCTTGCCCAGCCCAGTGTGCATGATGCGCTATTCAAAGGGAGGCCTCCATTGTGCTTCTGCGCAGGTGCACTTTGATCTGCCCGGATGAGGGCAGAGTAAAATACTGTAATGCGCATGCGCAAGAAAAAGTCAAAGACCACCCACGCATGTGCACTACAATACTTTGAGCTGCCCTCTGCCGGGCACATCAAAGTGCACCTGCGCAGAAGTGCAATAGAGGCCTCTCTGTGAATGAGACATTACATCTTGAGATATTGCAGCCATACAGAGTTTTGCTCAGAACTAGTTGAGTGTAATGATGACATCAGACATTGTTCACTTTACAGATTCTGACACTCCACACTATGGTTTCTCTGGTGCTTCTGAATTGCACAGACAGGCTCGGGCGTCAGCCAGCTGTGTGCTCTTTAATGGTCAGGCTAGCAAGAGTTAATCTCTGCTAGCCTGCTGGTTACCTCAAGGATCACATGTTGTCGGAAACCTACCGGTCCGTGTGCTGTGTGTCCCAGTTTGCTGGTGTTTATACTGCGTTCTGCTTGGGGTGTTGTGGAATTCTCTCATTGTCTCATTGTTTCCTCCCTGCTTTTATTTTCCTCCTTATCTCTTGTTGTCTAATACCTCTGTGTAATCGAGTTTTGGTTTCCCCTGTTTGTCTATTTCTATGGGTTTAACCACTCCTGTTCTGGCCTTCTCCTGGGGAAGGGGTAGGGGGTATTACATCAGAATTGGTCAGGAGCAAGGCTAGCAAGGCAGCCCTGACACGCTCACCTTCAGAGGTATCTCTGGAACAGAGATAGTTAGGGCCTCCCAGCCTGAGGGCCAGTCTAGAAGCCCCAGTCCCCTAATATTTCCATACCACCCATGACAATTACCGATTTAGACACAATTTTTAGTATTAGTCTTATCTTAACAAGTTATCCCTGATCCACAAGATGGATGCTAACTTGCTGATCACTGAGAGTCCCATAATTGGGAACCCTACTGACCCTGAGGACAGGGCTATGATAGCTGAGTACTGAGCTTGGCTATCACCAGCAGGCCCATAGTCCATAAATGTGGTTCACATGGACGGATATTGCGCCATTCAAAAGGGAAGTAAGGGATCACCTATCCTGCGGAAACGCACAAAGCAATATATCCAGCACTGATAATTCTATTGTTAATAATTGTAATCTTTATTTTGTCACAGTCACATTTCAGACTGTCTTCATAGTAGATCTCATAATGCAGACAATTGGATCTTCAGAAGGCCTCTAACTGCTATAGCAACTGATCCGGTTCCCACGAGCGCATTACCCAGAGTGTGGTGGCTGTTAGTAGTTATGCACACCGACTTGCAAACTTTTAAATGCTGCTTAACAATGACAATTATAGGGTATTTTGCACACTACGACATCACAGGTGCGATGTCGGTGGGGTCAAATCGAAAGGGACGCACATCCTTCAAGTAGTAAAGAGTGGGGAGGGCACCACCTATCAGGATTAGTTATACCCTAAATGGGTCAATGGGTTCACCTCAGCACACTTAGTACTTCGTCGCTGTCGACATCGCAGTGTGTAAATCCTTTTACATACGATTAACGAGCGCAAAAGCGTCGTTATCGTATGATCGGTGTAGGGTCCGACATTTCCATAATTTCGCAGCAGCGACGGTACGATGTTGTTCCTCGTTCCAGCAGGCAGCACACATTGCTGTGTGTGAAGCCGTAGGAGCATGGAACATCTCCTTACCTGCCTCCACCGGCTATGCGGAAGAAAGAAGGTGGGTGGGATGTTTATATCCCACTCATCTCCGCCCCTCCGCTCCTATTGGCTGCCTGCCGTGTGACGTCGCTGTGACGCCAAACGACCCGTCCCTTAGGAAGGAGACGGGTCGGCGGCCAGAGCGACGTCACAGGCCAGGTAAGTGCATGTTAAGCTGCCGTAGCGATAATGTTCGCTACGGCAGCAATCACAAGATATCGCTGCTGCGAAGGGGGCGGGGACTATCGCGCTCGACATCGCAGCATCGGCTTGCGATGTCGTAGTGTGCAAAGGGCCCCTAAGAGGTTAAACTGATGCAGTCAGCACTAGCGCCTATCACATCACTTAGTGGCAGGCTTTGTAATAGTGACAGTATCTGCGTTGCATTGAGCATGTGCAGCTCATTATGTACAGGGATATCACATGGCCACCATACATGTATGGCGGTCAACACTAAAGGGTTAAGAGACCGGAAGTCAGCGTGTCCTAATCGTCCCAGCAGAAACTAAGCAGGTTGGTGAAGATCCATGGAAGCCAAGAAACCAGGGTTGACTGCCATGATAATAACTAACTAATGGAAGAAAGAAGGGTTTATGTTTCCTTTTCTTCTTTATTTGTATGCGTCTGAATTTATAGAGTACAAATAATGACATTTTACATAAACTTCAGAATGAATATTCATTACTAAACAACAAACTCAGCCTCTGACCTTCCTTACTCAAATAGGATTATGCTGCAATTAATATTTTTGTTTACTGGCCTATTGTTTCATTGTGTGAATGACAAGGTTATTGAGACATCTCATATTTGATATTTGTGTGTTTTTGTAGGTGTTTGCTCGGCGTGCTCTCAGTAAGATCAGCGAGCTTAGTCAGCTTGAACATATGAGCGATTCCTCATACAATGAAGAGACAAAGAAAGCCTTTAAAGAGTCGACTCTTAAGGTAAACAAACATGTGTCCGCTTCAAGAAGTGAAGTGATTGGAGTTACAAGCTCAATAAGATATTC
Organism: Anomaloglossus baeobatrachus; assembly: GCF_048569485.1. NCBI lineage: Eukaryota > Metazoa > Chordata > Amphibia > Anura > Aromobatidae > Anomaloglossus > Anomaloglossus baeobatrachus. Next base: position 233,305,304 of record NC_134356.1, read on the forward strand.
ACAGACACAAGTCAGGCAACAAGACATGGAATACTGCTCTGAGGTTACGTACATGTACTACAGTAATCTTACTGCTCCTGAAGCACGAAGGAAGATTTGCCTCTACATTACACCTGCCTTGTTTCTAATAACTTAAGGGGGCTTTCCACGGTAGCGATATCGCTAGCAATTTGTAGCGATAGCGAGCGTGTAAGTACCCGCCACCGTCGCGCATGCGATTGTTTGATCGCTGCCGTAGCGAACATTATTGCTACGGCAGCGTCACACATACTTACCTGGTCGGCGTCGTCGCTGTGACTGCCGAACAATCCCTCCTTCAAGGGGGAGGGACGTTCGGCATCACAGCGACGTCACCGCAACGTCACTAAGCGGCCGGCCAATCAAAGCGGAGGGGCGGAGATGAGCAGGACGTAACATCCCGCCCACCTCCTTCCTTCCGCATTGTGGCCGGCGGCAGGTAAGGAGACGTTCCTCGCTCCTGCGGTGTCACACATAGCGATGTGTGCTGCCGCATGAGCGATGAACCACCTACATAAACAACCCTTACCGATTTTTGAGTTTGGGACGACCTCTCCATGGTGAACGATCTTCACCATTTTTGAGGTCGCTTAAGGTCGCTGGTCAGTGTCACACGCTGCGATATCGTTAATGACGCCGGATGTGCGTCACTAACAACTTGACCCCGACGACAAAACATTAACGATATTGTAGCGTGTAAAGCCCCCTTTACACACAGCTTGGAAATAGTATCAGCAGAAATGGACATGTGTGCAAACTACAATATGTCCTTAATACTATGTAGTCATACACATCATGGTTAGGTTTGGATAAGGCTTCAAATATGACTCCCAAGTTTGGTGTTTCTCATCAGCGGTAATCCGTCAACCCATAATACAGTAGAGACCCGTTATAGTCATTGAAAAACAAAGCAGACATCTTTCAAAAGGAAAAAGATTTCCAATTAAAGGGGTTGTACATGTTTGGGGCAACAGTCTACAGTCACTCTATATGACTGCAGACTGCAGAATCGCGACAGCATGTGTTGCACAATCTGTCACCATTTTCTAGTATTTCCCATGCATGGGGGTAGTCACCTGACAACATGTATGCAATTTGTGTACTTGAGGTCATGTGCCGACTGGACGTATTTAGCTTCTCTAGAGTGAATTGAGAAGCTAGATGAGTCTAGTCAGCACATGACCTCAAGTATGAAACTTGCATATATGTTCACTAGAGATCAAAATATAGAACAACACACAATTTTCCAAATGTTAAGGTCATTGTGTCGTCCTATGTGATTATATCCTAACATGAGTAAACTAGCAGTATTTAAGCTTATGTCATACATTGAATTTATTGTAAAGCACATAATAAAATTTTAAATGAAAAAGAACACTGATCAAAATTAGAGAATACTTTTAGATACCTGCAAGTTATTGGTGTTAAATCTGGCACCTGGTTCTAATTTCCTTAATTATCTAACAAACCCTATTTAACTGGCAGCCTAACTTTCCAGTTTGCACTGACTTTGCAAAAATGGTGTGCCCTTCCAAAGTGACTGAAACCCTCCAGCAGCAGGTTGTCCAGATGAAGGCCAAAGGGATGACCCTATCAGCCATAGGAAGACAAGTTGGTCATTCCAAGTCTGTGATTTCGAGAATATTGCATCTTTACAACATCACAAAGTCTTTTCAGTCCCCCAAGAAGGCTGATCTCCCTCGAAAGACAAATGCAAGAGAGGATAGGATAATGCGGAGAATCTTCATGGGTAATCGTGTCAACACTGCAGCTGGAATTGCTCGGTAGTTCAGTACTGAACAGGGAAAGGATCTGTCTTGTCATACAGTGTCACAATGTTTAAGAGCACTTGGACTGAAAGCCCACTCTGCAGTGACCAAACCTCTCATTAACAGAAAGAATCAAAAGGCTAGACTCACCTTTGGTGAGGAGCATGTTGTGTGGACTGAGAAGTGGTCCAGAGTTCATTATAGTGATGAAAGCAAGTTTAATTTATTTAGGTCTGGTGGGAAACATACTGGGGAAAGACTGAACCCAAAATGTCAGTGAAAGGTGGTGGAGGAAGTGTCATGGATTGGAGAATGTTTTCTGCAGGAGAAGTTGGACCTCTCATACAGCTACATGGCAGAGTGAATGCAAGTGTGTATCAGAACCTTCTTAAACATCTTGTGGTTCCTTACTAGAGTTCATCACTCAATCAGCCAGCAATTTTCATGGAGACAATGCCCCCTGTCACGCCGCAAAACTGGGAAAGTAGTTCCTTGAAAGAGAAAGCATTGCAACAATGAAATGGCCAACCCAGAGTCCTAATCTAAACCCAATAGAAAACCTCTGGAAAATCTTTGGTGACAAAGTTATGGATTCAAAACCATAAGGAATTTAACAAAAAGAGGAGACTCTAAAAGACCGAAAAAAAATCCTCTAAAAACAGATATTTATTAATTCTATTTCTAAAATGGCAAGGCCATGTAACACAAATGGCTACAATGGTCAAAAAAACACATAGCAAATGTCGTGCATGGGTGGGTACACAGAAATAGGGTTATCTATGTGGTGCGGGATAGCCGGGTGTATATAAATATAATAGTCTCTCAAAAATTATATTAGAGTATTGGCTTGTAAGACTGGGTTACAATTCCCTGGTCTCACTCCTTCCAAACCGCGGAGGTTAATACACCATAATGTTTTGGGCGCCCCCGCTCAGCGTCGACTTGCCCTATTTTACCTTATTCTTAGCAACGTGCCAAATTTATACCCATCACCCAGAAAAGTGCAATTAGTGCTGAAGTCAGGATAATTCACTCAATCAAATATTGCACAAGGTCAGTATTTGGAGATATTGATAATAATAATAATACTGTTGGTCATATATTAACTCCCAGGTGGGATAAACTATAGAATTTGTCCTGTTATAGAACGATTCAGCTGTCTAGATATACTATATTGTTAATAGACCCATCTATATATAGAGATCTGATGACCAACAGAATGTTCTCAAAATATGATAAATAGGCCCATTTGCACTGGACTCGGGCGGAAGTCTCCAGCCCCGTATTTACAGGGCATCTATCTGGTAATTCCTCTCTGCATTGTCCAGGAGGACGTTTTTGGGAATTTTTACATGGATCCATAACGGGACACTAGGAACTATAAGGTGGCCTGGAGTATTGTGAATTTTTCCTGGCTCTGAAACATCCCCTGATGAACCCCAAAAAGAGTGGGGGGGGAAACACGTCGGGATTAATTTTCCAGCAAGATAAGTGTACCCCTTAACTAGGACGTAGTAACTTATGGGCTTATTTATCATATTTTGAGAACATTCTGTTATTGCACTTTTTCTGGGTGATGGGTATAAATTTGGCACGTTGCTAAGAATAAGGTAAATTAGGGCGAGTCGACGCTGAGTGGGGGCGCCCAAAACATTATGGTGTATTAACCTCCGCGGTTTGGAAGGAGTGAGACCAGGGAATTGTAACCCAGTCTTACAACCCAATACTCTAATATAATTTCTGAGAGACTATTATACTTATATACACCCAGCTATCCTGCACCACATAGATAACCCTATTTCTGTGTACCCACCCATGCACGACATTTGCTGTGTGGTTTTTTTTGACTGTTGTAGCTATTTGTGTTACATGGCCTTGCCATTTTTAACTAGAATTAAAAAATGTCTGTTTATAGAGGATTGTTTTGGTCTTTTTGACAAAGTTATGGCCAAGAAACCCACAACAGTCAAAGAATTGTGGAAGAGACTGGAAGAAGAGTGGACCAAAATCACACCAGAGCAGTGTAAGAGACTAGTGATGTCCTGTAGCCGCAGATGTGCTGAAGTCATTCAAAGCAAAGGCCTGTACACTTCCTACTGATTGGTGACTGTTGTTACCTTCAGAAAATTTAGTTATAATCTTTCTCTGTGCTATAATCTTTGTTATTCTCTAATTATGATCATCATGTTTTGGGCAAAATAAAGGTTTTATGTTGATAAACTTTGAATCTTTAGTAAAACACGGTTCTAGTGGCATGGTGTGCCCTTTAAAAATTAAACTTCAAATGTTGATCAATGTGGATTACATTATTTCTGAAAAAAGCAACTGATTATACATTGTTCTCTAATTTTGATCTCCAGTGTATGTGACATGACCTCCTGTTGGCAGTGGAAATAACGGGTACTTATGGCTTTCTACAGTCACGTGAAGTCCCAAGCCTGGATAACCCCTTTCATAAACTTCATGTATAAGGCGATCATTATGATGAGATGTTGGAAGTTTGAGGCTCCATGTATACGCATTATATTATTTGTGCCATTTCCCAGCCTGATTGGTAGCATCTTATGGGGTTGCGGCTGTGGCCATGCTCTACCTCCCCACCATTCAGCTAGTACAATAGCAACACCGATGTCTAGAATGGGGTTTCAGGAGCAGACATTTCTGCAACAAATGTATTGTTTGGTTCCATATCAGTGTTTTTGGGCAGGAAAAATGAATGAAAAAAGTACAAGGAAAATTTCTGTATTTGAAACTTACCCTTTGGATGTGTTCACATGGGGCAAATATTCTACAGATTTCCCATCTGGATTTTCCATGCTGAAAATCCACACATGGTCTTTTAACTGCTTTTTTAAGCAATCACACGATTTTTGCAGGGAGTAGTTAGTTATTTCACATGCACAACTGTGCAGCCATTAAAATCCGTTTCACTGGTGAATGAGTTGTTCCACTGAAAAAGTGTCCTGTCATTTAAAAAAAAAAAACAACAACACTTTTTATTAATTAAAGGACATGTGTAATGCTGCTGATCATTGGGGTTCGGGTCCTGAGACCCCACCAATCGGTCAGGACATTGCTCTGAATTGCGCAGCTCAGAATGCTGTACGAGTTCAGTAGAAAGTTTATTGATCTGTACGCTGCTGTGTGTGCAGGAGCTGCGCACCTCAGAGCAATGTTTTACCCCACCATTTGGCAGCACTATACAGCCAGCCCACATAATGTATGGAAGGTTTTTTAAGATAAATGCACTGTAAGCCATCAAAAAACTGTAGAGGCTGAATGCAACTGACTGCTCTATTTAGCCTAAGCGGTACTTTGCACGTTGCGACATCGCTACTGCGATATTGTCGGGGTCAAATCGAAAGTGACGCACATCCGGCGCCGGTAATGACGTCGCAACGTGTAAAGCCTAGGAGAGAAGATGAACGAGTGTGAAACAGTCAAAAATCTGTGTCACGTCGTTCATTTTCATAATGTCGATGCGTCCGCAGGTACGATGTTGTTTGTCGTTCCTGCAGCACCACACATCGCTGTGTGTGAAGCCGCAGGACCGACAAACATCTCCTTACCTGCGTCCACCGGCAATGCGGAAGGGAGAAGGTGGGCGGGATGTTGATTGCCCGTGGCGCACAAACTCGTTAACCCCACGTCACACGTACTTACCTCCCGGGCGACATCGCTGAGGGCGGCGGACATAAACTTCCTGAATTGGGAGGGATGTTCGGCGTCTCAGCGACGTCACGCGGCGGCCGCCCAATAGAAGCGGAGGGGCGGAGATGAGCGGGACGTAAACATCCCGTCCACCTCCTTCCTTCCACATAGCCGGCGGGAGCCGCGGGACGTAGGTAAACGATGTTCATCTTTCCCGGGGTGTCACACGGAGAAACGTGTGATGCCACGGAAACGATGAACAACCGGCGCCATGTTTCATAAAGGATTTTATGAAACCTAGCGACGAGTACACGACTCACGATTTGTGAGCGATACTGCGTCGCTAGGAGGTGTCACACAGGCCGACGTCGCAAGCGATGCCGGATGTGCGTCACAAAAACCGTGACCCCCGACGATCTATCGCACGATAGATCGTCTCGTGTAAAGCACCCTTTAAAGGGAACCTGTCACCATGAAAATGCCTGCTGTCCAATCTACAGGCACCATGTTATACAGCAGGGGGAGCTGAATAGATTTAGTATAGCCTGATGTTTGCTCTTTTTGAAATGTAAAACTGCTGCGTTTTTGAAAGAAGCAGCATGTCAATTCTTTGAGCGTTTTTGCAGCATTTTTTCACCACTGAAAGCAATGTCAAAGTGCAAAAACACAACAGCTGCATTTTAGCTGATTTTGTGGTGAGCAAAAGTAACTTTCTTCAAACATGTACTGTAAACAAATGACACACCAAAAATGCAGCCAAAAAACCGTAAGCAGCTGGAAGCAGCTTTTTCATGGCCAAACAAGTAGGTTTGGTTGCAGAAAAAAACGCCGCAAAAACGCAACGTGTAAACATAGCCTAAAACACAGCTGATACTGAATCTTTCCTGAAAAACTATATATAAATCTATTCAGCTCTCTCTGCACTTTATCATGGTGCCTACAGATTGGACTACATTTTCTTAAAATGTACATACCGGTCAGAATACTTTAGAAAAACTATTACAAAAATGTAATAAAGATGGAACCATGGCAAGGGTGTAATCCTCAGAAGAAGCTTCCCCTAAAGTCCATGCACAAGAAAACTCGGCTATAATTTGCCAGGGCAAAGTTGAAAAATATGAAGTCTACTGTGACTTGGTATGATGAGACCAAGATAAATGTTTTTGGACTGATGGCTTCAAAACTGTAAGGTGTTGTAAAGGGGAGGAATACAGTGAAAAATGCATGATGCCTACAGTGAGACATGGTGGAGGCAGTGTTCTTATGTGGGTCTTCACGAGTGCTTCTGGTGTCAGGGAGCTACATTTCATTGATGGTATCATGAATACACAGCTGTACTGCTCTATATTGAAAGAGAAGATGCTACCTTCACTCCGTGCCCAGTTAGATATTGTTACACACTTCTCCCCAGTCCCCTAAACTTTTTGTGCTTCACTTTGGGCTTTGAAAGTAGCCCAGTGTCCTTCCCTATGATGAGCTTCCTAGGCCTATGTAAGTCCTTCCAAGACACACATCTGCGGTCTTCAGCTAATCTTTTGTTTGCCTTCGGATTCCAGTTCTTCAGCTATCTCCTTCCCTGCGCTTTCACAGTGCTCTGTCTGCGGTCTTCAGGACATTTCCTCTGCCTGCGGCTTCCATTGTAGTTAGACTTCTAGTTACTCCAGAGTTTGGTTTGCTACCTGTCTTGGTCTCCAGGACATCTCCTGGCTGCCTGGGGCTTCCAGTTCCTCAGCTACCTACCTGCCTTCAGTTTTCAGTATTGCACAACCTGCCAGCAGTTCCTAGGACATCTCTTGTCTGTCTGTGGTTTTCAGTTCCACAGCTAACTGCCTGTCTATGGTTTTCAGTATTGTAACTACCTGTCTATGGTCTCCAGGATAACTCATGACTGCCTTACAGTTTCCAGTATCTCAACTGTCTGCCTGCGGTTTCCAGGCCTTCAGCACTCAGTGCCTTTTGTGCTTCACCTTAGGCTTAGAGGATTTGCCTCACCTGGTGAAAGCCTTCAACCATCCAACATTAGTGCCCAGGAGAGAAGGGCCATAAAATCTTTGAAAACCAACAAAGAAATCATAATTAAACCTGCAGACAAGGGTGGTGCAATAGTCATGATGAACAAATCAGACTACATGAAGGAAGCACACAGACAACTAATAGACACACGCTACTATAAAAAATTGGAGTCTGACCCTACACAGGACTATTACAAGGAACTTAACAAGTTGGCCTCTTGTCTGCCTGACATATCCATATAAGAACTGATGAACTGATACCGGTGAATCCAAGAGTAGGCACATTATACATGCTTCCCAAAATTCACAAATCTGTAAATCCAGGAAGACCCATCATTTCATGTGTGGGCACCCTCACTGAACAAGTCTCTGGATTGTTAGAGGGTATCCTTAAACCCTTGGTAAGGGATACAACCAGCTACATCCAAGACACTACTGACCTATTGAAAAAACTATCAGCAATAGGTCCTCTACCAGAGGGAACCATCCTTGCCACCATGGATGTGGAATCCTTGTACTTGAATATTCCACACCAGGATGGATTAAATGCTTGCAAAGTTTTCCTGGAAAATACAGGATTTGATGCCGATTCTGTGGTGAAACTTAAACAATTCATCCTCACCCATAATTACTTTGCATTTGACAATAACATACAGTCATATGAAAAAGTTTGGGCACCCCTATTAATGTTAACCTTTTTTCTTTATAACAATTTGGGTTTTTGCAACAGCTATTTCAGTTTCATATATCTAATAACTGATGGACTGAGTAATATTTCTGGATTGAAATGAGGTTTATTGTACTGACAGAAAATGTGCAATCCGCATTTAAACAAAATTTGACCAGTGCAAAAGTATGGGCACCTCAACATAAAAGTGACATTAATATTTTGTAGATCCTCTTTTTGCAATGTAACAGTAGTAGGCCAGAGGTCTGATAGGACAAGAGGATAAAAAGTCACTCTCAAGCTTGGCCATGAAAAGATTTGCATATTGTGGTGCCATTTTGCTTCCCATTGCAGTCCCAGTCTCCTGTAGATATACAGTTATATGAAAAAGTTTGGGCGCCCCTATTAATGTTAATCTTTTTTCTTTATAACAATTTGGGTTTTTGCAACAGCTATTTCAGTTTCATATATCTAATAACTGATGGACTAAGTAATATTTCTGGATTGAAATGAGGTTTATTGTACTTACAGAAAATGTGCAATCCGCATTTAAACAAAATTTGACCGGTGGAAAAGTATGGGCACCTCAACATAAAAGTGACACTATTTTTCCAGACCCCCCACTTCTGTGTTTTAGACAGCCCCCGAATCTAAGAAGCATCATTGTCAGAAGCTCCCTATCCTCTCCAACACCAACAACAGGAACATTTCCCTGCAACCAGAAAAATGTAAGACCTGTCCATTTATATTGGCAATGGACAAGATAAAAATTCCCAGATCACATCAGGACTACAAGATCCCAGGTACCTTCAGCTGCACCACAACTAATGTGGTGTACTTAATTATATGTACGAAATGTCCAACTGGGGGTCTGTATGTAGGGGAGACCGGACAACAGCTCAGGACAAGGATGAATTCTCACACAATTAGAGAAAAAAGGATGGATCTACCTGTGGCCAAACATTTTTGTAACCCAGACCACAGCATCATGGACATGAAATTGCTGGTATTGAAAGGGAATTTCAAGTCTCAGAGACAGGAGAGTCTGGGAATACAAACTCATGATGACCTTTGACACATTCAGAGCAGGAATGAATGTGTCACATAGATTCATGTCTTTTTACATCAATTAAGAAATATGCTCCTCATAGCATCTGGGGGCATCACAGCCTGGAGCAGACCCCAATCAGAGGACAATAAAACTTTCACACTGCTTATCTATGAACTGCAGCAATATTTATGGCCACAACAGTTTGCCCCCTTGCCATAGTGATAGTTCTGCTTCACATAACTTGTCTTCTTTACTTCTCTATTCTATGTCCTGTTGTGTATAAATATATGACTCTTCAGATTTTGTATTATACTGAGCCTGATGAAGAGACCTGCGTAGTCTCGAAAGCTTGCTATTATTAAAAGGTATCAACCACTGAGGACTCTTTTAAACAAACTTTTTTTATCTAGTGGAAGTCTAAGGCCGGGGCCACACGGGGCACTAGTGCGATCCTTGCATGACACTCGGCTCATGCTGGCAGCACAGCAGGAGCCGAGTGTCATGCGAGTGTCCCTGCGACTGAGGTCCGACTGTGCGAGCGGACCTCAGCTGCAGGGGGCGGGCCGGTGCTGCGGAGAGGCGGGCCAGTGCTGCAGAGGGGAGGGATTTATCTCCCGCTCTCCTCCGTAGCCAGCTATTGAGATTCTCGTGCTGCACGCGTGGTACACTGGTGTACCGCAAGTGCAGTGCGATTTTTCTCTCGCCCCATATACTTAAATGGGTGCGAGAGAAAGAGTCTCGCATTACAGTTGAAGCATGCTGCGATTGTTTTCTCGGTCCGATTAGGGCTGAGAAAATAATTGCTCATGTGTGCTGACACATAGGCTAATTATTGCACTCCACTCGCACCGTTTTTCTCGCCGTGTGGCTTAGGCCTAACAGACATCCACTCTTCCAACCTGATAATGACCCAAAACACACATCTGCTGCATTTCTGAAGAACAAGGTGAAAGTGATTCAGAGGCTAAGTATATCTCCTGATAGAACTCAATTGAACACCCATGGATAATTCTGAAGAGACAAGTTGAACATCATACTCTAGTTTCCTTGAACATCCTTCTTCATCCAGCATCCAGGCTCTAAAAGAGAACGTTTTGGAAGAATGGAAAAAAAAAGATGTTTATTCCATGCATAAAAAACGTGCTGCTGGCCTTAAAAATCATGGAGGTCACACAAAATCCTTGATGTAGTTTTTTTTTATGTGGGGTGCATTCATTTTTTATAACTATTTTGATTAAAATTGAATATTATTACCCTTCTTATTATGGATTAAAAATATGTTTTATGAAACTCAGTCTTGTCACAAATTTTGGTATTCTGTTTAATGAGATATTGACTAAAGTCTTACTTTTCAAAGGGGGTATGTTAATCAGTGCCGAGCATTGTGTATGTGCATATATAAATACATACAGTACTTGGTAGTTCAGTTATATAGGAGCACTTACTGTATATCCTGCCCTCTGAACTATAGTACACAGAAGAGATACACTGACTATAATCGGTTCCTGAAGAACAGCCCCTATTCAGTAGTTAATAACTTCCCGCTTCGTTGGGTTCTGTATATTTTCTTCAGCGCTCTATTGGGAGACCCAGACGATTGGGGTATAGCTACTGCCCTCTGGAGGCCACACAAAGCACTACATTAAAAGTGCAAGGCCCCTCCCCCTCTGGCTATACACCCCCCGTGGTATCACGGGTTCTCCAGTTTTAGCTTTGTGTGCGAAGGAGGTCAGACATTCCATGCATAGCTCCACAGATTTTAGTCAGCAGTAGCTGCTGACTATTTCGGATGGAAGAAAAGAGGACACATATAGTGTTCCCAGCATGCTCCCTTCTCACCCCTGGATGGTGTTGTAAGGTTGAGGTACCTATTGCTGGTACAGGGCTGGAGCCTGACATGCTGTTTTCCTTCCACATCCCCTTGTAGGGCTCTGTGGAAGTGGGATCCTGCCGGCCTCTCAGCTCTGACGCCGGGCTCCATCCACAGACCCATTAGAACCTGATGGAGACGGAGCAGGAGTACCATCAGGGACAGGGCCCTGCATCATACAGGTACTCTGTGTCCCCGGCAGGCACAGACACACTCCGGGCTGGCTGGGTGTTGTAGTGCGCCGGGGACCGCAACGTTGGAGTTGGTGTCCCTACAGATTACTGGGGGACTGTTCGTGTATGGGAACGCAGCGCCGACCCCCTCTGGACCGGGCGGCGCTGCTGTGACTTGTGGTGCGCCGGGGATCCGCCGTCCGCGCTTTTACGGCGGCGGCGGTTATAAATTTAGTCCCCGGCTTTTTGGGCCTAGGACGCCGGCACCTCCGATTCGTTCCCGCCCCCACCCTGTCAATCAGGGTAGGGGAGAGACGCTGTTCGCTAGCAGCGACGAGGGCTGGAGCCTGATTTACATGCTCCAGCCCTCTCACTTGGCACAGAGGGAAGCAGGCTTCCCGCTCTTGGCCAGGAACGCCCAGGGCCCGCCCCCCTTCCTCTCTCGGGACGCCGGCAGCCATTACAGGCATGCCTGGCTGGAGGAAGGACGCAAGGCTCTGGGAGACCTGGACTAGGGGCTATCTGGCGACCACACACCCGCTTTTTTTAAGCGGGCGGTAAGCGCTTTTTCTGTGCTGGTCACTCTAGTGCCTCACTGTGTATCGGTGTACTGTGTACAGATATATAGATATTGTATTTCTTGCACTGTGAGGTCGCTTCTGGCTGCATATCCCAGATCGCTCTGTGGAAGCAGCAACATGTCATCCTCAAAACGCAAGGCGGCCAAGGCAAAAAGGGCTGTGTATACTGCGTGTGCTGCATGTGGGGCTAATCTACCAGCAGGCTCCGATGACCCCCATTGTGTGCAATGCTCCGACCCGGTGCTGCTTCGCCAGCCGGAGTCAGGAGAGGTAGTGACCCAGGCTGAGACGCTTGTAGGTTCTGCCCCGGTGACAGGGACAGACTTTGCAGTTTTTGCAGATAATATGTCTGTGTCTATGGCAAAAATCCTTGAAACCTTGCAATCTATGCATGGGGCTCAGTCTTTGGGCACGGCGAGGCCTCTGTCCTCAGGTCCCCCTTACTTGGAATGTATCCAGCCCACAGGGGGGTCCCCGGCTTCACAGGCCGAGGATTATGACTCAGATGATAGCCCCAGCCACCCTAAGCGAGCTCGCTGGGAAAGACCCTCGACGTCTTCACACTGCTCAGGGTCTCAGCGCAATCAGTCTCCCTGTGATGTGTCTGATGAGAGTGATCAGGAATCCACTCCTGGAACCCCTCTCAACCTGGATACCCCTGATGGGGATGCCATGGTAAACGACCTTATCTCAGCCATCAATAGGCTGTTGGATATTTCTCCCCCAGCCCCTTCAGCAGAAGAGGCGGCTGCGGAGCAGGAGAAGTTTCGTTTCCTTTATCCCAAGCGTAAATTGAGTGCTTTGTTAGATCACTCTGACTTCAGAGAATCAATCCAGAAGCACGACGCTCACCCAGAAAGGCGTTTCTCTAAACGATCTAAAGATACGCGTTTCCCTTTCCCCCCTGAGGTGGTCAAGCGCTGGACACAGTGTCCAAAGGTAGACCCCCCGATTTCCAAACTTGCAGCTAGATCCATAGTTGCAGTGGAGGATGGCGCTTCACTTAAAGATGCCAATGACAGACAGATGGACCTTTGGTTAAAATCTGTCTATGAAGCCATCGGCGCGTCGTTTGCTCCGGCATTCGCAGCCGTATGGGCACTCCAGGCTATTTCAGCTGGCTTAGCAAAAGTGGATGCTATCATGCATCCAGCAGTGCCGCAAGTGGCGCACCTTACCACGCAGATGTCGGCGTTTGCGTCTTACGCTATCAATGCGGTCCTAGAATCTGCCAGTCGCACCTCAATGGCGTCCGCCAATTCGGTAGTTTTGCGCAGAGCCTTGTGGTTAAAGGACTGGAAAGCAGATGCTGGTTCCAAAAAATGTTTAACCAGTTTGCCTTTGTCTAGAGATAGACTGTTTGGCGAGCCATTGGCTGACATCATTAAGCAGTCCAAGGGTAAAGACTCCTCTTTACCACAACCCAGAACATCCAAACCTCAGCAGAAAAAGTGGCAGCAGAGGTTTCAGTCCTTTCGAGGTTCGGGCAAGACACCATTTACCTCGTCCAAGGGGACTCAGAGGACGCAAAGAAACTCAGATTCGTGGCGGACTCACACACGCCCCAAGAAAGCAAATGGAGGTACCGCTTCCAAAGCGGCTACCTCATGACTTCCAGCCCCCTCCCTCCGCATCGCCGGTCGGGGGCAGGCTCTCCCGCTTTTCCGGCATTTGGATGTCACAGGTCAAAGACCGGTGGGTGACGGACATTTTGTCTCGCGGGTACAGAATCGAGTTCAATTCTCGTCCTCCAGCTCGGTTCTTCAGAACCTCCCCACATCCAGACCGAGCAGATGCTCTGCTGCAGGCGGTGGATTCCCTAAAAGCGGAAGGAGTGGTGATCCCAGTCCCTCCTCAGGAACAAGGGCAAGGGTTTTACTCCAATCTCTTTGTGGTTCCAAAAAAAGGACGGCTCGTTCCGTCCTGTTCTGGACCTAAAACGGCTCAACAAACATGTGCACGCCAGGAGGTTCCGGATGGAAACCCTCCGCTCTGTCATTGCCTCAATGTCCAGAGGAGACTTCCTTGCCTCAATAGACATCAAAGATGCTTATCTCCACGTGCCAATTGCTACAGAACATCAACGTTTTCTACGTTTTGTGATAGGAGACGACCATTTTCAGTTCGTAGCTCTTCCATTTGGTCTGGCGACAGCCCCACGGGTCTTCACCAAGGTCATGGCGGCGGTGGTAGCAGTCTTGCACTCTCAGGGACACTCGGTGATCCCTTACCTAGACGACTTATTGGTCAAAGCTCCCTCTCAGGAGGCATGTCAGCACAGCCTGAATGCTACGCTGGAGACTCTACAGTCTTTCGGATGGATCATCAACTTTCCAAAGTCGATCCTATCACCGACTCAGTCACTAACGTATCTTGGCATGGAGTTTCATACTCTAGCAGCGATAGTGAAGCTGCCGCTGAACAAGCAGCGGTCACTACAGACAGGGGTGCAATCTCTCCTGCAGGGCCAGGTGCATCCCTTGCGGCGCCTCATGCATTTCCTAGGGAAGATGGTGGCAGCCATGGAAGCAGTTCCCTTTGCGCAGTTTCATCTGCGCCCACTTCAATGGGACATTCTCCGCCAATGGGACGGGAAGTCAACGTCCCTGGACAGGAAAGTCTCGCTTTCCCAGACGGCCAAGGACTCTCTACAATGGTGGCTCCTTCCCACCTCGTTATCTCAGGGAAGATCCTTCCTGCCCCCATCCTGGGCAGTAGTCACGACAGATGCGAGTCTGTCAGGGTGGGGAGCAGTGTTTCTCCACCACAGGGCTCAGGGGACGTGGACCCCGCAGGAGTCCACCCTTCAGATCAATGTTCTGGAGATCAGAGCAGTGTATCTTGCCCTACTAGCCTTCCAGCAGTGGCTGGAAGGAAAGCAGATCCGAATCCAATCGGACAACTCCACAGCGGTGGCATACATCAACCACCAAGGAGGGACGCGCAGTCGGCAAGCCTTCCAAGAAGTCCGGCGCATTCTCTTGTGGGTGGAGGACAGAGCATCCACCATATCCGCGGTTCACATCCCAGGCGTAGAAAACTGGGAAGCAGACTTCCTCAGTCGTCAGGGCATGGACGCAGGGGAATGGTCCCTTCACCCGGACGTGTTTCAGGAAATCTGTCGCCGCTGGGGAGTGCCGGACGTCGACCTAATGGCATCCCGGCACAACAACAAGGTCCCGGTATTCATGGCGAGGTCGCGCGATCAAAGAGCTCTGGCGGCAGACGCCTTGGTTCAAGATTGGTCGCAGTTTCAGCTCCCTTACGTGTTTCCGCCTCTGGCGCTCTTGCCCAGAGTGCTACGCAAGATCAGATCCGAGTGCAGCCGCATCATACTCGTCGCTCCAAACTGGCCGAGGAGGTCGTGGTATCCGGATCTGTGGCATCTCACGATCGGTCGACCGTGGTCACTGCCCGACCGACCAGACTTACTGTCCCAAGGGCCGTTTTTCCATCAGAATTCTGCGGCCCTGAACCTGACTGTGTGGCCATTGAGTCCTGGATCCTAGCATCTGCAGGATTATCTCAAGGAGTCGTTGCCACAATGAGACAAGCTAGAAAGTCGAATTCTGCTAAGATCTACCACAGAACGTGGAAGATTTTCTTATCCTGGTGCTCGGCTCAGGGAGTGTCTCCCTGGCCATTTGCATTACCCAAGTTTCTTTCCTTCCTGCAATCGGGGTTAGAAAAGGGCTTGTCGCTCAGCTCCCTTAAAGGGCAAGTTTCGGCACTATCCGTGTTTTTTCAGAAGCGTCTAGCACGTCTGTCTAAGGTGCGCACGTTCCTGCAGGGGGTCTGTCATATTGTGCCCCCGTACAAGCGACCGTTAGATCCATGGGATCTGAACAGGGTACTAGTTGCTCTCCAGAAGCCGCCCTTCGAGCCTCTGAAGGAAGTTTCCTTTTCTCGGCTGTCGCAGAAAGTGGCGTTTCTTGTTGCGATCACATCGCTTCGGCGAGTGTCTGAGCTGGCAGCTCTGTCATCCAAGGCTCCCTTCCTGGTGTTCCACCAGGACAAGGTTGTGCTGCGCCCCATTCCGGAGTTTCTCCCTAAGGTCGTATCCTCTTTTCATCTTAATCAGGATATTTCTTTGCCTTCTTTTTGTCCTCATCCGGTTCACCGGTATGAAAAGGACTTACGTTTGCTAGATCTGGTGAGAGCACTCAGAATCTACATTTCCCGCACGGCGCCCATACGCCGTGCCGATGCACTTTTCGTCCTTGTCGCTGGTCCGCGCAAGGGGTTGCAGGCTTCTAAAGCCACCCTGGCTCGATGGATCAAAGAACCAATTCTAGAGGCCTACCGTTCTGCGGGGCTTCCGGTTCCTTCAGGGCTAAAAGCCCACTCAACCAGAGCCGTGGGTGCGTCCTGGGCATTACGTCACCAGGCTTCGGCTCAACAGGTGTGCCAGGCAGCTACCTGGTCCAGTCTGCACACTTTCACCAAGCATTATCAGGTGCATACCTATGCTTCGGCGGATGCCAGCTTAGGTAGAAGAGTCCTGCAGGCGGCAGTGTCACCCCCGTAGGGAAGGGCTGTTTTGCAGCTCTAACATTGAGGTATTTCTTTACCCACCCAGGGACAGCTTTTGGACGTCCCAATCGTCTGGGTCTCCCAATAGAGCGCTGAAGAAGAAGGGAATTTTGTTACTTACCGTAAATTCCTTTTCTTCTAGCTCTTATTGGGAGACCCAGCACCCGCCCTGTTGTCCTTCGGGATGTTTTTTTGTTGTTTGCGGGTACACATGTTGTTCATGTTGAACGGTTTTTCAGTTCTCCGATGTTATTCGGAGTTAATTTGTTTAAACCAGTTATTGGCTTCCTCCTTCTTGCTTTGGCACTAAAACTGGAGAACCCGTGATACCACGGGGGGTGTATAGCCAGAGGGGGAGGGGCCTTGCACTTTTAATGTAGTGCTTTGTGTGGCGTCCAGAGGGCAGTAGCTATACCCCAATCGTCTGGGTCTCCCAATAAGAGCTAGAAGAAAAGGAATTTACGGTAAGTAACAAAATTCCCTTCTTTAACCATTGATTGGTATCTTATTCTGTAATTGTACACATTTCAGTCTCTATAACGGTGACTCATTGGTCATTACATGTATTGTCCCTGGCACATAATAGCGATAGCCGTAATAAATAATAATTTTGTAGATTACTTACATGATCCCTCACTAAACAAGGTTTTTATAAAGTACCAAAGTCGCCCTTGGTTTAGCTTTACAACTGTCCTATTTTTATTGTTTCTTTCACTTATCTGCTGTCATATCATTGCTGCAGCCAAATTGATAGAGTTTTATATGCCTGACTAGAACTATACCAGATCCATTCAGAATAGAAAACCAATTGAGAAAATTGTTTACACGTTCTTATTACGTTGTTGTTAGGTGACTTTTTGGTTTTGTTCAAGTCTAGTTGGCAGCTATTCCTCTCTACGATCAGCCTAGTGTTCCTGTGCTCTCCACGAGTGAGTTGGCTTAGCTCCCTGCCGAACAACAAGATCAGGCAACTCAATTCCAACCATCTGATCCTTGTGTCCCCTGATTTAAACCTTCAGGGGCCAATCAGGAGGCTCCGTACACATTATAGGGTCAGTCCACTTTTATTGGTGCAAAAAGTAACTGATCATTGGGGGCACCAGGTGTCAGTGTGTCGCCCAGGGTTATGGGGTACTCTGTCCCAAGCCGTATATGTATGGGGATGCTGTGTCACGGTTGTATAATGGCCGATGCCCAGTTCTGTGACCCTGGGGACGCTTTTTAAAAGGGGTTATATACAGGGGCGTTGAAAGTTTGTATTGTGACACCACTTGCTGGTTGCGGTTATGGTGATGGAACCGCCATTGCACAATCTGTTACCATTGGGGCTGATGGTGGTGGCAGCCTGGATGATAGGCCCCCCCGCAAGTAGGGCTGTGCCCCAGGGAGTGAATGGAGGGGTCCGTCGCAGAAAGAAGGGAGACCACACGATGGGGATGCAGTGCAACCTCTGTTTACTCACAGTGATGTTGAGTTGTGACCCTGAGGACGGCTGGTTCAGACCCCTGGTCCCTTTTGTCCCAGTGCCGGTGTGGTGACCTGGTAGTCTTTTTCCCCGCCACCTCTCACTAGTGGATGGGACCCCATAGCCTGGAGCGTTTGTGAGTCCCTTACTGTCTGTTGGCAGTCTCTCGTCTGTACGGCGGGCAGTGCGAACCCTGTAGGGTCGGTGTTCTGTTCCGCTTCCTGGCTCAATCTTCATTACTGGTGCCCCCGGATTCTTGGGTCAGTGAGGTCTGTGAAGGTCCCCTCACTGTGCAGGTATTTGTCATGTTGCCTGAAGCTGTCGCCTGACCTAGGACCCTTTACCCGTCGGTGCTCTGGTTCCTGGGGTACCTGGCTGTACCCTCCCTGGCAACCACTCTCCTTGCCACCTCGGTCACTGTTACACGACCCCATCTGGAGACACGTCCGTACCCTTCAACTGTCACTAACGGACTCCTCACTGTCAGAGTGTCTGACCGTGTCTGTCCCCTCCCACCAGGTTGCCTTCTAGTTCACTGGACTGGCTCCGCCTCTGGGTGGCCATCCATTGGCTCCCGGACTAGTCCGTCAACCCTAATGGGGAGTGGGAAACTGGGGATGTTATGTGTTTAGGTGGTACCGGCATTGAACTTCCAGGTCCATGGGGGTAGGCCCTGCATCTTTGTCAGGATGCAGTACCTAGTAGTGCCCTGAGGGGTTCAGGGGCCCTACATCA
Organism: Anomaloglossus baeobatrachus; assembly: GCF_048569485.1. Lineage (NCBI taxonomy): Eukaryota > Metazoa > Chordata > Amphibia > Anura > Aromobatidae > Anomaloglossus > Anomaloglossus baeobatrachus. The sequence continues at coordinate 233,323,829 of NC_134356.1, forward strand.
GATCATATAGATAAGTAATCAAATACTTATACAACCCCTTGTCACGCTAGGTACAGGGAAGTACCAAGCGACCGAGGGAAGGGAAACACTATGTCTAGGCAAGAGGAAGAAGGTGAACCCTGACCAAACCTACCACTGGTCCCTGGGGTCCCTCACCACCCTAGTTGGGTTCCGCACCTATGCGTCGAGCCAGATACTTGACCCTAGATATCCCTAGTTCTGGGCCCTAAATAGGGAACGGATGTGATGAGCTTTTTGTAAACCTCACTAAACACTATAGAAGACACAAGGAGGACACAGAGGGGGAAAATGCATGAACTATTTCTCTACAGATGTAACAGGTGGAAGTTCAGCAAGCCACCTGCTTGCAACCAAGGTTTGAATGAATTGAAAAATATCACAGCCCCAGTCCAAGGACGGTATTTAGGCACCAAGAGAATGCTGATGATCAACACCTGGGTGGAAGGCGAGCTCCTGCTGGGTCCAAAAGGGGGAGAGATGATTCCAGGAGGAAAGCAACCTGTACCGATGAATCCTGACAGCAGGAACAATGGAAAGTCGGGGAGCATTCTGCGCAGCCAAACGCTGTGATTTACGGTCAGAAACCACATGACTGTCTGTCATCCGTGACACCCCTTTAAGTAAAGGAATTAACAACATCTGTCGGGATCCCCATTGTACACTTGTTGATGTTATATATTATGTTTGACTGTGATAGGGGAAGAATCCAGGTCACTTTCTCTGTTGATTAAGATGTCAGAAATGTCAATTTTTGAAGACAAGTTGTCCAAATAGCTTTACAGATGTGTTATGTCCTAGAATAGCGCCAGGCACACAGGATTGCAAATTACAGATGCTTGTTTGTCATTGGGTTAGTGAGTCAGAAATTACATATGACCGGCCTGGTGCCTGTTTTATATTATCACGTGTCAGTTCATGTCACTCCAAGAAGGGATCTGTACCAATTTTTATTGGATCTGTACATCCTTTTTTCTCCATTGACAGAACATTTTTGGTATATGTACTATTAATTCATGTATACAGAACAAAATCTACATAGTGCCATACACTTAAGTGGAATGTGATCAGAGATGCTGCAACTAATGTAGAACAGTTTATCCCGCAGTAACATGTTCAACGTGTGCTTGAAGCTTCAATTTTATACAATAGTAATAAGCAGTTTGTCATTTTTTTTTAAACTCATTTAATTGAAGATTAAGTTACATCAGAGAACATAAGAAATAGCATTTCTCATTGCTCATTAATACTATTTTGCAAAGTTAATCTTACACTTAGCATACCATGTGTCTAATATCTTATCCAAAAGCATAAGACCCCAAATATCACAAACTTTAATCATGAGAGAATACTCCTCATCGCCTGGGGACCAATGTGAGTCAAACCAAGACTTCCAAACCTTATCAAAATTTTGAGGACAATGTCTATTTGTATATACCTTCCTCTCTTAGGGGTACTTCTCACATAGCGAGATCGCTGGTGAGTCACTTTTTTTGTGACGTACGAGTGACCTCATCAGCAATCTCGCTGTGTGTGACACTAAGCAGCGACCTGGCCCCTGCTGTGAAATCGCTGATCGTTACACACTGTTCTGGTTCATTTTTTGCTCGTTGGTCTCCTGCTGTGCAGCACACATCAGCATGTTTGACGGCAGGAGACCAACGAGCACCCATCTATGTAAGCAGCGTACACTGGTAATCAGGATAAATATCTGATAGCTAAGCAAAGCGTTTTGCTTAGTAACCCGATGTGTACCCTAGCTACATATACAGGGAGCCAGCGCGGGCATCCTGTAAGCAGTGTACGCTGGTAACCAGGGTTAATATCGGGTAACCAAGCAAAGCGCTTTGCTTGGTTACCCAATATTTACCCTGGTTACCAGCATACACCGCTTACAGGATGCCCGCGCTGGCTCCCTGCACACGTAGCCAGGGTAAATATTGGGTAACTAAGCAAAGCGCTTTGCTTAATAATCCGATGTGTACCCTAGCTACATATACAGGGAGCCAGCGCGGGCATCCTATAAGCGGTGTGCGCTGGTAACCAGGGTAAATATCGGGTAGCCAAGCAAAGCCCTTTGCTTAGATACCAATATTTACCCTGGTTACCAAGCGCAGCATCGTTACAGGAGTCGCTGGTGGCTGGTCGCTGGTGAGATCTGCCTGAATGACAGCTCACCAGTGACCATGTAGGGACGCACCAACGATCCCTGCCAAGTCAGATCACTGGTGGGATCGTTGGTGTGTCGCTTACATGTGACTCCAGCCTTAAGAAGCTGCAGTGTTTACCATATTGACCCACTGTGAAATTCGAAGGGGTCTTCTATCCATCCATCTCATGGCAATAGCCTTGTGAGCAAAAAACAATGTTCCCTGAGATGAGTGGTAGGGTAGTGAGGCCAGATCTCCTCCTCAAGGATTACTAATAAACACACCTTAGAACAGATCGGTACAGGGGATTGTATGATCTCGATGACTATAGTTATGACCAAAAATTTGCGATAGAAGGCCAACACTACATCAGGTGAATAAAATCTGCTGCCTCTTCCCTTCACCTATGGCAATCTGCAGATCTACCCATTTTATATAACCTGCTAGGTGTAGCTTTGATGGACTATATACATTTGGTTTAGCTTGTTACTAATTGCTAGTGAAACATATTGTGGGAAGGTCAAGGCCTCACTCTAATCCTCCTCTGATAGGGAAGGTATTATTGTCCTCCAGTTGGCCTCAACCACCAATGGCGATGAGGAGCATCTCTTTCTTTCTTACTGGGTATATAAAAAGGAGATCAACCTCTTTGGTCCCTAGGTCGTTAGACTCCCAATCAGGGGGTACGAAGGTATGAGAGAATTTCTAATATTTGGGAGCTGGGTATCTGTAGCATGCCTTTGTTACAGATATCAAGCCCAGGGACTTGATAGAGCTGTTGACACTGAACAAAGGAGACAAGAACAACTTAGATATATACATGTGCAATTTATGTTGTTTTTAGTTGTGAGGTGATTTTTTTTAACCCTTTCACGACCGGCCGATTTTTCGCTTTCCGTTTTTTTTTTTCGCCATTCTTTTTCTGAGAGACGTAACTTTTTTATTTTTCAGTCAATATGGTCATGTGAGGGCTCATTTTTTGCGGAACGAGCTGTACTTTTAAATGAAACCATCAGTTTTACCATATTATGTACTAGAAAATGGCAAAAAAATTCCAAATGCTGAAAAATTGCAAAAAAAGTGCGATAGCACTATGGTTTTTGAGATATTTTATTCACTGTGTTCACTATATGGTAAAACTGATGTGTGGGTGTGATGCCTCAGGTCAGTGCGAGTTCGTAGACACCAAACATGTATAGGTTTACTTTTATATAAGGGGTTAAAAAAAAATCGGAAGTTTGTCCGAAAAAAGTGGCGCACATTTTACGCCATATTCCGTGACCCGTAGCGTTCTCATTTTTCGGGATCTTAGGCTCAATGACGGCTTATTTTTTGCGTCTCGAGCTGACGTTTTTAACGGTACCATTTTTGCGCAGATGCTACGTTTTGATCGCCTCTTATTGCATTTTGCGCAAAAGTTGTGGCGACAAAAAAACGTCGTTTTGGCGTTTGGAATTTTTTTGCCGCTACGCCGTTTACTGATCAGATTAATTGATTTTATATTTTGATAGATCGGGCGTTTCTGAACGCGGCGATACCAAATGTGTGTATATTTTTTATTTTTTTAACCCTTTAATTTTTAATGGGGCGAATGGGGGGTGATTTGAACTTTTAGGTTTTTTTGTTTTTTTTTAATTTTTTAAAACTTATTTTTTTACTTTTTTTTTTTATTTTACTAGTCCCCCTAGGGGGCTACTGCGATCAGCATTCCGATCGCTCTGCAGTATCTGCTGATCACAGCTGGAAGGCTGTAAACAGCAGATACGCTGTCTTTCTCTTTTGCTGTGCTCCGGGCACAGCGAAAGTGAAACCAATTCATGTGTAGTACAGGAGTCATCACATGACCCTGTACTACCATGGCAACTATCGGGAGTCACGTGATCGCGTCACGTGACTTCCGGTTTCGGCGGTAAGTAAAACTTTACCGCGATTGCGCTTATAATGGCGCTGTCATGTATTGACAGCGCCATTATAAGGGGTTAATCGGCACGAGCAGATAACGATTCTGCTCGTGCCTAGCAGGCACACATCTCAGCTGTGAAAATCAGCTGAGATGTGTGCCGATCGCGGCATGCTGCCGCCGGAGGACCGCGGGCAGTAAGATTATGTCATTTAGGACGTAATTTTACGGCCCGCGGTCGTTAAGGGGTTAACAAAGTTTTCCTCCTAATTGAAAGTGAATTGATTTTATGGTACTAAGTGAATGCATTTGTTGTCAGATGGCAGTAATGATCTTCAAAAGAGCTGTGTTTGAGTCGAGAAGAAAACCTAAAGGAATCCTTCGTCCAAAGCTGAAAAATAATCTAAAAGAAGCAGAAAAGGTTGGTATGGGGACAAGACCCTATTTATCTTAGCAATTGTATTGTCATTTTTATTGTTTATTGTTCTTCTAAGCAAGCTAATGGGGACTTCATCAGAATGCCTAACAAAGCGCCATAAATGATAGCTAGCCTGTGGGCTATTAAATACAGAGGACTGAATGTTACTACCTATTTGTAACAGCTAAATGAGCCAATACCAGAATATAGTATTTAGGCATTTTTTTATATATACCTTTATTCTACACTTACATAAAAACAAGCTAAAACATTTATTATACTGTAACTATGAACATATTTTTTGATTGGAAAGTTGATAACTAGTTTATTGTGTGATTGGTTGAAAGGAACCTAAAATCTCTACAGAATTTCTCGGAATTACAGATGGTATTCACATGTCATTACTTCCATCACAACTCCCGGTACATATTATACTTCTTTATTACTTCTATATCTTTTGATCCCAGTGTCACTCACATGTAGCACATGTATAACCTGAAGTTTTGCAGCTATTTGTCTCTGATTATGCACAGTTGATTCAGGCTTATTATTCCTCTTCAGTAAAGATGGTTAATCCCACGGTATTTTTTAAAAATGTGATTGAAATAATAACATGCTAATAGAAAACAAATCTTAGAAATCTAACAGATGTCTTCAGAAGAAGACAACATGATCTTCGTCTGCTTTTTGTACCTTTTAAAAAAAAAAAAAAATAAATAAAAAAAATAAAAAAAAATCTTGTTTTGAAGATTATACACCATAAGGCCTCTGCCACACTCACGTGAATTTCACGCACGTGCCGAGAGACACGTATTTCCCCTGCGTGTTGCGTGCAGGTAAGTACGTGTCTCTGGTACGTGCGTGACACGTGTGTTCTACGTGTGCTATCCGCGATAGCACACGTAGAACCGGTAATTATTATACTCACCTGGTCCTTCCTGATGTCCGCGCTGCTGTCCGTGGTGCTGATCCTCGGTCTCCAGCCCTCCCGTCTCCCCGCTGCTGCTGCTGCCAGGCAGTGAAGTGAATATTCTATGAGATTAATGAGCGGCGGTCGGCAGCAAGAGGCAGCAGCGGCAGAGACAGGAGGGCTGGAGAAGGTGAGTTAATGTTTTGTTTTTTTTTCAATGACATGTGTGTTTTCTCCGGCGCGTGTCACACGGGACCGCATCCACACTACACCCGTGTGGTGCGGGTGCGGGCCGTGTGACACCCGTGCTGCCGGTGAAAAAACGGACATGTCAGCGCTTTCAAAAACGCACACACGTACAAACGCACACGGACACACGTTCCGTGTGGTTTTACGTGTGTGTGCCTGCTACAATAGGGTAGCATTGGTTAAAGTGTCTCCGTGCCGCCGGTACGTGTAAAAAATGACAAACACGTGCCGGAGGCACGGATGTGTGGCGCAGGCCTAACAAGGTTACAGAACAAATTAACATAACATTTCTCATTGCTCAATATTATTGTCTGGCGAAGATAACCTTGCCCTTAACATACAGTGGGTACGGAAAGTATTCAGACCCCTTTAAATTTTTCAGTCTTTGTTTCATTGCAGCCATTTGGTAAATTCAAAAAAGTTCTATTTTTTTTCTCATTAATGTTCACTCTGCACCCCATCTTGACAGAAAAAAACAGAAATGTAACAATTTTTGCAATACTCATACTCATATTTAAGTCACATGCTGTAAATTTCCTTGTGAAGATTCTTGAGATGGTTCTACTGCTTCATTGGAGTTCAGCTGTGTTTAATTAAACTGATTGGACTTAATTTGGAAAGGCTCACACCTGTATATATAAGATCCAAGTATAGAAAAGAAGGGTCGCACTCCACAAGGATCTGGATGAAAGATGAAGCTTTAATCCAAGCACATATCAGGGATACAGGTGCTGGGGGAGGGTGAGGACGTGCAGCGCCAGACAACGGCGGGCCATTTCGCAAATAACTTGCTTCTACGGGTCCAGCTTGGATTAAAGCTTCATCCTTCATCCAGATCCTTGTGGAGTGTGACACTTCTTTTCTATACTTGGATTTTGCATTGTCTTTGCTTTGGAATACGCACCCGGATCTCCCCTGACTTATTGGGAAACTGTGACAGAGAGCTGTATGTGGATCAGCTGTGCCCGGTACTCCTAACTGCTGCTCTGTCTATATAAGACCTCACAGCTCACAGTGCATGTCAGACCAAATGAGAATCATGAGGTCAAAGGAACTGCCCAAGGAGCTCAGAAACAGAATTGTGGAAAGACACAGATCTGGCCAAGGTTACAAAAGAATTTCTGCAGTACTCAAGGTAACTAAGAGCACAGTGGCCGCCATAATCCTTAAATGGAAGAAGTTTGGGACCACCAGAACTCTTCCTAGTTTGCTGTCCAGCCAAACTGAGCAATCGTAGGAGAAGAGCCTTGGTGAGAGATGTAAAGAAGAACCCCAAGATCACTGTGGCTGAGCTCGAGAGATGCAGTAGGGAGATGGGAGAAAGTTCCAGAAAGTCAAGTATTACTGCAGCCCTCCACCAGTCGGGCCTTTATAGCAGAGTGGCCCGACGGAAGCTTCTCCTCAGTGCAAGACATAAGAAAGCCCACATAGAGTTTGCAAAGAAACACATGAAGAACTCCCAGACTATGAGAAATTAGATTCTCTGGTCTGATGAGACGAAGATAGAACTTTTTGGTGATAATGCTAATCAGTATGTGTGGAGAAAACCAGGCACTGCTCATCACCTGCCCAATACAATCCCAACAGTGAAACATGATTTCAGCTGCAGGGACAGGACATCTGGTTGTAATTGAAGGAAAGATGAATGCGGCCAAGTACATAGATATTCTGGAAGAAAACCTCTTCCAGAGTGCTCTGGACCTCAGAATTGGCCAAAGGTTCACCTTCCAACAAGACAATGACCCTAAGCACACAGCTAAAATAACAAAGGAGTGGCTTTTGAACAACTCTGTGACCATTCTTAACTGGCCCAGCCAGAGCCCTGACCTAAACCCAAATGAGCATCTCTGGAGAGACCTGAAAATGGCTGTGCACCAATGTTCACCATCCATCCTGATGGAACTGGAGAGGATCTGCAAGGAAGAATGGCAGACGATCCCCAATCCAGATGTGAAAAACTTGTTGCATCATTCCCAAGAAGACTCATCGCTGTACTAGCTCAAAAGGGGGCTTCTCAAAACTGAGCAATGGGTCTGAATACTTCTGACCATGTGATATTTCAGTTTTTCTTGTTTAACAAATTTGCAAAAATTTCTAAAATTTCTACATTTCTGTTTTTTTTTCAGTCAAGATGGGGTGCAGAGTATACATTAATGAGAAAAAAAGGAACTTTTTTGAATTTACCATATGGCTGCAATGAAACAAAGAGTGAAAAATGTAAAGGGGTCTGAATACTTTCCGTACCCACTGTACCATGGGTCTAATATCTGAGCGAAAAGCATAGGACACCCATGTCAGGCACCAAATTTATCTCATACTTTAATCATGACCGAATACTCCTCATCACCTTGGGACTAATATGAGGCAAAAGAGAATGAAACCAAGGCTTCCATAACTTAGCAAATTTTTGAGAACAATATCTGTTGTTATATACAACTGTCTCATAGGAAACTGCAACATTTACCATATTGACTCAATGTGAAATCCATCTTATGGTGATATCCTTATCAGCCAAGAAACTAATATCTTTTTGGTGACTTTCCACACTTGAACGCTGAGTCAGTAAATTGGCAAGAAAATCCATTTATGATATCCAAATTAACCCTTTGGCTAGTCAATGGTGCGTTAGTTTCCCCAGACTAGTTGGCCCATTTAGCATGTTATCACGCCCCTATGGGCATGATAACATGATTTACAAGAGCCGGCGTCATTGCCAGCATTCTGCAAATCTTGCATATGCTGAAATAGTCACCAATTATGCAACAAATGTAATCATACAAACTGAATGCAGGTACAATCAGAAAGTTGTTTAAATACAGATACAGTGGGTGAAATAAGTACTGAACACGTCACCAAATTTTTAAGTAAATATATTTAAAGGTGCTTTTTACAGTACATGAATTTCTCACCAGATGTCAATAACAACCCATTACATGCACACAGGCAAAGAAATCAAACCATAGATGTCCCTAAATTTAGTGATGTGTAATAATGAGAAATAACACAGGGAAAAAGTACTGAACACATGAACAATGAGAAGTGCAAAAAGCTAAGGAATGTCATGACACCAGCTGAAATCTATCAGTAAGCAGTAAGCAATCCTGCCACTTAGTGAAAAGTAATATCAGCTGGTTCAACTGATGACCTATAACATGGTGTCTCGTTACAAAGGTGCTTTACAAGAAACATCTCATCATGGTTAAAACCAGTGAGCTGCCTGAAAACATTTGTTGCAATCTTATTGTTGCAAAACAGTGATGGCATTGGTTACAGAAGAATTTCTAAACTATTGAAGGCTCCATTGAGCACTGTTGGGGTCATAATCTGAAACTGGAAAGAAAATAATTTTACAATAAACCAGCGACAACTAGGTGCTCCCCGCAAGATTTCAGATAGAGGAGTGAAAAGAATAATCAGAAGAGTTGTCTAAGAGCCAAGATCCACATGTGGAGAGCTACAAAAAGACCTGGAATCAGCAAGTACTATTGTTTCAAAGAAAACAATGAATGCAGTCAACATTGTATGCACGCTCACCATGGAAGAGTCCATTGCTGAACAAACAGCATGTTGAAGCACATTTAAAGTTTGCCTAACAACATTGAGACGAGTCTGTAAAATACTGGGAGAATATAGTTGGATCAGCTGAGACCAAGATTGAACTCTTTGGATGCCATAATACACACTATGTTTGGAGGCCAAAAGGCATTGCATATCACCCCAACAACACCATACCAACAGTGAAGTTTGGATGGGGGAACATAATTATGTGGGGCTGTTTTTCTGCATATGGCACTGGCAGACTTCATATAATTGAAGGAAGGGTGAATGGGCAAATGTACCAAGATATTCTTGATAAAAATCTGCTGCCATCTATCACAAACCATACAAGTAAAATGAACATTTAGCAGAGGTCATGTCACCGAAATAATCAAAATCCTGGCTGTGAATTCACAGTTCATACCCTTCCTTGACTCATCATTTCATGTAAGATAAGGAGAGAGTGAGCGGTGTAGTCATCTGCCCAGGTGTGCTTATTAGTTCTGGATTGTTTGTGTTCCTTCTTCTGTTTCTGGAAGTTTGTTCCCAGCATCCATCAGTCTTTCAGTAAAATGCTATTTTCTGAAGTTGCTTCTGATCTTTTCTCCTTCTAATTTCAGATGTGTCATTTAAAACGTTAAGATTTAATGGTTTTGATCATGCCCCACTTTGCCTGCTTTCCTCTAGGGTATACAAGTTAAGTTCTTTAAAGGGGTTTTCTATTATTAACTTTTAAATGTCCACAGTGTAAAAATAACCATCTGAGCTTTATTCGGGCAGTGTGCCACTCTGTTGCTTCCTTTGTTCTTTGTTGACAGGTTGCAGCAGTGACATTACGACTACAGCACATGATTGCTGCAGTCAATCACTTGGCTCATCGATCTTGTGTCGAAAACAGCAGTTTCGATGATGAGTCCTGTCATTAGCTGCAGCAATCAGATGCTGTAGTCAACAAAACCGAGGGCAGTAGCAGAGAAGGAGCACTGGAGCAACAATGACTGAGTAAAACTCAGTTTGTTATTGCTTCTGTGGGTAGGCCTATGGACATATTAAAACGTTAATCTTGGAATGCCCCTTTAAGTCTTTCCTGATAAGTTTTGTTCTTGAGACTATCCACGATTTTAGTAGTTCTTGGACTTGGTCTAGATTATCAACTTCCTTTTGAGGTCTCCAGAAAAAAACGAAATACTTAAGCACATATTGTTCCAGAAAAGTGGCATGCATGTCGTGTGTTGGTTACGTATTTTAGACACTTGACACTTTGTAAGGGCTCGCTCACATGACTGTATAACACAGTCGGGTTCTATCCAATGTTTTATATGCCTAATGTTATACTATGGGGTTGTGCCGACTTGCACTTTTTTTCTCATGCCGGTTCAGTATGTGAAAAAAAAATCACAGCGTTCAACAAGTGCATCTGATCCAATGACACTCACCCATTCTAGTCTATGGGTTCATGCAAAACATTGGATGGCTCTCTGATGACATCCGAGTACAGTCGACGTACAGTTAATGGAGAAGATGATGATAAATTATCCATCTTCTCTGCAGCTTTGATCCCATTCTCACACAAAAGAGAATCAGATCACAGTAAATGACACTCGGATCACGCTCACAGCAGAGCTTGAGCCGAGTGTCATTAACATAATTGGACCGATTCTCTCGCATGAGAGAATCTACAGCTATTTGAGTGCACCCTAAAAGTGTATAGAAAAGAAAGGAATGTCCAGGTGGTGTCCTGAAATGCAACAATTACATTCAACACATTTTTATACTAAATTATGGTAGCATAAAGATGAGAAAAAGGTTTGATATGCACCAAAAAACTAGCATGCGTTCACTATAACAAAGTTGATATATGTTTTATACATTTTTCAAAGGTTTTTAGAAGAGATAGGAATAGTTGAGGTCCTAAAATGTCCCAAATTTAGGCTGGGGCTACATGACGATTTTGGTCTGGGCACCGGTCACACAGCCAAAGTTTGCTAGATGTTGCTGCTGCATTTCAGCACAATACAAGTACTTGGGGTCGTATTGACACCGCGAGGTACTACAACTTTGACTAGCAAGTCGCAAAAAAAATCAAATACAGTTGGACTTCTTACGACTTGCTTGTAACAGTACACTCAGGGTCACAATGTGACGCATTCAGTGATATTGTGCTATGATGTAGCAGAGACACCTAGCGAACTTTGGTTATGTAACAGGTTTCTCTGAAACAGTTAGGCTTTGTGCGCACTGGAAAATGGAATTTTCTCAAGAAAATTCCGCAGGCATTGAAAGATTATCGCACCCGCGGTAAAAAACCGCGACAAACCGCACCCGAAAACTGCATGCGGTTTGCTGCGGTTTTACAGCTGTATTGTTCGCGGTATTGCCGCGGTTTTGCCGCGTGCGGGTTGGTACATGTGCTTTATTGCATTGAATGCAATAAAGCACATTGAAAAAAAAAAATCATTTCATTCTGAGATAGATAGATAGAGAAATAGACAGATAGAAGAATAGATAGAAGAATAGATAGATAGAGAAATAGATAGAGTCCCTGTGAGCACACGCTGCAGTTCTCCCGGGCGGTAATGTGTTGTTCCATTACCGGCCGTGGGAAATGACCGGTAATTACCTCTGCTGTCTCGCTGCGAGGCTGCATTCAGCAGTGTCTGTGTCAGTCGCCGGAGCTGTGTGTTTCGGGGGGGGGGGGGGGGGTTTAATAAAATGGTGAACCAGGAGCTTTTTTGTATTTTATTTAAAATAAAGGATTTTTCAGTGTGTGTTTTTTCACTTTACTTACGGGTTGATCATGTCAGCTGTCTCATAGACGCTGCCATGATCAAGCCTGGACTTAGTGGCGGCGATCCGTCGCCATTAACTCCTTACATTACCTTGCTTGCCACTGCATCACGGCAACAAGAAAAGCCGGGGACACTCCGGGACTGTCGCATAATGCATGCGACAGTCCCGGGGCAGCTGCGGCTGATATTCTCGGCTGCGGGAGGGGGGAGGGAGGCGGGGGATATTAACCCTGGCCCTCGCCCTCCCCAGCCTGAGAATACCGGGCCGCCGCTGTGTGCTTACCTCGGCTGGACGTAAAAATACAGCGGAGCCCACGTGTTTTTTTTTTCTATATTTCCGTTTGCTTTCTATGTGTATTCTATATGTCTGTGTCTGTGTTCTTGGATTTTTTTTTTCCATTTGCTGGTGAATCACTGCACAGATGTTATGAACATTTTCTGCAGCGAAACATGCAGCAAATCCGCAATAAATCCGCGGCAAAAACCGGCAAGTGCGCACAGGGCCTTAAAGTGTAGCCCAACCTTATTATTGATGTGTGCTACAATTTTAAGGTAAAGTAAGCTTTAGGTTTATAATGTCTTTATATCAAACAGTAATACATTTGCCTCAGTTTTCCATATATTCTAACGGTGTATATGGAGAGCAGGGGACATGGACTCCTAGACTAACCCTCAGGCTAGGGAATACTAGATATCCCACACACACAGAGGTATAAGACAAAAATAGGTTAGGATAAAAGTAAGAGCAAGGAGTAAACAACAAGACAATGGGAGTATTCCACAACAACTTCACACACAAAGTAATACAATCACCAGCAGGACTGGGATACAACAGCACACAGACTGGCTTAGCAAAAGCTTTAGTCGGCATGGGAAGAAAGGCTCAACCATCTTAAAAAGGTGGAGAGTGACTGTGATAGGTCTCCCACAACATGTGATCGAAGAGGTAACCAGCAGGCTAGCAGAAATTAACTCATGCAAGCCTGATCACGACCTGTCTGTGTAACTTCGAAGCATCAAAGGAGGTGTAGTGTTGAGTGTCAGATTCTGCAGTGTGAACAACGTCAAATGCTGCCATGACACTCAGTGAGTTTACAGTCAAACACCATGTGACAGATATGTTCTGAAGAGCGTTATAAAATGGGGTCATAATCACCCTTTTTCTAATGGGAATAGCTCTATGCAGCAAAATATTCTACTTGCTTTCCCTCCTGCCTGACCACGTTTTGGTTAATGCACACCTAGAAAATACAGCTATAAACATCCAAAAAAGGGATCCATCACTTCTACTGTAAAAGGGTAGACTTTATTCCATCAATTATAAAGCATTGCAGAAAATGGAAACAGACAAACCTGAACCCTGTTTTTTTGTAAAGTCTGTGTTTGATACGAACACCGAACCTCGGGTTCGCTCATCTCTACTCTTATGCGGGCGTCACACAATATGATCTATCATGCGATCGCACGAGCGATCGTACTCACCCCCATCGTTTGTGCGTCACGGGCAATTAGTTGCCCGTGGCGCAAAAAGTCGTTAAACCCCCGGCACACGTACTTACCTGCTGAGCGACGTCTCTGTGGGTGGCGAACATCCACTTCCTGAAGGGGGAGGGACGTCGGCGTCACAGCGACGTCACACAGCGGCCGCCCAATAGAAGCGGAGGGGCGGAGATGAACGGGACGTAAACATCCCGCCCACCTCCTTCCTTCAGCATTGCCGGCGGGACGCAGGTAAGCTGCAGTTCATCGTTCCTGGGGTGTCACACGGAGCGATGTGTGCTGCCCTGGGAACGATGAACAACAGGACGTGCGATTTTTACAAAATGAGCGACGTGTCAGCGAGAAGGGAGTATTTCTGCTCGTTCATAGCTGTCACACGCTACGATATATCAAGCGATGCCGGATGTACGTCACTTACGACGTGACCCTGCCGACATATCGCACGATATATCGTCTTGTGTGACGCCCGCATTAAGGCTCTGTGCGCACTAGGCCGTTTTGCCCGCGGATTTACCCGCGGATTTGCTGCGGAAAATTCTTGAGAAATGTCTGCAATCTTTGTGCAGACATTTCCCAGCAAATCCTATGAGAAAAAAAAATAGCTGTGCGCACACTGCGGATTTTTCTCAAGAAATTTCCTTGAGAAAATTTTCTCGAGAAACTTTCTTGAGAAAATGAGCATGTCCATTATTTTCCGCAGGTACCTGCGGTATACCCCCGGAATTTCACTCCATTCACTGTAATGTAATCGCAAAATTCCGGGGGTATACCGCAGGTAGCAAATGATGTGCGGTATACCCCAGGTATAGCCGCGATTTACCTGCGGTAATGTACATCGCTGCCTGCGGTTTTGCAGGAAGCGATGTCATTATGCCATTGCAGGAAGCGATGTCATTATGCCAGGAAGAGGAAGCGGAGCAGAGTAAACACAGACGTCACACTCCCTGGACGCCGCACAGAAGCACTTCCGTGCGACCTCCAGGTGCCCGTGCAGTCTGTGTCCCGCTCCAGCCTCGTTGCTGCCTGCACTGCAGTGTGTCAGTGTCTGCCCGCAGTGTCAGTAGCTTGTCACCCTGCAGCGTCAGTGTGTGCCCGCAGTATCGGCAGCTTGTCACGCTGCAGCGCTGGCAGACACTGACACAGGCAGACACTGACACTGCACTGCAGGGTATCAGTGTCTGCCCGCAGTATCAGCAGCTTGTCACGCGGCAGCGCAGGCAGACACTGACCCCTGCAGTGCTGGCAGCCGCGGGGATGACGATCGCTGCTGTCAGGAGGTGAGATCATTACCTGCTGTGACGATCTCCTGCCTCCTGACGTCACCGCTGTCACTGCTGTCTATGCCCGTCTCGCGGGCGGCCCGAGACTGTCACTAGCGGTGACGTTACGGGCTCTCGCAATACTTCTGACAACGCGGCGGGCATAGAAGTCAGTGACAGCGCTGACGTCAGCAGTACAGGAGATGATCACAGCAGGTAATGATTTCATCTATGCTCCTGATGGCAGTGCTCGTCATCCCCTGCAGTGACCTGGGCTATTGATGTTAGCTCAGGTCACTGCATTGCTCTCCCAGCCAATGGGGAACATTCTGTTCTTCATTGACTGGGACAGCGACTATGGTATGGATCGCCGTGGGACACCCCCCCTTATTGGATTACGCCGGACGTGGAATTGATTGTTCTTTTCAATAAATTGGTTAAAGAGGGAATGTTTTGGGGAGTGTTTTTTCAAATAAAACTTTTTTTGTTGTCTATTTTTTATTTCTTACTGACTGGGTTGGTGATGTCGGGTATCTGATAGACGCCTGACCTCACCAACCCCAGGGCTTGATGCCAGGTGACATTACACATCTGGCATCAACCCCATATATTACCTCGTTTGCCAACGCACCAGGGCAACGGGATGAGTTGGGGCGAAGCGCCAGGATTGGCACGTCTAATGGATGCGCCACTTCTGGGGCGGCTGCGGCCTGCTATTTTTAGGCTGGGGAGTGTCCAATAACAGTGGACCTCCCTAGTCTGAGAATACCAGACCACAGCTGTCCGCTTTACCTTGTCTGGTGATCCAATTTGGGGGGGACCCCACGTTTTTTGTTTTAAATTATTTATTTAATGTAAAATAACAGCGTGGGGTGCCCTCTATTTTGGATTACCAGCCAAGGTGAAGCTGCCAGCTGTGGTTTGCAGGCTGCAGCCGTCTGCTTTACCCTAGCTGGCTACAAAAGATGGGGGGACCTCACGTCGTTTTTTTTTTAATTATTTATTTTATGGCTAAATACAAGGCTAAGCACCCTTTAGTGCCACATGAAAGTCACTAAAGGGTGCCAGCTTAGAATATGCAGGGGGTGGGACATTATATAGGTCTTTCTCATCTATCTATCTATTCATCTATCCATCTTTCACTCTATCCATTATCTGTCTATCGATTATCTATATTATTTATTGCAAAACCGCAGGGACCAACCTGCGGTAAATCCGCGGTAAATCTGCTGTAAATCCGCGGCAAATCCGCGGCAAATCCGCATGCGTTTTTCCCGCGGATTTTTCCGCAGGTGCGGAAATCTTCAACTCCCAGAAGTTTCTCAAGAAATTTTCTTGAGAAAAATCACTTTTCTAGTGCGCACAGAGCCTAAAGGGAACCTGTCAGGTCCAATATGCACCCAGAACCACAAGCAGTCCTGGGTGCATATTGCTAATCCCTGCCTAACCGTCCCTGTGCACACTAGCTTAGATAAAGAAATCTTTAGAAAAAGTATTTCTATAGATCTTTAATCATCTGCTAATGTGCGAGGGCACTAGTCCCCTGGGCGTTAGTTCCCCTGGCTAGTTGGCTCCATTAGCATGTTAGTATGTCACTGTGGGCGTGCTAACATGCTAATGATTACGCAGCATCACAGGATGATCTCACTCATCTCTCCACTGCGATTGCCACCCGACACTGGATTTCAGCTCAGTGTGCATGATCCTGCAGTTTCGGTCATGCGCACTATGAAGCCGGGTGTACGCGTCTGGGTTTCAAACTGAAGTAGTGCGCATGACCCAAACTCTGGGTCATGCGCACGAAGCTAAAATCCAGCGTTGGGCAGCGATGGCAGTGGAGAGGGGAGTGAGATCATCCTCTGACGCTGCATATTTATTAGCATGATAGCAAACCCACAGGGATGTACTAACATGCTAATGAGAGCGACTAGCCAGGGGAACTAACGTCCAGGGGCCTACTGCCCTCGCTCATTAGCATACGATAAAAGATCTTTAGAAATACTTTTTGTAAAGATCTCTTTATCTATGCTAGTGTGTACAGGGACAATTAGGCAGGGATTAGTAATATGCACCCAGAACAGCTCGTGGGTTCTGGCTGCATATTGCACCTGACAGGTTCACTTAGATCATAATCAGGTTATGATCCCTTTTTTGGACGTTTTTAAGTGTGGTGGAACTGTTGATCTGGAGCACTCAGGGGACAGGTGAGCTGAACATTTTTTTTGTATTTCCCAAAATACAGATGTACACCGTATTACTACAATATGGAAACACTGAATATATAAATGTGGAACTGCATTACTGCCATAGAAACTACGTAAAAAAATGGAGGTAGTTGGCGCACAAATTGGCCAATTCATGAGAACAGACCTACCACAATGCAGACCTACCAATACTATCTACAAAACTGTAAAATAAGCCACATTCTAAGAAATTACATCTGCTGTTTTATTCCCAGTTGCCGTGGCCTCGTACTAATACGGAGCGACTTCTGGTAGAGATGTTTGGAAACAATGCAGCCCAATTCCTCGCTATTGTTGAAGCGCTAACGGATAGCAATAGAAGAGTGTTGCAGGCTGGACCCCCGGTGCCTGATGAACTAGAAATACATGATGTGATTGCAGAGCTTTGTTTTGCTGGAATTGATATCCTTTCAGGTAATATGTGTCATTATTAAGGTTCCTAAAGAACTACTTTGGGCACCACAGAATACTCAGTCCTGCAGTCTGCTCTTAGCTCCGTAGATACTTAGATTTCTCACTATTCAAATCTTAACATGGAAACAAGAGAGTCCCAAGTCATTATGTAGGTGAAGGGATGCCCAGAGGTAATCTTTAAAGTAAATCACTATTGCACTGCACAAGAATTTAATTTACATGTCACATTTTTTGGCAGAATTGTATTTTTCATTTAATTAATGAACAAGCTGTATCCAATATTATCTACTTGCTATGACATATGGAATGTAAAAGTTTGTGCACCCCTGGTTAAAATTACTGTTATTGTGAACAATTAAAGGGTGCATATTGCTAATCCCTGCCTAACTGTCCCTGTATACACTAGTATAGATAAAGGGATCTTTAGAAAAAGTATTTCTAAAGATCTTTTATCGTAGGCTAATGAGTGCAGGGACTAGTCCCCTGGGTGTTAGTTCCCCTGGCTAGTCGGCCCCATTAGCATGTTAGTATGCCCCTGTAGGTGTGCTAACATGCTAATGAATGTGCAGCGTCACAGGATGATCTCACTCACCTCTCCGCTGCCATCGCGTCCGACGAGGGATTTCAGCTCAGTGCGTATGACCCAAACTCCGGTGTCATGTGCACTGAGCCGAAATCCAGTGTCGGGCTGCGATGGCAGCGGAGAGGTGAGTGAGATCATCCTGTGACGCTGCACATTCATTAGCATGTTAGCACACCCACAGGGGCATACTAACATGCTAATGGGGCCGACTGGCCGAGGAACTAATGCACAGGGGACTAGTCCCCTTGCTCATTAGCGTACGATAAAAAATCTTTAGAAATACCTTTCTGAAGATCTCTTTATCTATGCTAGTGTATACAGGGACAGTTAGGCAGCGATTAGCAATAGGCACCCAGAATCGCTTGTGGTTCTGGGTGCATCTTGGAGCCGACAGGTTACCTTTAAGCAAGGTGAAGATGAAATGGTCTCTAAAAGGCATAAAGTCAAAGGGAATCTGTAACCATGTTTTTGCTACCCCTTCAGAGAGCAGCAAAATGTAAAGAGACCATGATTCCTGCGATGTGTCACTGAGTGAGCTGTTTGCTGTTATTTTGATAAAATCAATGTTTTCTCTGCTGCAGATCTAGCAGTTATACAAAGCTCATAAATATGCTGGACTACCTGGCAGCATGCCAAGTAGTCCTCTAATGATAATCTCCTGCTGATTACACAGAACAAAACTACACTAAGCAGCCCAGTAAGTGAAACATCGCTAGAATCAGGATCTTTGCCCCTAGATTATGCTGCTCTCAGATTAGATGGCAAAAACCTGGTGACAGATTCCCTTTAAAGATGACATGTTAGGCAAAAAAAAAAATAATCTAGGCATGCTGGTTCAGTATGCCTTCAATTTTGAATAAATCCCCAACAGTGTCACCAGCAGAGCACTTCCACACCATCACACCTCCTCCTCCATGCTTCATGGTGGGAACCAACCATGTAGAGTCCATCCGTTCACCTTTTCTACAAAGACACGGTGGTTGGATCCAAAGATCTCAAATTTGGACTCATCAGACCAAAGCACAGATTTCCACTGGTCTAATGTCCATTCCTTTTGTTCCTTATCCCAAACAAGTCTCTTCTGCTTGTTGCCTGTCTTAGCAGTGGTTTCCAAGCAGCTATTTTACCATGAAGGCCTGCTGCACAAAGTCTCCTCTTACTAGTTGGTCTAGAGATGAGAAGGTGTGTCCAAACTTTTGGTCTGTACTGTATAATATATATATATATATATATATATATATATATATATATATATATATATATATATATATATATATATATATATATATATATATATATATGTATATATATTGTGAGACTGTGACCGGGGTTATCTATGACGGCCGGTATGTCTCGCCCCGGTTGTGCTCACTCCATGATAATCCACTATAGGGTTAATGCTGTTTTCCCTACAGGCTGAAGGGAGGGATAAATAGATTCAGGAACAAGGGCAGGTGTGCCGGGTGTGAGGGGGTGATCACATCTCCCTGAGTTCTCTGCCGGAAAGGCACCTATGTACTATTGTGAACTTTTTCTTTGGAATAAACCGTGTGCTGTGAACCTTGGTGCCTGGATCCGGTGTCTTCTGCAGCGCAGCCGACGACGCTACCTCACATATGGTGGAGAATGCGGGCATGACAGCCGGTGAGGTGTAGCATCCATCCCTGGTGACCCAGCTGCGCATGTCCTGGATTCGAGCGGCTATACTACAGCCCAAACCCGGCGACGCCATGGAGGACATACTAAAGCATTTGGCTCAGGCTAATGCACAGCAGCAACAGACCAATGCACACCTGCTCCAATCCTTGCAAATGCAGGAAAAAAAAATTCCAAGAACAGATGGATCAGGCCAATGCACGTCAGCAGCAATCCTTGCAAGTGCACCAAGAACAGATGGAGCAGGCCAATGCACGTCAACAGCAAGCCTTGCAATTGCAGGAAAAAAGGCACCAAGAACAGATGGTTCTCCTGGCCAAGTCGATCCGTGCCAGACCGGCAGCAACCACCCCGGGACCGGATGACGACGGCAGCGTCCGGAAAGCGGTGAGACAAGCGTTGCAAAAGATGACCCCGGGTGATGATGTGGAAGCGTTCCTGGCGGTGTTTGAGCGGGTGGCCGAGCGGGAAAAGCTGCCGACCCCGCAGTGGGCTGAGGTATTGTCGCCCTATCTGACGGGGGAACCCCAAAAAGCGTACCTGGACCTCTGTACCGAGGACGCCATTGACTATGTGACCCTGAAAGCCGAAATACTGGCTCGGTTGGGGGTGAATACCTATGTACGGGCTCAGCGGGTAAATCAGTGGTTCTTTGAGGAAGCCAAACCCGTACGCTCCCAGGCCTATGACTTGTTGCATCTTGTAAAAAAGTGGTTGCAGCCTGACACTCTGAGCCCGGCGCAAATGGTGGAAAGGGTAGTAGTGGATCGTTTTGTGCGCACTTTACCCGTCACCGTTCAACGGTGGGTCGGACAGGGTGACCCGAGTACCCTGGACCAATTAGTGTCCCTGGTAGAGCGGCATGTGGCTACGCAGGACTTGATACGGGACACTGAGACTTTGCGTACCGCCCGTCGGTCCGGTCCCTCCAAGCCTAGGGCCAAGGACCCACCGCTGACACCGGTGCGGGAGTCCGCTACCGTCCCGTCTGAAACCACACCCTCCATCCCTGAGGTCCGGAAAACTACGTACCCTAAACGACAACTCGTCAAGGGGGTGTCCTTCCCTATTAGATTTTGGCGGTGCCAGCGGGTGGGACATATGGAAGCCCAGTGTCCACTCACCCCGGAGCCCATGGATTGTGGGGTTACCCGGCGGGGTTCAATGTATGCTCAGGTGGTGTGTACCGCTGACCTGGTCTACCCAGAGACTGAGCTCCACTTGTGCCAAATTCAGGTGAATGGATGTCCGGTTACAGGCTTGTTGGATTCCGGAAGCTTAGTGACCCTTGTGCGATCAACCCTAAGGGCTAAAGTAAAGGCCACAGGACGTACCGTGGGGGTGGTTTGCATACATGGGGACCGCCGAGACTATCCTACGGGGATAGTCACCATCACAGCACCTTGCGGTCAGGTGCAACATGAGGTGGGACTTATTAATACTCTTCCCTATGATGTGATCCTAGGAAGGGATCTGCCCTATTTTTGGACTTTATGGAAGGGACCTCATAAGTCCCCTCAGATATTGGTCAGTCCGGGACCTGAGCCCTACAATCCTGAATCCGGGACGCCTGCCGTAGGGGTCCCCATGATAGGGACAGGATGTGAACCTGATAGGTCGCCCCTAGAGGTATTGGCAGGAGAGGCTGAGACGGTCGAGCCCATCCCGGAGTTGGAGGCGTCCCCGGATACGTTTGGGACAGCCCAACTCCAGGACCCTACATTAATACATGCCCGGAGTCGGGTGACAGTAGTTGACGGGGTGGCACAGCTGCCTGGTGCCCAGGTAAGATACCCCCATTTCGCTCTTAAGCAGGATTTACTCTACCGGGTAGATGAAATACGGGGCGTAGGGGTGGAGCAGTTGGTGGTGCCCCAGCCGTATCGCCGGCGGGTCCTCGACTTGGCTCATAAACACCTGATGAGTGGTCACCTAGGGGTCAAGAAAACGCAGGAGCGAATATTGCAAAGGTTCTATTGGCCCGGGGTCTTTGGGGAGGTAAAACGGTTCTGCGAAACCTGCCCGGAGTGTCAGCTTACCGCACCCCTGACCCACTTTCGCAGTCCGTTGGTACCGTTACCCATTATAGAAGTCCCTTTTGAACGGATAGGGATGGATCTGGTGGGGCCCCTCGTAAAGTCTGCTCGAGGGCACCAGCATATCCTAGTGATCGTTGACTATGCCACCCGGTAACCAGAGGCGATACCACTCAGACATACTGCAGCCAAGCTTATAGCTCGGGAGTTGTTTGCTGTGTTCTGCCGGGTGGGGTTGCCCAAGGAGATCCTTACGGATCAGGGGACCCCATTCATGTCTAAAGTGACCAAAGAGCTATGCCGGCTACTCCAGATCAAGCAGTTGCGTACGTCTGTGTATCATCCTCAGACGGATGGTTTAGTGGAACGATTCAATAAAACCCTTAAAACCATGCTCAAAAGGGTGATTTCCAAAGACGGGAAAGACTGGGATATGATGCTTCCCTATTTGATGTTTGCCATACGAGAGGTGCCACAGGCATCCACGGGGTTTTCGCCTTTTGAATTGTTATACGGGCGACATCCCCGGGGATTGTTGGACCTGGCAAAAGAAACCTGGGAGCAGGAGCCCACCCCCCATAAAAGTGTGATTGAACACATTTTGGGTATGCAGAACCGCATAAGCGCGGTCATGCCAATTGTGAAGGAGCATTTACAGGAGGCTCAGGCCGCGCAAAGCGGCCGCTACAATAGACAAGCCACCGTGCGGACCTTTAATCCCGGGGATCGGGTGTTGGTATTGATTCCCACGGCGGAGAGTAAATTCCTGGCTCAGTGGCAAGGCCCCTACGAGATAAAGGAAAGAGTCGGGGTGGTCAACTATAAAGTATTGCAGCCCGGTAGGCGGAAACCTGAACAAATATACCATGTCAACCTATTAAAACCTTGGCAGGAACGGGAAAGCCTGATGGCTGTTTTTTCCCCACCTCCCTCCTCTTCGGGTCGTTCACATCCGGCTCCAGCGACCTCCGGAGAGGACGAACCGGAAGTAAGGATTGGAGAAGCCCTCACCAAGACACAGAGGCGAGAGGCCAGACGGTTGGTTCAGCAGAACCCCGATGTCTTCTCCGAGCTGCCCGGTAGGACCAGTCTGATACGACATGATATTGTCACCGAGCCCCACCTGAAGGTACGCCTGAAGTCATACCGAGTACCGGAGGCTCGACGACAAGCCATATCGGAGGAAGTAAAGACAATGTTACGCCTGGGGGTCATCGAAAAATCCCGGAGTGAATGGGCTAGTCCGATTGTCCTAATACCAAAACCCGATGGCTCCTTAAGGTTCTGCAATGACTTTAGGAGATTGAACGAAATATCCAAGTTTGATCTCTACCCCATGCCCCGGGTGGATGAGCTGATTGATAGGCTGGGACAGGCGCGATATTTTACCACGCTCGACCTGACCAAGGGGTACTGGCAGGTGCCACTAACGGAGTCCGCCAAGGAGAAAACCGCTTTTGTTACGCCGGAGGGTCTCTTCCACTATGTTGTCTTGCCTTTTGGGTTACATGGCGCTCCGGCCACGTTCCAGAGGTTGATGGACTTAGTGCTGGAACCCCACCAGGCGTATGCATCAGCGTACCTTGATGACATCATTATTTACAGCTCCGATTGGCAGACTCACTTGGAACAGGTACAAGCGGTGGTGGACGCGCTTCGAACAGCCGGACTGACAGCCAATCCCAAGAAATGTGCATTGGGACTCACGGAAGCCCGCTATTTGGGCTACGTGATAGGCCAAGGAGTGATTAACCCCAAATTAACAAGGTTGAGGCGATCCAGAAGTGGCCTAGACCCCTGACCACGAAGCAGGTTAGGGCCTTCCTGGGTATCGTGGGGTACTACAGGAGGTTTGTAAAAGATTTTGCGGGACTATCAGCCCCCTTGACGGACCTTCTCAAAGGCAAGAAGTCCGTCATGGTGCACTGGACTCCGCAGGCCGAGGACTCCTTCCGGGCCCTGAAGGGGGTCCTGTGCGGACAGCCCGTTCTTGTAAACCCTGATTTCCGGAAGGAGTTCATAGTACAGACTGACGCCTCGGAGGTCGGCCTGGGGGCAGTGCTGTCTCAGGTGGTTCAGGGGGTGGAACACCCCGTCACCTTCTTAAGTAGGAAGCTCACCCCTCCCGAGCGGAATTATAGCGTAGTGGAGAAGGAGTGCCTGGCGATCAAGTGGGCCTTGGAGTCCCTACGCTATTACCTGCTGGGACGTCAGTTTCGCTTGGTGACGGATCACTCTCCACTGGTCTGGATGAGGTCCGCCAAGGAACGGAATGCCCGGGTTACCCGGTGGTTCCTTTCTCTGCAGAACTTCCGGTTTACGGTTGAACACCGGGCCGGTAGGTTGCAGGGCAACGCCGATGCCTTGTCCCGCGGCCCGTGTTTGATGGCAGGAGTTCAACCCCGCACGCTTGAACTGAGGGGGGGGTATGTGAGACTGTGACCGGGGTTATCTATGACGGCCGGTATGTCTCGCCCCGGTTGTGCTCACTCCATGATAATCCACTATAGGGTTAATGCTGTTTTCCCTACAGGCTGAAGGGAGGGATAAATAGATTCAGGAACAAGGGCAGGTGTGCCGGGTGTGAGGGGGTGATCACATCTCCCTGAGTTCTCTGCCGGAAAGGCACCTATGTACTATTGTGAACTTTTTCTTTGGAATAAACCGTGTGCTGTGAACCTTGGTGCCTGGATCCCGTGTCTTCTGCAGCGCAGCCGACGACGCTACCTCACAATATATATATATATATATATATATATATATATGAGTCGATGGCAGCGATTTGTGCCAATGCTGTATTTAATTGGCAGAGGATTGGCTAGATTTACATGGGCATCTGTGAGTAGGCTATGTCAGGACAGTGTTTAGCCTCATAATGTAAACTGTAATTTGGCCATTCACTGACAGTAAGCAATGATTTTAATGACTACTACCGGTGGTAAGTTTCAGAACATTTTATTATACAATCATTTAAACCTTTCGTCAAGTTCACATCACGTTTTTTCAGACGTCAGTGTCATTGTTGGGGTTTCCATCGGAAGCCCTGAATAACTGGATTCAGGCCTATCCACTGGGTCTTTGGACCACCTAAGGGTGGTCATCTGCACTTTTGTGACCATCTCAAAAAAGCAGACACTGTGGAAAACGAGGTCAGACAGCACAAAGTGACTCATCTGTTTCATTAAAGCCTATCAACCATTGGCGAATACTCCTGAATCCTGTTTTTCAAGGTTTCAGACGGAAGTCTCGATGAAGCCACTGACGCTTGGCAAAAATGTGATGTGAACATCATCTACTTCTACTCTCTTCATCCGCTAGTTGAAGCCAAGGAATTGGCACCATCTTTCATAACTCTTTTTGCCTTTAGTATTATTTGTATAGGTCTTATTTGTATAGGGATTACTGAGTTCTCTCAATGGCTCTTGATTGAATTATGAGTGCAAAGATCTTGTCCTTGTACTTAATAACTTAGTAATGTATTAGGTCCCAGAAGCTCCCATGTCATCTTGTGTTTAACTCAATAGTTCCTGTGTAGTCAAGTCATGAGTGCTACCTGAAAGGGGCTGGCTTTTTGAGTCATATCATTAACTAAGCCAGCCTCGTTCTCTGATATACAGTTCTTTGAAAAAGTATTCATACCCTGTGAACTTTTCACATTTTTTCACATCACACCCACAAATGTAAATGTATTTTATGGGGATTTTTCACTAAGTAGGAAGCATTTGTGAAGTGTAAAGGAAATGATACACAGTTTTCTAAATATTTTAAAAATCATAATGGTGACATGCATTTGTATTCAGCCTCCTTGAGTCAATACTTTCTAGGACCAAGTTTTGCTGCAATCACTGCTCCAAGTCTTTAGGGTTATGTCTCTATCAGCTTTACACATCTAGGGGCTGAAATTTTTACCCGTTCTTCTTTGCAAACACGCTCTACCTCAGTGACATTGAATGGAGGCGTCTGTGAGCAGCAATTTTCAAGTCTTGTCACAGATTCTCAATGAGATTTAGGTCTGGACTGTGACTGGGCCATTTTTCCTGAAGCTGACTTACATAGGAAAACCTTGTTGGGTGTGCCAATGTCTTAAAGATGTTGTGTGCACATACCCTAACACAGGAAAACAGTGTGGTTTCCAGCTTCTCATGTGTCTTTTATTTTCTGCATTGTGGTAGGTATGAAATATCACTACTTTGAATGATTTTGTTTGAGTTAATTACATGTCAAAAACCTTAAAATCCATTTTTTGTGCTAAATTCATGTCATTTTATTGTAAGATAAAATTGTAAATATGAAAGTCATTCTTCTAATTGTCACCTGTTCTAGGGGGAGGCAACAAAGGTGAACGGAACATGGGAAGTACCCCAGAAAGTGAGCTGGGTAAACTGCTGAAAGAGTCCTCACTACTGGAATTGGCAGTGGAGGGTGAGATTTAAAGTGTTTTTTGGTATATATCCGGGAGCTACATTGGGTTACATACACATATTATACATATTGTAGGGAATTGGCTCCAGAAGGCAATGGCAGGGATGCAGTAAAGAGGCACATACAGGTTTTCAGTCCAAAAAGTCAGTGTTTTACTCACACTGAAAACAAACATAAATGAACAGTCTTACTTTAGACAGGAATGTAAAGCAAAAGTCCATGTTGTCAAACAGCATAGCAAAGGTTCTGGAGGTGCCAGTCCATTCAAGTATATGATTCCTACAGACCCTGCTTCAGCTTTCCAGCCAAAACAACCACCACTTTGAGAAGTTCTGGCTGCCCATTTATGCTGTGCTAATCCTGCAGCTGTGCACCTCGGATGTTGCCCCAAAAGCCTCGAATGGCAGAGAAGGTCCAGGCCAGGTTTGACCTCCTTCACTGCTGCTCACCAGTGCAAAAGGCACTTTGTAGGTGGAATATATCTCCAATCTACCACCATACCCTTTACTGCGTCACAATATATATATATATATATATATATATATAATATATATATATATATATATATGACAAAACAATCACTGATCTCGGGGAGACCAGCCAGAGGAAACACTGCCAGCAGCCAACGAGGGCGCTGAACACAGTGAAATCCTAGGTACATTGCCCCCTGGGAAATATGCAAATCAAAAAAGTCCGTGGAGCCTTTGTTAGGAGTCTTGACACAGAAACTAGCCAGACTGGCTAGGTCCTTCCCAGAGGGATATTTGGCTAGTTTCTGAGTCGAGACTCCTAACAGAGGCTCCACAGACTCTGTTAGGAGTCTTGACTCAGAAACTAGCCAAATATCCCTCCGGGAAGGACCTAGCCAGTCTGGCTAGTTTCTGCGTCGCGACTCCTAACAGGGGCTCCATGGACTTTTTTGATATAGATATATATATATATATATATATATATATATATATATATATATATATATATATATATATATATATATATATATATATATATATATATATATATATATATATATATATATATAAAAAATCTAACACAAAATGGGTGCAGCACTCCAAAATCTTAGATGGTGAGAATGTGAAATCTAATATATTAAGCTGAATGTGTGTGTGTGTGTGTGTGTGTGTGTATGTGTGTGTGTGTATGTCCGGGATTGGCATCCGCACCGTCGCAGCTACGGCCACAAAATTTTGCACACTCACACTTCTGGACCCCGAGAGCGTCATAGGCTATGTTTTGAGGGGAAATTTTAACCCCGCTCTTTACAGTTATTCGCCAAAAAAACGGCCTCCATTAAAGTGAATGGAGCTCGAAGCCACAGTGCAGCCAGAACTTCAGAAGAATGCGCAGCCACGCCCTTATATGGAATGTTGGCGTGTCACAATGCAGCCAGGGAAAGAGGCAGACACAGACAGGGTAAGAAACAGACATAGACATGGTAAGAGACAGACACAAAGAGACAGACATAGACAAAGATACAGACTGACAGGGAAAGAGACTGACAGGGAAAGACAGGGAAAGTGACAGACAGGGAAAGTGACAGACAGGGAAAGTGACAGACAGGGAAAGTGACAGACAGGGAAAGTGACAGAGATAGACAGGGAAAGAGATTGAGACAGACAGGGAAAGAGACACACAGACAAAGAGATAGAGATAGAGAGACAGAGAGATATATACAGAGGGGGAGACAGACAGAGAATGGGAGAGAAACAGAGAGACAGTTACTATCCCGGGCAGCGCCGGGTGCTATGTTGTGAGGCGAAATTTTAACCCCGCGCGTTCCAATTTACCAATCAATTTTGCCCCTATCTACATAATGGGGAAAAAGTGGAACGAAAAGTGTTGGGGGCAAATTGACAGCTGCCAGATATGAACAAGGGGGACTTAAAGAATGAGAGCGATGGCGCCAAAGAGTATATACCGTACAGTTGCTAAGGTGGGGCCCCGACATGGGATACTTACCACACTCTGGGATATGAACACACACACAAAATGCGCCACACACTACCACGTACTTGAACACATATACCACCCTCAGCACATATCTCACCATACATACACCAACCTCGCCACATAATCGCCCTAAAACACACACAAGTCTGGTAATATCCTTCAAAACTAAAAATCTGATTAATAAGCAGCCAAACTACAAGAACAACAAATGTACCACATAGGAAATACGGCAGCTGTCAGTCACATGACCTGTCTATATGTGTATGTGTGAGCTAATATATACTGTCAGGGGGGAGGGCTTTCTGTTGCCTGGAGATTTATCAAATTTTTGTTAATACATTCTATTTTGTTATATATATATATATATACTAGCTGTACTACCCGGCTTCGCCCAGGTTAATAACTGCTGTTAACAAAATAGAATGTATTAACAAAAATGTATTCTGCACACAAAAACCACAAAACTAATAGATAGAAATGTAATTATTAAAAGGCAAAAACTAAGCTAATAGAAGCATTTCACAACATATATTTCAACACCACAGATATTCCACAGAGATTTAACATCCTATGACCTCACACATACTGAGAATGTCCTTTGTTGCCTATATTAACTAATCAGAGCTCAGATTAATTAACTGTAGCAAAATAGAAGCTAAGCTGTGATTGGTTGCTATTGGCAGCCTGATAAATCTCCAGGCAACAGAAAGCCCTCCCCCCTGACAGTATATATTAGCTCACACATACACATATAGACAGGTCATGTGACTGACAGCTGCCGTATTTCCTATATGGTACATTTGTTGTTCTTGTAGTTTGGTGCTTATTAATCAGATTTTTATTTTTGAAGGATATTACCAGACTTGTGTGTGTTTAGGGCGATTATGTGGCGAGGTTGGTGTATGTGTGGTGAGATATGTGCTGAGGGTGGTATATGTGTTCAAGTACGTGGTAGTGTGTGGCGCATTTTGTGTGTGTGTTCATATCCCCGAGTGTGGTGAGTATCCCATGTCGGGGCCCCACCTTAGCAACTGTACGGTATATACTCTTTGGCGCCATCGCTCTCATTCTTTAAGTCCCCCTTGTTTACATCTGGCAGCTGTCAATTTGCTCCCAACACTTTTCGTTTCACTTTTTCCCCATTATGTAGATAGGGGCAAAATTGAATGGTAAATTGGAACGCGCGGGGTTAAAATTTCGCCTCACAACATAGCACCCGGCGCTGCCCGGGATAGTAACTGTCTCTCTGTTTCTCTCCCATTCTCTGTCTGTCTCCCCCTCTGTATATATCTCTCTGTCTCTCTATCTCTATCTCTTTGTCTGTGTCTCTTTCCCTGTCTGTCTCTTTCTCCGTCTGTCTCAATCTCTTTCCCAGTCTGTCTATCTATCTCTTTCCCTGTCTATCTATCTCTGTCACTTTCCCTGTCTTTCCCTGTTAGTCTCTTTCCCTGTCAGTCTGTATCTTTGTCTGTGTCTATCTCTTTGTGTCTGTCTCTTACCATGTCTATGTCTGTTTCTTACCCTGTCTGTGTCTGCCTCTTTCCCTGGCTGCATTGTGACACGCCAACATTCCATATAAGGGCGTGGCTGCGCATTCTTCTGAAGTTCTGGCTGCACTGTGGCTCTGAGCTCCATTCACTTTAATGGAGGCCGTTTTTTTGGCGAATAACTCTAAAGAGCGGGGTTAAAATTTCCCCTCAAAACATAGCCTATGACGCTCTCGGGGTCCAGAAGTGTGAGTGTGCAAAATTTTGTGGCTGTAGCTGCGACGGTGCGGATGCCAATCCCGGACATACACACACATACACACACACACATTCAGCTTTATATATTAGATAACACAGACACTAGAGGAGTTCTTACCTTCCCCCGGCTTGTCTCCGGTCTGCAGGCTCCATTGATTCTCTCCAGCAGGAAGCAGTAGTCCAGGGCGCACAGCGTGACGTCACAGTTAGCAGACACGGCAGCGTCTGTTAACTGTGACACTCCCGGGGCTCCAGAAGAACATCTAAAGGTGCAGTGCAGATCTGGCCGACATGTGAAGCCGCATGAGGCCCCGTGCCCTAGCCCAGTCAGCCAATAGCAGAGGGCGATTAACCAGCCCCATACAGTATGAAGCATGGGGGAGGCCTCACTGAGGACCCGGGGCCCTCTGATGGATACCCCGGTGTTCCTGCATACTTACCTCACCTTGGTCCCCCGCCGCTGCTCCTAGTTCACCAGATGTCTGTGCTCTGCTTAGTACTTTAACACAGTGGCGGCTGGCGCTTACTAGTGACGTCACCGCTGTGTTGAAGAACTATCAGAGCACAGCGGGACAATGATGAGAGGTCGGGCTGCACTCTGTCATCGTCACTTTCAGATGCCGATACATTTGAAAGTATGATCGGGGAGGAGGGGCGGTGCTGGAGCTGATACCGCGGGCAGCCGTCCACGGGCCCCTCTAACTCACGGGCCCCGCAGCAGTCGCGTGGCCTGCCTCTATTGACGATACGCCACTGACAGCAGCCATTTTCATGTACTATAACTATAGTGATTACTTGTCAAGACTAAATGAACTCGATTTCTTGATTAAAAGTATTTAGAAATTTATTTATGATGACATTTCTTTTAACCCCTTCCCGACATTGGACATATCGGTATGTCCTACTTTGTAGTGCGCACCCGCAGGAGCTGTACCCTTTTGATCGTTGCAAGAAGCTTAGCTTAAGTGACAGCCGATCACAGAATTTAGAAGGTTGAGAGAGGGAGTCGGCACCTCATGGACATTGATCATGTTACTTAATGGTTGTCATGGCATCTGGAGGTCAAATAATGACCTTCTAGTTTATATATAAAGAATAATGTAGCACATTGTAAGTGCTAAGGTGTAAGCACGCATTGCATACAGTCATATGAAAAAGTTTGGGCACCCCTATTAATGTTAACCTTTTTTCTTTATAACAATTTGGAATTTTGCTATTTCAGTTTCATATATCTAATAACTGATGGACTGAGTAATATTTCTGGATTGAAATGAGGTTTATTGTACTAACAGAAAATGTGCAATCCGCATTTAAACAAAATTTGACCAGTGCAAAAGTATGGGCACCTCAACATAAAAATGACATTAATATTTTTTAGATCCTCCTTTTGCAAAAATAACAGCCTCTAGTCGCTTCCTGTAGCTTTTAATGAGTTCCTGGATCCTGGATGAAGGTATATTTAACCATTCCTGTTTACAAAACACATCCAGTTCAGTTAAGTTTGATGGTCGCCGAGCATGGACAGCACGCTTCAAATCATCCCACAGATTTTCAATGATATTCAGGTCTGGGGACTGGGATGGCCATTCCAGAACATTGTAATTGTTCCTCTGCATGAATGCCTGAGTAAATTTGGAGCGGTGTTTTGGATCATTGTCTTGCTGAAATATCCATCCCTTGCGTAACTTCAACTTTGTCACTGATTCTTGTACATTATTGTCAAGAATCTGCTGATACTGAGTTGAATCCATGCGACCCTCAACTTTAACAAGATTCCTGGTGTCGGCATTGGCCACACAGCCCCAAAGCATGATGGAATCTCCACCAAATTTTACTGTGGGTAGCAAGTGCTTTTCTTGGAATGCCGTGTTATTTTGCCTCCATACATAACGCCTTTTTGTATGACCAAACAACTCATTCTTTGTTTCATCAGTCCACAAGACTTTCTTCCAAAATGTAACTGGCTTGTCCAAATGTGCTTTTGCATACCTCAGGCGACTGTTTTTGGCGTGCTTGCAGAAACGGCTTCTTTCGCATCTCTCTCCCATACAGCTTCTCCTTGTGCAATGTGCGCTGTATTGTTGACCGATGCACATTGACACCATCTGCAGCAAGATGATGCTGCAGGTCTTTGGAGGTGGTCTGTGGATTGTCCTTGACTGTTCTCACCATTCTTCTTCTCTGCCTTTCTGATATTTTTCTTGGCCTGCCACTTCTGGGCTTAACAAGAACTGTACCTGTGTTATTCCATTTCCTTACTATGTTCCTCACAGTGGAAACTGACAGTTTAAGTCTCTGAGACAACTTTTTGTATCCTTCCCCTGAACAACTATGTTGAATAATCTTTGTTTTCAGATCATTTGAGAGTTGTTTTGAGGAGCCCATGATGCCACTCTTCATAGGAGATTCAAATAGGAGAACAACTTGCAAGTGGCCACCTTAAATACCTTTTCTCATGATTGGATACACCTGCCTATGAAGTTCAAAGCTCAATGAGGTTACAAAACCAATTTAGTGCTTTAGTAAGTCAGTAAAAAGTAGTTAGGAGTGTTCAAATCAAGAAATTAATAAGGGTGCCCATACTTTTGCATCGGTCAAATTTTGTTTAAATGCAGATTGCACATTTTCTGTTAGTACAATAAACCTCATTTCAATCCAGAAATATTACTCAGTCCATCAGTTATTAGATATATGAAACTGAAATAGCTGTTGCAAAAACCCAATTTGATATAAAGAATAAAGGTTAACATAAATAGGGGTGCCCAAACTTTTTCATATGACTGTATATGAACTGTAAAGTGCATTACTGCTATAGAGTATATACTTATAAAATAAAGGTACTTAAGACACAAATTGGCTTTTTCATGCGTGCCCACCAGCCACAACAACGCAACCTCCCTCCGATGGGGCTCTAACAGTTTCTACCAGACATATCTCTCCCTGGCAAAATATCTAGAAATTTCAAGTGCTAATTACAAACAACTTTGGATTGATGGGGTGAGTGCTCAGCTGACTTAGGAAGCAATTACTACTTCCAAGTGTATACTGCAAAGAAACAAAAAAACTGAGTATCACCTCTTAACAGAAAGAAACAAGTATGAACAGATGCAAACTGCTTAGAACACAAATGGGCCAGGTGGCTTTTCGTGGCTGGTGGACACACAGGAATGTGCCAATTTGTGTGGTAACTACCCTAAGTTTATAAGTGTATTCTCAGTAATGCAGTTTACATTTAATATATACGTTTGCATACATTTTAGCGGTTACAGAGTGCTACTGTATTTTTTCTGCCTATAATACAGTCATAGCAGATTGCACCCATTCACACCTCATTCTGTTAGGAGTTTCTGTTCAGATTTTGTTTCTTTGTGTTTCTTTGTAGTATATAGTATACAGCCGGTGAAATAAGTATTGAATATGTCACCAATTTTGTAAGTAACTACGAGGGGCTGCTGATAAGTCTTTGGCTTTACCCAGGAAGAAACTAGATTGGATGATGAAACTTTACATTTATTCCACATACTCTCCACTGATGTCAACACATTTCTTACATTGGTATTCAAGTTCTGTCAGCCTAGCAAAAAGAAGGATTTCGGTTGTGCCTCAAACCAGGCATCTGTAGCAGCCATGGCATCAGAAATGGTGTGAAATTTGGCACCCTTGAGGTGTTTCTTCAGGTTTGAAAACAGATGATAGTCAGAGGGAGCTAGATCTGGTGAATATGGTGGGTGGTCAACCAGCTGGAAGCCCAGCTCTGCCAGTTTTGCCGTGGTTGCTTGTGCTTTGTGAGCGGAGGCGTTGTCTTGCAGGAACAAGATTCCTTTGGACAGCTTACCACGCCTTTTGACCTTTTAGAGCTGCCTTCAATTGGTACAAAAGTTGAATGTAATACCTTGCATTGATGGTGGAACCCTTTTGAAGGTAGTCCACTAGCATAACACCCTCCTTATCCCAGAACACAGACGCCATCACCTTAGTGACTGATTTTTGCACCCTGAACTTCTTTGGACGAGGAGAACCACTGTGCCTCTACTCTTGACTGCTTCTTGTTTTCAGGGTCCTACAAATACATCCAGGTCTCATCCATAGTGACCAGTTGATCCAGGAAGTTGTGATCAGTCTGGAAACGTTAACAAATGTACTGGGAAGTTTTCACCCGCATGCTTCTGTGATCTGTTGTCAAACATGTGGGGACCCACTTTGCAGATAGCTTCCTCATGTCCAAATGTTCATGGATTATGACACAAACATGTTCACGGGAAATCCCCATGATGTCTGCTATTGCTTTAGATTCCCCAGTATGAGGTTGTGCACAGCATCGACGATCTCTGGAACAATAACCACTCTCAGTTGTCTGGGACGTTCCTCAACGTTGGTGCTAAGTGGCCCATTTTTAATTTGGCAACCCAGTTCTTAACTGTGGAATATGAAGGGCACTGATCCCCCAATGTCTGCGACATTTTGCAGACTTTCCTTGCAGAAACAAGAATTTTATCACTCCTCTGATCTCAGTTGCTGTGAATATTGCATTAGACTCCGCCATTTTGTTTTCCCACGTGTGTAGAACTCTGTTGCCATAAGCATCAAACACAAAATTTTTAAAACATATATTATACACATAAGGCTTTCATGTGATGTAACATTCGTTACTATAGAAACAAAAATGATCACAAAGCAAAAGACTTATCAGCAACCGTTTGTATATTTCAAAAGGTGCTAGTGACATGAAATTCTCATCAGATGTCAGTAACAAACCATCTATTCCAAACAGGCAAAGCAATCAAACCATAGATATCCATCAAATAAGCTCTGTATAATGAGAAATGACACTAGGAAAAAGTATTGAACACATGCAGAAAGAGAGATGAAAAAAAGGAATGGAAATCATGACAACAACTGAAATCTATCAATAATTAGAAAGCAATCCTGCCACTTATTGAAAAATAATACCAGCTGGTAGAACTGATTGCCTATGAAAAGGTGTCTCATTACCAGTGTCACACAAGAAACATCTCCTGACTGGTAAAACCAGTGAGTTGTCTTAAGACCTTTGCAAGCTTATTGTTGCAAAACATACTGATGACATGGGTTACAGAATTTCGAATTGACAGAAGCTTCCAGTGAGTTGGGGCCGTAATCCAGAAATGTAAAGAACATAATTTCACCATAAACTGGCCACCACCAGGTTTTCCCTGCAAGCTTTTAGACAGAAGAGTGTAAATAATTATCAGAAGAGTTGTCCAAGTGCCGAGGACCGCTAAGAAAGCAATAAGTAATGCACTCAACCTCCATGGCCTGTTTGCACTTTCCCCATGCACAATTCCATTGCTGAACAAAAAGCATGTTCAAGTTCATTTAAGGTTTGCTCAACAACATTTAGACAAGTCACTGAAACACTTTTAGAACATAGTCTGGTCAGATGAGACCAAAATTGAACTCTTTGGATGCTATAATACACACCATGTATGACTATGAAAAGGCACTGCATATCACCGCAGCAACAACATACCATCAATGAAGTTTGGATGTGGCAACATTATGGTGTGGGGCTGTTTTTCACCATACAGCACTGGCAAACTTCTTATAATTGAAGGAAGGGTGGATAGAAAAGTGTACCAACACATTCTTAATACAAATCTGCTGCCATCTACCAGGATGATGAAGATAAAATGAGGGTGGGCATTTCTGCAATACAATGATCCCAAACAGACAGCCAAGGAAACTTTCAATTGGTTTCAGAGAAACAAATTAAAGCTGCTAGAATGGCCCAGCCAATCACCTGACCTGAATCCAAAAGAAAATATATGGAAGGAACTAAAGCTCAGTGTTCATAGAAGGAGCCCACGGAAACTTCAGGATTTGAAGAGTGTTTGCGTGGAAGAATGGCCCAAATTCACACCTGAGCAATGCATGCAACTAGTTTTTCCATACAAGAGCCGTCTGGAAGCTGTCACCACCAACAAAACCTTCTGTACAAAGTATTAATCTCTTCACGACTTTGAACGTATATGTACGTCCAAGGTCATGTCCACCGGTTACCGTGGGCTCCCTCGGTGAGCCCGCGGTAATCCCCGCACAATATCTCTGACACGCAATTTAAATGGCCGCTGTGGGGATCCTGATTTTCCCTGCCACCAATGGCGGCCCCGTTACGTGATCATGGGGCACCAGGGTGTTGATGCTATTTCCGGTGAGAGCCAACAGAGCACCGGCACTCACAGGAACAGTGCATTTTCGCTGATGAGAGCAATGTTGCAGCATCGCTCTGACCAGCACGGAAGCTGCAGTCATAATGATCTGTAGGGGGACTAGTAAAATCAATAAAATAAATTGCAAAAAAATTTGAAAAAATTAAAAAAAAGTAAAGGTTCAAATTACCCCCCTTTCACCCAATTGAAAATAAAACAATGAAAAAAACTACACATATTTGGTATTGCCGCATTCAGAAATGGCCGATCTATCAAAATATAAAATCAATTAATCTGATCAAAGAAAAAAATTTCAAGCGCTAAAATTGCGTTTTTTGGTCGCCGCAACAGTGCATTAAAATGCAATAACAGGTGATCAGCGGATTGCATCTACACAAAAAATGGTGTAATTAAAAACGTCAGCTCAAGATGCAAAAAGTAAACTGTTACTGAGCCCCAGATCCCGAAAAGTGAGAATGCTACAGGTCTTGGAAAATGGCAACAAATGTGCCATTTTTGGGGGGAAACAAATTCTGAATTTGTTTTTCACCTATTAGATAAAAGTAAATATACAGATGTTTGGTATCTACAAACTCGTTCCAAAGTGGGGAATTATAGTGCCAGGTCACTTTTACAATATAGTGAATATGGTAAATAAAGCCGGCTTTACACTTAGCAATTTCACATACGATAGCGTATGCGATTTGCAACGCCCCCATCGTATGTGCGGCATGTTCAATTTGTTGAACGTGCCGCACACACGATTAAACCCCATCACACGTACTTACCCGTCCATACGACCTCGCTGTGGGCGGCGAACGTCCACTTCCTGGAGTGGGAGGGACGTTCGGTGTCACGGCGACGTCACACGGCAGCGGCCAATAGAAGCGGAGGGGCGGAGCTGAGCGGGGCGTAAACATCCCGCCCACCTCCTTCCTTCCGCATTGTGTGCCAGGAGCCGCAGGACGTAGGTAAGATCTGTTCATCGTTCCCGGGGTGTCACACACTGCGATGTGTGCTGCCACGGGAACATTGAACAACCACACGTTCAATTCTAGAGACAGATACGATGTGTATGCGATGAACGTTTTACCGTTCAATCGCAATCGCACGTACCTGTCACACACTGCAATGTACCTTACAATGCCGGATGTGCGTCACTTACGACGTGACCCCGCCGACACATTGTAAGATATATTGCAGCGTGTAAAGCGGGCTTAAGAGTCCCAAAACTATTGTGCAATTGCACTTTTTTTTTTTTTATTTCACTGCATTTGGAATTTTTTTCCCCATTTTCCAGTACACCATATGGTAAAACTAATGGATTCATTCAAAAGTACAACTCGTCCTGCAAAAAGAAAGCCCTCATATGGCACTATGGAAAAATAAAAAGTTATGGCTCTTGGAAGAAAGGAAGAAAAAAAATGAAAAAGAAAAATGAAAAATCGCTGGGGGGCTGAAGTATTTAAATACATTTCAGTAAGCGTGTTCAATATCTTTTCCCTATCATTTCTCATTATTACACAGTCCTAAATTTATGGACAGCTATGGTTTGAGTACTTGGCCTGTGTGGATTGGATGGGTTGTTACTGACATCTAGTGAGAAATTCATGTCAATAGTACCTTTAAAATATATTAAGTTAGAAAATTGTTTCTGTGTTCAATACTTATTTCACCCGCTGTATATCTAAATATTTTCATTGCACTTATCCACATTTTCTACTGCGAAAATATAACTTGCAACCATTGGCATGGTGGAACATGGGCACTCTATTGCAACAAATTAACTGTCACGTCCTCACCAGAGTCCGCTCCTGTGACTTTTGCTTCAGTCACCAGGCGCCGCCATATTACCGCTGTGGACTGTGCTGGTGATGGGGGAGGAGTCGGTGCCAATGGCTCTGGTGGGCACAGGCTCCGCTCATCCACTAGGCTGGGTTTTTTTGATGCCTGCAGTACCAATGGCTGAGTGTACGTGGCGTGGGTCTTCCAGCTGAGGTTGCCACTATTCAGCTACAGCTAATGGAAATACACCACACCCTATTTATCCCCCCTTCTGTCTGCTAGCCATTGCCAGATATAAATTGTATTCCTGCTACTCAGGTTTTCCCTACTCTGAACATTGATTCCTGCTTTGACCCCAGCCTGCTCTCTGACTACAATCCTGTCTGCCGTATTTGTACCTTGCTGCCCGATCTGGATTTGACCTCTGCTTTGTTATCTGATTACATCCTTGCCTGCCTGATTTTGTCCCTGTTCTGCATGTCCTGGTTTGACCCTGCCTGGTTACTACTCTTATCGGACTGCAGCCTACCACAGGTAGTGATCTCCTGGATCCTGTGTAATTCCAAATCCCTGTATAGGGGTTAAAGGGTTTCAGGTTCTCTGGGTCCTGCTTTGTGAGCCTCTTTCCTCTAGCCTGTCCATCACAGCCAGTCTGAGTCTGTGGTTCCAGGCAGGCGTTACATTAACTGAAGAAAGCAAAATGCTGAGCTCCTTTGGCACAGGAATCCTCTTCTTTTTGACAGCCCTATCTGTAATGAAAAAAATAACAATGCCTTATAGCAGAATACATCAACATCTGCATCTGTGCTTTACTTCTACAATTCTGTGTCTGAATGTTTGTCCTTAGTCTGTAACCAAAGGAGCAGACTAAAGAGCGTGTAACATAACTGATGACTTAATCGTGTACAATAAGATAAATGTACTGCAAAAAGAAATAAATCATTTAAAAACAAACGTTCGCCAAGCATCCTTGAAGATTCACAAGATGCCAGACACAGCCAAAGGCAGCATTACATTGTCTAAAATTAGTTTAAATGTTCCTACTGCCTCGTACAATTCACACTGGGGCTGATGATGTATTGATAGCAATGTTGTGAAACGCAGCAGAGCTATCTGTTGTGCTGTATGAGTATTTAGATTTCTGCATTGCTTTGTCTCTCTTTGTGTCTATTTCAGAACATGATGCTATGTCTGCAGAAGCCGTTGTCAAGTTTTCAAAACTGGCATTTAGCTATGAACATTGGGAAGCATTTGATGCCATTATAGCTCCATTATATTCATTTCTACAGGTAGTACAATAGAACAGTATAGAATTGGTATCAGTAATGATGTACAGTATTCCCCCTTTTCAGGCAATGTTTATCTGTATAAGTTATATTCCCCATACAACAAAGGCTTAAAAATATGAAACCCACTTCATGTAATGTCATGAAGTTACGAATGTAAAATCTTTTGGATCACAAGTCTGAATGTATATGCATTTGTGTTGTTTTCATTCTACTTTTCACAAATGTTTTCCACATTCTCATTATTTCATGTTTAATGTGAAAACGACCAAAAAGAAGGAAAAAAACCCCTTTTCTTCCAGATTGCTACTGTAGAGTCTGTGCAACCTGTTCACATAGCTAGCTGTGCTGCTGTTTTTCACATAGATCCAACAGCACAGTTGCTGTTGACTCGTGTCTAATATTATCTATTTTCTCTGCTATCCTGAATGAGTTAGGGCTCATTCAGATGTCTGTGCACAGTGGTCCAATCTCGGACCACAATACACGGGCTGGTTATGGCTCTCCTGACCCGAGCATCATATCCACATAGAAATATATGAAGCTGTCATACATCAATTAGGAAACTACGGCCAGTCCACGTATTGCGGTGTAAGATTTGACTGATATGCACCAATGTCTGAATAAGCTCTAACTTTCAGTTTTAGAGACACAATGTCACAGGTGGCTAGGTGGCACAGGGGTACCTATGCTGGCCCTAAGACTGGGAATCCTGCACTCACCTAGAGGTACCCTTACAGGTAGGGAGGTCCAGGCCCCCAACCTGGCCCAGTCTCCTGCCGGCCCCTGACCTAATACCCCCAACCCCAAAATGGGCAGTATAGGAAGTAATAAACCTCCCACAAGACAAAGACAAGGGGGTAAAACTGAAACTCAGACACACACACTGCAATTATCCATAGAGGGGAGATAATAAGACACCAGAGGGGATAAACCAAAGGGGAAGGAGAAAGTCACACCAAGGAACTTTCTTACAGCGCAGACAACAAATCGCTGGTCACCAAACAGAAGCTCACCACGGACACCAGGATATCGCAACAGCTAAGCAAAAGCTATCTTTCTTCGGCGCTCCATTGGGAGACCCAGACGATTGGGTGTATAGCTACTGCCTCCGGAGGCCACACAAAGCATTACACTAAAAAGTGTAAGGCCCCTCCCCTTCTGGCTATACACCCCCCGTGGGATCACGGGCTGCTCAGTTTTCAAGCTTTGTGCGAAGGAGGTCAGACATCCACGCATAGCTCCACTGTTTAGTCAGCAGCAGCTGCTGACTATGTCGGATGGAAGAAAAGAGGGCCCATACTAGGGCCCCCAGCATGCTCCCTTCTCACCCCACTCTGTGTCAGCGGTGTTTGTTAAGGTTGAGGTACCCATTGCGGGTACGGAGGCTGGAGCCCACATGCTGCTTTCCTTCCCCATCCCCCTGAAGGGCTCTGGGGAAGTGGGATCTTACCGGCCTCCAGACTCTGAGGCCGGGCTCCATCCACAGACCCGGAGATCCTGCTGGATACGGAGCTGAGTGCCGTCAGGGACAAGGCCCTGCAACATTCAGGTACTCTGTGTCCCCGTACAGACAGGCACAGACACACGCCAGAGTTGCTGGGTGTGCTAGTGCGCCGGGGACAGTAGCGCTGCGCGCCTGGGTCTTATTCACTACAGCTTAGCTGAGTGACTTTCTGTGTTGGGAACTACCGCGCCGACCGCCCCTGGAGCGGCGGCACGGCTGAGACTTGTAGTGCGCCGGGGACTCGCGCTGACCGTGCTTTTACGACGGCAGCGCTCATAAATCTAGTCCCCGGCTTTTGCGGCCTAGCTCCGTTTCGTTCCCGCCCCCAACCCTGTCAATCACGGAAGGGGAGAGACGCTGTACAATCAGTCAGCGCCGAGGGCTGGAGTCTTATTTACATACTCCAGCCCTCTCACTCGGCACAGTGGGACGCCAGTTTCCCGCTCTTGTCTGCAGCACGCCCACGGCCCGCCCCTCTTCACAGGACGCTGGCAGCCATTCCTGCATGCAGTCTGAGCTGGAGAACGGACATAGCCCTGGGAGACCCAGACAAGGGATTCTGGCGACCACACACCCGCTGTAAGCGGGCGGTAAGCAGCACAAAAGTGCTGACCCCACTAGTGCCACAGTGTGATTTAGTGTACTTTTTGTCTGTACCTATATATTGCACTGTACGGTCGCTTCTTGGCTTATACCCCATTGCTCTGAGGAGACAACAGCATGTCATCCGCAAAAAGCAAGGGTGCCAAGGCACAGGCTTTATATGCTACTTGTACCGCATGTGGGGCTGATCTACCGGCAGGTTCCACTGACCCCCATTGTGTATCAGGCATCACAGGCTGAAGGCTCTGACTCGGACGACAGTCCCAGGCAGCCTAAGCGAGCTCGCTGGGAAAGACCCTCGACGTCATCACACTGGTCAGGGTCTCAGCGAGAGGCTTCTCTGTATGATGAGGCAGAGGTAGCTGATCAGGAGTCTAATCCTGAGACCGCTCTCAATCTGGATACTCCTGATGGTGACGCTATGGTAAATGATCTTATAGCGGCCATCAATAGACTGTTGGATATTTCTCCCCCAGCCCCTTCAGCAGAGGAGGCAGCTGCACAGCAGGAGAAATTCCATTTCAGGTATCCCAAGCGTAAATTGAGTACTTTTCTGGACCACTCTGACTTCAGAGAAGCAGTCCAGAAACACCATACTTATCCAGACAAGCGTTTCTCCAAACGTCTTAAGGATACACGTTATCCCTTTCCCCCTGACGTGGTCAAGCGCTGGACCCAGTGTCCAAAAGTGGACCCCCCAATCTCCAGGCTTGCGGCTAGGTCCATAGTTGCAGTGGAAGATGGGGCTTCACTAAAAGATGCCAATGACAGACAGATGGACCTTTTGGTTGAAATCTGTCTATGAAGCTATCGGCGCGTCGTTTGCTCCAGCATTCGCGGCCGTGTGGGCACTCCAAGCTATTTCAGCTGGTCTGGAGCAGGTGGACTCTCTCATACGTCCATCAGTGCCGCAAGTGGCGTCCTTAACCTCGCAAATGTCTGCGTTTGCGACTTACGCTATCAATGCGGTCCTAGACTCCACGAGCCGTACCTCAATGGCGTCCGCCAACTCTGTGGTTTTGCGCAGAGCCTTGTGGTTAAAGGAATGGAAAGCAGATTCTGCTTCCAAAAAATGCTTAACCAGTTTGCCATTATCTGGTGACAGACTGTTTGGTGAGCAATTGGCTGAAATCATTAAACAGTCCAAGGGTAAGGATTCTTCCTTACCCCAGCCCAGATCAAGCAAACCTCAACAGAGGAGAGGACAGTCGAGGTTTCGGTCCTTTCGAGGCTCGGGCAGGGCCCAATTCTCCTCGTCCAAGGGGACTCAGAAGGAGCAGAGGAGCTCAGATTCCTGGCGGGCTCACTCACGCCCAAAGAAAGCAACAGGAGGAACCGCTTCCAAGGCGGCTGCCTCATGACTTTCGGCCTCCTCCCTCCGCATCATCGGTCGGTGGCAGACTCTCCCGCTTTTGCGACATTTGGCTGCCACAGGTCAAGGACCGGTGGGTAACAGACGTTTTGTCTCACGGGTACAGGATAGAGTTCAGTTCTCGTCCTCCGCCTCGGTTCTTCAGAACTTCCCCACATCCCGACCGAACCGATGCCCTTCTGCAGGCGGTATGCTCTCTAAGGGCAGAA
The DNA here is from genome assembly GCF_048569485.1 of Anomaloglossus baeobatrachus. Lineage (NCBI taxonomy): Eukaryota > Metazoa > Chordata > Amphibia > Anura > Aromobatidae > Anomaloglossus > Anomaloglossus baeobatrachus. The sequence goes on from NC_134356.1 coordinate 233,366,576, forward strand.
GGAGTGGTGATCCCTGTTCCTCTTCAGGAACGAGGTCAAGGTTTTTACTCCAATCTGTTTGTGGTGCCAAAAAAGGACGGCTCGTTCCGTCCTGTTCTGGACCTAAAACTGCTCAACAAGCACGTAAAAACCAGGCGGTTCCGGATGGAATCCCTCCGCTCCGTCATTGCCTCAATGTCTCAAGGAGATTTTCTAGCATCAATAGACATCAAAGATGCTTATCTCCACGTGCCGATTGCTCCAGAGCACCAGCGTTTTCTACGCTTCGTGATAGAAGACGATCATCTTCAGTTCGTAGCCCTGCCCTTCGGTCTGGCGACAGCCCCACGGGTTTTCACCAAGGTCATGGCAGCAGTGGTAGCAGTCTTGCACTCTCAGGGACACTCGGTGATCCCTTACTTAGACGATCTGCTTGTCAAGGCACCCTCTCAAGAGGCATGCCAACACAGCCTAAACGTTGCGCTGGAGACTCTCCAGACTTTTGGGTGGATCATCAACTTTTCAAAGTCAAACCTGTCACCGACCCAATCACTGACATACCTTGGCATGGAGTTTCATACTCTCTCAGCGGTAGTGAAGCTTCCGCTGGACAAGCAGCGGTCACTACAGACAGGGGTGCAGTTTCTCCTTCAAGGTCAAGCGCACCCCTTAAGACGCCTCATGCACTTCCTGGGGAAGATGGTGGCAGCAATGGAAGCAGTCCCGTTTGCCCAGTTTCATCTGCGCCCACTTCAATGGGACATTCTCCGCCAATGGGACGGGAGGTCGACGTCCTTAGACAAGAAAGTCCTCCTCTCCCAGACGGCCAAGGACTCGCTTCAGTGGTGGCTTCTTCCCACCTCATTATCACAGGGAAGGTCCTTCCTACCCCCTTCCTGGGAGGTGGTCACGACAGACGCGAGTCTGTCAGGGTGGGGAGCAGTTTTTCTCCACCACAGGGCTCAGGGTACGTGGACTCAGCAGGAGTCCACTCTTCAGATCAATGTTCTGGAAATCAGGGCAGTGTATCTGGCCCTACTGGCCTTCCAACAGTGGCTGGAAGGAAAGCAGATCCGAATTCAGTCGGACAACTCAACAGCGGTGGCATACATCAACCACCAAGGCGGGACACGCAGTCGGCAAGCCTTCCAGGAAGTCCGGCGGATTCTGCTGTGGGTGGAAGCCACGGCCTCCACCATATCCGCAGTTCACATCCCGGGCGTAGAAAACTGGGAAGCAGACTTTCTCAGTCGCCAGGGTATGGATGCAGGGGAATGGTCCCTTCACCCGGACGTGTTTCAGGAAATCTGTCGCCGCTGGGGAATGCCGGACGTCGACCTAATGGCGTCTCGGCACAACAACAAGGTTCCGGCCTTCATGGCGCGGTCTCGCGATCAAAGAGCTCTGGCGGCAGACGCCTTAGTGCAGGATTGGTCGCAGTTCCAGCTGCCCTATGTGTTTCCACCTCTGGCACTCTTGCCCAGAGTGCTACGCAAGATCAGGTCCGATTGCCGCCGCGTCATACTCGTCGCCCCAGACTGGCCGAGAAGGTCGTGGTACCCGGATCTGTGGCATCTCACGGTCGGACAACCGTGGGCGCTGCCAGATCGACCAGACTTGCTGTCACAAGGGCCGTTTTTCCATCTGAATTCTTCGGCCCTGAACCTGACTGTGTGGCCATTGAGTCCTGGATCCTAGCGTCTTCAGGATTATCTCAAGGTGTTGTTGCCACCATGAGACAAGCTAGGAAGCCCACGTCTGCTAAGATCTACCACAGAACGTGGAAGATATTCTTATCCTGGTGCTCTGCTCAGGGAGTGTCCCCCTGGCCATTTGCATTGCCTACGTTTCTTTCCTTCCTGCAGTCTGGGTTGGAAAAAGGTTTGTCGCTCGGCTCCCTTAAAGGGCAAGTCTCAGCGCTATCTGTATTTTTTCAAAAGCGTCTAGCACGACTTCCTCAGGTTCGCACATTCCTGCAGGGAGTTCGTCACATCGTCCCTCCGTACAAACGGCCGTTAGACCCATGGGATCTGAACAGGGTACTAGTTGCTCTCCAGAAGCCGCCCTTCGAGCCTCTGAGGGATGTTTCACTTTCTCGACTCTCACAGAAAGTGGCCTTTCTAGTAGCGGTCACGTCTCTTCGGAGGGTGTCCGAACTGGCAGCGCTGTCATCTAAAGCTCCCTTCCTGGTGTTTCACCAGGACAAGGTAGTGCTGCGCCCGATCCCGGAGTTTCTCCCTAAGGTGGTATCCTCTTTTCATCTCAATCAGGATATCTCCTTACCTTCTCTTTGTACTCATCCAGTTCATCGGTATGAAAAGGATTTACATTTGTTAGATCTGGTGAGAGCACTCAGAATCTACATTTCCCGCACGGCGCCCCTGCGCCGCTCGGACGCACTCTTTGTCATTGTCGCTGGTCAGCGCAAAGGGTCGCAGGCTTCCAAATCCACCCTGGCTCGATGGATCAAGGAACCAATCCTTGAAGCCTACCGTTCTGCCGGGCTTCCGGTTCCTTCAGGGCTGAAGGCCCATTCTACCAGAGCCGTGGGTGCGTCCTGGGCATTACGACACCAGGCTACGGCTCAACAGGTGTGCCAGGCAGCTACCTGGTCGAGTCTGCACACTTTCACCAAACATTATCAGGTGCATACCTATGCTTCGGCGGACGCCAGCCTAGGTAGAAGAGTCCTACAGGCGGCGGTTGCCTCCTCGTAGGGAAGGGCTGTTATTGCAGCTCTAACATGAGGTATTAATTTACCCACCCAGGGACTGCTTTTGGACGTCCCAATCGTCTGGGTCTCCCAATGGAGCGCCGAAGAAGAAGGGAATTTTGTTACTTACCGTAAATTCCTTTTCTTCTAGCTCCAATTGGGAGACCCAGCACCCGCCCTGTTTCCTTCGGGATTTTTGGTTTTTTCGGGTACACATGTTGTTCATGTTGAACGGTTTTCAGTTCTCCGATGTTCTTCGGATTGAATTTGTTTAAACCAGTTATTGGCTTTCCTCCTTCTTGCTTTGGCACTAAAACTGAGCAGCCCGTGATCCCACGGGGGGTGTATAGCCAGAAGGGGAGGGGCCTTACACTTTTTAGTGTAATGCTTTGTGTGGCCTCCGGAGGCAGTAGCTATACACCCAATCGTCTGGGTCTCCCAATTGGAGCTAGAAGAAAAGGAATTTACGGTAAGTAACAAAATTCCCTTCTTGTCAGTCTCCTACTACACTCCCCAGCCTTAAAGGGAACCAAACATCAGGATTTTGGTATATAAGGTAACGCCAGTGCAGTACTGGCACTATCAGGCACAGGCTGTACATACCATTAGTGGGCAGCTCGGATGTTTAGGCTGTGAAATCCAAGTTTAAAAAGTTTGAAAATTCATCCACCTTTTGATTGACGTGTGCCCCTCTGCTGATAATGTCCGGGCGGATTATGCACATGATTCATGCACCCCCCTCTCCCCGCCGCCTGTTCCTCCCTCTCTCTGACTGTATGCAAATTTTCTCTTCAGTTACACGGGGTCGGAGTTGGCGCCTGCGCATAGCGCTTACCTCCGCCGCTGTGTTTCTGAAGCCCGCAGTACCTAGTATTGTGCATGCGCCCTCGCTTCTTCAGATCTCGTTGTGACCGCGGGAGTGCGCGCGGTCACAACAGGACTGGAGAACAGCTGATCTTACCCCAATTAGCTGCAGCAGACGTCTGCTATGATATCGTCTGCTGCAGCTAATCGGTAAGATCAAGAACATGCTTGAGGATAAGAAAAGTGAAGTCAGTTGGATACTGGAAAATTACTCAATTCTGTCATTTACGACATTTGCACAAAAAAAGTGATAGCACAGGTTTCCAGTATTCAGACTTAAGGGCACTTTACACGCTGCGATATCGCTATCAATATCGCTAGCGAGCGTAGCCGCCCCCGTTGGTTGTGCGTCACGGGCAAATCGCTGCCCGTGCAGCACAACATCGCTTACACCTGTCACACGGACTTACCTTCCCTGCGACGTCGCTGTGGTCGACGTTCCGCCTCCTTTCTAAGGGGGCGGTTCGTGTGGCGTCACAGCGACGTCACACGGCAGCCGTCCAATAGAAGCGGAGGGGCGTAGATGAGCGGGCGGAATATCCCGCCCACCTCCTTCCTTCCTCATTGCCGGTGGACGCAGGTAAGGAGATGTTCATCGTTCCTGCGGTGTCACACATAGCAATGTGTGATGCCGCAGGAACGACGAACAACCAGCGACATGCACCACCAACGATATTATGAAAAGGAGCGACGTGTCAACGATCAACGATTTTTGACGTTTTTGCGATCGTTGATCGTCGCTCCTAGGTGTCACACGCTGCTATGTTTCTAACGACGTGACCCCGACGATATATCGTTAGCGATGTCGCAGCGTGTAAAGCACCCTTTAGATTAGGCACTATCATGGCTTGAAAGCTGCCAAGTCATAGTGAAACAAAATGAAAAAAACTTTTTTGTAGAAAACTATTTCAGTAAATCATTATAGTAAAGTTAGATCTTCCATTCATATGATGCAGAAGCCATTAATCCACAGAACCCGACCTTGTTTGATACTTAGGTCTTTGCTAGCTGATGATTTTAATAAGATCTAAGGTGAACAAGAAGAAGAAACAGAGCTTACCATCGCTTGCTGTTAAAACGATCAACTGTGCGAGAAATCCAAGGCCAGTGGATGCTAGTTTCCTGCTGGTGAGCACAGCAAGACAAGTGAAAAAACAGGGAACGGAATATCCAGCACTGCCATCCGGTGAAATTAGAAACAATTTATTTGAAATCCATTAAAAAAGTGTATTAAAAGAATCTATAGTAACTTTGCAAACTGACATGTTTCTGACTAGACGTCCTTAGTGATAGCATGACTAAGGCCATCTGGCCAGAAATGCGTCAAATTTGCAATATTACTGTGGATTCTATTAATTGACTTTTTTTTAATGAATTTCAAATAACTTGTTTCTAATTTTACCTAATGGCAATGCTGGATTTTCCTTTCGCTGTTTTTTCACTTGCATTGCTGAGATCTAAGGTGCAAGACCCGAGTCACCTGTTAAGTATCCCGATTTACAGACCGTGCAACTCAAACTAAAATACAAAATAAACCACCCTCTTTCTCTCCTTCATTAACCCCAAAACACCCAGTTCCAACGTAATCCACACGTGGTCACTCAACAATTCCAGCTCTGCTACATTACTGGAGCCACAGCGCATGGACACAGAATATGACCGCATGCTGTGGGCTTCGGACAGAAGGTGAGCCGCAGCGATGTGGTACCATGGGAACCTTCATCTTTGAGCACAAATAAACCGAGTGACGTCACCGCTTATCACTGCGGTTCAGTTTCTGCCTGAAGCCCACAGCATGTGGTCATGTTCTATACCCGTGTGCTGTGCCTTTAATATGTATGTAGCAGAGCTGGAATCGTTGTGGGACTTCATGTGGATTACGTCGGAACGGGATGTTTTTGGGGTTAATAAAGGGGAGAAAGAGTGTGTGTTTTTTTGTATTTTATTTCAAACTAGCTGTAGTACCCGGCATTGCCCGGGATAGTAACTGTCTCTTTGTCTCTCTCCCAGTCTCTGTTCTTTCTCCCTCTCTGTCTGTATCTCTCTGTCTGTTTGTCTGTCTCTCTCTATCTCTTTGTCTGTCTGTCTCTCTCTCTATCTCTTTGTCTGTCTGTCTCTTTCCCTGTCTCTCTGTCTGTCTCTCTCCCTCTCTTTCTCTGTCTCTCTATCTCTTTCCCTGTCTGTCTTTCTTTCCCTGTCTGTCTCTTTGTCTGTCTCTGCCTGTGTCTGTCTGTCTCTTTCCCTGTCTGCCTCTTTCTCTGTCTTCCTTTCTGTCTCTCTCCCTCTCTGTCTCTTTCCCTCTCTGTGTCTGTCTCATTGTCTATCTCTTTGCCTGTCTCTTTCTCTGTCTGTGTCTGTCTGTCTCTGTCTCTTTCCCTGGCTGCATTGTGACACACCAACATTTTTCTGAAGTTCTGGCTGCATTTTGGCTCCCAGCTCCATTGACTTTAATGGGGCAGGTTTTTTGACGAATAACTGTAAAGCGTGGGGTTAAAATTTCCCCTCAAAACATAGTGTATGACGTTCCCTGAGTCAAATGAGATGTCTGTGCAATATTTTGTGATTGGAAATACAACGGTGCAGATTCCTTTAGCGGACATGCTTTATCGTTGCTGGGTATCATAATATGGGGGGACACTACACCACTTTTTTTATTTATTTTTACATTATAGCCATGCACACAGCATCTGTCACACAGGATGGGGGCGCATCCCTCTGTATTTGCTCTCATGATGTCTTCTCTCTATGGTAGACTTAGATACTGAAACACTCACTTCCTGGAGAATGTTCTTTACTAGTTTTGATGTTGGGAGGAGTTTTCCTTCACCTTGGAAAGGATTCTGTGATTGTCCACTATTGTTGTCTTCCGTGTACGTTCAGGCCTTTTTGCATTCCCAAGCTCACCAGTGCATTCTATTATTTGCAGAATGTACCAAACTATTGATGTGGCCACCCCCAACATTTTTGCTATCTTGTGGATTTCTTTTTTTTGTGCTTAATGATCTGTTTCTTTTCCATTGAGAGCTGGGTTGTTTCAAAGCAACAGCCTCCAAATGCAAATACTTCACCTGGAATCAGCTCCAGACCTTTCACCTGCTTAATTGATGATGGATTAAGTAAGGAATAGCCTATGCAGCCCATTAAAGAACTTTTGAGATAATTGTCCTACTTTGGTCCCTTTAGAAAGAGGCAGTTACATATTAAAGAGATGTAATTCCTAAACCCTTTCTCCAATGAGGATGTGAATACCCTCAAATTAAAGCTGAGAGTCTGCTATTTAAGCTCATATTGATTATATAACTGTATCTTGAACATAGTTTTGTAAACAGCTGAAAAGTTAAAACTTTTTTCACTGTGCAAATATTTTTGGATCTAACTGTATATCTATGTTTTTCATAGATAGAACTTGCACCTATTATAGTCTATGGAGCTGTTTACATGTCTGTGTATTTTTGTAGTCCGAGTGGTTCACACAAAATTTTGGAGACCTGTCCAATTTTGATCTGAGTCTCAGATCTAACTTGCTAAACCAAGTGTCATGGTTCCGATGTGCTGAACATCCTTTATTGTTTTGTTCTGTCATGCTCTCCTGCAGAGCCGGTGTTGTTTTATTGTGCAGAGCGTTTTGCAGGTTGGATGCTCTGCTGGTTCTTGAGCTCCTTTGGACGGGTTATTTTGCAGCACTGGGTTCCACGCTGGTCCTGGGAGGTACTTACACCCATGCTTCTCGTTCCCGGTGATTGCTCTGCTTCATTAGGGGGGAGTGTTAGCTATGGACGTCGCCAGTCATACTTCCTGGTTACCGTTATGCTATTGTCTCCTGTGGTGCTCAGTGATATGATCTTGGCCTCTCAACTCTGGACTGCTGCTGACCCTCCTCTGCCTGCCCCTCTGTTTCAGTTGTTACTTCCCTACTTCTGACCTCAGACATCCTCCTGACGACGTCACCGCCTGCTCCCTGTATTCTGTTCGTACTCTCCTGCAAACCTGACCCTCGCCTTGTATCCTGACCTCATGTTTGTCTGCCCCCCGGGTACTGTTGTGTCCTTCTGGTTCTGACCTCGGTCTGTCTGACTAGCTCTTCGTTCACTGCATGCATGTAGTATATAGCGCCACCTAGTAACACTCATCACAGCACCTCTCTGGGTCCGTGGAAAAATTGGACAGCAATTGGATGGCATTGTGTTTTTCATGAACTGTTTGATAGAACTGGAGAAACCTTAATCAGTTAATTTTCTTCATCCTAGAAAAGCTGCCGAAACTCTGACCAAACACTGAGGGTACATGAGGCCTTTCTTGTTTTTGCATTGACACTCACTGTGCATATGAGGCTGTATCACATAAGAGGGGAGAAATCATATATAGCATCAAGCCTTCTTCTTAGTTTACTTGCATAGTCATGACTTTCGTACTTGTATACATATATACTTGTCTTTTGTTTCCTTGAAATGAATGTAAACATAAATCTATCTGATTATCCTAAACTAGGCCAAGGAAAGTGCAAAGTGGAAGAAAGAAGCAATGGATCTGAGCATACTTATTGTCGCTGAACCTTTGTTGTCAGGGAAAAAGCACAAACACAATGTACAGGTTATTGTGAAGCAGAATATGATAGCTGAGTTACCCGACTATCTTGGAATTATTGGACTACAAGGTATGTGAATAACATTACTCTCTTTATGCTTTTTAAAGTCTATTACATTTTCCCAGTGTCATTCATAGTAGCCTATAAACTCATGCTATTCATGTACTGCATATTATGAATCCATAATGAATTGCCGATAATAACATTCATGTAAAAAAATAACATTCTCCTCAATTATATGATGCGTTATTGTTACCGAACGTGTCCACCAGATGGCGCCGTTATAAAGGAAATCAAATTAAGTTCTCCTGCAGCCAGTTCCAACTTATCTAATATATTCACTGTTTGCTTCTGTTTGACTCCATATACTTACACTTTTAACCCTTTTGAATATTTTCTAAAGCGACTTAGTCTATTGTAATATTCTATCTCTAGTATCCGCAGAAAATAAGTTCTTCCTGGGTAAGATAAGTCAAGAGTAAGAAGGTGAAGATGCCTCATTAAAGCATGGTGCGCGCTTCCAGTCAAACTGATTAACGTTTTCCCTTCTGAGGGGACAACCCGACAAGTTAAAATATGCATGAGATTGCATAGTGATTATGCATCTTAAAACATTAAACACTGCTCGGAATCAGCAGACTTTCCTTGTGTACATTACTGATTTTGTTTGAGATTCTTTAATGAAGAAGAAAGGTGTCTGCATACCAAGCACCCCACACTCCCAACTTGTATCACATCTTCCAATAAATATCCATATAGCAATAGCCATAAACAAATGTAACTTCAAATAAAAGAGCCATTAGGCATCCGTATGAAACATTGCGTTGCATATAAATTCAGAATTTTGCTATGTGTGCAAACAGTGCAGATATATGTAAGAGACAATATGTAAGCAATAAACGTAGTAGCTCTATAATAATGTGTGCATTCCGGATTATCTTTAATAATCATTAATTGATGGACTGATCTTACATTATAGGTGAACCCATAAACAGATCTACAGATGATCACATCACACTGGCAGAGATTCTGTACTCATGTGTGTGTCGCTCCTCTCAGGTAATGGGTCTTGACAGTTTTCTACTTGTAAGCATTGTACAACATCTCTTCTTAAAGGTATCAATTACTGGGCTGCTTACTGTAGTTTTGATAGAATCGCTGTTTTATCCTTTGCAAATCAACCAGTTCTTTGAAGGCTGAGCTCTTTATCAGCAGGAGATTATCATTAGAGGACTAGTAAGCCTGCTGCCATGTAGTCCAACCACACCCCCATCATTGTTAGGTGCTGTCTGCCTACACACAATAGGCAGACAGTGCCAAACAATGATGGGGGTGTGGTTGGACTACATGGCAGCAGGCTTACTAGTCCTCTAATGATAATAGGTAGACAGTGCCAAACAATGATGGAGATATGGTTGGACTACATGGCAGCAGGCTTACTAGTCCTCTAATGATAATAGGTAGACAGCGCCAAACAATGCTGGGGGTGTGGTTGGACTACATGGCAGCAGGCTTACTAGTCCTCTAATGATAATAGGTAGACAGCGCCAAACAATGCTGGGGGTGTGGTTGGACTACATGGCAGCAGGCTTACTAGTCCTCTAATGATAATAGGTAGACAGCGCCAAACAATGATGGTGGTGTGGTTGGACTACATGGCAGCAGGCTTACTAGTCCTCTAATGATAATAGGTAGACTGCGCCAAACAATGATGGGGGTGTGGTTGGATTACATGACTGCAGGCTTATTAGTACTTTAATGATAATAGGTAGACAGCGCCAAACAATGATGGGAGTGTGGTTGGACTACATGGCAGCAGGCTTACTAGTCCTCTAATGATAATAGGTAGACAGCACCAATCAATGATAGCGGTGTGATTGGACTACATGGCAGCAGGCTTACTAGTCCTCTAATGATAATAGGTAGACAGCGCCAATCAATGATAGGGGTGTAACTGGACTACATGGCAGCAGGCTTACTAGTACTCTAATGATAATAGGTAGACAGCGCCAATCAATGATAGGGTGTGGTTGGACTACATGGCAGCAGGCTTACTATAACTCATGATAATAGGTAGACAGTGCCAAACAATGATGGGGGTATGGTTGGACTACATGGCAGCAGGCTTACTAGTACTCTAATGATAATAGGTAGACAGTGCCAAACAATGATGGAGATATGGTTGGACTACATGGCAGCAGGCTTACTAGTCCTCTAATGATAATAGGTAGACAGCGCCAAGCAATTATGGGGGTATGGTTGGATTACATGACTGCAGGCTTACTAGTCCTCTAATGATAATCTCCTGCTGATAAAACACTTATATTAGCAAACTTTCAGCAAGCAAGTTACACATTGCTGGAATCAGAGTCTCTGTTATGCTGCTCTCAGATTAGGTGACAAAAATCTGGTGATGGATTCCCTTTAATACCTAAAAATTCAGCTAAAATATTCAATGTCACAGTTTGCCAGGTAAAGGAATCTGTAATGAAAGGGTTTACTTGGAACAGATACTATTTAATGGCAGTCGTCTTAGCCTAATAAAATAATTGATCTACATTTAGAAGGAGCATGGATTTTTTACCCTCAAGAACTGCTATCATATCACTATGAGATGTTTTAATGCAATACAAGGGTTGTCCTATGAAAACATAGAATGGCATCAAATGTGTGATCACTGGCAATCAGACTGCTGACATCCCCAATGATCCAGAATATGGAAGATCCAATGTCCCCTGTGTAAATAGACCTTTAGTGAGCATGTGCAACCACTGCTCTTTTACCTATGTATAACTTTTATTTACAGTTTGCAGATCAGGTTTTGCAATTGCTCACACAAGGGAATTTGAGACCCCGAACGATTATAAATGTATCACCTATACTGCGTATTGGTAATATGTATTGTTTGAGACAGCCCTTTACGTCACAGTTTGGGGTAATGGAAAAGGTTAAAATTCTAACTAAGTACTGAGGTTTAGGTTCTATAGTCCTACTTGGAGTTCCTCATGCATCAGCTGAAGCTAAACCCCCTAGTTTACCAACCATAATACTTTCCTCATGCTTATTAATGTATGAGAAGAATTTAAAATGATCTTAGCATGGGGTAACTGGTGCTAGATTCAAGCGAATGGGGATATTTCTAATCTGCCTCATGTAAAACCTCTGCCTTTGCCCAACATTTTGAAAAAAAAGGGCCTTCTAAAAGCTTCACAAATCTTATAAGGTGGAATTTTTTTGTTTTCAATTTGATCATTTAAAGAGGACCCGTCACCAGGTCATAAGTGACCAGTTTTTTTTCTTTATTTTTTCTCGCTGCTGCCATGAATAAGCCTGTTTTTTTTGTAGTTGTTTATATTCTGTAAATCCCCCATATGATTCCAGTGATATGGTCCTTTTTATTTAGTGCTAGTTTTTATGGAGTTTACTAAGGAGGCGTGGCTCACAATTCTCTGGGGACGTGTCTTTAGGCTGTTCTGCATTATAACCCTCTTAACCAAGCACCTCTGGTTAAGACCATGCAAAGTAGCTGCAGATAACAGGGCCCAAATCTCTGCAACCGTGTGGTCGATTTTCAAGAAACAAAAAAATGGAGTATTCAGCGTAGCAACTGAAATAAAATAAGAGCAAAACCTGGTCACCTAAGATCTTGTAACATGATCCCTTTTAAATCTTCATTTTGGTTTGGTGAGATCAGATTTTTTCAGTTCTTTTCAATTATGACATGCAATTCAGTCTTCTACCCAGCTTCTTGTTCTGTGTGATGGCAAGCCAATTACTGCATTTTTATTTATTTAGTGCCAATGTTTGTGGTTTATGACAAGGGGGCTTGATTTACAATATAGTAATGCAGAGCAGTAATACATCATATTAGAGAGAGAGGAGTGGAACCAGTGTCTACAGAGAAAGCGATTACACAGGTTACATCAGGTACAGTGATGGAAAGGAGAGACGTGACTGCAGAATCTACAGATGACAGTGTAAGTGATCGGACACGGAGGCAGAATCTACAGAGGAAGGTGGAAGTGATCGGATACGGAGGCAGAATCTACAGAGGAAGGTGGAAGTGATCGGACACAGAGGCAGAATCTACAGAGGAAGGTGGAAGTGATTGTACATGGAGGCAGAATCTACAGAGGAAAGTGGAAGTGGTCGGACGTAGAGGCAGAATCTACAGAGGAAGCTGCAAGTGATCGGACATGAAGGCAGAATCTACAGAGGAAGCTGCAAGTGATTGGACACTGAGGCAGAATCTACAGAGGAAGGTGGAAGTGATCGGACACGGATGCAGATTCTACAGAGGAAGGTGGAAGTGATTGTACATGGAGGCAGAATCTACAGAGGAAAGTGGAAGTGATCATACATGCATGCAGAATCTACAGAGGAAGGTGGAAGTGATCATACATGCAGGCAGAATCTACAGAGGAAGGTGGAAGTGATCATACATGCAGGCAGAATCTACAGAGGAAGCTGAAAGTGATTGGACACGGAGGCAGAATCTACAGAGGAAGGTGGAAGTGATCGGACACGGATGCAGAATCTACAGAGGAAGGTGGAAGTGATTGTACATGGAGGCAGAATCTACAGAGGAAAGTGGAAGTGATTGGACATGAAGGCAGAATCTACAGAGGAAAGTGGAAGTGATCATACATGCAGGCAGAATCTACAGAGGAAAGTGGAAGTGATCGTACATGGAGGCAGAATCTACAGAGGAAAGTGGAAGTGATCGTACATGGAGGCAGAATCTACAGAGGAAGAGGGAAGTGATCGTAAATGGAAGCAGAATCTACAGAGGAAGGTGGAAATGATCGAACATGCAGAGTCTACAGAGGAAGGTGGAAGTGACCATACATTGAAGCAGAATCTACAGAGGAAGGGGGAAATGATCAGACGTGCAGGCAGAATCTACAGAGGAAGGTGGAAGTGATTGTACATGGAGGCAGAATCTGTAGAGGAAAGTGGAAGTGATCAGACATGGAGGCAAAATCTCCAGAGGAAGGGGGAAGTGATTGGACACGGAGGCAAAGTCTCCAGAGGAAGGGGGAGTGATTGGACACGGAGGCAAAGTCTCCAGAGGAAGGGGGAGTGATTGGACACGGAGGCAAAATCTCCAGAGGAAGGGGGAGTGATGGGACATGGAGGCAGAATCTGCAGGCAGTGATCGCACACAGTCTAGCAGCATCATATCAGGACAAGCCACTATATTACAAAGGGAAGTAGTACAGGAATAGTTGATGGCTCAGTGGTTAGCACTGCAGTCTTGCAACGCTGGGGTCCTGGGTTCAAATCCCACCAAGGACACCATCTGCAAGGACTCTGTATGTTCTCCCCATGTTTGTGTGGGTTTCCTCCGGGTTCACCGGTTTCCTCCCACACTCCAAAGACATACAGATAGGGAATTTAGATTATGAGGACAGTGATGCCTTTGTATGTAAAGTGCTGGAGAATTAACAGCGCTATATAAATGAATAAATATTATTATTATTATGGCAGAAAGTTAGTGCTAATTAAATCAGCGTTCCAGATCTCACATCCCCCATGTACTTCTGGATAGGGCTCCTAATTAGGGGGTCTAAATGGGAATGAAGTTTACGTTCTTAGTGCAACCTGTTTCTAATTCAATGTATCACAAAACTCTATTCATGTCAAGGTGTCCATAGAATTTAAAGCTTTTAAAATTTATAAACAGCAAAATCAAAATGGATAAAAATGCATAAATATGTCCATAAGTTTGCCCATATACCAGTTGTGTGAGGTTATTGTCACATGAAACACCATACAAATCTATAGAGATGAGCGCAATGTCTCTTCTCCAACTAAATCCTATCTCCAGCCACACAGATATGTGCAGGAACACATTAACAATAAAAGTAGACACTCATTTTATCTTTTTCAAAAAGAATCTGAAATTTAAATGAGAAATTATTGAAAGCTGTGAGTGATAGATAATCCATTAACGTATGCGTCACTGCAAACAGTCAGAAGGACTGACAAGAAATCAGTGAGACTTGACAGGTTTTGTCTAGGTCTGCATATAAATCAATCACGGGGACTGCTTTGTGTACAGTAAATGGGGATTGCCATTCCTCTGCTATTGTGAGGGGACAATATGCTCTGCTGGAAAGCATTTATTGTTTAGGAAAAAATCAAATAGATATATCAACTATTTAAAGGGAACAGGCAAGTCAAATTATATGCTCACCTATGTGCGCTGTAGTCTTTTATCCAGAAATGAAATCTCTGGGATGCTAAGGGTGTGTTTGGATCGTGGATAAAACAATGTGTAAAATTCCATCCAAACTAGTGCATGTGGTTTTGCCTTGGTTTTCGTTATGGATGCAGTTTTTATGGGTAAAATATATTCAATTTATACATTTTACCTGTAAAAGTTGCAGTCACATCAATAACCATGGAAAACCTGCATGCGGTTCTTAGGATGTGGTTTTAACCTCACAATCTGAATGCACCCTTTGTCCTGTTATTCCTTGTACCATTCTTCGTACCACTCCTCCATCCACTCTTCGTACCACTCCTCATACCACTTTTTGCACTACTCCTCGTACTACTCCTTGTACTACTTAATCATTTTATTGAAAACTACTGTCAGATATAGAGGTTTGGCAGATTCTAGAATGCATGTGGTATTTAGGATGTGGTTTTAACCTCACAATCTGAATACATCCATCGTTTCATACTACTAGTCTTACCACTCCTCTTACCACTCTTATTACCTCTTATTATACTCCTCCTTGTACCTCTCATTATACCACTGCTTGTACCCCTCCTCATACTACTTCTGGTACCACTCCTTGTACCATTCCACATATGACTTGTACCCCTCCTCATACTACTTCTGGTACCACTCCTTGTACCATTCCACATATGACTTGTACCCCTCCTCATACTACTTCTGGTACCACTCCTTGTACTATTCCACATATGACTTGTACCCCTCCTCATACTACTTCTAGTACCACTCCTTGTACTATTCCACATATGACTTGTACCCCTCCTCATACTACTTCTGGTACCACTCCTTGTACCATTCCACATATGACTTGTACCCCTCCTCATACTACTTCTGGTACCACTCCTTGTACCATTCCACATATGACTTGTACCCCTCCTCATACTACTTCTGGTACCACTCCTTGTACTATTCCACATATGACTTGTACCCCTCCTCATACTACTTCTAGTACCACTCCTTGTACTATTCCACATATGACTTGTACCCCTCCTCATACTACTTCTGGTACCACTCCTTGTACCATTCCACATATGACTTGTACCCCTCCTCATACTACTCACTGTACCCTTCTTCGTACCACTCCTCATACCAATAGTCATAGGTAATCTGTCATCATTAAAATGGAGTTCAATTTACAGATATCATATTATAGATCAGAAAGAGCTGAGCAGATTGATATATAGTCTTGTGAGAAAGCATTCAGTATAACCGATGTTTTCATTCTTTAATCCTATTCTCCTTCTGGATCTTCAGTCCAGCGGGCTTTCCTATCAGTGACTGACAGCTATCTATCTGTATGCACACTTATACAAGGGCAGATGTCAGTCACTGATAGGACCGCCCCCTGGACACAAACTGCCACAAAAAGTAGAGGATTAAATAAATAAAACACAGGTTATACTGAAGTTTATGCAGTTTTTTTGCTATAGGATCTATGCTATTTAAAAGTATGTGTATATAATGAATCTAATAAATCTAATTACTATGGTGTTGGCTTTCACCATACATTTAAGGGATAATCAGTTGATTCATGCCGCTGGCAAGGAACTTGTCAGCTGATTCATGCCGCTGGGAAGGAACTTGTCAGCTGATTCATGCCGCTGGCAAGGAACTTGTCAGCTGATTCATGCCGCTGGCAAAGAACTTGTCAGCTGATTCATGCCGCTGGCAAAGAACTTGTTAGCTGATTCATGTCGCTGGCAAGGAACTTGTCAGCTGATCCATGCCGCTGGCAAAGAACTTGTCAGCTGATTCATGCCGCTGGCAAAGAACTTGTCAGCTGATTCATGCCGCTGGCAAAGAACTTGTTAGCTGATTCATGCCGCTGGCAAAGAACTTGTTAGCTGATTCATGTCGCTGGCAAGGAACTTGTCAGCTGATCCATGCCGCTGGCAAAGAACTTGTCAGCTGATTCATGCCGCTGGCAAAGAACTTGTCAGCTGATTCATGCCGCTGGCAAAGAACTTGTTAGCTGATTCATGCCGCTGGCAAAGAACTTGTTAGCTGATTCATGTCGCTGGCAAGGAACTTGTCAGCTGATCCATGCCGCTGGCAAAGAACTTGTCAGCTGATTCATGCCGCTGGCAAAGAACTTGTCAGCTGATTCATGCCGCTGGCAAAGAACTTGTTAGCTGATTCATGCCGCTGGCAAAGAACTTGTTAGCTGATTCATGCCGCTAGCAAGGAACATGTTTGCTTATTCATGCTGCTGGCAAGGAACTTGTCAGCTGATTCATGCCGCCCAAACCACGGGCACCATGAGAGAACGTTTTTGTTATTGCAGAGAGAAGTGGTGGGGACAGACTTTTATGACCAGTAATCCTAGTCACCTCCTCTCCAGCTACTGTCTTGAAGTATTTTTTCTCTGAAAATCTGCATTCTGCCAGAATAAAACATACACATGTGCAATAATGGAGCCAGTCGCGGACTCCTCATGCCTGACACATATCCTTTAATGTGACTTGTGTGACATCTTCATTCTCTCCATAACACTTCTACTTGATTTTTCAGGATGTCCAGCCCGACAGAGATATTGTCATTGATGGCATATTATTCCTGTGGCAAAAATGCAAAGCTGGAGTGCAGCGAATGCAAGCTGGATTAGATGGATGCAAATTTGTACAAAAATGTGAAATGAATAGCAAGGTATTATCCATCGTATAGTTTGGTTTCCACTTGGGACTCTATTATTTTGGGCTGTAGCTCACAACTCTACGTAGGAAGACTGACAGCTAATTTTGATAATTAACATGCTTTTCTAGAGAGAAAAAAATAAGTGTTTGAAAATTACAACCAGCCACCAAGGAATAGCTAGCTTTCAGATTTTGTGACAAAGAAACCCCTTTACTAAACCTGACTGGCCAAGGGCTTTACTTCGTTTTTTTCCTTATTATTAAATTAGCTAATTAGAGATTGGAGAGATCAAAAAAATAACATGAAATGTCTAATAAATGTTAAAATTTCTTCTCCACTGAAAAAGTATGAACATCACTTTATCTATTTAAATAAAGAAAGAATGATGGGTCTACCACTTCTTAATGACTACAGTAGACTTTGGAATGAACTCCGGTTTGGAGGAAAGATGGGAGCCAAGCCAATTGTGGGCCGCCAACTCATAATATGAAGAACAGAGAAAATGGCGCTTTTATTATTATTATTATTATTATTATTATTATTATTATTATTATTTCTTTATAGAGCACCATTGATTCCATGGTGCTGTACATGAGAAGGGGGTTACATACAGAATACATATACAAGTTACAATAGACAGACTGGTACAGAGGGAAGAGGGCCCTGCCCTTGCGGGCTTACATTCTGAAGGATTTTGGGGAGGAGACAGTAGGTGGGGTGTAGGTTGGGCGGCAGCTCCGCACGGGGGTGGGGCAGTGGGCTCATTGAAGGTTATAGGCATTTCTGAACAGGTGAGTTTTCAGGTTCCGTTTGAAGTTTGTAAGTGTAGTAGATAGTCTGACGTGTTGAGGCAGCGAGTTCCAGGAGCCTGGGGATGCTCGGGAGAAGTCTTGGAGTCGGTTATGTGAGGAGCGAATGAGAGAGGAGGAGAGAAGGAGATCTTGGGAGGACCGAAGATTACGTTTTGGAGTGTAGGGAGAGATTAGTTCAGAGATATACGGAGGAGACAGATTATGGATGGCTTTGTAGGTCAGTGTTAGTAGTTTGAATTGGATACGATGGAAGATTGGGAGCCAATGGAGGGCGCTTCCAATTTCCTTTAAAGGAAACCTGAAAGCTGATACATGCTGCCCAAATCGTGGACAACATGTATCAGGCACTGGCTGTGTTATCCAAGCCAGGTTTGTTTGACTCTGAAACGCTGCAGTGTTCAGAGAAAAACATACTTTAATAGCTGGCTGAGGACTAAACCACACTGTAGACTAGTTGGACAAGCAGATCGCCAGCAGCTTCTCCTCACCCACAGACAGGTCTCTACTTATGTCTACATATAATCAGAGATCTGTCAGTCCATGGCAGTGGGTGGTGAGAAACCGCCAGGGACCAACATGTCTGACTAGTCTTCCATGCCGCTTGATCCTTCCAAAACGCCGCAGCATATCAAAGTCAAACATACCTGGCGGTTTGAGTGATGGTTTGGGCAGCATGTATCAGCTATCAGGTTCCCTTTCAATTAATCTACTCTATTATTTAAATCTTTAGATTACATATTAAACGGATCCTCCACATGATCTAAGGCAATTGGACCTGCTGTTTTCCCTTTTTCTTTTTCTTCATGTAAAGGAAATGTAATTTTAAATTTATTTATAAATGCCTTTTTACTAGAAACTCATTTTGTTTTGGGAGGTGATCCTTATAAAATATAAATAACACAAGAGCTTTTGAGCATGTGCAGTAGAAGCTTCAAACCCATTTCATATGTCGATAATCTGATCTAACAGTGGAGATAACATGTGTGCTGATGTAAGAAGAAGCTGATCACACTGCTGTTCATCCAGTTTTTCTGATGTAACACTGGATACACCATTGGTGCAGAGGTAAGCAGAGGCTGCTCACACTGCTGTCCATCCTATCTTTCTGCTCTAATACTGGAGATTCCAAAGGTGCTGAGGAAAGATGAGAATGCTCACACTGCTGTCTACCTTGTATTTCTAATCTGGAGATACAAGGGATGCCGACGTAGTAATAAGCTGCTCACACTGCTGTTTTCCCTGTCTTTCTGACCTTATACTGGAGATATCGGGTGTGCAGATGTAAGAATAAGCTATTCACACTGCTGTCCACCATGGTAGACTGAATTCTGAATGGCTGTTGTGAATAGAGATAAGCAAACCTGAAGTTCGGAGTTCAGAGTTCACACCAAACACAGACTTTACAAAAAAAATAGAGTTCAGATTCGGAGTTCGGGTGCTTTACATATGAACACCATTCACATGAGCACTGCTGCACTGGGGTATGCTCAGTGCTCAGCCCAGTGCAAGCTGCTTGCAGTGTTTGAACGGTTCACACTGGGGGTAACAACAGTATGATCGGATATAGTGCACACCTAAAAAAAAAAGAAATGTAAAAACCCCTCCCACCCTTCCCGAGAAGTCATCTGTTAATGGCTGGCTGCATGTGGGTGGATACCCAAACCGCCCAATTAGTGAATTACATTGGGGTTCAGGTCAAGTCTGGGTCTCAACCCGAACTTTATCTAAGGTGCGGCTGCAACCGCCAAACGGAACTTCCACGGGTTCACTCATCTCAAGTTATGAACTGAAGCTCGACAGTGGGTGAAATCTCTTATCTCTAGGATAATATACTCTGGTTCCCCTTCAGAACATATAGGTAATCGCCAGATCTCAGCAATAGGTTTCTACTGCACATGCTCACGATCACCTGTATACTAACATTCCAGGTCAGGTTTCTATCAATGTAATATGACAGCAGCCATTTTCATGTACTATAACTATAGTGATTACTTGTCAAGACAAAATGAACTCGATTTCCTGATTAAAAGTATTTAGAAATGTATTTATGATGACATTTCTTTTAACCCCTTCCCGACATTGGACATATCGGTATGTCCTACTCTGTAGTACGTACCCACAGGAGCTGTACCCTCTTGATCGTTGCAAGAAGCTTGGCTTAAGTGACAGCCGATTACAGAATTTAGAAGGTTGAGAGAGGGAGTGGGCACCCCATGGACATGATCATGTTACTTAATGGTTGTCATGGCATCTGGAGGTCAAATAATGACCTTGTGGTCTGTCAGTTACTGTGGACTGTTATACCTTGCCAAGAGCAGGGTCGAAAACACATTTTGTCAGCGTAACACTGACAAGTCTAATGCATGGCAATGCCAGGGATCAAACTAATAAAAGTTAAGGGCCATTTACACGCTGCGACATCGCTAATGATATATCGTCGGGGTCACGGTGTTTGTGACGCACATCCGGCGTCGTTAGCGACATCGCAGCATGTGACACCAAGGAGCGACCTTAAACGATCGCAAAAGAGGCAAAATCGTTTGTCTGTGAGAGGACGTTTATTTATGAAAAATCGATGTGTGGTCAGTAGCGATGTTGTTCGTCGTTCCTGCGGCATCACACATCGCTATGTGTGACACCGCAGGAGCGACGAACATCTCCTTACCTCCGTCCACCGGCAATGAGGAAGGAGGAAGGTGGGCGGCATGTTCCAGCCGCTCATCTCCGCCCCTCCTCTGTTATTGGATGGCTGCCGTGTGACGTCGCTGTGACGCCACACGAACCGCCCCCTTAGAAAGGAAGCGGTTCGCCGGCCAGAGCGACGTTGGGCAGGTAAGTCCGTGTGACGGGTATAAGCGAGGTTGTGCACCACGGGCAGCGATTTGCCCATGACGCACATCCGACGGGGGCGGATACGCTCACTAGCGATATCGGTAACGATATCGCAGCATGTAAAGTACCCTTTAGAGTCTCTATGGGACTTTAAAGGGTACTTTACGCGCTGCGATATCGGTACGGTTGTGCGTCACGGGCAAAACGCTGCCCGTGGCGCACAACCTTGCTTATACCCGTCACACGGACTTACCTGCCCTGTGACGTCGCTCTGGCTGGCGAACCGCCTCCTTTCTAAGGGGGCGGTTTGTGCGGCGTCACAGCGACGTCACACGGCAGCTGTCCAATAGCAGAGGAGGGGCAGAGATGAGTGGGACGTAAACATCCCGCCCACCTCCTTCCTTCCTTCCTCATTGCCGGTGGACGCAGGTAAGGAGATGTTCGGCATTCCTGCGGTGTCACACATAGCGATGTGTGGTGCCGCAGGAGCGACAAACAACATCGTACCTGTGGCAGCAACGATATAAAGGAAAGGAGTGACGTGTCAACGATCACCAATTTTGAACGATTTTTCGATCGTTTATCGTCGCTCCTTGGTGTTACACGCTACTATGTCGCTACCGGCGCTGGATGTCCGTCACTAACGACGTGACCCCGACGATATATCGGTAGCGATGTTGCAGCGTGTAAAGCACCCTTAAGTAATTAAGTGAAAAAAAAGTTTAAAAGAATTATAAAAATATAAAAAAACAAAATAAAGAACAATAAAATTACAAAATATTACACTAGTAAATACACATATTTATTGTATGATCTCGACTGACTCGATTGCGTTAGGAGGAGGTGTGGGAAGCGATTTAAATACTATATCCAGTGCAGGCAAAACATTCCAAACAATGGCACTTCAGTGATAGTCCACCGTATGGCAATATGACACATGAGGCCTTCTTATCTCCAAACCAAGCCATCTAATAATACAACTGGAATTTCTTTTATCCACCCTAAAATGCCCCGGGAGCGGGGATATGTCAGCAACCAGTCCCACCCATCTCTCTGACTGCTTGTAAACCCGGCCCTGCCATGCCCTATTAACCATTTCAGTACTATACATATTGGAGCTAGTATCCACGCTTACATCATTGAGGATAACCACCTCTGTGATACTTTTTTCCGATCCTTGATGCCTCCAGCGGCTATCTTACATAATGGACAGCTATTTTACATCGCTGCATCCAGGATGACCCGATCTTTAATACTATCACACTGCTTAACCCCTTCAGGGAACACATAGGTTCAGAATTGAAAAATTTGGCCTGGTCAGGAAGGTGAAAATAGGCTTTGGCGCTAAGTGGTTAATAATTTTTTGTTTGTTAATTCCCTGAGAACCACTTTACAGTTTATTGTGGTCCACAGTATTGGTTCTGTCTGACAATGTGGCCTCTTGACCAGAAAAGATTGTGCATTCTTGCTTTAAAATCAAACGTTAAAGCGCTTATTGTCTGTAATTTATTGCAATGTTACTTACTTTTATTTCAGTAGCACTGGGGCAATAAAAGTCAGGATCCTGCTTTCTTTGGTTATGATAGTAAACAATAGTCATAGAGCCTGATTCCTTAGTCTGTCGTTGTACATGTCAATCTTAATTACGGGGTGGCTGAAGGAACGTGTGCTGAATTTATTGGGAGACACATGTTCTCAGTGTCATGCGTATCGCAGAATGCTATTTTAGTCAGGTGATTGGGGTACCCTATGATGAATTTGGTGGGCAGGCATCGCCTTGTCCCACCATGCCCTTCCCACTTTTGTAGAGCTGGCTGGAAATTGGGAGGAGCCTAGTTGGGGCCCAGAGAGCCCACCTCGTCCAATTTTGTTTGTTTGAAATACTATTCCAGTCCTTGAGTAGAATAGTATTTTTAGCAAGGCGCACACCACGAAGAAGAAGTGCCTCTTAATCAATTTGGTTCATGTACCCCACCTTGCCCCGTTATTAAAGGGGTTGTCCACTACTTAGACAACCTCTTCTCATTCCCCTTGTTTGCCCCGTAAAAATAAATAAGCCTATACTCACCTCTGAAGCGGCCGCGATTCCAATGATGTTTAAAGTCGCATTCCCGTGGCCCACGTGACATTATTATGACATGCAGGCCCCCGCAACCAATCAGTGCCGGCTTCCTTCATTCCACCTTCGTACGTTTGAGCAGGAAGTTACGCTCACGTCATGCTCAAATGTTCAAAGGCAGGGAGACAGACACTGGGCGCTGATTGGTCTCTGGGCTCATGTGTCATTACAGAGACAGATGTCGGGTGCTGATTGGTCTCCGGACTCACGTGTCATAACAATGTCACATGGACCCGGGGAACGCAGCTTCAGACATCACTGGAACTGCGGCCACACTGGAGGGGAGCATGGGCTCATTTATTTTTACGGGACGAACAAGGGGAATAAGCAGGGGTTGTCCAAGTAGTAGAGACCCCCTTTAAGACTGGGGTGTACAACGCCCCATGACTTCTATTGTTTATTATCTCAGTAAAAGCAAGCCCTTGACTTTTATTGCCCCAGTGCAGTTAAAATGAAAAGGAGTAACTTTGCAATAGACATATGATTAGTGTGCTGGACTCATCATGCGTTGATAATGTAATTTCAGAGAGGAGATTAATAAAACACATTTTTTTATATACTGTTTTAATTTTTCTTCCAGTGGATCTATATTCTTTGTCTTATCTATGAAGTGATGCAACACTCAAGTATCATACACACAGATGCTGTTATATTGGGAGAAGCTGCTCTGAAATTAGCAGGGATTGCCGAAAGCATGGCTGATGCTATCATGAAATGTGACAAAAAGTCAGGTAAAATGACAACTTATTTATCTACAAATAAAAGGTGAAATCTTTAATTAGGAAAGAGTATAGAATTCTGAAAACAAGCCTTTTGTAATATGTCATTCCAATCAAATTTCTTAACAAAATGTTACTCAGTATTCCCGCCATATTATATACTCACTCCCAACCATCATCTCGGGAACTAGAAGGGAACAGTACAAACTAAGACAATTCTGGATCATCTGCATTGTGCTTTATTCTGCCTGAATATTTATAAATTGACAACTGGGCGTTACAATCACACTTGTTAAAGGGTTGTGATATGCATCATGATCTCATGCTCCGGTAGCCACATGTTGCTGAAAAGATGCCAACACCCAGCCAAACGGATTTGACGGTAATTTATTTTAAATGCAGAATTCCATATGATAACTGCAGCATGGAATTCTGGTCTTACACAGTTTGGAACATGAAACACCCAGTTGTCAATTTATGAATTCATTTCTTTGAGGAGCAGCACAATGCAGCGTTCTAGTGAAGGGTGCTCCAGGCTGGGTATATTATTGGGAATACAAGTATTTACTATAACAGACATGTCTGGAGAGGGAATGCTACCATAGCTTTTCATATGCACTTTTTATTAATTTGCCATATAATTTTAAGGGTACTTTACACTCTGCGACATCGCTAACGATATATCATCGGTGTTATGTCGTTAGTGACGCACATCCAGCGCCGTTAGCAACATCGCAGCGCGTGACACCAATGAGGGACGATCAACGAGCGCAAAAACGTTAAAAATCGTTGCTCGTTGACACGTCGTTCATTTCCTTAATATCGTTGCTACTGCAGGTACGATGTTGTTCGTCGTTCCTGCGGCATCACACATCGCTATGTGTGACACCGCAGGAACGACGAACATCTCCTTATCTGCGTCCAACAGAAAAGAAAGAAGAAAGGAGGTGGGCGGCATGTTCCAGCCGCTCATCTCCGCCCCTCCTCTTCTATTGGACGGCCGTTTTGTGACGTCGCTGTGACGCCGAACGCACCTCCCTCTTGAAGGAGGGATTGTTTGGCATCAACAGCGATGTCGCAGAACAGGTATGTGCGTGTGACGCTGCCGTAGCGATAATATTCGCTACGGCAGCAATCACCACATATCGCACCAACGACGGGGGCGGGTGCTATCGCTCGCGACATCGCTAGCAATCGCTAGCGATGTCGCAGCGTGTAAAGTACCCTTTAGTTTTAAAAAGGAAAGCTAATATGGTGTTTAGTGTTTTTATTGTTAATGTGTGAGGATGAGTGAATAAAGTCGTATTTTGGGGTTAGAAAACTAGGTGGCTGAATATAAAATAAAGGATATATACAACCACAACTATTCATGGCTCCTCCATAAAGGTTAATTGAATATTTAAAGGAGTTTGCTAAACCTTAGATATAGATGACATATCCTAAGGATATCTGTAATATCAAATTAGTGGGGGTCCAACAATCATCACTTTCAACGATCAGCTGTATTTAGCTCCAGCAGTGATGGACGTAAGCAGTGAACCGAGCAGAACAGCACAGTTCTGTTCACTTTGTTTTGGCTATTTTTGGATACTGCAGGCCATCTTTTGTGACAATGGCTGTCATATAGTAAACACAGATGTACTCTTCAGCTCCTTTTAGCCACCGACAGAGCTAAAAACAGATTTGTGGTACCAGGTATCAGATTCCCACAGACCTCTTATTGATAACCTATTCTTAGGGTTGTTCTTCAATATCATTGTCACAATATGACTGTAGGAAAGCAGGGACAGGGGCTTCTATGCTGTCCCTCATGCTAAGGATCCCTAGGCTATCCCTAAAATCAGGGTTACCCCTAATGGCGGAGATACCCGTGTGCCATGCCCGGCTAAGCTCCTGACCAGAATTGATCTGATTCTCCATTCCCATCAGGGAAGGAAGGGGCAGGAGAGATGGAAATATAGATTAAAATAGACAGGAGAAACCAAAACTATGACACACTGCAAACACACAGGAACTAACAATGAGAGACTCAGGAGAAAAGCAAGAGCAGGAAGGTAGCTATAAAAAGACAACATGGGTTAACTTCACAACTGCTCACAGCAACAAGTAATAAAACTACCAATTAGTCTTGATTACAACAACTCACCAGACCAGCTAAGAGTAACTATAGCTGGCACTAATGGAATTGTCCTGCCAGCATATATAGGAGGGGAGCCAATGTGATTGGCTGCCCCACATCATGTGATCAAAGATGACTCACAAGCAGACCAGCAGAAATTAATTAAAATCTGTTGGTTGACGCCCTAGTCAGCCTGCGTTGATTACAGACCTCAGAGAAGTTATCAGGTGGAGTGTCAGTATCAATAGTCTGAACAGATCCCGATGCCGCCACGACAGTCGGCGATGTTTGTGGGACAATCATATGCCTGGACAACCCCTTTAATGTGACCTCATAGTGACATTTTTCATCTATATCATCATCTTTTGCTACAAATCATAGGGCAAATGAATAACATTATATAATGATGCTGATGAGTACCTTGTATGCAAGATTTGGAGATGCTTGATTTCGAATAATTCAGATCTATATGACAGTACTTGGTGTTTTCTCATTTAACAAAGCAAGGATCATTACCGAAAAAGTTCAAGACTAGCTATCTATATGTTTCTTATGCTTGAGAAAAATATGCAATGCATTGTGAAGGCAAAAGTTTTTACCAAAAATGTATTGTCCATGCACAAATACACATATATAATAGCTGTAGCTAATGGAAAGGATCACAGCAGTGTCACCGCACATACCGCTTCTCGGCAGACATTTCACTATTCTTCATCCACAAGAGGCCATTGCATTCAAATAATGCTTTTGTGCCATGTTCATATTTACTGAAATACAGGGGAAAGTACCAATTGATTTTGAGTCTTTGAAATACATAAAAAAAACAATTCAGGAAGTTCTTAAGAAGAGGTTCATAGAAGTTTTCTTACTTCTGTTCTCAGGGAAATGACAATGTCACTCTGAATTTTCTCTTTCTGTTGAGAATAATGACTTTCTCAGGTCTAAAATATTGAAATCTCGGTAAAGAACAAGCTGACTTAGATGCCAAAGTGATCTTGCTACATATTACCTTCAACATTAATGTGAAGTTGAAAAAGAACATGTACCAACCTTTAGCTCTTTCACTAGAGAAAGTTCATACAGCATGCGAAATGTCAAAAAGGGCAATCCTGCACATTTCTGTATTACTTTCTATACTTTGTAGCTACTGTTCCATGTTACTGTTTTATTTTTTTGGCTAGTTTATTCACAGATGGTGTCTGGTAGTGATGGGCTTATTTCACAATACAATTACTACAATTTTTAAAGAGAATCTGTAAGCAGGTTTTTGCTGTGTAATCTAAAGACCGCATGCTGCAAGGGTTAACGCATAGAATTCAGGGATGCCTGTCTTGTCAAGGTTCGATCTGTTGTTTATGTGCTGTGTTTGTTTAAGCATCAGGACATATCATTGGTGGGACTACAATATCATATACATGACGGTCTCACACTCCCAACTGTCAATGCTTAAGGCCCAGTCACACACAACGACTTACCAGCGATCCCGAAAACGATGCGACCTGATAGGGATCGCTGGTAAGTCGCTGGGAGGTCGCAGGTGAGATGTCACACAGTCAGATCTTACCAGCGATACAGAAACGATGCAGGTCGCAGTAGCGACCTGTATAACGAACTCAGCAGTCACTGTGACCCTGTCACACAGTGTCAAACACAGCGATGTGTCCTGCCCAGCAGTACATCGCCTTTGAAAAAAATGGCCTGGACCATTCTGCAACGACTAGCGATCTCACAGCAGGGGCCTGAACGCCGGTCGGTGTCACACATAACGAGATCGCTAACGGGATCGCTACTGCGTCACAGAAACCGTGACTCAGCAGCGATCTCGCTAGCGATCTCATTATGTGTGACAGTACCTTTAGTCTCTATAGAGACCAAGGTGTGGGAGGGACAGCTTTCTCAGCTCTGCTGCATTGTTAAATCTAAAAAATCTGATTGTGTCAGAACCACAGCACCCAGTAATCTAAGTGACACATCATAGAATTCAGGATCTCTTTGCCTACAACATGCTGCTCTCAGATGAGGTAGCAAAAACCTACTGACAGATTCACTTTAAGCACCTTGGTGGCAGATGTAATACATTTTACTACAGGTAGACACCTTAAAAAATAATTTTGCAGAAATGCACTGATTTTAGTAAAGTCACATTTACATTTTTTTTATCCGTAAAGAATAAAAAAGTTTATGGCGGTGCATTTTTAAGGATTCATTCACCTTTGTGTATAACTTGGACGAGTACTAGCTGATGTTTTAGCACTCACTCCAATGTTATACAATGAGGCAGTGACGACTGATGCGTTTTTTCTCATGCCGAATCCGCATGAGAAAACAATTGTTGCATACTGCAATTGGCAGTTTATGTCTGACGGCATGCATCCATTCAAGTCTATGAATGAGTGGAAGACATCAGACTGCACTTGGATGTCATCCAAGTGCAGTCCAATATAAACCGAGATGGAGAAGGGAGAACATGGAGAAATTAATCTCTCCATTTCCTGCGCACCTGTGACCCGATTCTCGCATGCAAGAGAATTGGATCAAGTAAAATGACATTCCCCTCACGCTCACAGCAGAGTTTGAGCCGAGTGTCATTAGCATATAGCATCCTATTCAGTCGCGTGGATGCTGTATGCCAATGTGACACCGGCCTTAATCTGTGTATATGTGTATGAACGGTATATATGTATTTATATACTCACCTACTGCCAACTTCTCTGGAATCCAGCACCATTCTGCTCCTCTACTCAGTGAGATCTCCACATTTCAGACTATCCAGATCACTTTATGCATGAGCTGGTAGTCTTTTTTTTGTAAAAGCCACTTCTGGGTCTTGCAGAGCGATATGTGACCGGGAGAGTGTGAAGAGCGGTGAAGTCACTTTGAAGCGGAGCAGAACAGTGCCAGATACCAGAGAACATGGCAGTTGGTCAGTGTATTAATACACTGACACTGCAGAACATACTTATATACACAAATTTAGAGAAAAAAAAGTTCCTTGGATTCCCTCTTTAAAGGGAATCTGTCACCAGATTTTTGCTAAGTAATCTGAGAGCAGCATAATGTAGTAGCAGAGACCGTGATACCAGTGATGTGTCACTTACTTGTCTGCCTTCTGTAGTTTTAATAATCTGCAGATCTTGTAGTTCTCTGAATCCAGAGCTCTGTATAACTTTGCATACACCCCTGATTGGCATCTTTCTGTGTACATAGTACATGGACAGAAAGCTTACAGTCAGTGGTAAAGGCTGGTTATATAGAGCAGGAGGACTACATGGCATAAGAAAGCAAGTCCTTTAGTGATAATTTCCTGCTGATAAAACATTGATTTTATTGAATCGACAACACACAGCCAAGTAAGTGAAACATCATTGGAATTGGGGTCTCTGCCCCTACATCATGCTGTTATTGGGTTATATAGCAAAAAATTTGCTGACAGATTCCCTTTAATCTTGTGATGCTGTTTAGTTTAGAGAAAAAGAAAAAATGATGGAAAGAATATAATTCCACATATAGACAATATTATATGTTTTTATTTTATCATAAATGAAAAACACAATTTTGTTGTTACTTTTTTGTAAAATTAATATAGAATATATTTGGAGTATATATAGTTTGTGGCTTATACAAATTGTAAACTTTATATAATATTGTCATGCAACTATATGTTGTATGTGAGAGAGAAAAAAAAATATTCAGAATATTATTGTTGAGAGGTTCCAGTATTGTTAGGCTACATGCACACGCTGCTTTTTTTCCTGCTTTTTTGCTGCTTTTTTGGCTGCAGTTTTGTTGACAGAACTTTCTGACATTTGACTTCCCAGCAAAGTCTATGAGAAGTCAGATTTGTCATGCGCACGTTGCAGTTTATTTGTCAGCGTTTTATTTGTCAAAGGTTTGTGACAAATAAAATGCAGCATGTTCATTCTTCCTGCGTTTTTGTCAACATTTGTCACAAAAACGCAGGGTGTAAAAAACGCACCAAAAACGCACCTAAAATTACATGCGTTTTTTGTGACATTTCCAGGCTCTCTCTGACAAGGTGCAGTTTTGGCTGCAGTTTTGGCTGCAGTTTTGGCTGCAGTTTGTGAACACAAAAAGATGCAGCTTGCGCATGTAGCCTTACCATTTTTTGTGGGCTGGATTTTAAGCTAATTAAATTTTTGCTTTCCTAAGTGATAAATTATCCTCCAAGCCTTTAGCTGTTTCTCCCCTTTACCACTATCCTCTTTAGTCACTGGCATACATAAATTAATAGCCAAGCAAATATACACAACTTTGGATATATCTTATTAGAGAAAAATGCCTTTCTTCATGTGTTATCCTTTCTTCCCTTTCCTGTCTCCTGAGAGCAGCATGATGCAGGCAAAGAGATCCTGAAAGTAACCATGTTTCTCTTAGATCACTGTGTGCAGCCTTTCTGACTTTATTTCAGAAGTCAGTGTAGCAGAGCTGGGAGCTGCCCCCACCCACACCAGGCTCTCAATAGAGATTTTTCATTGCCTGTCAATCACAGCAGGGAGCAGGGGGCATGGTGGCCTAGTCTGCACACCCAGAGGAGTCACCCCAATATTAATCACAGAGCAATAAACCCTTAAATATGATTAAACAATAGCTTGGACGCAGATAATAGAAGCTCGGATGTTTTTACTTTTTCAACCTTCGCAGCACGCTGTCCTCAGCTTACATTGCAAAATCCTTGTGACAGATTTCCTTTAACTTTACAGCGCTGCTTACATCTTGAGAGACTTAAGGCTCATTGAGTGATCAGGCTTCTTGCTGCCTGTAATAGATTAAAGAGAAAAGGGAAAGAAAAGGAGGGGGGAAGCAGTTGCAGACAGCAGAAAGTATTTTATCTCACTTCAATGCTGGTTCACAGCTACACTGCTCAGTACTGCTGTATAATGTCCTCAGTGCTGCACCCGCTTTTGGGGGTTGTGCTTATTAGAAATTGGGGAACAGGATCTCCTCTTCTATCTGTTTACTATGTATAATTTCATAGCATTTAGCCTTTACCAACTAGCCTGTGGACAACTAAAATTAGAGATAAAACATATAATGAGGGAAGGTGTTGAAAATACAAGGTGCAGGTAATATAATGGCCAGTAATAGTGTTATTCCATGTACATATAAATGACAGATCATTCTGAAAATTTACCCAAAACAACAGTATACATTTAAATGTGTGCAATATACGCAATATGGATGAAAGTATTGGTACATCTCCCAAAAATCGATTTCAAGTTTATCATTCATCCCCAGCCCCATTTCCAAAGGTGTATATACAATCCAGCTGCCAGCCATACAGACTGCCTTTATGCTGCACGCAACCTCAGATCCTCACAAGATCTCCTTCTCTGCTCCTCTGTTATCTCCTCTTCCCACAATCGCATACAAGATTTCTCCCGTGCCTCCCCCATACTCTGGAACGCTCTACCTCAGCACATCAGACTCTCCCCTACCGTGGAAAGCTTCAAGAGGAACCTCAAGACCCACCTCTTCCAACAAGCCTACAACCTACAATAGCCCTCAGTCCAGTACACCACTGGGCAACCAGCTCTGTCCTCACCTATTGTACCATCACCCATTCCCTGTAGACTGTGAGCCCTCGCGGGCAGGGTCCTCTCTCCTCCTATACCAGCCTGTTTTGTACTGTTAATGATTGTTGTATGTATACCCTCTTTCACTTGTAAAGCACCATGGAATAAATGGCCCTATAATAATAAATAATAATAATAAAAAACATTTGTGAAGTAATGGGCTGTTCTGAAGAGCTCACTGAATTCAAGTGTGGTCCTATAATAGGATGCCACCGTTATAACAAGTCACTTTGTGAAACTTTCCTCTTAAATATGTGTTCTCAATTTTGAGTGGTATTTTTGGGGTTTGGAAGGGTTTCAGAACCACAGGAAGTCAGCCACAAGATGGAAGTCCATGTGATTCATAGAATGGGATCCCTGAGGGCCAATGAATTGCTTTCTTATTAACGCAGACGTGTTCTTTCTCAGGAGTTGGCCTAGGCCACTTAGTTCCAGTGAAGGGAAATCTTAATGTTTAGAAGAGATTTTCAACAATTCTATGCTTCCAACTTTGTGGGAATAATTTGTGAAAGATTTTTTTCTGGTTTCATTATGACTTTTCTTCAGTGAAGAGCGCAAGATCCATAAATGCTTGGTTGATTGAGTTTGGCATGGAAGATCTTGACTGTTCCTCAAAGTGCCTTGACCTCAAACCCATCATGCATTTTTGGGATGAGCTGCAATGTAAATTGCTTGCCAGACTCTCTATTCCAGCGTCTGACCTATTCCTGCTCTTCTGAATACATTTTCAAAAATTCCCATGGGCACACTGCAAAATCTTGTAGAAAGCCTTTCCAGAAGAGAGGAAGGTGTGATAGCTGCAAATGGGGGAACAAAATCCAAGTGAATGTTTTTGGATTTAGAATAAGATATCATAAAGGCTTATAGAGTAATAGAGTGTATTTATCCCAATATTTTTGTCCATATAATGTATGGGCAAACAATGAATCAAATATTTACTGAATGACATACAGGTACAAATGTAGAGGAGGACTGGCCCAAAAGGCCTTACAAGCCACAAAAAGAGGGGAACAGCAGGCGAGGGTACAAGTTGTTTATATTGTTCTTTAGTACAAACGGGGTTATTGCAATTTAAATGGAATCTGTTGGCAGATTTTTGCTTCTGAAAGCAACATAATGTAGGTAAAAAGACACTGATTCCACTAATGTATCACTTAGTTTACTGGGTGCAGCAGTTGTGACACAATCAGAGTTGTTAGATGTTTTCTGTAGCAGACCTTAGAAAGCTAATACCACGCACACCAGGCTCTCTATGTACATTGTATATTGACAGTGAGCTGCTTATCAGAGAAGGGCCTTAGGGTACCATCACACATAGCGATGCACTAATGATCCCACCAGCCATCCGACCTGGCAGGGATTGTTGGTGCGTCGCTACATGGTCGCTGGTGAGCTGTCAATCAGGCAGATCTCACCAGCGACCAGCCACCAGCGACTCGTGTAACAATGCTGCGCTTAGTAACCAGGGTAAATATCGGGTAACTAAGCAAAGCGCTTTGCGTGGTTACCCGATATTTACCCTGGTTACCAGTGTACACTGCTTACAGGCTGCCATTGCTGGCTCCCTGTACACGTAGCTAGGGTACACATCGGGTTACTAACAAAGCGCTTTGCTCAGTTACCCGATATTTACACTGGCTATGTGTGCAGGGAGTTAGCGCTGGCAGCCTGTAAGCAGTGTACGCTGGTAACCAGGGTAAATATCGAGTAACAAAGCAAAGCGCTTTGCTTAGTAACCCGATGTGTACCCTAGCTACGTGTACAGGGAGCCAGCGCTCGCAGCCTGTAAGCAGTGTACGCTGGTAACCAGTGTAAATATTGGGTAACCAAACAAAGCGCTTTGCTTAGTAACCCGATATGTACCCTATCTACGTGTACAGGGAGCCATTGCTGGCTCCCTGTATATGCAACTAGGGTACACATCGGGTTACTAAGCAAAGCACTTTGCTTAGTTACCCGATATTTTCCCTGGTTACCAGCATACGCTGCTTACACAGAGTCGGTGCTCGTTGGTCTCCCGCAGTCAAACACACCGATGAGTGCTGCCCTGCGGGAGCTTGATGACCAAAAAAGGAACCAGAACGGTGTGTAACGATCAGCGATTTCACAGCAGGGGCCAGGTCGCTGCTTAGTGTCACACACAGCGAGATCGCTGATGAGGTCACTTGTACGTCACAAAACCTGTGACTCAGCAGCGATCTCGCTATGTGAGAAGTACCCCTTAGATCGGACAACTTAGCACAAGGCAGCTAGTCACAGCAATGATAATATCCTAGTGATAAAGCCTTCATTGTAAGTAAACAACAGCACACATCTTAATAAATGTTACATGGCTAAAATCTGTGTTTCAGCCTTTATCTCCTGCTGTCTTTAGATTACATAGCAAAAAACATGCTGACAGATTTCCTTTAAAGGAACAGAAAGGAGAAATCTTGTAGAGTATGATATAAGGAGCAGACAAGTGGACAGAGCTGTTTGATGGGAACAGGTTGTGGACCCTATTAAAGGAATATACTTTTTGAGAAGAGATTTTATTGTTCCAAATGGTTTGCTTGAAATATTTAAATATTCATGGTCACAATGAAAAGAAACCATGTTTCTCCAGATTTAGAGGTGGCCATACAGATCTTTACCTTAACACTGCTGGAAATGAACACAGCCAAATATGACAGAAAAGATGAAAATGTGTGTTAGTGTAACCTAACCCTACCAGTAATGATAACACACTGGGCTTTCTTCTATACGTGATAGCTGCCCGATGTGTAAGGATTTGTTATTAAGTAGTCAAGTGCATGTGCTTTTGGTTTCCAAAAATCATAGGTTGACAAATGGGGTAAAATAAGTGAACTGTGGCAGGCGAAAGGAAAGATGGATTTAATTACCAGATCCGGCACATTCGGAGCAGTGAGGAGGAATGTATTTGTGAGCTCTGCTAAGCACACTGCTGAAGAGAAGCTGAACTAGGACCCTTCTGACCATGGCGGAAATTAGTTTTCTGCCGTAAGGATATTCTGCAGACAACAGGGCAATTAACCCAGAGAGACACTGTGAACTTCCAGCCTGGAGAATCCTATTCTGGAGACCTTGTAAAATAAACCATTTAGCAATGTAGCTACCAACTGAAATGTAAAAGTGACCCATGGAAAAAGTCACCGAGCTACAAATTCTATAATCTGCATATTAACCTTCTGATCAAAGGACATGGATGTCTTATTTAACCCTGGGCAAATCTGTTTAGAGCTCTACTCATATCTTATAATGCGATGTGAGGAATAACAAGACACATAACACGTGGAAGCTTTTGTGTCTGCGCAATCAATATTATTTTTTTAGCTTAACTTGATGGCCACATCAGGAAAGAGTAGGATCAATTCAGAGAAACAAAAAAAGGATACAGATACATTAGAATTGCTATTGAAACATCACATTTTTTTGTCTTATTTTTATGATTACTGGGGATCTGACCACTAGGGTCTCCTACCCATCTAAAGGGTCTGCATTCAGCTCCGCTGCTTCATTTACTTACCCTGCTGAGCCTCTCTGCAGAACTGCAGGACCGGTCCATTGACATTGGTAGAGCTTGCACTCTGCAGGGATAACAGTGAAGGGTCTGCATTCAGCTCCGCTGCTTCATTTACTTACCCTGCTGAGCCTCTCTGCAGAACTGCAGGACCGGTCCATTGACATGAATAGAGCTTGTACTCTGCAGGGATAACAGTGAAGGGTCTGCATTCACCTCCGCTGCTTCATTTACTTACCCTGCTGACTCTGCAGGGATAACAGTGAAGGGTCTGCATTCAGCTCCGCTGCTTCATTTACTTACCCTGCTGAGCCTCTCTGCAGAACTGCAGGATCGGTCCATTGACATAAATAGAGCTTGCACTCTGCAGGGATAACAGTGAAGGGTCTGCGGCATTGAATTAAACATGTGGCCCCTATGTTTTCAGGATTAGTGGGGGTCTCAGAAGTGAGATATCCACCAATCATAAAGTTATGGCATATTCTAGCGTATGACATTGCATTATAGGTGAGTATACCGCTCCAATGTAAGTGGAAGGACTAATGAACAAATATTGAAATATTGAAGACTAGAATGAAAGCTGCAAATATTAATCCTCTCATTGACTTGGTTGTAGAACTCGTGAGATGTTTTATCTATATATATAATTTCCTTATTCTGTCTGTCTGTCTGTCTGTCTTGCTCCAAAATTGTGTCACCGTGACAGTGTCATAAAAGTGACAACTATCGGATTGGCCGTTGGGCTCGCCCCGGCCCCGCACCCCCACGGATTGGCCGCTCGCCTCGGCCTGGCCCCGCCCCCCGCATGGATTAGCCGCTCGCCCTGGCCCTCCGCACGCATCGCCCGCTCCAGCGTACACCGGCTCCCGGTACACATGTGCAGGGAGCTGGCATACGCTGACGCCTCGCCCGCTCAGCCCCGCTCCAGCATAAACCGGCTCCCGGTACACATGTGCAGGGAGCCGGCATACGCTGACGCCTCTCCCGCTCGCCCCCACCACACGTTGGCACACTCTGCCCCGCCCCCGGCGGACATAACCTTGCGATGCTGGGATCGTGACGGAGCCGGTGTACGCTGGTAACCATGATACACATCGCGTAACTATAGGAAGTGCTTCCCTTAGTTACCCGATGTGTATCATGGTTACCAGCTAACACCTAACACCGGCTCCCGGTACACATGTGCAGGGAGCTGGCATACGCTGCGGTCAATAATGAAGTGTCATGCAGCGGTGAAAGAGTTAAAGACACTGCAAGACACTTCATTATAGGCAGCGGTCACCCCCAGAAGAGAGAAGACAGAAGAAAGAAGACCCCGCAGTCATACTCACCAGACGCCGACCGGGAGCAGGTGAGCGCATCAAGGTCCTACAGCGGCGGAACACACGCACATCAGATCACACTCACTCTCACACACACCTCACACACATCAGATCGCATCCACACACTCACAACATCCAGTGATATCGCTTACTTCTCGGCGGCGATACTGTGCGTGCAGTGACCTTCCAGGACCTGCCGGAGGATCACATGGCCGGAAGCATGTGGTATCTCTGG
Source organism: Anomaloglossus baeobatrachus (assembly GCF_048569485.1). Classification (NCBI taxonomy): domain Eukaryota; kingdom Metazoa; phylum Chordata; class Amphibia; order Anura; family Aromobatidae; genus Anomaloglossus; species Anomaloglossus baeobatrachus. Next base: position 233,402,870 of record NC_134356.1, read on the forward strand.
ATGTTGTGAGTGTGTGAGCGCGTATGTGCGATATCGTCAGTGTGTGTGTGTATGCGATCGGATGTGTGCGTGTATGCGATCGGATGTGTGCGTGTATGTGATCAGATGTGTGCGTGTATGCGATCGGATGTGTGCGTGTGCTCTGATGTGTGAGTGTATGCGATCGGATCTGTGAGTGTCGGCAGAAGGCAGTGGAGCACGGCGTGCAGCACAGTAGCGGTGTGAGTGTATGCGATCAGATGTGTGCGTGCATACTGTCTGATGTGTGACTGTGGAGCACGATGGGGAGTGCGCAGCATGGGGGATGGAGCACGATGGGGGATGGAGCACGATGGTGGGTGCACAGCATGGGGGATGGAGCACGATGGGGGGTGCGCAGCATGGGGGGTGCGCAGCATGGAGGATGGAGCACGATGGGGGGTGCGCAGCATGGGGGATGGAGCACGATGGGGGGTGCGCAGCATGGGGGATGGAGCAAGATGGGGGGTGCGCAGCATGGGGGGTGCGCAGCATGGGGGATGGAGCACGATGGGGGGTGAGCAGCATGGGGGATGGAGCACGATGGGGGTGCACAGCATGGGGGATGGAGCACGATGGGGAGTGCGCAGCATGGGGGATGGAGCACGATGGGGAGTGCGCAGCATGGGGGATGGAGCACGATGGGGGGTGCGCAGCATGGGGGATGGAGCACGATGGGAGTGCGCAGCATGGGGGATGGAGCACGATGGGGGTGCGCAGCATGGGGGATGGAGCACGATGGGGGGTGTGCAGTATGGGGGATGGAGCACGATGAGGGGTGCGCAGCATGGGGGATGGAGCACGATGGGGGGTGCGCAGCATGGGAGATGGAGCACGATGGGGGGTGCGCAGCATGGGGGATGGAGCACGATGGGGAGTGCGCAGCATGGGGGATGGAGCACGATGGGGGGTGCGCAGCATGGGGGATGGAGCACGATGGGGGGTGCACAGCATGGGGGATGGAGCACGATGGGGAGTGCGCAGCATGGGGGATGGAGCACGATGGGGAGTGCGCAGCATGGGGGATCGAGCACGATGGGAGTGCGCAGCATGGGGGATGGAGCACTATGGGAGTGCGCAGCATGGGGGATAGAGTACGATGGGGGGTGCGCAGCATGGGGGATGGAGCACGATGGGGGGTGCGCAGCATGGGGGATGGAGCACGATGAGGGGTGCGCAGCATGGGGGATGGAGCACGATGGGGGGTGCGCAGCATGGGGGATGGAGCACGATGGGGAGTGCGCAGCATGGGGGATGGAGCACGATGGGGGTGCGCAGCATGGGGGATGGAGCACGATGGGGGGTGCGCAGCTTGGGGGATGGAGCACGATGGGGGGTGCACAGCATGGGGGATGGAGCACGATGAGAGGTGCGCAGCATGGGGGATGGAGCACGATGGGGTTGCACACCTCCCCCCAAAACACACACACAGCGCCACACGCGCACCGCACAACACACCACACACACACTGGGAACCACAAACACTGCCCTACACAGACACCCACACACAGACAACGCCGCACACACACCACACCCAACACACAAACACCGCGGCATACACAAATATACGCACATACCGCGCAACACACACACTGCACAAAACATACCTCCCCCAAAACACACACACGCACTACACACCCACACAAACCACGCAACACACACAGCACCACACACAGAACGCTGCAGACACACAGCGCACCACAAACAACGCAACACACACAACGCAACACACATACAACACCACTCTCACACTCCCCCCACCCAGACAACACCCAGAACATTTACAGCGCCCTACACAAACACTTGGTAACAACACACAACAACATATATATATATATATATATATATATACATATATATATATATATATAAACAAAAATCATACATTAACTACACAATACGCAAATTCTAGAATACCCGATGCGTTAGAATCGGGCCACCTTCTAGTAATAGAATAAAACTGATAAACTTGCTTGTAATCAATTAAGATCATATTAAAGTCAACAAAAACAAAAGCAGCACTAATGCGTAGAAACTCTTGGAGAACCTCTAGCCTCCTAGGTCTTATGTGATATAATCCAAGTTGGCAGAAAATACTTCATGGGATATTCCCAGAACTGAAAGTAATACCGTATATATCGCAACAGATGGAACCCAGTGATCCCAAGAGCTAGAATGTGCAGACCCCAGTGGAGATGCTCATGCTCAACCTTCAATCCATTGATTGCATAAGGGACTGCTGCAGAAGGCCAAGCGACATAACAGTCAAATGAATGGCGCTTGAGTCCTATGTACTGTATCTAGATGTATCTAAGCTGCGTGTATACATAAGGTACTGCTGCAGAAGGCCAAGCGACATAACAGTCAAAAGAATGGAGCTTGAGTCCTATGTACTGTATCTAGATGTATCTAAGCTGCGTGTATACATAAGGGACTGCTGCAGAAGGTCAAGCGACATAACAGTCAAATGATTGGAGCTTGAGTCCTATGTACTGTACCTAGATGTATCTAAGCTGTGTGTATACATAAGGGACTGCTGCAGAAGGTCAAGCGACATAACAGTCAAATGAAAGGAGCTTGAGTCCTATATACTGTATCTAGATGTATCTAAGCTGCGTGTATACATAAGGGACTGCTGCAGAAGGTCAAGCGACATAACAGTCAAATGAATGGCGCTTGAGTCCTATGTACTGTATCTAGATGTATCTAAGCTGCGTGTATACATAAGGGACTGCTGCACAAGGTCAAGCGACATAACAGTCAAATGAATGGAGCTTGAGTCCTAGATGTATCTAAGCTGCGTGTATACATAAGGGACTGCTGCAGAAGGCCAAGCGACATAACAGTCAAAAGAATGGAGCTTGAGTCCTATGTACTGTATCTAGATATATCTAAGCTGCGTGTATACAGCTTTATAATTGGCCAGGCTGTGTCTTACTCATGAAAGGTAAAATATGTGAGCATGTGTATATATATCTCTATATACTGTATCTCTTTCTCTCATATATATAAAAAAAATATATATATATATATATATATATATATATATAATATAAAAATATATATACAAAAGTATTGTGGTATTACAATTTCATCCTGAGGGGTCATCTTACACTGTCCTTGTAATTATTTTAATCAGTATGTTCAGATTTAGCCATAACTCTACTGTAGTTCTGTTTTTCATATAAATCTGTATTTAGAAATCTACGTATTCGGCTCCTTCAATTGTATACAGCGCCTAAGGAACAGTAAAGCCTGCTTTACACACTTCAATAGATCTTTCAATCCGTCGTGTAAGTTGTAAGTGACGCACATCCGGCATCGTTCGTGATGTATTTGCGTGTGAAACCTACATGCGATCGATATTGAACGAAAATACGGTGATCGGATACACGTCGTTTATTCCTCATACATTGGACGTTTGGTAGTACGAAACTAGTGAATTGTAACGTGTGACATCCCTCATACGATTTCGGTGTCTGATGCTATGTGCGCAGGTGTGCGCTCTGCACCGCAGCTTAAAAAAGGTCTGCTTCAGAGCGCAGCTGAAAAGCTGTGTTCTGAAGCGCCTCACAATGTCTGTCATGCACTAATCTCTGTCAGTCCGTCACTATCTCTGTCCCTCTCTCTCTGTCCATGTCAGTCTATCCCCCTCTCTCATATACTCACCGATCCCCGATCCCCGGCGCTGCACGGCATTCACACTGCTCCGGCGGCTTTTACTGTTTTGAAAAAGCCGGCCGCCCATTAAACAATCTCGTATTCCCTGCTTACCCCGCCCACCGGCGCCTATGATTGGTTACAGTGAGACACGCCCCCCACGCTGAGTGACAGGTGTCACACTGCACCCAATCACAGCAGCCGGTGAGCGTGTCTATACTGTGTAGTGAAATAAATAATTAAATAATTAAAAAAAACGGCGTGCGGTCCCCCCCAATTTTAAAACCAGCCAGATAAAGCCATACGGCTGAAGGCTGGTATTCTCAAGATGGGGAGCTCCACGTTATGGGGAGCCCCCCAGCCTAACAATATCAGCCAACAGCCGCCCAGAATTGCCGCATACATTATATGCGACAGTTCTGGGACTGTACCCGGCTCTTCCCGATTTGCCCTGGTGCGTTGGCAAATCGGGGTAATAAGGAGTTATTGGCAGCCCATAGCTGCCAATAAGTCCTAGATTAATCATGTCAGGCGTCTATGAGACACCTTTCATGATTAATCTGTAAATTACAGGAAAAAAACACACACACGAAAAAATCCTTTATTGGAAATAAAAAACACACACACACATTCCCTGGTTCACCACTTTAATCAGCCCCAAAAAGCCCTCCTTGTCCGGCATACTCCAGGATGCTCCAGCGTCGCATCCAGCGCTGCTGCATGGAGGTGACCGGAGCTGCAGCAGACACAGCCGCTCCGTTCACTTCCACACAGCTAATGAAGACAGCCGTGCGATCAGCTGATCTGTCACTGAGGTTACCCGCTGTCACTGGATCCAGCGGTGGATGCAGCGGTGGCCGCGGGTAACCCCAGTGACAGCTCAGCTGATCGCGCTACTCACCTCAGTTGCTGTCTGGAGCTGACCGGAGCGGCGGTGAGTAGCGCGATCAGCTGAGCTGTCACTGGGGTTAACCGCGGCCACCACTGCATCCACCGCTGGATCCAGTGACAGCGGGTAACCTCAGTGACAGCTCAGCTGATCGCACGGCTGTCTTCATTACCTGCGTGGAGGTGACCGGAGCGGCTGTGTCTGCTGCAGCTCCGGTCACCTCCATGCAGCAGCGCTGGATGCGACGCTGGAGCATCCTGGAGTACGCCGGACAAGGAGGGCTTTTTGGGGCTGATTAAAGTGGTGAACCAGGGAATGTGTGTGTGTTTTTTATTTCCAATAAAGGATTTTTTCGTGTGTGTGTTTTTTTACTGTAATTTACAGATTAATCATGGAAGGTGTCTCATAGACGTCTGACATGATTAATCTAGGACTTATTGGCAGCTATGGGCTGCCAATAACTCCTTATTACCCCAATTTGCCAACGCACCAGGGCAAATCGGGAAGAGCCGGGTACAGTCCCAGAACTGTCGCATCTAATGTATGCGGCAATTCTGGGCGGCTGTTGGCTGATATTGTTAGGCTGGGGGGCTCCCCATAACGTGGAGCTCCCCATCCTGAGAATACCAGCCTTCAGCCGTATGGCTTTATCTGGCTGGTTTTAAAATTGGGGGGGACCGCACGCCGTTTTTTTTAATTATTTAATTATTTATTTCACTACACAGTATAGACACGCCCACCGGCTGCTGTGATTGGGTGCAGTGTGACACCTGTCACTCAGCGTGGGGGGCGTGTCTCACTGTAACCAATCATAGGCGCCGGTGGGCGGGGAAAGCAGGGAATACGAGATTGTTTAATGGGCGGCCGGCTTTTTCAAAACAGTAAAAGCCGCCGGAGCAGTGTGAATGCCGTGCAGTGCCGGGGATCGGTGAGTATGAGAGAGAGGGCTGCTCAATTCAGTCACTCAGGAGTTTAGCGGTCACCGGTGAGTCTTCACTGGTGACCGCTAATCAGTACGCGACACAGACAGAGCCGCAGCATGACAATGAAGTCGGGTGAAGTTCACCCGAGTTCATTCTGACAGTGCGGCTCTGTCTGTGTCTGCTGTCATCTGCCATTCAGCTCTGCTACATGGCTGTCTGTGTCTGCTGTTAGCGGCCATGTAGCAGAGCTGAATGGCAGATGACATAGTAAAAACGCATCCCTACACATTACACACGCTTGGCAAGTCAATAAATAAAAAAAAAAGGTGCCCAATGCATATGTCACAGAACACATGATCTAAAGGATCGCACACAAAATTGACCAATTTAACATAGACTACTAACGCACGTGTGACAGCAAATGAACGACCTACGTGCAATCTCATTAGATCCCGTATGCAACCTGGGCGTGTCACATCGCATACGAGATCGCATACCTAATTGTAAGGTGTAAAGCTGGCTTAACACATACTTTTTTTTTTCTTATTTAGGCAGATCACATGAAAAACTTACTGCCGATGTTCTTACTGGCAGCGATAAACCCAGAAGTGTGAAGGTGAGCAGTGATGTCTATAGAGCACGTAAGCTAATGTTCTATACCGTGCCGGTGAGGGAAGTGCATGATTCTCCCTTTTTGGGTCAGTCTGACTTTTTTGGCATACAGTTGACATGTTGTGTAGTGCTACATATTTTTTGATGTTTGTAAGTAAAATTGTATTTGTCAACTGTATGGCAAATAAGTTATGTAATCCTTCATGTCTGAGGCAACCGCAGTGACATCTCCCAGAGAAACAAATGCTTTGACAACAATAATGATCCAAATTGGAAGCAAAGCCTCCTATTTATGTGCTTCCCATTTATCAATGTGACTGACTTGCATACTGCCTGGATTGTTACAGTAGTCAGGTCTATGGCTGATGGACAAGAAAAGGTATAACAAACATATGCTTTTTTTATTCCCTAAGAAATATGCCACTTCTGGGTTCCTGATCTGCTTAGATAGGATCCAACCTCAAAAATACAAATATTCAGAGTATCTGGCATTCTATTATCTAATAAAGATAAGGTTTAAATGTGTCATCCCAGTTACAGTGTAAAGGCCGCTTTACACGCTGCGACATCGCTCAAGCGAACTCGTTGGAGTCACGGAATTTGTGACGCACATCCGGTCGCGTTAGCGATGCCGTTGCGTGTGACACTTTTGAGCGATTTTGCATCATTGCAAAAACGTGCAAAATCGCTCATCGTCCATTCTCTAATATCGTTGCTGCAGCAGTAACGAAGTTGTTCCTCATTCCTGCGGCAGCACACATCGCTCCGTGTGACACCGCAGGAACAAGGAACCTCTCCTTACCTGCCTCCCACCCGTAATGCGGAAGGAAGGAGGTGGGCGGGATGTTACGTCCCGCTCATCTCCGCCCCTCCGCTTCAATTAGGCGGCGGATCAGTGACACAGCTGTGACGTCGCTGTGACGCTGAACGAACCGTCCCCTTAGAAAGGAGGCGTTTCGCCGGTCACAGCGACGCCGCAGGGCAGGTAAGTAGTGTGACAGGTCTGGGCGATGTTGTGCACCACGGGCAGCGATTTGCCCATGTCACACAACTGATGGGGGCGGGTACGCACGCTAGCGATATTGGTCACGATATCGCATCGTGTAAAGCGGCCTTTACAGTAGGGACGTTTCTGTATATCCGATTGTAGTGTGATTGTCCACTGTGTAATTTTGGGGGTCAACATTCTATGTTCATTAGTTTAAAAGGGTTGTCCACTACTCTTAAACACTTCTTAACAGCTAAACATACATGTATATAATGGTCACATGGCATAATAATACTATGTGACACACTGGGAGACAGTGCCAACATTGGAGGAGTGGCTCCAGTCCGTGTGGTAAGTAATGTTTTTTACAAAATGATGGAAAATTTAGCTTCTAAGAAGTATTTGTACAGTAATGGACAACCCCTTTAATCCAACTTTTAAATGGGCTGGCTACTATATGTTCAACTTTAATAGATGTATTGGGTACCTGACTTTGTATACAATTATCAATATATAAGTATTACAGATTCTCCTTCTGTTTTTGTATGTGTAGTTATCCACAGACTGCCCATTTCTTCTCACAGTGTATCACATGTGTCCATCAACCTCCTTCTGTTGAAAAAGACTTGTTTTCCCATTGGAGGACACTAAATCACATGTTTGATCACATGCTCTCCCATCATCAACCATTTTATGGACATGAGCACCAAGCAGTCTGTGAAGAAGACTATACTAATAAGTACTGGATGAGAACCTGTAATACTTGTATGTTAGAAAATGACACACAATCCTTTCCACAACACATCTGGTAAAATATATATATATATATATATATATATATATATATATATATATATATATATATATATATATATATATATATATATATATATATATATATATATATACATATATATATATAGTGGCCAACCCCTTTAAGTCCTTTGTTAATACCTGTGGAGAACCTTCCTTGTAGTTATCTGGGTTGGGTCACAATTTTCGGGAATGGATTATAACAAAGTAATAAGATATAAATAGGAAAGAACTTCTAAATCTCTGTTTTTTGGTTCTCAAAAACAAGATTCTTTTCCCTTATGAATCAACTTCTGACTTTGGCACAATAACCTCAAACCCAAACTGAACCCTAACATGCAGGAAAATGGTGTGTGGTATTTTACCTTGTGTTTGTTGTATAGGAAGTTGAAGTTTTCATCTTCAGCATTGTTTGCATCACTGTGTGTGAGGGGATAACGGGATCGGAGCTCTTAAACTGGCCCTCAGGCTAGGGGGCCCTAGCTGTCCCTGATCCTAGAGATCACCACTTCTAATGGTGAATATGTCTGAGCCGCCTTCCTTGCCCTGCTCCTGGAAACATCAAGGGAGACCGTTTGTCATCGCCGCACTTTTCACCACTCCGGAGATGAAAGTTAAATCATCCAAGTATTTATTATGAATGCAGATGTAAGTCAATGCATTCCTTGTCAGTGCTATTTTGTCCTGAAGAAAGGGGCTGTGACCTCAGAAACGCGTTGACTTACATCAGCATTCATAATAAAGACTTGGATGATTTAACTTTCGTCTCCAGAGTGGTGAAATGTGCGGCGATGACAACTGGTCTCCCTTGATGTTTCCTATCTGCCTGAATCTCAGGTGCTGCACCTATCTCCACCATTACATCTCCATCTACTGTAGGTGTTGTGACCTCTCGCAACCCCTATAGGTGAGTACATCCTTCACCTCCTCTCCTCTCGCTTACCTGGAAAGACCCTATTGCGCCCTTTCTTCCACAGGCTCTTTCTCTTTATTTGCCCTGCTCTTGGACAGCGCTGATCTAATACCCCCTGTCCACAACCCCAGTGGAGGACCGGGCCAGGAGTTGTTGAATCCACAGATATGGACAAACGGGGAAACCAAAACTCTATCACACAGCTAGCACACATGGAGATATAAGACCATACGTGATAAGGAGGAAATAAAGAGCAGGGAGGAAATAACTAAACGAGAGGATTTCCACAGTACACCAAGCAGCAAACAATAAATCACCAGCAACAGGAACACAACAGCACACAGACCCGGATTAGCAAAAGCTATAGTCGGCATGGGCCGACAGATTCGTCCATCTTAAAAAGGCGGGGAGTAACTGTGATAGGTCTCCCACAACGTGATCCAAAAGGTAACCAGCAGGCTAACAGAGATGAACTCCTGTTAATGAGCACACAGCTGGTCATCGCCTGAGCCTGATTGTGCAACTCAGAAGCACTGCTGAGTGCTGAGTTTGAGAGTCTGCAGTATGAACAGCGTGTGATGCCGCCATGTCACTCGGCAAGTTTAGAGCCAAACACCGTTTGACAGTCTATTATCAAGATAATTTTAAAACTACCGATTACGTCTGAAGTGGTTTAAATACACAAATATTTGTCTTTTTCTTTTCTTTTTTGTGAGTCCTTCATGCAGTTGGGACAAATGGCTACATTAATCTTATTGAATTGGTAATTGAACACTAGGAGCTTGATAATTTAATTTATTACATGTATCACACAGAAATTAATTTTGCAGTTCTGTTAAAGGTAAATCAATTTGTCAATTTTCAGTTGGAAGTCATAAGAAAATTTGTTAGGAAAAAAAGATGCTTTTTATTAAAAATAGGTCTTTTGTTACTTCAAAATCCAGGTAACAATGGTCTTTTTTATCCTTATGTGCATATTGTTTTTATTGTAGAACACTCCTCTGACCCAGCTGATTTTTGCATATGAAACCCTAGACAAAGCCATTAATGGATTAGCTGTTTCCTCATCAGAAAGCACGAGACGTCATGATGATGTATCAATTGTTAACCACTACATTAGAACGGTAAGACCAAAGGAGTATGCTAACTTTGTAGTCTTGTGTGTACCTTAGCAGGGCTGGATGAAAGTCAAAGTGGTTGTCCGGGATTGCTCAAAAACTAAGGGCACAATTATACAAAACCTTAAAATAAACATTATTCATGTATTCAGATCTCCACCATTCCACCATCCACCAGCTCTACTACTGTATTTGTGCCTACCACTCCTGCAACAATGACATTACGTCCATCATTCTCCGCACTGTCACAGCCAATCACTGTCCTCAGTGGCCACATTGGCCTGTTTCGCACAATACTACTGAGGCGTGTGATTGGTTGCAGCGTTTAGGAGTATAATTGTTGTGATGTCATCACTGTAGGACTGGCAGGGAGCTCCGGAATGGCAGTTTTGTTTTGTGATGCGACGTCTTCACTTCCACCAACACACGACGTTCCGTGCCCCAAGGGGTACATAAGGTTCGCTTGACGCAATGTAAAACTGACACCCCCTGTCCCCGTGGGTACAGAGGCATATGGAGGGAGACAGAGCAGGCCGTGCAACCTCCGGCGCAGCACTCAGCTTTCTCACAACCCCGACCAGCCGCCAGGACCTTTCCACTAGCCCTAGTGAAACAGAACTCTGCCAGTCCAGTACAGTAATTTGCCACCAGTGCCTCGTTAGATATAGGCCTGGTTCATTTACAGGACTATATCGGGCCAGAAACCAGCCCAGGTAACATGTAATGTTAAACCGAACTCATGGACATAAAATTCAGTAATCGAGATAAAAGAAACAACCCAAGATTAAATTATATATTTAATCACCTTAAGGGCACACTAGACAATACATTATATACAAGATGGAACTTACAGATGTTATGCAGAAGTACAGTTATAGATAAGTTATGTATTGTAAATACATTTTCCAGTTTGGGGCTCCCTCTTGTGGTCAGTGCTGGCGGTGCAGTTGATTTGTGGAATGAAATCCACATACCTGTAGAGGACTGGCAATCAGGGTCAGACTGGGACTATATAACTGAGCAGTTTTCTCCTGTTACTTGCCGGTGCTCAATGGTCTCATGTGTGTTAGGACATTCTGTAACCAGCCCTGCTCACAGCCAGAACTCCTCTCAGATAAGTGGTCTTTGTACCTCTGTTGTTTGTTTTCCACTTTCTTGTTGTTTCTTTCTGCTTAATACTAATGCTTCATCCTATTTTGTCTGTGTGGAGTTCTTGGTGGAATAGGATCATTCCCTGCTGGGAGTGTCTGTATACTTAGCTCCATGATTCTGCAAGGTATTGTGTTTGTCATGCTTGGTATTAATTCAGTCCCTCATCTATATTAGTGTTTTTGGATCCCAGTAACATTTGAGTGCTGATTCAGTGGGGGAGAGGTTGTGTGACCTCACGATTTTTCCATATCAGAAGTGCTGATATGTATTAGGCTTTGTTTACAATTACTTTGTGCTAAGTCAGTTAGAAGATGGATTTCAACGGTGCCCCGTGGATTTCATTGACTTCTAATAGGGTCTGTTGTGGTTTCCAATGTTTTGACAGCAAAAACAAAAATACTTTGATGGAACTGCTGTTGGCCTCTCCAGAGCCAATGTGAAGAGTCTCTAAAGGTGCAGTAGGTCTGTCTCTTAGCATACTTTGCACATTTAGGAGTCAGCAGTAAAAAATGTGTGGCGATAATGACCCCACTTGTTTCGACCACTCGCACAGGCTTTGTCTCAGAGACACAGGGGTCTGAGTGAAAGCTTTTTACACAAAACAGTAATTTATTCACCAAGACTGTTTGCATATTTTTTTTTTTAGATACAATGGATTGCAAACAAAAAAGTACACGATCTTGTATAGTGGATCCTGTGTATGTCATAGCACCTTACAAAATCTAGTGTACGACTGGTACCATTGGCATTCAACAGACCCTGACTGTCATGGTGGCTCAGTGGTTAGTACTGCCGTCTTGTAGCTCTAAGGTCCTGTGTTCAGATTCTAGCAAGGACAGCTTAGTCAGTTTGCTTAGTTAAAGGGTCAAAAGTAGTGACTGTGCTGTTTGGTATCATGGTGTCTACCACAATGAACATAGACTAAAGAAAGGAAAGTGGTTAGCAATATAGAATTGCAGCACTCAGGTCTTGGGTTCAAATGCAACCAAGGGCATCGTATGCAAGGAGTTTTTATATTTTCCCTGTGTTTGCGTGACTTTCCTCCGGGTTCTCTGTTTTCCTCCCACACTCCAAAAACATAGTTATAGGGAATTTAAATTGTGAGCCCCAATGGGGACAATGACTATGCTGTCTGTAAAGCTCTGTGGAATTAATGGCGCTGTATAAATAAATAAATATTATTATTATTATTATTACCCTATTGAATTATGGTGGGGTCCATGGCATTCTACCATGGAGTCTGCCGCTTTAACTGGAAGAATCTCTGCTGGTTAGTCTTCAAATCTGACAAATCCGTGACACATTTAAGTATGGGGTATATTTATCAAACTAAATGTGCCATATTTAGGGACCAGTTTTCACCTAAAAAACTGTCTTACTTTACTTGAGTCATATTTGTGATGCGTTTTACACACTTTTTACGACTTATCCAACTAGAGGGTATGTGAGCCCATGTGTCAAAATAGTACTTCAAAATTGAGGGGCATTTTTGGTACAAATGTAAAGACAGAGACCGTGATTCCAGAAGTATCACTTACTATAAAATTATTATTATTTATTATTATAGCGCCATCAATTCCATGGCGTTTTACATGTGAAAGGGGTGTACATAATAGGGACAAGTACAATAATCACAAACAATACAAGACACAGACAGGTACAGGAGGATAGATGTCCCTGCCCGTGAGGGCTCACAATCTACAAGGGATAGGTGAGGATACAGTAGGTTAGGGTAAAATCACTGTTTTATCAGCAGGAGGTTATCTATAGAGAACTAGTAAACCATCTGTATAGTCCTGCATTGTCAGGAGCTTGGTTTAATACCACCCCTACCACTGATTGGCAGCTTTCTGTGAACACTGTGCATAGTCAGAAACCTACCAGTCATGTGGGTGGAGAACTTGAAGATCTATAGCAGATAAAACAGTGATGTTATCAAAAGTGCAGTATGGAGCCCAGTAAGTGACACATCGCTGGAATCGGGGTCTCTGCCCCTATATTATGCTGGTCTCAGATGAGGGAGAAAGCACCTGGTGACAGATTCCCTTTAAAGTTATTGTAACATGGTATAGATCCAGCAATTGTCTAAATATTAGAAATTTCTACTTGATGCTCATTTCTATATGTTCTGCTGATTTTACCAGGAAGCGATGTATTATTCACATTTGTTGCTTACTGAATATTCAATGTTTTGTAAATTCTTAGTTAAGTCCTGAAGTAATGTTTGTTAGGATTATAAACTAATTAAAACAAAGCAACACAAATGAATACTAATCCATTCTGTATATGTTTGCGCTTTCTGTTAGCTGGGTGCAAAGAGACAGCGTGTAGAAGACACACTTAAAGCCCCGAACTGTTCTTCCAAGCCCCTCGTAAATAATGTGACGATGATGGATTTGCAGCTCGAGCTAATTGTAGCCCAGCATCGGGTGTCAATCAAAATCCTCCGTCAAGAAAAAGGTAGGAGATTTGCTTGTGCTAGATCTGTCTAAGATACAGAGCTGCTATGACAGTGCATCTCACCATGTAATAAAGCCCATTAGCAGAATAATGGCATTGATACAACTGAAGAAAAGAAGCAAATCATGTCAATTTCAGGCATCGTCTTCAGCAAAATGCGAGAAGTGACAAAGACTGCTATCATTTACTTACAAACAGTGAATATTGTTTTGTACGCTATTCACTAGTTCTAGTAGGTGTTCTACTACTGTGTTCTACTAGTAGGTGTTGTCATTTTCTAATGTATAGTGAAAAAAGAGCAATTGTGATGTCACTTTGTATTTACCATTGGGTTATTGGGTCAACGCTTTACTTGCGATCCTAACTTTTTAACCCCTACATCTATATTTCTTAAAAAAATAAATGTTAGATTTCTTTTAAATATCCTTATATTACACTAACTATAAAATGAAACCATTAAAGCAACCTTGATGTCCCATCGCACTATTAGGGGTACTTATCACAGCTGCGATGTCGGTGGGGTCAAATCGAAAGTGACGCACATCCGGCGTCGTTGTCGACATCGGAGTATGTGAATCGTTTTTAATATGATTAACGAGCGGAAAAGTGTCGAAATTGTATGATCGGTGTAGTGTCGGGCATTTCCATAATATCGCTGCAGCGACAGGTATGATGTTGTTCCTCGTTCCTGCGGCAGCACACATCGATGTGTATGAAGCCGCAGGAGCAAGGAACATCTCCTACCTGCGTCCTGGCTGCAATGAGGAAGGAAGGAGGTGGGCGGGATGTTTTCGTCCCGCTCATCTCCGCCCCTCCGCTCCTATTGGCCGCCTGCTGTGTGACGACGCTGTGACGCCGCACGACCCGCCCCCTTAGGAAGGAGGTGGTTCGCCGGCCAGAGCGACGTCGCAGGGCAGGTGAGTGCATGTGAAGCTGCCGCAGCGATAATATTCGCTACGGCAGCTATCACAAGATATCGCTGCTGCGACGGGGGCGGGGAATATCGCGCTCGGCATCGCTACAATCGGCTTGCGATGTCGTAGTGTGCAAAGTACCCCTTAGGTTCATGTAGCTACAGGCACCAGTTTTCAAAGAAGAAAAAACAAGATAGCCAGCATTAAATGGGCACTACAGCACTAAAAATTCCAAACTGTACTTATTATTAAAATTTGAGATTTTTGGCAAAAAAACAAATGCAATTTCTTGAGCTACCCCGCCACGTCACGGCAAATCTCTTTGGGGCAGTCCTTCTCTAACTTGGTGGCTGTTCACATTCAGCCATCAAGCCCTGTCCACAGGCTATTTACTTCATGCAGAATTTGCTTGGACCTGTCCCGCCCACAGCCGTGACTCAGCCATGACAGTCATTGGTATGGGATTGAAAAGCACCAGGTAAGTGCTGCTATAAACAGTTCTATTTTTTTTTATATGTGAGGGGCATCTGGCAAATTTTATATAAAAATATTTTAGTGTAGGACTGCCCCAAAGAGATTTTCCGTGACGTGGCGGGTAGCTCAAGAAATTGCTAATTTTTTGCCAAAAATCTCAAATTTTAATAATAAGTACAGTTGGAATTTTTAGTGCAGTAGTGCACATTTAGTGCTGGCTTTCTTGGGGTTTTTTTTGCACCAATTTTCAAAGTTTTAACAAAATCAGTTCAAGGTGTTCAAAATGCTTACCTGATGAGGTAGGTTCACTAATATATAGGTCAGGTTAAGCAATACAGACCGGATGTTTTGATGTAGCACAGTTGGATAGGCCGTACAACATGGCGAACAGCAGAGTTGAATCAGCTACCTGATACCTACAGTGACATGGTATAGCGGATGAACAGGTACCATGATGGAGAGCCAAATGTGCAGACAGCACACAGAAACAACAGAAGTGAGTTGGCAGACAGGTGCCTGTGGGAACTGAAGGCACTGGCAGCACCCAGAGATAGCGGAGATGACTTGGCAGTCAGGCATCTTGAAGAGTGTGTAAGTAGCACCCAAGAAAACTAGAGCTGAGTGGGCAGTGGGCAGAGAACTATTGGTCAGGGGTCACACTTTGCAGTGGAGCCCTGCCATAGCAGAGCTGGGTTGGTCATGTGGAAGAAATATAGTCCTAGAATCATAGTAGTCACCTTGGTCACCACACTATTTGAATACTCAGGTGGCATGCAGCCACCTGAGCCAGACTTAAAAGGCCTGAGATGATGACATCAGAGGTGTTCTCCTAGTTACAATGGTATCCAGTAGTAGGACAGAGGGAGCCGGACGCCAGGGACATCTCATTGATGCAAGCATAGGTTTACTCAATGATGTCTTTTTATGGTGGATTATCAATGTGTTCCCATGGTGGTATATTACATAATATTGGGATTAAATAAGCAAAATACTAATTGAGCTTCCCTTCTCCTACGGCTCTTCATCCAGTTGCAGGAGTGGGAGAGCACACACTGTGGAGTGACTTCTCCAAAATTGTCCACATGTTCCCTCTACTCTAATGCCCCTAAATAATATTCTGAGTGGCTAATTGCCTCCAAGAGTCACCTAATTAGAAAATCAAGTCTACTTGTGTATAATTTATTCTTAGTATAATTACAGCTGTACACTATGTAAGATAAAAGCTCTCACAGGAGAATGAAAGCAGATAGTTAAAGCAAGTCAATTGCAAACTTGCTTATTTTAATGTTCCCTAGCTAAAGCAATATAATAACAGGATAATACATTTTTATATCTTGTTTTATGTCTATTTTTTTTGTTATTTACGTTATAAAAGTAACAAATTTCAAGGGGGTTGAGAATGAGAGGTTTTTAGGCTCTGTTCACACTAGAAAAAGGATTTTTCTCAAGAAATTTTTTGAGGGTCTGAAAGATTAGCGCACTTGCGTTTAAAAAAACACACCGAAAAACGCATGCGTTTTTACCGCGTCTTTGATGAGTTTTTTCGGCAGGTTGGTCCCTGCGCTTTTTTTTACCATTATCTATGGCAAAAAATGCAGGTACCTTCAGAAAAGAAGTGACATGCTCATTCTTTTTCTCAAGAAATTCTGCAGAATGAATGTTCTTGAGAAAAAAAATGGAGTGTGCGCACAGCTATTTTTTTTTTCCATAGGTTTTGCTGGGGAATGTCTGCAGAAAGGTTACAACCATTTTCTCAAGAAATTTCTGCAGCAAAAACGCAAAAAAAATGCGGGTAAAAAATGCAGTGTGCGCACAGGGCCTTAATGACATTTTTGCACTGCGTTTATCTTGGAATTTTAAAAAAATCTTTGAAACAGCAGATTTGTTCTTTTCCTGTCTCCAGATAGTCAAAGCCAAGCTATTTTGGAGTCGGTATATATGGTCTATATGTACTTCTTTAATGGCCAAACATTAAATTCATTCACAGGCCTCTTTAACTCCATCTATCCAATATTCATGTTGATTTATTATTTTGCTGTATTGAATAGCACAGTAGACTTCTCTATGTTATACAGATAGACCCACTAAGTAAGAAAGAATATACCGCAAAGTATACATTTTTTTTTACAAAAAAGCACTTTATATTATTATTATTAATTACTATAGCGCTATTTATTCCATGGCGCTTTACAAGTGAAAGAGGGTATACGTACAACAATCATTAACAGTACAAGACAGACTGGTATAGGAGGAGAGAGGACCCTGCCCGCGAGGGCTCACAGTCTACAGGGAATGGGCGAAGATACAATAGGTGAGGTCAGGGCAGGTTTCCCAGTGGTGTACTGGACTGAGGGCTATTGTAGGTTGTAGGCTTGTCGGAAGAGTTGGGTCTTCAGGTTCCTCTTGAAGCTTTCCACGGTAGGGGAGAGTCTGATATGCTGGGGTATAGCATTCCAGAGTATGGGGGAGGCACGGGAGAAATCTTGTATGAAAGTCGAATAACTTTTTAAATATTATCTAAATAAAATCAATCTGTCATTTTTGATATGTAATCTTAAAGCACCATGTTGTAATGGAAGAGACTCTTAAGGCTACTTTACACGCTGCGATATCGGTCCCGATATCGCTAGCGTGGGTACCCGCCCCCATCTGTTGCGCGACACGGGCAAATCGCTGCCCGTGCCGCACAACATCGCCCAGATCCGTCACACATACTTACTTGCCCGGCGACGTCGCTGTGACCGGCGAACCGCCTCCTTTCTAAGGGGGCGGTCCGTGTGGCGTCACAGCGACGTCACTGAGCGGCCGCCCAATAGCAGCAGAGGGGCGGAGCTGAGTGGGACGTAGCATCTCGCCCACCTCCTTTCTTCCGCATAGCGGCCGGGAGGCAGGTAAGGAGAGCTTCCTCGTTCCTGCGGCGTCACACATAGCGATGTGTGCTGCCGCAGGAGCGACGAACTACATCGTTACTGCTGCAGTAATGATAATCAAGAATGGACCCCCATGTCACCGATGAGCGATTTTGCACGTTTTTGCAACGATGCAAAATCGCTCATCGGTGTCACACGCAGCAACATCGCTAATGCGGCCGGATGTGCGTCACAAATTCCGTGACCCCAACGACTCCGCATTAGCGATGTCGCAGCGTGTAAAGCCCCCTTTACTCCAGTGATGTGTCACTTACTAGGCTGTATTTTGTAATTTCAATATAATTAGTGTTTTATAACTATAAAAATAAAAATTAACAAGGGATCACCTAAAATTATTAATGTTTATTGTACACGGAAACAAAGACAATATTAAAAACACTTAAAAAGCCAAATGGCTATTGATCACAAAAAATCATAATAGAGTTTAATTGTGTCCTATCACGCAATGACATGGTTAACCAATAGCAAAACAAATTGGTAAAAACACTTAAATAAAGTGCTTGGTGTTGGATATTAGAAAACAATAGTAATAATATGCAAAAGTAATAGTAATAGAGACAAATCTTATTCAATAAGGATTAATTAAGAGGCAAGTACATACAGTAAATTAATACAATGTGTAGATGGGCAATATATGTAACATAGGGTGTGAATAAAAATGACCTAACCCTGATAGACATAATGGATAGTATGCAAATAAAGAATATATATCACGAGGGAATATATGATAAAAAATGATTTATCCCCGATAGACATAATAACCAACCCACCAACCCAATAATATTCTAATAGTGCAAGTGAAAAAACAACATACCGTATTTTTCGCTTTATAAGACGCACCTGATTATAAGACGCACCCCCAAATTTGGTGAAGGAAAAGAGAATTTTTTTTAAATGTTAAGTGGGGTCCGTCTTATAATGCCAGTGTCCATTTAACAAATCATAAAGGGTATATGGCCTTCATAGCCCCCCATCCTAAAATTAGCCCCCTTAATCTGGATATGGCCCCCTTATATTGAATATAGTCTCCTTGTGCTGGCACACGTCTCCCAGTGATGCCACGTGTCCACCATTGATGGCACACGTCCCCTATTGCTGGCACACATCCCCTATTGCTGGCACATGTCTCCTATTGATGGAACACGTCCCCCTGTGCTGGAACACATCCCCTATTGCTGGCACATATCCCCTACAGCTGGCACAGGTCTCCTATAGATGGCACACGTCTCCTACAGCTGGCACAGGTCTCCTATGGATGGCACACGTCCCCCTGTGCTGCCCATGGCTCCCTATGGATAGCACATGTCCCCCTGTGTTTGATATGGCCCCCTATGGATGCCACACCTCCCCCTGTGTTAGATATGGCCCCCTATGGATGGCACACCTCCCCCTGTGTTAGATATGGCCCCCTATGGATGGCACACCTCCCCCTGTGTTAGATATGTCCCCCTATGGATGGCACACGTCTCCCTGTGTTAGATATGCCCCCCTATGGATGGCACACCTCCCCCTGTGCTGCCCATGGCCCCCTATGGATGGCACACCTCCCCCTGTGTTACATATCGCCCCCATGCTGCTGCCCATAGTAAAATAAAACACTTTTGTTACCTTCTCCAGCGCTGTCCTCCCTCGTGTCTCCCTCCGTGCTGCTGATCTCCTGCACTTCCTGGTTCTCGGTGCCGGTCATGTGATCCGCACAGCAGAGTGATATCATCTCTGCATGCCTGATCACAGCGGCAGCAGGAGACCGGGAGACACGCTGGAGGAGGTAAGTAAAGAGTTTTTTATTTTACTATGGGCAGCAGCATGGGGGCCATATCTAACACAGGGGGGGCATGTGCCATCAAAGGGGGGCGGAGGCACATATAATATGCGCCGCTGCCCCAGCCCATCACCGCAGTGCGGTTTCAGCACCACGGTGATGGACAGCGGTAGTGCATATTATTTGAGCGGGAGCCGGAGATCTCTCGCTGCGTTCCTGCAGCTTTCACCAGCCCCCAGTAGCGCTCCAGAGCTGCCCCCACCTCCTCTGGACTCTAGTATATATATATATATATATATATATATATATATATATCCCCCCCTATATTCGGATTATAAGACGCACCCCCTACTTTCCCCCAAAATTTGGGGGAACAAAAGTCCGTCTTATAAAGCGAAAAATACGGCAAATTTAGACCATAGGTCAAAAAATGTACATACTGTCCGCACAACCAATTAAATGGAATACATCAGTCTGTTCTTGTATGAAGCAATACCTTCTAAAGTAACCTAGATTGTAAAGAGTGCATCGATAGGGAAAAAGCGGTACCCACGTGTATCACTAGTAGAAATGTGGCTTCTTCAAGGGCACAGATGTAGGTCTCTTTCCCTACAGCAGAGTTCCCTGATCTTTCTAAACTGGGAAGCCACATTCAGCTCTGAAAAAGGATTGTAAGCCACATTCAGCTCTGAGAGAGGATTGAGAGCCATATCCAGCTAGGGGAGAGGGTTACAGGCCATATCCAGCTCTGAGAGACAGTTGTGGGCCATATCCAGCTCTGAGAGAGGGTTGTGGGCCACATCCAGCTCAGAGAGAGGGTTGCAAGCCACATCCCATTCCCACCCCCATCACAGGAGTGACATCCAGAGCCCACATTACCGGTATAATGACAGCCAAACCTTTTCCACAGAAATCATACCGAGGCAGTATATCAATATCCGAAGGTTCCTATCGTCACCGCTTTTAGATTTGCTCTTCTGTGTTCATCTACACACAAAAAGTCATTATCTGGAGATCTGTTCTTCATCGCTGTTTGGTAGATCTGGTGCTTATGCAACAAGCTGGAGGACAGCCTTGAGCCACATATCACAGGTTCAAGAGTCACATGTGGCTCCCGAGCGACAGGTTGGGGACCCCTGCCCTACAGCATGCTGCTGTCTGTTTACATAGTAAAAACTTACTGACAGATTCCCTTTAACCCCTTCACGACCATGGACGGATCTATCCGTCATGGATCGTGTGCCGTTAAGCCCCACCCCCTGCCGCGGGCAGGGTGCGGCGATCGGCGCACATATCAGCTGTTTTCAACAGCTGACATGTGTGCCTGCATGTTACGAGTGGAATCGCATTCCACCCATAACATTAACCCCTTACAACTCACTGCCAAAGTCTGGCAGCGAGATGTATATACGCGCGGTGAAGATTTTCACTTACCGCCGCCCCCACCGGAAGTCACGTGAGTGATCACGTGACTTTCGGTGGTTGCCATGGTAGCACAGGGTCACATTTTCACTCTGCCTGGAGGCCAGTGAAGCAGGAAGTGACCGTATCTGCTGTTTACAGCTGTATAGCTGTGATCAGCAGATAGATTAGAGCGATCGTATTGCTGATCGCTATAGCCCCCTAGGGTGACTAGTAAAATAAAAAAAAAAGTTAAAGTTTTAAAAAATTTAAAAAAAAACAAAAAAACCTAAAAGTTCAAATCACCCCCCTTTCACCCCATTGAAAATTAAAGGGTTAAAAAAAAAATTATACACTTATTTGGTATCGCCGCGTTCAGAAATGCCAGATCTATCAAAATATAAAATCAATTAATCTGATCAGTAAACGGTGTAGTGTCAAAAAAAATTCCAAACGCCAAAATTACGTTTTTTGGTCGCCGCAAGTTTTATGCAAAATGCAATAACAGGCGATCAAAACGTAGCATCTGCGCAAAAATGATACCATTAGAAATGTCAGCTAGAGACGCAAAAAATAAGCCGTCACTGAGCCATAGATCCCAAAAAATGAGAACGCTACGGGTTTCGGAAAATGGCGCAAAACGTATGCCACTTTTATTGGACAAGCTTGTGAATTTTTTTTAACCCCTTAGGTACAACTAAACCTACACATGTTTGGTGTCTAAAAACTCGCACCGTCCTCAGGCATCATACCCACACATCAGTTTTACCATATAGTGAACACCGTGAATAAAACATGCCAAAAACTATTGTGCCATCACACTTTTTTTGCAGTTTTTCCACACTTGGAATTTTTTTGCTGTTTTCCAGTACACCATATGGTAAAACGTATGGCCTCATTTAAAAGTACAACTTGTCCCGCAAAAAACAAGCCCTCATATGGCAAGATTGACGGAAAAATAAAAAAAGTTACGGCTCTCGGAAGAAGGGGAGCAAAAAACAAAAAACGCAAAAATGGAAAGTGCCCTGGGGCTGAAGGGGTTAAAAAAAAGTTCAATATTGAAACTACACTTCCAGTGATGCCTCATTTCAATGTGTCCCTTCCGTTTTATTGCAGCTGATGGAGAACATCTCAGATCATCCAAAACTTTCAGGAAAAGTCAAGGAAGAGATGCGTCTTTAGGATTCCTCACAGGTGAACTGCTTTCGGTATAATATAATACCACACATGACTGAGTACTGCTCCTAACTACATTTTTTTTGCGATTTGGGGTTGTAGAATCTGAAATACTTGATAAAATCAACAAGAATAAACTCTCGAAAGCCATTTTCTTAATGCAGAAAGCCGTGCTGTTGAACAAAGGGCTAGACTGTTCTCCTTTTATGCTCCTTGAGGTAATGTTGAGCATTATCATTCTGATCAATTTTATTAAACTTGCTGGGTCTCCTAGAATTATGATTCCAGTGTATATGTTGTGCTAGTGACTGTGCAGTAATATTGATCTTTGGCTTAAACTATGGCATAATAAAATTCTGCAATGTTACCAAGACTTTTCTCTGCTTTTCTCCCAGCTTAACAATGTCTAGGACATATTTATTGTTCTTCCTTTGGATCCGAACAGTCAGAAGAACAATTTATTGCTTATTTATCTCTATGTTATTCTATTGGCAGGATTCAGAGAAATTGATTCAACAAGCTGAAACTGAAGAAAATGCCGTCTACTTATCCTGCATTAAACAATCAGAAACAAAAGGTGGCAAAATGAATGTACCCCCCGCACCTATATTACTGCGCAGAACAGAGAATTCAATGGTGTTTAGGCCAGCTCCATTCACATGTGATACTAAGGTGAATTAGTTGGCAAACAGTTTCAATAGCTGCTTTTGGACAGTCTTACATATTTAAAGTAGACATTTTCAGACTAAAGTGTGCTTTACACGCTGCGACATCGCTAACGATTTATCGTCGGGGTCACGGTGTTTGTGACGCACATCCGGCGCACGAGCGATCTTCAACGACCTTCAACGATCGCAATAGTGGTAAAAATCATTGGTTTTGGAGAGGTCGGACAAACACCAAATATCGTTGTCTGGTGAGTAACGAGGTTGTTTGTCATTCCTGCGGCAGCACACATCGCTGTGTGTGACACCACAGGAACAAGGAAACTCACCGTACCTGCGTCCACCGGCAATGAGGAAGGAAGGAGGTGGGCGGGATGTTCCTCCCGCTCATCTCCGCCCCTCCTCTACTATTGGGCGGCCGCTTAGTGACGTTTCTATGACGCCGAACGAACCCCCCCCAGAAAGGAGGCGGTTCGACGGTCACAGCGACGTCGCAGGGAAGGTAAGTCCGTGTGACGGGTGTAAGCGATGTTATGCGACACAGGCAGCGATTTGCCCGTGAAGCACAACCAACGGGGGGCGGGTACGCTCGCTAGCGATATCAATACCGACATCGCAGCGTGTAATGTACCCTTAAGTCGTTGCGTGCGTACTTGAGGTTATAACTCTTTTGCTTTCCATTATATGACTTGTATACTGCCTTTTTGACCGTTTTCCCTTCTACCTGGTCTTTCTTTAATTTTCAGAAAGATAATAATTATTTTCAATAGTCTATGAATTAATGAGAAGAGTCTAGTTGCTATGATGTACACAGAAACAGAGGGCTTCCTTCTCTACTTTTTATCTTCAGAACACATTCAGAAGAAGCAGCAGCAGCATAAAGAACATAATGCAGCAATATCAACTTGTATGGCTGTGAATCATTGCATGTATTGCTACACAGGGACCCAGAGGGTCTCTACACTGCAATGTATTTCAGCTGAATATGCATTCTATAAGCGATGGGCCCCCCTGATACCATCATTGTAATGCCCCTGCCCTTATTAATAGGTCAAAAGGGGTTAAATATAAAAAAAAAAAAAAAAAAAAAAGATACTGACCTTGGTTTGGTTTGGCTTCTCCGTACCTCAGATCTGCCTCCTCTGACATCAACATCCAGCGGGGGCGTCAAATGAGAGCTGCAGCCAATCAAAGGCAACAGATCACATTTTATCTGAAAAAGTGTGCCTTCCTCTCAGGCTAGTTTCACACTTGCGTTGAATGGCATCAATTGCGTTGTGTGACGGATGCAACGGATGCGTTGCATATAATGACACAACGGATGCAACGGATCATACAAAACAACGGAAAGCTTTTTTATTTTTTTTCCTTCTTTACAGTTTTACCGGCAGCAGACTATTGTGAACGATCAGCTGATCACCCGGCGGCCAGCCGCTCAGCTGATCGTTCTCAAAAGCCGGCTGCCGGGCGCTCAGCTGAGCGCTCTCACATGCCGGCGGCCGGGCGCTGAGCTGAGCGCTCTCACATGCCGGCGGCCGGGCAATCAGCTAAGTGCTCTCACATGCCGGTGGCCGGGCGCTCAGCTGAGAGCTCTCACATGCCGGTGGCCGGGCGCTCAGCTGAGAGCTCTCACATGCCGGTGGCCGGGCGCTCAGCTGAGAGCTCTCACATGCCGGTGGCCGGGTGCTCAGCTTAGCAGCTTTTTCAGTGGTCCTTAATTGTGACAATATTCTTATTATATATGTTTGTATTTTCTCTAGGTGACCTGGTGCAGTTTATTTGGGCGGATTGTTACAGGTCCTAACTTAAAAGTCCGGTTAAATGATCACTATCTTCTGGGAACGGGAGAGCAGGTAAGTGGTTGCAGATCATTTCACTATAACTTTTTATTTAAAAGAGGTTGTCTCAAGTTATAAAAACAAGTGTTTAGAAAAGCAATCTACTTTGTTATTTTACCCCTTATTAAATGGAATCCTTCATGTCCATTAATGCTGTTTACCTGAAGATATAGGGTTCATGTGCTGGTAAATAGAATTTAAAACCTGTGTAGCCGGTTTACTTGAGTACCAGTGGTTACAGGGACTAAATGAAGTTTTATTTTACCTGAAGCTGTTCATTACCCGTCATCAGTGCGGTGCATAGAGCTGTTACAGTCACCATTCACTACACAGTGAGCGCAGCTTTAATCCCTCCTTTGCACATTGACTGACAGCGTGCTTTGCATAAACCCAATTTTAATTCTCCACTGGCTTTCAGTCATGCAGGCATGTCTGGAGCCATTATATTCACTACTCACACCACTAAGTGTGGCTGCTGTAATCACACCATGCACTGACTGACAGCTGGCACTATAGTGCATCATTGCAGAGCCTGCTGTCAGTCGGTGTGCTTACAATGCACAATACACTGCTGTTAGTGTTGTGAAAGGTGACTAACTTTTCCGGATATGTCTGCATATCCTCCCTGGTGCCACATTTTCAGTACATCAGCTGTACACCTTCATATCTCTATTAACTGGTAGGTTAACCCTATATCTGCAGGTTAATAGTGTTAATAGACCTGACAGGTTCCCTTTGGGGCTCTCTCACAGCACCGTATAAGTTGGATGAGTGCACACCAATAAAAAAAGGTATTGAACTAGGACCAATGTTTTTTACATGTACAATTCTTTAACATAAGAAACTGTAACTTGGCTTTTACTTGATTAATTGCTGCTACTGTAAAAAAACTGATGTCTTATGGACAGCGCAATGATAACGTATAGAAAAAAAATCGTCCCAGTTTTCCGGATGAAAATTGGACTATTTTTTTTTATACTGTCCTGTGACCTGAACCTTAAAGGTACTTTCTTCCATAGACCGAGGATAAAAAGGTGCAAATTTGTGTCCGCAAAGTATCTGCGCACAGTAGACATAAAAATAAATTCAATCAGTTAGGACGCATGAGTTATATAACACATTAGGTGTAGTTCTTTTGAATGATCCGCTCTTTAAAATGCACTGTTATTAATAAACATTGAGTAAAAAGTCTCCAAAAAATTTATAAATATAAAATAATAATAGATATATAAGAAGCCATCTCATATTGGCGTAATTTCAATTTCCACATTACTGCTTTCTGCTATATCTGAGCAGATAACACCATTGGGCATCAGACAACTAATGCAAAACCCCCAACTATTTTTACAAAAAAAGGTTATAGTCTAATGCTGCGTGTAGTTTTTCAAAATGGCTGATTTTGCTATTTCAGAAATCCCATTGATTTTTTTTGTTTTCAATTTACAGTAAGAACATGAACAGTCACACTCTGTGACTAATATAGTCAGGATTTCTGGTATACTTTTCCGTACAGTACCGTATTGTATAATCAGTATTAGTAAATGTGACCCAAAATCTATAGTGCACAATGTTTGTGCTATGCGGTAATGATCACACTTATTTCCACAGGTTCCAGCAAATGGCAATGTCTTACTAGAAGCTAAAGGTCTAAAAAGGAATGAGAAGTACATATTTGCAGTTGCTGCGTATGCTGCAGACGGTCGCCTCATTGGAGACGTTATAGGAGAGTCAACTAAACCAATCTTGGCCTCTCTCCCTCTGTCAGTACCTGCCACTTTGGCCTATCTAGCTCAGGTATATGTCATGAGAACATTAATATTTATATATATATATATATATATATATATATATATATATATATACACGGTACAGACCAAAAATTGGACACACCTTCTCATTCAAAGAGTTTTCTTTATTTTCATGACTCTAAAAATTGTAGATTCACAGTGAAGGCATCAAAACTATGAATTAAAACATGTGGAATGAAATGCTTAAAAAGTGTGAAACAACTGAAGGTATGTCTTATATTCTAGGTTCTTCAAAGTAGCCACCTTTTGCTTTGATTACTGCTTTGCACACTCTTGGCATTCTCTTGATGAGCTTCTAGAGGTAGTCACCGGAAATGATTTTCCAACAGTCTTGAAGGAGTTCCCAGAGATGCTTAGCACTTGTTGGCCCTTTTACCTTCACTCTGCGGTCCAGCTCACCCCAAACCATCTCGATTGGGTTCAGGTCTGGTGACTGTGGAGACCAGGTCATCTGGCATAGCACCCCATCACTCTCCTTCTTAGTCAAATAGCCCTTACACAGTCTGGAGGTGTGTTTGGGGTCATTGTCCTGTTGAAAAATAAATGATGGTTCAACTAAACGCAAACTGGATGGAATAGCACGCCGCTGGAAGATTCTGTGGTAGCCATGCTGGTTCTGTATGCCTTCAATTTTGAATAAATCCCCAACAGTGTCACCAGCAAAGCACCCCCACACCATCACACCTCCTCCTCCTCCATGCTTCATGGTGGGAACCAGGCATGTAGAGTCCATCCGTTCACCTTTTCTACAAAGACACTTTGGTTGGATCCAAAGATCTCAAATTTGGACTCATCAGACCAAAGCACAGATTTCCACTGGTCTAATGCCCATTACTTGTGTTCTTTAGTCCAAATAAGTCTCTTCTGCTTGTTGCCTGTCCTTAGCAGTGGTTTCCTAGCAGCTATTTTACCATGAAGGCCTGCTGCACAAAGTCTCCTCTTAATAATTTTTCAAGAGATGAGAAGGTGTGTCCAAACTTTTGGTCAGGACTATATATATACATATATATATATATATATATATATACACACACACGTACATTTCATGGTAAAGCTCCATACTATACACTAATGTGCATCCTTGAAGAGCAGTATTCTAGACAATATAAAAAAAAGGAAAAGCTGTCTTCTCTGTACAGACATTTTATTTTTTACTGCTTAATGCAACATAAAAAAAACAGTACAACTGTTATACATGCCGCTGTGGTGTCTTCTACGTTGCATGAAGAAATAAAGAATAGAAACCCTGATTCATTATTGCATTTCTAACTCTTTTTTTTGTCCTAGTTTTTTTTTTTTTTTACCTGTTTGTCATTTCCGTCTAACTTCTTATTTTAATTTGCACCATTTCTAACATTTGTTATTTTGTTTTTTTTTATGTTTGTCATTGTAGACCGGTTTTAGGGATCCCAGATGTTTTCCCCTGATTCTTCATTTGCTGCTTTTCCAAATGTCTCCAAATTTCTTGTGAATGTACTTTAGTTTACCGTCGGAGTGTTGTATGCCTGTAATTTTGGCACAGTTTTTGTATCATTTTGAGAAAAGTTGTCATTTTTTTTTTAGCTAAAAAGTCATAAACAGTAGGGTAATTTCTATGTCCATTGTGACTTCTACTTTTCATTTTCACCGTAACATTGTATCCTATGACATTATTGTTTGGCTTCAATTGCCTTGTATCATCCCTTGGGTTTCCTGCATATGACATGTCTGATTCTCTGGCTCATGCACCATCTTCTCTACCACGTTTCTGTATCTTGGCTTTACTTCATACGTACATGTATATATTTATAAAGAAAAAACAAAAAGCTAGCACTAAATGTGCACTTCAGCAGTAAAAATTCCAAACTGTACTTATTATAAAAATTTGAGATTTTTGGCAAAAAATTGCAATTTCTTGAGCTACCCCGCCACGTCACGGCAAATCTCTTTGGGGCAGTCCATTAAAATGTTTTTATAAAATGTGCCAGACGGCCTCACATGAAATAGTAGAACTGTTTATAGCAGCACTTACTTGGTCTTTTTCAATCCCGTACCCATGACTGAGTTATGGCTGTGGGCAGGACAGACCCAAGCAAATGCTGCATGAAGTAAATAGCCTGTGGACAGGGCCTGATGACTGAATGTGAACAGCCACCAACCGCCAAACTCTAGACAGGTGGAATACATCCCAAATTGGGGTGCATAGCAAGCAAGGTGGGGGTCAGCCACCAACCAATTCAATGAAAAAAAAACAAAAAGCCAGCACTAAATGTGCACTTCAGCACTAAAAATTCCAAACTGTACTTATAAAAAAAAATTGAGATTTTTGGCAAAAAATTGCAATTTCTTGAGCTACCCCGCCATGTCACGGCAAATCTCTTTGGG
This sequence comes from Anomaloglossus baeobatrachus, assembly GCF_048569485.1. Lineage (NCBI taxonomy): Eukaryota > Metazoa > Chordata > Amphibia > Anura > Aromobatidae > Anomaloglossus > Anomaloglossus baeobatrachus. The sequence goes on from NC_134356.1 coordinate 233,431,748, forward strand.
GCAGTCCTACACTATAATAATTCTATAAAGGCTCAGATCTCTTTTACCGTTTTTAAATAAAGCACATATATTTTTTCTTGTGATTTTGTAGATTCTGTAAAAAGTTTTTTTGGTTTCTTCTCTTGCTTTGAATAAATCACTTGCATTGGGTAGTTTGCATAACAGAATAAATAAAATGATATTCTGATTTACAGAATGCTTATCTTATTGGCCACTATCAAGTGTCTAAGAAGGCCTGCTCTGTCTTGTGGAATTACTTTGTCTTCTCACCAAATCTGGCGCCAAATCATTCTGAAAGGAGAGGAGTCACAGATAAATATATTACGCAGATGAGGTAAGTTGGGAAGTAATGACTTTCCTTGTACTTCTAGTGTAAGTACTTAATATTAAGACGTATGATCACAATATCATTTGTAATATTCTAGAACTATGAAATATTGTAATTATGTATTTTTTCTATGCTAAAATGTAATTCCTCTCAAATGAGCTGTGATTTTCTACAAAGAATACCATGGTTATTGGCCCCCCCCGGCCTAAAATAGCAGCCTGCAGCCACCCTGTATTGTCCGGCCAGATATCCAGGATCAATTCCGGGCCAGAACCAGGTTTTTTTTTTTTTTTTTTTAATTTAAAAATAAAAACAAAAAAAAAACCCAGTTAGACTTGCCAATCCTGGGTATCTGCGAGTCCATCCATCACTAGTGTTGACGTCTAGCTATGAACACCAAGCCCTGGTATTAGTAATAGTTGTCTTTCAGACAACTTCATTGCTAATCCAGCAAGTAAAAAGAAAAAAAACAAAACAACACACACACAAAAATAGTTTATTTGAAAAAAAACCACTCCCCAATCCTTTCCCTGGTTCACCAATTTATTTAAAAAAATTAAAAACCAAATGCAGTTCTGACGTAGTCCAGGGACTCCAATGCAGTACAGGGAATCCGACTTAGTCCACAAATGGAAACATGAAAAACCTAAAAAGAGAGAGATAAAAACATGAAACTGTCCCTCAGTTACCAATTTATTTCAATGCAAAGTTCCCACGCACGTCCAACGTACTCCAGCGCTTTACACAACGTTACACGATTCCGACGATCAAAGGCTTTGGAACCTCAGAATGAGGCCCTATAGGCATTGACCAGCAGCCACTCCTGGCAACTGGGAAGAGCGGTGACGTCGGTAAAGTAACCACTCTTCAGAAGATCCCGGTCACCCTGCCCTGCGCGATAACCGGTGACTATGAAGAGCGGTGACATTATTAATGTCCCCATTCATCAGAATCGCCGAGTCTCGCGAAGCACTTTGTGAGTCGAGAGTGGCTGCTGCTCAAAGTCTATGGAGCTTTATTCTGACTTTGATCATCGGAGTCAGTAAACGTCGTGAAAGTGCTGGACTACGTTGGACCTCCATGGTAACTTTGCTTTCTAACAAATTGGTGAACAGTCTCTTGTTTTTATTTCTCTCTTTTTTATGTCTTTCAGGTTTCCATTTGGGGACTATGTTGGATTCCCTGGGCTAAGTTGGAATCCGTTGACCATGTCAGACCTGCATTTTTTTTAAATTGATGAACCAGGGAAAAAGTTGGGGAGATTTTTCTTAAATAAACTATTTTTGTGTGTGTTATTTTCTTTTTACTTACTGTGTTAGTAATGGGGGATTCTGATAGATGCATCTCCATTACTGATACCAGGGCTTGGTGCCAGATGACACTACACAGCTGACATGAACCCCAACTACTATTACCCTGACTGCCACAGCACCAGGACAATTGGGAAGTGACAAGGTGAAGTGCCAGAGTTGGAACATCTAATGTGCTGTGCCACATCTGGGACGGCTGCGGGCAGATATTTTTAGGCTGGGGAGGGCACAATAACCATGGACCTTCCCAGCCTGATAATATCAGCTCACAGCTCATTACTGAATTATCAAATATAGGGGGGACTTCAAGTTGTTTTTTTCTAATTATTTATTGTTAGTCCAGCCTAAATACCCTTTTAGTGCCACATGAAAGGCACTAAAGGATGCTAGTTTATAATATGTAGAGGGGTTTGGGGAATTATTTAGCTGCAGGATATCTATCTATCTATCTATCTATCTATCTATCTATCTATCTATCTATCTATCTATCTATCTATCTATATCTATCTATTTATCATCTAACTGTATTATCTATCTATCTCTATCATATATCTAATATATTTCTATGATCTGTCTATGTACTTTATGTCTTTATATTTGCTTTTTTTCCTTTGAAGTGTGTGCTAGGAAATAATCGGACGTCATACTGATGTTCCTTGTGACATCCGATTTTTTTCTTGCACCCATTGACCTACATTGACAAATCTCGTGAGATACAAACATACGCAGCATGCTGTGATTTTTTTTCTCACATTGCACTAGGCATATGTATACGCAGATGTGAGCGAACCCTAATAATAATAATATAACTGACAAGTGATACGATAGGGAGTTTGCTGATGAAACAGAGACTGATTATTAGCATTTTTGAAGAAGGGTAAGGTGAAACAGTATCAGTTTTGTTTTTATGTAGTATCATTTTTATTGTAACATACTGTACATGCATAAGGAAACCAAGGAAAGGTCAGGCCAGAAATGAGACTTGTCACTTTATTCACAGCTCTGCCGTATTTGTTTGCTATCCTTCTCACTAATTATATGAACAGTTACACAGCTGTAACACAGTGAAGTTGGGCACGACCCAGCTCTCGTGTCACGGAGTGTTTTTTATTTTTAGGCTCAATATCAAAGTCTCTCGGGACTACAGTAAATAATATGCACTGATCTATGTATAACACTGAGATGCTTGGAATCCATTTCTAATATCGTCTTTGTTTCATACAAAGGAGACCTGGTGATGGTTTCCATGGTAACCGCAGTGGCCAGTATCTGCCTGCTGTGTGCACGGAAGAATTTTTAATTAGCGCTGTCAGATTGTGATTCTCGCTGTTTAGTAAATAGTCGGATTGTCATAACTTATCTTTAATATTTCTCTTCTCCTGCAGGAAGTACTATAGTCAAGGTTAGCATCATTGTAGTGAAATACAATGGGAATATTAGCATGTTATGTATTTGAATGGATTCATTTGTCCACACTGTGTAGCTGCGATTATGTATCTCTTTTTCCATAGACTGTGTCAGGAAGCTGTATCAAACTCTTCGCCTATACTACTGCAACTTTTCCTGGGAAGCATTTTTATATTTAGTGATATAAACATAAAGGAAGGAGCACTTTTTTATGACTCTGTGTGTGATGGTGAGCTTTCTCGGAAAGGACAAGTAAGTAATAAATAGATATAGTAATGTTTTATCAGGTTAAAGGGGTATTTCCAGATTTTTAAGTTATCCTTAGGAGACCCCCAGTGCTTCAGGGAAGCGGGCTCTGAAGGGCCGTATATTGAGTGGAGCAGAGGTTGAGCACACACACCTTCAAGATGAGGTTTTGTAGTGACCCTTTCTTGGGATCTCTGGGGATTTGACTGCTGGATTTGGGATATCTTTCAACTCTAGAAATACCACTTAAAATGCACATAGACAGCATTCTTATTACACGGGAAATGTAGACAAATGTTGAATTCACATGGGCTTATATCAGCCCTTCAATGCAACATTAAGGGGATACTCTGGGGAGAAAAAATACACTTCAACCCACATTCTGCCAAATTCTATAAGGGCTTAGATCGTTTTTACCGTTCTTAATTTTTCAGCTACTCGCTGTGATCTCACAGTACTCATGCTGCTCCTGAGTGCTCCCCCTACCTTCTGGAACGCTAAAGGTGGTGTCACACATAGCGACGCAGCAGCGATCATGACCAGTGATCTGACCTTATCAGGATCGCTGCTGCGTCATTACATGGTCGCTGGTGAGCTGTCAAACAGGCAGATCTCACCAGCAACCAGTGACCAGCCCCCAGCTAGCAGCGACGCGTGGAAGCGTAACTAAGGTGAATATCGGGTAACCAAAGAAAGCACTTCTCTTGGTTACCCGATATTTACCTTAGTAGTGTCCGCCGCTCTCACGCTGCCAGTGCCGGCTCCCTGTTCCCTGCAGTCCTAGTCAAAGTACACATCGGGTTAATTACCCGATGTGTACTCCAGCTACGTGTGCAGGGAGCAGGGAGTCGGCACTGGCAGCGTGAGAGCGGCGGACTCTGGTAACTAAGGTAAATATCGGGTAACCAAGGAAAGCACTTCTCTTGGTTACCCGATATTTACCTTAGTTAGTAGTGTCCACCGCTCTCACGCTGCCAGTGCCGGCTCCCTGTTCCCTGCACTCATAGCCAGAGTACACATCGGGTTAATTACCCGATGTGTACTCCAGCTACGTGTGCAGGGAGCCGGCACTGGCAGCGTGAGAGCACACCGCTTAGCGCTGGCTCCCTGCACTCCTAGCCAGAGTACACATCAGGTTAATTACCCAATGTGTACTCCAGCTACGTATGCAGGGAGCAGGGAGCCGGCACAGGCAGCGTGAGAGCGGCTGACGCTAGTAACTAAGGTAAATATCGGGTAACCAAGGAAAGGGCTTCTTGGTTACCCGATGTTTACCGTGGTTACAGCTTACCGCAGGCTGCCAGACACCGGCTCTCTGCTCTCTGCTCACTTCAGTTCGTTGCTCTCTCGCTGTTGCACACAGTGATGTGTGCTTCACAGCGGGAGAGCATGTCCAAAAAATGAAGCAGGACATTCAGCAACAACCGGCCACCTCATAGCAGGGGCCAGGTCGTTGCTGGATGTCACACACAGCGATAGCGACGGGACATCGCTGCTACGTCACAGAAAATGGTGACTTAGCAGCGACGTCATTGTCGTCGTCGCTATGTGTGACACCACCTTAAGTTACAGATCAGGCAGCATGCGTACCTTCTTGCTCCTTATGAGAGCCAGCCACCTGACCAAGCCTCATCTATCTGCCTGTTTAATGTTTTAACTGTTGCTGGCATATTTATATGTCTCATAGGACCCATGAATGAGCGTAGAATGAGTATATCTTTATTGTCACGGCTCATTCTGCACTTTTTACCCACTCCTTCACAGCTATTTTTAGGCATATATAACGCTGTCACGTTTGGGTCAGGAGAACAGTCCGTGAAATACCAGTACTATTAATGACCCTTGATAATTTTGCGCCCTGTTAAAGATTTTGGAATAGGACCCACAAGCTTCAAGTTACACTAATGCTCGCAGTGAGGCTGATAAAACCAAACAATAGTTTTAAGCCTTGTTCCAGGTCTCCTACCTACCTCTGTCTGCACTTTTACATATCTTCATTCTACCTGCCAAAGACACAAGCCAACTGCATTTCCTATGCACACAGAACGGATTAGTAATAGATTGTTATGTGCACATAGGCTGTTTTTGTTTTCGGCAGCACGTCTTATTTACACAGGACAATGTGCTGCAGAGAAAGATGATTTTAAGCCTGCTTAACAATAATTTCACTCAATAAAGGAACATTTTTGCTTTTTCCGCGGGTGATTGGCATCCTGTTTAAACTGCCAATTATAGGGAAATGAGCTTTCTTAGAAATGCTCGTTCACAATAATCGGCCAGTGTAAATACAGCTTTAATCACTCTGCTGACATCTCTGCATCATTCTTCGAACCAGTGCCAAGGAATACTACCACTTCTTCTCCCTTAATAAAACTATATTAATATAAGTAATACGCTTTGCAATAGGGACAGTTGGGAGCAGTTCACCATCCGTCATCTAATAATGAAGAAGTCAAAGATAGGTATATTGCAGTATAAGTTTCATCACCGTCTTTTCTCTGAGAAGAAAAAGGCTTCTTGACCTAAGGAGAAACACCACGATTTTATGACTGTTTTATGAATAAGGCAGTGGTAAATTGAAGATAGAAATAAAGATGAGCCCCAAACCTTAAAATATCATGGAAACATAAGGTTGTGTGGGAGGTACTTGAAATAAAACATTTTACTTGTGTCTCATGGATTGCATCAGCTGCATTATTACAAAAATAAATACTGTACATAAAATATTCTTCACCTAAACTTATCCTATACATATCTATAACATTGTGTACTAGTAGAAATTGCTACCGTATTTCATGTGAATGACCGTTACAAATTATGACACTTGTATGAAATTTTGACATTCCCATCCCTTGACCTTATTTATTGTTGCTATAATGCCTGCTTCCCTGCATTGCTCCACTTCTTCCTCCTGGCTGGAACGCCAGCGCACTCACCACCACAGCGGCACATGTGTTTCTCCTGTCTCAGCTCCCATCATGGACCCTAGCTCCCAGGGCTTGTACACATTGCACAAATTTCCTGGCAATATGCTTAAGGCACACTCACTGCGTCTTAAAAGGGCACTTTGAAAGTGTCCCCAGCCTATTGATAGGAGACACTGGCTATTTAGTGCACCTTCCCCTGTAGGGAGGTGCCTGAGCGACTTTAGTGTCTAGTTAATTTCTGCATCAGCTAGTACGTTGTTAGGTACCTGTTCTTACACCTGTCATGCCTGTATCTGAATTTAAACCTGTCCTGCCAGTACCTGAACCCGTCCTGTCTGTACCAGAACCTGTCTTGCTTGGGTAGGGATGCTGCATACAGAGAAGATTGCCTTTCATGTGCTTCATAGCCTGTCACATCCACTAATTTTGGGACAGCCATGGCTAGACGTACACAAGCCAGTCTTAGACTGGAGATCTGAGTGCTGCATTAGGGACAGTCTTGCTATGAAAGGTGTCTCGATCCTATACGTCTGATCTGCCAGTAGCACTTTCTAGTCTGCCGGGTCTGCCACCCTCTTAGGCTAGTTTCACATATCCGGCTTTTTGCCGGTTTGACGGATGTGGCGCACGCCAGTTCAGTATGATACAGTACAGTGGCAGCGCCGAAACTTCCGGGTCACATGCTCCGGTCACATGACAGCATGTGACCGGCGCTTGTTGCGCTGCCAGTGTACTGTATACACTGTACTGGCATGTGCTGCATCCGCCAAACCGGCGAAAAGCCGGATGTGTGAAACCGGCCTTACTGGTCATATGCTGACATCTTCGATAAGAAGGAAGCAGAGACGTTACCTCTACATAGGCTGTAAAATGGATGCGGAGAAGGTGTCTTCTATTCTCAAATGGCAATGTCCTGCTGGCGTGAAGGCAATTCAGCGATTTTTAAGATTTGCAAACTATTACCGACAGTTTATTACTCAGTTCTTATTTTGGATCTCCCCAATTTCAGCTATAATCTGCAAGGCGCTTAGCCAAGGATTTGGACTCTGGAGACTGAAAATGCATTTCTCTCCCTAAAACAAGCTTTTTCTCTGCTCTTGTGCTGCATAAACCTGACACCAACAAGCAATTCTTACTGGAAGTTGATGCTTCATCCTCTCCAGTTCTTACGCAAATGTCTTCCTCCGGGAGAATGGTAACCTGCTGTTTCTTCACCAGGGCTTTCTATGCACCTGAGCACAACTACTCGATTGGTGACCTTGAGTTGTTGGTGATTAAGATGGATTTAGAGGAGTGGCGTTACCTACTCAAAGGGGCAGTCCATCCAGTCATCATTTACACCAACCATAAGAACTTTGCTTACCTGTAGTCCGCACAGAGGGTGTAACCACGCCAAGCTGGTTTGTCGCTGTTCTTTTCCCGCTTTTACTTTGTTTTTCACTTTTGACTGGCAGACAAAAACGTCAAGGCGGATGCACTCTGTAGGTCCTCCCTACCCACCAAACAAGAGAAGGAGCCTCAATATATCAGACCCAGATAGGAAGCAATTTCTTCTATGTGATCTATTTTCAAAGTTGGCTGCCATCATGAGCAGAAAAAGACCTAGTAACTTATCTGGCAACAATATTTGCAGCCTACCATGTGAAAAGATATTGTGGAATTTGTTTCTGCCTATCTTTCATGTGCACGAAACAACAAGAAGTCTATTACCACTTCCTGTTCCTTGAGTTCATTGACAGCACATCAAATGGATTTTATTACAGATCTCCCTGTGTCCTCTGAATACTCTTTCATCAGGTTGGTGATGGACTGCTTCTCGAAGATAGCTCACTTTACCCCATTGCCTGGTCTTCCATCTGAACCAGTGCTCGCTGAGAAGTTCATCCAGCACATCTTCCACCTCCACAGGTTCTCACTTCACATTGTATTCGATATGAATGTCCAGTTCACATCCAGATTCTGTAGAGCTACTTGTAAATTCTTGACTGTATCCTTGGATTCTCTTCAGCATACCATCCTGAGTCCAACGGTCAGTTGGAGCAGGTTAATCAGATCCTGTGTCATTTTTTGCAGCATTTTACCAACGTGCATCACAACGACTTTTACCTTTGGCTGAATTCTCATATAGAAATCACATAAGTGAAGCCTCTGCGAAGTCCCCATTTTTTACAGTTTATGGTCAGCAGCCTAATGTACCCCTTCCGGTGTCTACCACTTCTGGTATTCCCGCAGCTGTTAGGGCGGTTTTGCACATTGCAACATCGCACATGCGATGTTGGTGGGGTCAAATCGAAAGTGACACACATCCGGCGTCACTTTCGAGATCGTAGTGTGTAAATGCTAGATGATACGATTAACGAGCGCAAAAGCGTCATTATCGTATCATCGTTGCAGGCTCCGACTTTTTCATAATTATGCTGCAGCGACAGGTACGATGTAGTTCCTCGCTCCTGCGACTGCACACATCGCTGTGTGAGAAGCCGCAGGAGCGAGGAACATCTCCTTACCTGCCGCCGCCGGCTATGCGGAAGGAAGGAGGTGGGCGGGATGTTTACATCCTGCTCATCTCCGCCCCTCCGCCGCTATTGGCCGCCTGCCGTGTGACGTCGCTATGACGCCGCACGACCTGCCCCCTTAGGAAGGAGGCGGGTCGCCGGCCAGAGCGACGGTTGCAGGGCAGGTGAGTGCATGTGAAGCTGGCGTAACGATAATGTTCGCTACGGCAGCAATAACAAGATATCGTACCTGCGATGGAGGCGGGGACTATCACGTGCGACATCGCAGCATTGGCTTGCGATGTCGCAACGTGCAAAGCCCGCCTAAAGCGGGCTTTACACGCTACGACATCGCTAATGCGGAGTCGTTGGGGTCACGGAATTCGTGACGCACATCCGGCCGCATTAGCGATACCGTTGCGTGTGACATCGATTAGCGATTTTGCATCGTTGCAAAACAGTGAAAAATCGCTAATCGGCGACACGGGGGTCCATTCCCAATTATCGTTACTTCAGCAGTAACGAGGTTGTTCCTCGTTCCTGCGGCATCACACATCGCTGCGTGTGACGCCGCAGGAGCGAGGAACGTCTCCCTACCTGCCTCCCGGCCGCTATGCGGAAGGAAGGAGGTGGGCGGGATGTTACGTCCCGCTCATCTCCGCCCCTCCGCTGCGATTGGGCGGCGGTTCAGTGACGTCACTGTGACGCCGCACGGACCGCCCCCTTAGAAAGGAGGCGGTTCGCCGGTCACAGCGACGTCGCCGGACAGGTAAGTATGTGTGACGGCTCTGGGCGATGTTGTGCGCCACGGGCAGCGATATGCCCGTGTCGCGCAACAGATGGGGGCGGGTACGCACACTAGCGATATCGGGACCGATATCGCAGTGTGTAAAGTAGCCTTTAGTCTCACTAAAGATTTCTCCATGATGTTGGAGAACACCAAAGCCACTCTTGAGAAATCATCTGAATGGATGAAAAGGCATGATGACGAGAGACGCATAGATCCTCCAACTTTTCATCCAGGAGATAAGGTGGGGCTCTCCTCTAGATACATCTGTCTCAAGATTCTATTTTATAAGTTGAGTCCTGGATTTGTCAGTCCCTTTGAGGTCATCAAGCAAATCAATGCCATGTCCTACAAGTTGAAGCTTCGCGTCTCGTTGCGTGTTACCAACTTCTTTCACGTATCTTTTCTAAAACCAGTCATACTTAGTCACATCTTCAAGGTCTCTTGTTCAGTGCCTGCGCCTGTTAGATCAGAAGATGTCTTTGAGATGAAGGGAATCTTGGCTGTAAAGAAGGGGAAGGGGAAGACGCTATTCCTGGTTGACTGGAAAGGATTTGATCCCGAAGAGAGATCATGGGAGCCCAGGGAGAGTATTCATGTCCCACTTCTCCTGAAAAGATTTCCTTCAGGCCTGGAGAAGAGGGTGCGTAAGGAGGGAGTACTGTAATGCCAGTGTCCCTACACTACTCCACTTTTCCTTCCTGACAGGGATGCTGATGCATTCACCCCTGTGGCCGCACACATGTCCTTTTTCTCACCGCGGCTCCCTGGGGTTGCGCATGTTGTGCAGGTCTCCTCGCAATGTGTTTAGGGCGCATGCACCTTATGCTTTTTAAAGTGGTAGCGCGTGTACTTTGCAAGAATCCCTAGCCTATGGCTGGGAGGCACTGGCTATTTATGGCATCCTTCCCTGTGCCTGAGCAACTTTAGTGTCTCGTTAGTTTCTACAACAGCTAATACGTTGTCAGGTCCCTGTTCTTGAACCCATCCTGCCTGTATCTGAACTTCAACCCGTCCTGCCAGTACCTGAGCCCAAATCCATCCTGTCATTACCTAAACCTGTCCTTTCTGTACTAAGACCTGTCCTGCTTATACCTGAACTTGAACCTGTCCTTTCTGTACCAGGACCTGTCCTGCTTATACCTGAACCTGTCCTGTCTGTACCAGTACCAGAACCTGGCCTGACAAAACCTGAACCCATCCTGCAGGATCCCAGCTATTAACCCATCCTGTCAGTTAGTTGTACTGTCTATCGCCAGCCAAGTTCAACCTCACCATCAGAGGCTCTGTTGCATACCCGGTAGGCACTTAGCTACACCCACGTGTGTGACAGTTGCTGAGCTTCATGCAGTAATGCATCTGGACCACAGCCTAATAAATTATAAAAGCCCAAAATAATTTAGACAAGATAAGCAGCTAAAGACTGAATGGAGGGGTGGCTTCTTGTGTCTTTCTACAGTGGTTTGAAAAAGTATTTATACACTGTGAAATTTATCACATTTTTTCACGTTACACCCACAAGCTAAAATGTATTTGATTGGAATTTTATATCTTGTAGCAACACTAAGTAGCAAGTATTTGTGAAGTGTAAACGAAAAGATACATGGTTTTCTAAATATTTTAAAAATATAAATCTGAAAAGTGTAACAAGCATTTGCATTCAGCCCCTTGAGTCAATACTTTGTAGGACCTTTTGCTGCAGTTACTGCTGCAAGTCTTTTGGGATATCTCTCTACCAGCTTTACACATCTAGAATCTGACATTTTTCCCATTCTTTTATTTCAGAAATATGTGCTAGTAAAGTGCAGTCTAGGCCAGGCAGTAGACAGGGGCAGGAATAGATAGCAAAACCCGACCCACCTATTAGATATTCTGTAGCCGCTATCAATCAAATAGCAGTACATTTCTGTAACTTTATTTGCTGATATTTTTAAATAAACCTCCAATCTCAGAACAAAAGGTATGATTACATTCAGCATCCTAGTGCCAGTATAGCACTGGCTTTACTTATATATGAAAATCCTGATGGTTAGAACTCTTTAATACACACACAATAACAGCCCACCCACATCAAAATACTAACAATCCCTTTAAGGAATACAAGGGGTTCAGGAGGGTAATGCAAGGGAGTATGATACACTTAACCATTAAGCCTTGTGGTCTGCTGGTTAGAGACAATGAGAGCTAAGTGTGACTCAATCAATCACACTCCAAACTTTCCACCATGGCAAAAACCAAAGAGCTGTCTAAGGTCACCAGGCACAAAATTGTAGACCTGCACAAGGCTGGTATAGACTACAGGACAATAGGCGAGCAGCTTGGTGAGAAGGCAACAACTGTTGGTGCATTCATTAGAAAACTAGCTGTAGTACCCGGCGTTGACCGGAATAGTAACTGTCTCTCTCTCTCCCAGTCTCTATCTATCTCCCTCTAACACAAGATGACTGTCAATCTTACTCGGTCCGGGGCTCCATGCAAGAGCTTGCCTGATGAAGTAAGGATGATTCTGAGAAAGGTCAGAAATCAGGCCAGAACTACACGAGAGGATCTGATCAATGACCTGAAGAGAGCTGGGACCACAGTGTCAAAGATTACCATTATTACCATACTACACTGTCATGGATTAATATCTTGCAGGGCACGCAAGGTCCCCCTGCTCACGCCAGCACATCCAGGCCTCTTTGAAGTTCGTCAGTGACAATCTGGATGATCCAAAGGAGGCATGGGAGAAGGTCATGTGGTCAGATGAGAACTTTTTGGTATGAACTTCACTCACTATGTGTTTGGAGGAACAAAAAGGATGAGTACAACCCCAAGAACACTGTGCCAAGCATGAAGTATGGGGGTTGAAATATTATACTTTGAGGGGCTTTTTTGCAAAGGGGACGGGACAACTGCACCGTATTGAAGGGAGGATGGATGGGTCATGTAATCGCGAGATTTTGGCTGACAAAATCCTGCCTCCAGAAAGAGTATTAAAGATGGGTCGCGGCTGGGTCTTCCAGCATGACAATGATTGGAAACACACAGCTAAGGCAACTAAGGAGTGGCTTCGTAAGAAGCATTTCAAAGTCCTGGAGTCCCCTAGCTAGTCTCCAAATCTGAACACAATAGAAAATCTTTGGAGAGAGCTGAAACTCAATGTTGCACAGCCACAGCGCTAAAACCTGAAAGATCTGGAGAAGATCTGTATGGAGGAGTGCACCAAAATCCCTTCTGCAGTGTGTGCAAACTTGGTCAAGAGCTACAGGAAACGTCTGACCTCTGTAATTACAAACAAAGGTTTCTGTAACCAAATATTAAGTTCTGTTTTTCTATTGTATCAAATACTTATTTCATACAATAAAATGCAAATAAATTATTTAAAAGCCATACAATGTGATTTTCTGGATTTTTTTTTCTGGACTCCATCTGTCACAGTTGAAGTGTACCACCGATAAAAATTACTGACCTCTCCAATCTCTGTCGATGGGAAAACTTGCAAAATCGGCAATGTATCAAATACTTTTTCCCCCCACTGTGTGTGTGTGTGTGTGTATCTATATATATATATATATATATATATATATATATATATATATATATATATATATAATGTACCAGCACTTTTGCAAAAACATGTAATGACATATTTATAAAATTGTAAGGGGTGAATCCACTTTTGTGATATACTGCATATAAGATTTTCTCAGGACAGGAACTTTTTTTTAAACAACCAATTTTGGAACTTATTAGTATTTCCAGATCTTGTGATTAAAATTAACTTTGTTCATGAAAATAATCCCTTTACGTTTGTGGATGTAATGTGAAAAATGTGGAAAAGATCATGTGACATGAATATTTTTTCAAGGCATAACATACATAGGCTTGAATGCAATCTATCTGCCAGTCATCTTGTCTGGTTACTGTCACAGTGATTGGGCGACAGTTGGGACCAGGGCTCCTAGACTGGCCCTCAGACTAAGGGGGACCCTGACTATTCCTTATCTCAGAGTTACCTCTGAAGGTGAGAATGTCTAAGCCACCAGCCTGACCCTGCTGCTGACCAGCCCTGATCTAATACACCCTCCCTCCCTACACCAGGGATGGGGCCTGGACAGGAGCGTGTTAACACCAACAGTGATAGACAAACAGAGAAAACAAAATTGTATCACACAGACACAGAATGCTCACACAGCGTTATTAGGCTATGTGCGCACTAGAAAAGTGATTTTTCTCAAGAAAATTTCTTGAGAAACTTCTGGGAGTTGAAGATTACCGCACCTGCGTTAAAAAACGCACCAAATCCGCATGCGTTTTTGCCGCGGATTTGCCGCGGTTTTACCGCGGTTTTGCCGCAGATTTTCCGCAGGTTGGTCCGTGCGTTTTTTTTATGCTGTAACTACTGCAATAAATAATATAGATAATAGATAATCAATAGACAGATAATGGATAGAGAGAAAGATGGATAGATGAATAGATAGATAGATAATAGATAGATAGATAAATGAGAAAGACCTATATAATGTCCCATCTCCCTGCATATTCTAACCTGGCACCCTTTAGTGACTTTCATGTGGCACTAAAGGATGCCTAGCCTTGAATTTAGCCATAAAATAATGAAATAATAATAAAAAAAAAAAACACGTGAGATCCCCCCATCTTTTGTAGCCAGCTAGGGTAAAGCAGACGGCTGCAGCCTGCAGACCACCGCTGGCAGCTTCACCTTGGCTGGTAATCTAAAACAGAGGGCACCCCATGCTGTTATTTTACATTAAATAAATAATTTAAAACAAAAAACATGGAGTGCCCCCCAAATTGGATCACCAGTCAAGGTAAAGCGGACAGCTGTGGTCTGATATTCTCAGACTAGGGAGGTCCACTGTTATTCGACACTCCCCAGCCTAAAAATAGAAGGCCGCAGCCGCCCCAGAAGTGGCGCATCCATTAGACGTGCCAATCCTGGCGCTTCGCCCCAACTCATCCCGTTGCCCTGGTGCGTTGGCAAACGAGGTAATATATGGGGTTGATGCCAGATGTGTAATGTCACCTGGCATCAAGCCCTGGGGTTCGTGATGTCACGCGTCTATCAGATACCCGACATCACCAACCCAGTCAGTAAGAAATAAAAAATAGACAACAAAAAAAGTTTTATTTGAAAAAACACTCCCCACATAGCCTTTTTCACCAATTTATCCACATCCAGCGTAATCCAATAAGAGGGGGGCGTCCCACGGCGATCCATACCATAGTCACTGTCCCAGTCAATGAAGAACAGAATGTTCCCCATTGGCTGGGAGAGTAATGCAGTGACCTGAGCTAACATCAATAGCCCAGGTCACTGCAGGGGATGACGAGCGCTGCTGTCAGGAGGATAGATGAGATCATTACCTGCTGTGATGATCTCCTGCAGTCCTGCCATCAGCGCTGTCACTGCCTTCTATGCCCGCTGCGTTGTCAGCAGTATCGCGAGAGCCCGTGACGTCACCGCTAGTGACAGTCGCGGGCCGCTCGCGAGACGGGCATAGACAGCAGTGACCGCGGTGACGTCATGAGGCAGGAGATCGTCACAGCAGGTAATGATCTCATCTCACCTCCTGACAGCAGCGCCCGTCATCCCCGCGGCTGCGCGCACTGCTGAGTGTCAGTGTCTGCCTGCGCTGCAGCGTGACAAGCTGTTGACACTGCGGGCAGACACTGACACACTACGGGGCAGGCAGCGGCGGGGCCGGAGCGGGACACAGACTGCACGGGCACCCGCCGGACGTCACACGGAAGTGCTTCTGTGCGGCGTCCAGGGAGTGTGACATCTGTGTTTACTCTGCTCCGCCTCCTCTTCCTGGCATAATGACATCCCTCCCTGCAAAACCGCAGGGAGCGATGAGCATTACCGCAGGTAAATCGCGGCTATACCGGGGGTATACCGCACATCATTTGCTACCTGCGGTATACCACCGGAATTTTGTGATTACATTACAGTGAATGGAGTGAAATTCCGGGGGTATTCCGCAGGTACCTGCGGAAAATAATGGACATGATCATTTTCTCAAGAAAGTTTCTTGAGAAAAATCCGCAGTGTGCGCACAGCTATTTTTTGTTCCCATAGGTTTTGCTGGGAAATGTCTGCAGAAAGATTTCAAACCTTTCTCAAGAAATGTCCGCAGCAAATCGGCGGGTAAAACGGCCTAGTGCGCACAGGGCCTTAGACAACAAATAGTAAAGAGTAAAATATAGAGCAGGGAGGAAATAACCAGATGACTGGAGGAATTCCACACCACACCAAGCAACACCAGTTACTGGAACACAACAGCAAACGGACTGGTTTCTCAAAAGCTATAGTCAGCATTGGAAGACAAATTCCTCCATCTTAAAAGGCGGGAAGTAACCGTGATAGGTCTCCCACACCATGTGATCCAAAAGGTAACCAGCAGGCTAGCAGAAAAGAACTCCTACTAGTACACTAATGAACACAGCTGGTTAACTCCCGAGCCTGCATGTGTAACTCAAAAGCACCAGAAAAACATAAAGAGGAGTGTCAGAGACTGCAGTATGAACAGTGTCTGATGCTGCCATGACCCTCGGCGAGTTTAAGGTACCGTCACACATAATGAGATCGCTAGTGAGATCGCAGCTGAGTCACGGTTTCCTTGACGCAGTAGCGATCCCGTTAGCGATCTTGTTATGTGTGACACCTACCAGCGATCAGGCCCCTGCTGTGAGATCTCTAGTCATTGCAGAATGGTCCAGGCCATTTTCTTCAAAGGCGATGTCCTGCTGGGCAGGACACATCGCTGTGTTTGACACTGTGTGACAGGGTCACAGTGACTGCTGAGATCGTTATACAGGTCGCTACTGGGACCTGTATTGTTCCTGCATCGCTGGTAAGATCTGACTGTGTGACATCTCACCTGCGACCTCCCAGCGACTTACCAGCGATCTCTATCAGCTCGCATCATTTTCGGGATCGCTGGTAATTCGTTGTGTGTGACTGTGACAGCTACATATCTATCTTGTAGATAAGCCACAAATGTCTGAAATAGGAGAACAAGCAAATACTGCCACATTCTGAACATGCTATATGGCATAATTGAATATGCAATCATTGAATATATAGTTTCAAATTCATCACTGCTATATTATAAATTTGGGGTTCTTAAGTGAACTCACACAATTTAATCAAAATGTTGCCTGTCACAGACAAAGCATCCTCTTCAGAAAATCACACTCTCTGACTTGCTTCTCCCAGGCCTAGGTCTAAAATGTGTAAGGCATGTAGGATTCAGCTCTAAATCAGCTTTGGAAAGGTAGGAGTGGTGCTCATACAATATGGAGGCGGAAACCTACCCCCAAATGTACACTACAAAAAAAGCCCTAAATTGACAAGCATTTTTTTTTTTAGCGAAATAGGAGAAGAGAACTTTTGATAAAACTAAACATACACATAGGAAGATAAAACTACCATTACAACTTATTGCTCTGGTTGTAGAACAAACCTGATCTTAGGTCAACCAAGCAAATTTCAAATTTCGCCGTAAAAAAAATCAATTGATAGAGAATTGCTTTAGCTCAGCAGTCCTGTAATGGGGTTCATAAATGTAGTCTTGTTATTATTTCACTTTCCTTCCATTCTGCTTAAAACCTTGGTTCTAAATGACTACAATGTCGTTAGGCACTCCAGATTGTTTAATGCTCCATAGACTGTGTAGGTTAGTGAAATAATATCTCACTTCACTTATGTTACACTTTTACTACTACAATTGTTAACAACTAAAGTAAAATGTATTATAGGAGCAGAAAAGCAAATAAATGTGGACTGCATTAAAGAAGCCCTCCCAGTAACGTCTTGTTCATTAAATGTGTGTGTACATGTATGTAATGTAGTGTGAGTGTTATGTCTTCAGGATCTAGGGCAGTTCTTCTCTACTTCTCTGTGACATCACCGCAATTCTGACTAGTAATCTCATTCTATGCGCCGCTTTGCATGAGCCGGAAATACATTTTACAATGAAAGCCTATGGCGCCTTGTTCTAAAACTCCATAGGCATTCATTGTAAAAAATATTTTGGGATCATGCAAAGTGCAGCATGACCCGGCAAGCCTTTAGAGCGGGGGTGTCACAGATAACCCGAGAAGAACCGCGCTGTATCCCAAAAACAGTGGTGATGAGCTACATTACATTTATGTACACACACATTGAATGAATAAAAAAGTTTCCCCAGACACTTCCATTAGATGCGGAAAATTATCAAGTAAAAGACACGCATACGTTTTTGGTGCGTTGCGCAAAGGAAATGCACCAACAGCGCATGTAATCCGCGCCTAATGATGTCAATATCTGGAAGTTTCAAAAACAAAACAGCTTTAGTTAAAGAATGACACACCAGAGACAAACAACACAGGGTCAAAGACGCAATAAAAATGCAGCATCAATGCGGAAATTGTGCCGAAATTCTGCAGCGTCAAGGACTCAACTGATCCTAATTGTGGGAACGTAGCCTTACAGTCCAGTTGTCAATATAGGACAATGTTTCTTCTGTATCCTGGTGTCCAAACCAGTGTATGAAGGAGGCCGACTTATTTCAACAGCTAAGCCAATTCGCTTCTCTGACTCTACATCAGAGATAAGAGCCAGCTTTGCTATTGAGATAGGCATTCAGGTGGTACCCTTATGTCATCGCTCTAGTCGCCTGGTGACACAATGTCCTTCGTCGACACAAGACATGAAACAAAGAGCCAAAACTTGGAACGTAGCAATTATCGTAGGAAGTGGGCATTTGGACTAATAAGATTGTATTGGAAACCTATCTAACTTATAATTTAATGATCATTTTTTTATACACTGCTCAAAAAAATAAAGGGAACACTTAAACAACACAAAGTAACTCCAAGTCAGTCACACTTCTGTGAAATCCATCTGTCCAGTTTTGAAGCACCACTGTTTGTGAAATAATTTCTGCTGCTGTTGTGCAAATAGAACTGACAACTGGTAGAAATGAATGGGAAATTAGCAAGATACCTGCTAAAAAGGAGTGGTTCTGCAGGTGGTGATCACAGACTATTTCTCTGTTCTCATCCTTTTTCACTGTTTTGGTCACTTTTGCATTTTGAAATTGCTCTCACCCCTAGAGGTAGCATGAGGGAGTGTCTACAACCCACAGAAGTTGCTCAGGACTTGCAGCTCATCCAGGATGGCACATCAATGTGAGCTGTGGCAAAATAGTTAGCTGTGTCTGTCAGCACATGGTCCAGATCATGGAGCAGATACCAGGAGACAGTCCAGTACACCAGGAAATGTGGAGGGGGATATGGGAGGTCAACATCCCAGCAGCAGGACCGCTACCTCCTCCTTTGTGCAAGGAGGAACAAGTGTAACAGTGCCAAAGCCCTGCAAAATGACAAGCAGCAGGCCACTAATATCCATGTGTCTACTCAAGCTGTCAGAAACAGACTCCATCAGGGTAGTATGAGGGCCTGACATCCACAAGTGGGTGCTGTGCATTCAGCCCAACACTTTGCAGGGCGATTGGTATTTGCCAGAGAACAGCAAGATTGGCAGATTCAACATTGGCGCCCTGTGCTTTTCACGGATGAGAGTAGGTTCACACTGAGCACATGTAACAGATGTGACGTGAGTCTAGAGACGCTGTGCAGAACATTCTGCTGCCTGTAACATCCTTCAGCATAACCAATTTGGCAGTGGATCAGTAATAGTATTTGGAGGCATTTTTTTGAAGGGCCACACACCCCTCCATGTCCTAGCCAGATGTATCCTGCCATTAGGTACCAGGATGAGATCTTCAGACACATTGTCAGACCATGTGCAGTTGCAGTGAGTCCTGGGTTCCTTCTGATGCATGACAATGCTAGGCCCCATTTGGCTCAAGAGTGTCAGCAGTTCCTATATGATGAAGACATTGATGCTATGGGCTGGCCTGCCCGTTCCCAAAACCTGAATCCAATGGAGAACATCTGGGACATCATATCTCATTCCATCCACCAACGCCAGATTACACCACAGACTGTTGAGGACTGTCGACTGATGCTTTAATCCAGATCTGGGAGAAGATCCTTTAGAAGAACATACGCTGCCTCATCAGGAGAATGCGGAGGCCACATACTCTACTGAGCCTGATTTCCTTGTCTTGAGACATTTCCACCGAAGTTGGATGAGCCTGTAATTCTATTTTCCACTTTGATTTTGAGTATTACTCCAAATCCATACCTCCATGGGACATTAATTTTGATTTACGTTGATAATTTTTATGTTTTATTGTTCTCAAAGCATTTTACGATGTAATGAATAAAGATTGGCAACTGGAATATTTCATTTATTGAGATCTAGGATGTGGTATTTTAGTGTTCCCTTTATTTTTTGAGCAGTGAATTTTTGATTCACTGAAAAACCCCTTAGGAGTCTTATTTGAGACAAATGAATGTAGTGTAATCATACAGCCACACAAAGTACCTTTTAATCAATAGATCTAAATATAAAAATTAAATGTGTTAAAAAAAGATGTTCCTATGCTGAGATAATCTTCTATATGTGCTTTTGCTATGTGCTGTGTAATGGCTGTGTCTGACCGTACAGGGACATGATCTGTTCACACCACATCTCCTGAATAGGGGAGGAGCAAGAAAGTATACAGACAGGACAGCATGGGTTGATAGATGATTCTTTCTTTGAGGTAAAACATGTTTAAAACCCCATAATGACTTACGATGTATTATGTACGTCATAAGTCATCTCCTTGTTTTTGATGCAGGCTCACATGCTGTTCCCGCATCTTTCCCTGTACATGTTGTTTGTTTTAATATCTTCCCACGGCTGTTAACCTCTTAAATGCTGCTGTCAGCAGGTGGCATGCTATTCTGAGCCCTCATCAGCGCTCCCATGACACGATCATGGGGCACCGATAAGTTCTCATGACAGCCAAGGGTCAGCTGATGACCCCTATGTCTTTCATCACACTACTCCTGTGAAAACCAACCTCTAGCTGGCGTTCATAGAAAACTAGTGTCTTCTATATAGAGCAATGCTATTGCATTGCTGTATATAGAACAAGTGATCAGACTATTGCAGGTTCAGGTCCCCTAAGGGGACTATTAAATACAGTAGAAAGTAGAAAAAAAAATGTTTTAAAAAAATATAATCAAAATATTTTACCACATTAAAAATTAAGAAATAATAAAAAATACGCATATTTGGTATTGCTGTATTTATAAAAGTCCGATCTGTCAAACTATAAAATAAATTAACACATTGAATTGTGGATCCTATTTTTTAATCCAAGAACTATTGATTAAGATGAACTTTGTTCATGAGACAACCCCTTTAAGGAGTCAAACACATTAAGAAGTTTGTAAAATAAAAGTTTATCTAATCCACAAAGAAAATTTGTGTTTGTTTCATATTGATTTGCAAAAAAGGAAGATTATAAAATTGTATTTACATTTAGATTACCAAAACACTTTGTTAAAGGAAGGTCGTCTGTGCTGAGCAAAATGTTTCTCTGTCATCTTTAGATTTGTCGAATAGCCGAATGTGAGAGGTTGTTAGTGGCTCTTGATGTTAGTACCTTGCTGAGTGATACCAGCTATGCCCTTCAAGCTGTTGTTCAGTGCTACGGTCTGATTGCTCCTCTAATCTATCACAGGATCCCTTCTGTTGCAGTAGTGCAGGTAAGCGGAAATGTTCCAAAATAAATGCATTCAGACGTGATAAGTAATCATTTCTATTTATGTCTCAAACATAACAAATCACTCCAATAAAAGTAATGAACCACTTTTCTTCCAGAATGGGGTTGATGTGCCTACTACAAGCAGAATGATGTTGAGTCTGTTAGGGCCATGCATTTTCTTGTGCTGAGCTTGATAATGTAATGTATTTGACTGTACAAGTGAAAATGTTATTCAGCACCCATCTGTTGGAGTTCATTTTCTTGGTTTTGATTAACTTTATAGGCTGCAAGGTGGTAACCAGCTACATTGTAAATGGCTGGTATGTATCGCAAAGGTGGTTGTCCTCTGGGATGTAAACCTGAAATGTCTATGCTGGTACCTGTAATGGAACAGATTTTTTAAGGCATTCACAAGGGCCAGGTTTACGGATAGCTGGAGAGATGGGTGGGTCTGGCGATCTCATGTGTGTCTAAAGGCCACTTTACACGCTGCGATATCGGTACCGATATCGCTAGCGTGGATACCCGCTCCCATCGGTTGTGCGACATGGGCAAATCGCTGCCCGTGGCACACAACTTCGCCCAGACCCGTCACACTACTTACCTGCCCTGCGACGTCACTGTGACCGGCAAAACGCCTCCTTTCTAAGGGGGCGGTTCGTTCTGCGTCACAGCGACGTCACAGCTGCGTCACTGAACCACCGCCCAATAGAAGCAGAAGGGTGGAGATGAGCGGGACGAACATCCCGCCCACCTCCTTCCTTCCGCATTGCGGGCGGGAGGAAGGTAAGGAGAGGTTCCTTGTTCCTGTGGTGTCATACGTACCGATGTGTGCTGCCGCAGGAACGAGGAACAACTTCATTACTGCTGCAGCAACGATATTAGAGAATGGACCCCCATGTCACCGATGAGCGATTTTGCACGTTTTTGCAACGATGCAAAATCGCTCATAGGTGTCACACGCAACGGCATCGCTAAAGCGACCGGATGTGCGTCACAAATTCCGTGGCCTTTAGGGCCGCTTTACACGCTACGACATCGCTAACATTTGCTAGCGATGTTGAGCGCGATAGGACCCGCCCCCGTCGTTGTAACGATATGTGGTGATCGCTGCCGTAGCGAACATTATCACTACGGCAGCGTCACACGCACATACCTGCTCTGCGACGTCGCTGTGACCGGTGAACCTCCTCCTTTCTAAGAGGGTGGTTCGTTCAGCGTCACAGCAACGTCACAGCAGCGTCACTGAACCGCTGCCCAATAGAAAAGGAGGGGGGGAGATGAGAGGCCGGAACATGCCTCCCACCTCCTTCCTTCCTCCTTTTCCGGTGGACGTAGTTAAGGAGATGTTTGTCGTTCCAGCGGCGTCACACATAGCGATATGTGCTGCCGCAGGAACGACAAACAACATCGTTACTGCAGCAGCAACAATAATTGGGAAGAGGAGGGCATATCACCGTTGAGCGATTTTGAACATTTTTGCGACGATTCAAAATCGCTTATAGGTGTCCCACACAACGACATCGCTAAAGCGGCCGGATGTGCGTCACAAATTCCGTGACCCCAACGAGATCGCTTTAGCGATCTCGTAGCTTGTAAAGCCACCTTTAGTGAGACTGTTTGTTTGCCACATGGCAGTGAAGGAGGCTATGTGTGAAGACTCTGGGAAGATTCCTCCGCGGGAATATGGGATTATTTTGACTAGGACCGTGGATAGAGGTAATGAAGCCTCTCTGAAGGCACCTGGAGAGTTATGGGAGAAGAGAGGAATTGCTTTGTCAGTGTATGGAAAAACTGCGATGCTCAGAGGGTAAATAATTGAAATCCGTGTAGAAATACTGGCTGGAGTCACTGATTAGCAGTTGTTAACTCTACTAGGATACTAGGGAAGTTAATCTGAACCTGTGCGGGTGAACTGCAAGACTTACGGACTTGACACCTGTGGGTGGAGTGTGGTTTATGTGATATATAATAAACCGATTGAACTCTTAATAAGTGCGTTCCTGTGTGCTACCTCTAAGACGCAGCCAAGTGAGTGACCCCCATCACATGAAATAAGTGCACTATCACAATGCATATGATGTGTAAAATAGTCATTACAAAGTACATTGTAGAAATTAATTGTACACTGAAGAATAAGCTGTTTGGCACCACAGACAAATCTGACAAGTGTGGTCATCTATTCAGATGTATATATTTGTAAGTCATAGGAAGATTGTGGTTCCATATGCCTCAAAAACCTATCTGTTGTGACCGGAATCATATTTTTATGTGTTTTAGACACGTTCTGTGCTTTGTCCAATAAGCTTGGACTTGGTAGAAATGGGTGTGGTTTATGAAAATAGGTGTGGCCTAACATACTGCACTGTACATCTGGCACATTTTAAAACTGCCTGTGCTACGTTTGCAGTCTAATAATTAGACAGCATTGATCAATCTGCCCCATTGTTAGCAATGTTGCCTGTACTATGGCCCCATCACTGTGCTTCAGGCAGTCATCAGTGCAATGTTCAAACACAAGGAAGAGAATTCATCAAGACTGGTGCTTTATTGTCATCATGATTTACAATCCACTGGATTTGGAGTCACCATATTTATTAAAGGGATCCTTTCAGCAGATTCATGTTAAGTAATTGTGTGTTAGGGTCAGAAAATGTACTCCAGCCATGTTATGGAAGAATCGGCCTCTAAGTTTTTATCCTAAAGAAAAGCCATCAGTTTCTAAGTCACAGTAAGCATCAGATTTTAAAGCATCAGAAATGCTTGTTGGATAAGTGCTACATCGACATAATTATACAAATTGTATTAACATTATTGCATGCATAAGAGTAGTGACTATTCCTCTTGCATCAAAGTGCTTTTATACTTTTGTTTAAATAACATTAATTATGTTAAGAATTGCTGAAACTATATAATAATTGTTTTGTTTTAATCTGTTGCTGTTTCTAAAATTTCTCCTTGTCGGTGATGGAAATCATTCTTATTTACATCCCTTTCTGATCAAGTGCTATGCACACTACAAGCGTGAGAGTATTTTCTGGCGTATAAGACAACTGGGCCTATAAGACGAGCCCCAACTTTTCCAGTTAAAATATAAAGTTTGGGATATATCGTATATACTCAAGTGTAAAGGTCCAGTCACACTAAGCAACTTACCAGCGATCCCAACAACGATAGGGATCGCTGGTAAGTTGCTAGGAGGTTGCTGGTGAGATGTCACACTGCGACGCTCCAGCGATCCCACCAGCAACCTGACCTGGCAGGGATCGCTGGAGCGTCGCTACACAAGTTGCTGGTGAGCTCACCAGCAACCAGTGACCAGCCCCCAGCGCCGCGTGGAAGATGCTGCACTTGGTAACTAAGGTAAATATCGGGTAACCAATCCGATATTTACCTTGGTTACCACCGCACGGAGCTACACGTGCAGAGAGCAGGGAGCAGCGCACACTGAGCGCTGGCTCCTTGCTCTCCTAGTTACAGCACACATCGGGTTAATTAACCCGATGTGTGCTGCAGCTACATGTGCACAGAGCAGGAGCCGGCACTGACAGTGAGAGCGGAGGAGGCTGGTAACAAAGGTAAATATCGGGTAACCAAGGACAGGGCTTCTTGGTTACCCGATGTTTACATTGGTTACCAGCCTCCGCAGAAGCCGGCTCCTGCTGCCTGCACATTTAGTTGTTGCTGTCACACACAGCGATCTGTGCTTCACAGCGGGACAGCAACAACTAAAAAATGGCCCAGGACATTCAGCAACAACCAACGACCTCACAGCAGGGAGGGGCCAGGTTGTTGCTGGATGTCACACACAGCAACATCGCTAGCAACGTCACAAAAGTTGTTCGTTAGCAGCAATGTTGCTAGCGATGTTGCTTAGTGTGACGGGGCCTTAAGCCAACAAGAGTATTGTCCTCATTGTTTAGTGAAATCCCCTCCTGTAATGTCCCATGCAGTAATGAACCCATTGTTTAATAATAATGCCCTCCTGCTGTAATGTCCCATTGTATAGTAATGTGCCCTGTCCTTAATGTCCCGTGCAGTAATGTGTCCATTGTTTAATAATGTCCTCCTGCTGATTCCCTTCTGTCCCCTATCATGCAGTTGTTTACACATTATAAAAGATATTCTCACCTGTCCTCCATGCCCGCGATGCCTCCAGCTATTTTTTGCAGTCCGCACTCAGACTCCTCCATGATAGCGTGAACGGAGCGGCCGCTGCAGGATGTCGTCATGGCTTTACTACAGTTGAATACTTTACGGCGCCACAAAGCATTCAACTGCAATGAAGCGCGTCCAATACACAGGGCCACAGCTACTGCAGTTGAATGCTTTGTGGCGCCGTAAAGCATTCAACTGTAGCAAAGCCATGACGACATCCTGCAGCGGCCGCTTCGTGCATGGACACTATCACTGAGGGGTCTGTGTGCCTGAGGACTGCAAGAAGCAGCTGGAGGCAGCGTAGTCACGGAGGACAGGTGAGAATATGTTTTATTGTGTGTAAAGTGACGACACCCGGCGTATACGACAACCCCTGACTCTTGAGAAGATTTTCAGGGGTTAAAAAGTCATCTTATACACTGGAAAATACTGTATTTGAAGATAAAAAACCCCAAAAAACTCAGGAATACACAGGAATAAAATAACATTAAAAACTGGTCGCTGGATCCCATGCTACATAGGTAAGGATGGTTGACCTCAGGGAGATCAACATCCAACACCGCGGAGACACCATCACGTGCTTCTCAACGCAGTGACACTAGAACAAGGCCCCCTGGGAAAATATGCAAAACAAGAAAGCCGCGTAGACACCATCACATGTTTCTCAACGCTGGCAGGAAACTAGCCATGTCTTTCACCGGCACAGGAACAACCACGGGAAGGGCAGTCTCCAATCAAGGAGACCACCTATGCCAAAACATGGTATCCATCCACAGACAGCTGTTTCGGGGTACTGGATCCCATGCTGTCATAGAATCCCATCTGCGACCCGCGATCACGTTATGGGTGCGCCGATGGGTGCTTAAAATGGTGTGCCTTATGTTAAATCCGGCTGTCAGAGATTGTTAGTGGTATTTAATAGGCAATTGTTAGCGGCAGGTCCTGGCTGTACCACACAGACATTACCTGTCAAGTATGGGGTGGGCTCAACCTGTGAGCTCGAGCCATACACCTGATTCTTACTTGCTTCGTACATGTATGGCAGATGTTGTGAAGGGGTTGTCTGGTCTTCTGATTAAAGTCATTCTACCTAACTGCAGACTTAAGGGTTGTGAACCGCACACTGTCAGGATTCTCTGATATTGCCAGCGAGAGTGAGCACTCACGTAACTTCAGGCATGCAATTCGCATATTTCCGACCATATTTTGATTAGACAGTACAAGTGCATTGAGCAAAGCCGAGCATAGACGTGGCCTGGAAGTATATAAATCGCATATGCTCACTGCCTATACTAGAGAATCCTGACAGCGAGCAAAGTGCACGCTGTAATCACTCAGAAGTCTTCAGTCATATAGAGTTACATAGTTACATAGGTTGAAAAAAGACCTAGGTCCATCTAGTTCACCCTTCCTCCACCAATTATATTTTGTCACTAAATTATTTATAAGCAACAGTGTTGTGTGTAGTGAGGAAATCATCCAGCACTTTTTTAAATGCTGTTAGGCTGTTTGTGCACGTTGCGTAATTTCATGTGCCTACTCTGCGTATTGCACTGCAGCGTAAACGCATGTGTCCTGTATCCCCTGCACAATCTATGAAGATTGTGCATAATCCATCCACACGTTGTGTTTGAGTGCGCAGTGATTTGCATGCTGAAATTTTGATCCAAATCACTGCGCTCAAAAAAGCAACATGTCACTTCTTTTGTGCGTTATGGATGCTGCTCCCACTCTGTCTATGGGAGAGGCAGCATCCAGAGCACCTGAAATCGGCATCTATTCTGCAGACACACTGCATCCATTACGCAGTGTTTCTGCAGAGATTTGAAGCTCACATACACTGCCAAATCACTGCAGAATATTTGTCACGGCAGTACACAACGTGCGCACATAGCCTTATAGTATCTGCCATTAGTACCTCTTCTGGTCGGCATTTCACAATCTGATTACTCTAAGGGGCACTTTGCACATTACGACATCGCAAGCCGATGCTGAGATGCCGAGCGCGATAGTCCCCGCCCCCATCGCAGCTGCGATATCATGGTGATAGCTGCTGTAGCGAACATTATCGCTACGGCAGCTTCACATGCACTCACCTGCCCTGCGACGTCGCTCTGGCCGGCGAACCGTCTCCTTATTAAGGGGGCGGGTCGTGCAGCGTCATAGCGACGTCACACGGCAGGCGGCCAATAGAAGCGGAGGGGAGGAGCTGAGCGGGACGTAAACATCCCGCCCACCTCCTTCCTTCCGCATAGCCGGCGTGAGCTGCAGGACGCAGGTAAGGTGATGTTCCTCGCTCCTGCGGCTTCACGCACAGCGATGTGTGCTGCCGCAAGAACAAGGAACAACATCAGTCCTTCCGAAATTATGGAAATGACCGATGCTACACCGATCATACGATTTGGACGTTTTTGCGCTCCTTAATCATATCAAAAAGGATTTACACACAACGACATCGACTGCGACACCGGATGTGCGTCACTTTCAATTTAACCCCACCGACATCGCAGCTGCAATGTCGTAGTGTGAAAAGTGCCCCTTACTGTAAAGAACCCTTTCCTATTTAGCTGCCAGAATCACTTTTCTTCCACTCGCAGTGTATGTCCCCTGGTCCTTAGTATTTTCTTTGGAAGGAATAATAGGTCATGTGTCAGTCCTTTATATTGACCACACATGTATTTATACAAATAAATGAGATCTCCTCTGAGATTTCTTTGTTATAAACTAAATAAATCCAACTTTTTCAACCTCTCATCATATGGGAGGCCTTCCATTCCTTGTAGTAGTCTAGTTAGTCGCCTTTGAACTAAATCTAAGGGGTACTTTACACGTTGCGACATCGCTAGCATCGGCTAGCGATGTCGAGCGCGATAGTACCTGCCCCCGTCGCACATGCGATATCTGGTGATTGCTACCGTAGCAAACATTATCGCAACGGCAGCTTTACACGCACATACCTTGTCAGCGACGTCGCGGTGACCGCCGAACAATCCCTCCTTCAAGGGGGAGGTGCGTTCGGCATCACCGCGACGTCACCGCGACGTCACTAAGCGGCCGGCCAATAGAAACGGAGGGGCGGAGATGAGCGGGACATAACATCCCGCCCACCTCCTTCCTCCCACATTGACGGTGGACGCAGGTAAGGAGATGTTTTTCGTTCCTGCGGCTTCACACACAGCGATGTGTGGTGCTGCAGGAACGACAAACAACATCGTATCTGCAGCTGGAGTGACATTATGAAAATGAACGACGTGACACAGATCAGCGATTTTTGACTGTTTTGCGCTCGTTCATCGTCGCTCCTAGGATTTACACATTGCGATGTCGCTACCGGCGCCGTATGTGCGTCACAACAACCGTGACCCCGACGATATATCGGTAGCGATGTCGCAACGTGTAAGGTACCCCTAACTTCTGAATGTCCTTCTTAAAATATGGAGCCCAAAACTGGATCCCATATTCTAGATGTGGTCTTACAAGAGATTTATAGAGGGGTAACAATACATTGGGATCACGGGATCTAATCTCTCTTTTTATACACCCTAAAATCTTGTTTGCTTTAGGAGCTGCTGCCTGACATTGAGTGCTGCTGCTCAGCTTAAGGCCCCGTCACACTAAGCAACATCGCTAGCAACATCGCTGCTAACGAACAACTTTTGTGACGTTGCTAGCGATGTTGCTGTGTGTGACATCCAGCAACAACCTGGCCCCTGCTGTGAGGTCGTTGGTTGTTGCTGAATGTCCTGGGCCATTTTTTAGTTGTTGCTGTCCCGCTGTGAAGCACAGATCGCTGTGTGTGACAGCGAGACAGCAACAACTAAATGTGCAGGCAGCAGGAGCCGGCTTCTGTGGAGGCTGGTAACCAATGTAAACATCGGGTAACCAAGAAGCCCTGTCCTTGGTTACCCGATATTTACCTTTGATACCAGCCTCCGCCGCTCTCACTGCCTGTGCTGCCGGCTCCTGCTGTGTGCACATGTAGCTGCAGGACACATCGGGTTAATTAACCCGATGTGTGCTGTAACTAGGAGAGCAAGGAGCCAGCGCTAAGCAGTGTGCGCTGCTCCCTGCTCTCTGCACATGTAGCTACAGCACACATCGGGAAATTAACCCCATGTGTGCTGTAACTAGGAGAGCAAGGAGCCAGCGCTAAGCAGTGTGCGCTGCTCCCTGCTCTGTGCACATGTAGCTGCAGCACACATCGTGTAATTAACCTGATGTGTGCTGTAACTACGACAGCAGGGAGCCAGCGCTCAGTGTGCGCTGCTCCCTGCTCTCTGCACGTGTAGCTCCGTGCGGTGGTAACCAAGGTAAATATCGGGTTGGTTACCCGATATTTACCTTAGTTACCAAGCGCAGCATCTTCCACGCGGCGCTGGGGGCTTGTCACTGGTTGCTGGTGAGCTCACCAGCAACTTGTGTAGCCACGCTCCAGCGATCCCTGCCAGGTCAGGTTGCTGGTGGGATCGCTGGAGCGTCGCAGTGT
The DNA here is from genome assembly GCF_048569485.1 of Anomaloglossus baeobatrachus. Lineage (NCBI taxonomy): Eukaryota > Metazoa > Chordata > Amphibia > Anura > Aromobatidae > Anomaloglossus > Anomaloglossus baeobatrachus. The sequence goes on from NC_134356.1 coordinate 233,461,549, forward strand.
GACATCTCACCAGCAACCTCCTAGCAACTTACCAGCGATCCCTATCGTTGTTGGGATCGCTGGTAAGTTGCTTAGTGTGACTGGACCTTTACTTGCAACTAGAATACCCAAGTCCTTCTCCTGTTCTGTAGTTTCTAGTTTACTTCCATTTATTGTATGCGCAGCTATAGGATTACTCCGTCCTAGATGCCTTAATCTACATTTATCAACATTAAATCTCATTTGCCAAGTATCTGCCCATTCTGACATCTTATCCAGATCTTTTTGTAATATTGTACTTTCAAGGTTTGGTGTCGTCAGCAAAGACTAAGGGTACTTCTCACATAGCGAGATCACTAGCGAGATCGCTGCTGAGTCACAAGTTTTGGGACGCACCAGTGACCTCATCAGCGATCTCGCTGTGTGTGACATTAAGCAGCGATCTGGCCCCTGCTGTGAAATCGCTGATCATTACACACAGTGCTGGTTCATTTTTTTGCTCGTTGCTCTTCCACTGTGAAGCACCCATCACTGTGTTTGACAGCGAGAGAGCAACGATCTGAATGTGCAGGGAGCAGGGAGCCGGCGTCTGGAAGCTGCGGACGCTGGCAACCAAGGTACACATCGGGTAACTAAGCGAAGCGCTTTGCTTGGTTACCAGATATTTACCTTGGTTACTAGCGTACGTCGCTCTCAGGCTGCCAGTACTGGCTCCCTTCTCCCTGCACACGTAGCCAGAGTACACATCGGGTAACTAAGTGAAGCGCTTTGCTTAGTAACCCGCTGTGTATTCTGGCTATGAGTGCAGGGAGCCAGCGCTAAGCGGTGTGCGCTAGTAACCAGGGTAAATATCGGGTAAGCAAGCAAAGCATTTTGCTTAGTTACCCGATATTTACCTTGGTTACCAAGCACAGCATCGTTTCCACGAGTCGCTGCTGGCTGGTGGCTGGTGGCTGGTCACTGGTCGCTGGTGAGATCTGCCTGATTGACAGCTCACCAGCGACCATGTAGCGACGCACCAGTGATCCTGACCAGGTCATATCGTGGTCGGAATCGCTGGTACGTCATTTAGTGAGACGGTACCCTAACACTTTACTCTTAATCCCATCCAGTGACTGACAACTTGTATCAGAAGACTGGACAATCCCTTTATTCAGGCTACAGATAAGCTTGTGTGGGTCACTTTACTATCGGAAATTTCCTGAAATCTGCTAGAATGCATGGATGTATTCGTCTAGGTGAAAATAGATTGCATATGCCTATAGTATACCACTCTTGTTTCCTTTACACAGCATCACAGCTTTTTCGAATAGTTTTATTTTTTGGGCTGTTTTGGCTGTACTGTTAAACGATATAGATATACTGTATACAGAGGAACTTCTGTTAACGAGTAACCCAGTTAGCGAGTATTTCGCTTAACGAGCAAAGCTTGCTGTAAATTTGTAACTCAGTTTAAGAGCAAGCTTTGCTGTACGAGCAAAACCCTCACTGCACAGACTTCCGGTTCCATACTTCCACCGCGCTCTAACCTGCTCTTGCAGTCCGCACACACACACACATGCACACACACACATATTATGCTCATCTTACCTTCCGTTCCATCGCCGGCCTCCCGGGTTCTTGTAGTTCGCCGCTACAGGATGTGTATCGGTAACCATCGCGACGAGGGAGGAACTTCCACTGTCATGCGCTACTCAAAGGCAGCGCGCTGGCCAATTAGAGACAAGCGGCTCATGCCTTTGACGTCAGCGATCTGGCAGCGGAAGTTCCTCCCTCGTCGCGATGGTTACCCGATACACATCCTGTACCGGCGAACTGCAAGGACTAGGAGGCTGGCGATGGAACGGAAGTTAAGGTGAGCATAATATGTATGCGTTTGTGTGTGTTTGTACCTGTTTGTACGTGTGTGGAATGACACAATAGGAGACCAGGATGGGTCACTGAACAAGTTGTGGAACGAATTGTCTGAGCTTGCATTATTTCCTATGGGTAATCTTGCTTTGCTAGACGAGTAACTTGGTTAACAAGCACACTCCCAGAACGGATTGTTCTCGTTAACCAAGGTTCCACTGTATTCAGCAATCTGTTCCCCATGTACAAGTATACTAACATGATTATGTGACAATTCCCTAACTGTACACATGACCATGGAACATTCAGTTGGCGAATAAGCAGTTAATGTTATAAGGCTCAATTCACTTCTTTTTCTGTTTTCAGATCCTAATTAAATGCTTGGCAGTTTTACAAGAAATCCCCAGAAGCACCTGGCAGAGAAAACAGACTGGTGTAACAGAGGGCGTTCTGCACATGACAGCCTGCATGGTGTATTTTGTAGCAAAGGTACTTATTTAGACATATCCAACATGGCAATCATGAGAATGCATATTATATTTCTATTTTTAGGATGTCACTAGAAACATTTCTCTGTTACTTTTCTATTCTTTCCAATTGAATGTTTTTTTTCCAGCTCATGACCCAACGGTGGGTCCCTTTAAAATGATGTATTATTAACAGATTAGAGTGCCTAATGACCTACTTTATCAAGCTCCTTGATATAAATATTTTCCCTGCTGCCATGTAACCTATTGAATTCTACATACAAAGGACCAAAAATCCGCTTTATACAAGCCATAATTATATGTTATGTGTAATCAGATTTCCTGCTATAAATTAGGAGACAAAGTTTTCCTTACAAAGCTTGAGCAAGTACTTGTTCTGTCTATTCTTTTAGGTTCAATAGGTTTTTTTTTTTACCCAGAATTCAATGTAATTATCTATTTGATAGCCATATCGCAATGAGATAATGCACTTTTCTGCATTAGTGGTAATAAATGAAGAGAAAGGTAATGTGATCTGCTTTATAACTTTCTTCATATCAAACATTTCATGTTAATTTAGAGGAAATTCATCTTCTTCTGTGGAAATGGCGAGTTGCGCTTGTGCGTAATTGCGCAGGTGCTGAGGAAATGGTTTGTAATTGTCCTGCTTACAACCAGATCAAAAGATGTGGCCTAATGGTGGTGATATTTGTTTAATCCCCTTAGAAATGTTTGAAGGAGAGAGCACAGCAAACAATATTTTGTTTTCAGTGGCAGTTCATTGATGTATGGAGTAATGAGATTGTTAGGAAAGTCGAATGAATAATTCTATTTCTGCACTGAAAAACAGGCTGAGATGCATTAATGAATGGTGTCACATTAAAGTTTACACATTGTTAGATGAACTCCTTATACATGAGGTCAACACTGCAATGCTTTGCTACTCTTTCATTATTGTATAATTGGTTTGGCCAGTCATTGTCCTTATTGCATTAGATTCAGTGGATTGCAAAGAAGCGTCTTATTTCCTAGACCAATGGCAAATTGTTAGGATATGCTATTAATTTAAGATCTGTGTGGTGCAACTTATGGCACACCCACCAATCCAGAGGTTGAAGCAGCTAAGGCGCTAATTCCATGCTGTGGCCCCTTAGCTACTTCTGCCCTGCATAACGACTCAACTGTCAACCCTTTGGTTAGGAAATTGCACAGCAGGTAGTCAGGATGCTGTAAAAAGTCCACAGCACCAAATTAGTGCTGCAGTATTTCATCTCATGATATGGTAGCCTCCCACGGATCTTGAAGTAATGGTATATGTTAGTGATGGTCATGCCAGAGTGGACAAACGCTCAAAATGCAACGCAACATAAAGGTGACAACAGGGATAGTATCAAAGGAAGGCCATGGCTATAGGGAGTGGGAAGAAGGAACACCTCCTGCAACTCACCTGAGTCTGTACCCTAAGCTCCCTAACGTCCCTATATGGGTCCTTCCCCCCCATCGCCGTCATGTGCCTCGTCCCTCACTTGTCCTGAACGCACCCTGGTCAGTGAGAAGGCTGGCAAGAATACTAGTCTCACCACTTGAATAATACAACACAAGGTAAGGGACACAGATGTAGTGTTTTCCTTTTGTGTCCTTTTCCCTCTAAGTTTCTTCAGTGCAGCAAAACACTACTGCTGCAAAAGTCACAACACCTCAGCTTCTTCCAGAGACTGTCTCTCTCCACATGAGATTCTATAACTGGCATCAGATGGTAAAACAGATCACTTTTTATAGCAAAGAGGAGTGTTCACAAAAGAGCTGCCCCTGAGATTAAGGCTGCAAAGAACAGCCAGATACAAAAGAGTTTTTAACCCCTTCAACAGTAAAAGAAAATAGATACATTCAAATACCAGTTGTAGCCCAGCGAATAATAAGGCGTTATGGCCTTCTGGTCCCAGAGTCATCAAAGGTCTACCCAGACCGGGACATACTTGTGACAGCAATATGCCTTAATTTTAAGCATCAGTCAATTTCCCAAAGGTCAAACCCTCACCTATCATAAATTAATTAGAATAAAGATCACTTTATGAAATACCCATTTAGTTGAAAAATGAATTTTTTTTTTATCTATAAATATACTTATACACAAATGGATATAATTGTTGATATCCTTCTGCTAAATTAGGAAAACCTACAATGGTCACTCAAATAACTTGAAACTTACAAAAGTAATTTTTTATTTAAATTTGCTGAATATCAACTAATGAAAATCACACATTGCTTTTAAATTGTGGCACAAAATACTACTACTACTACTACTAATACTACTACTACTACTACTACTACTACTACTAATATTAATAATAAAAAAGCAAACAAACAAAACACTAACCAATGAAAAAGGGCTGGACAAAAATTATGGTATCTTTAACTAAATATTTAGTTGCATAACCTTTTGAGGCAATCACTGTAGAAAGTGATGTCTGTAGCTCTCAATGAGACGTCTGCACGTATCCACAGGTATTTTGGCCCACTACTCCACAGAAAAGCAATCCTGCCGCAACGGCAAAACAGTGCAGCCCAAATCCTGATTGGAATATCAGTTAAAGCAAGGATTAAAATGTAACTTTTAATATCAATAATCTAAAATCATGATAGAACAAAGTGCAATGCAATGCATGAAAAAATAACAATAAATAGATAGATCTCACCCAGTTCTCCTGAGGAGATCAAACACCACCGGAAAAATCCAAGGCAGAAGCAGGCCAAATTGGATATGAGGGGGGAGGGGACCAGTATCAAAGTTCCTTACCCCTGAAGTGCCCCTGCAGAAAAAGCTTCCGCCCTTACAAGGGCAGCACCCAAGTCAGGAATGCTATCCCGATGAAAATGCACACCCTCCCAACGCGTTTCCCTCTCTGTGTAGTAAGAGAGTTCATCAGGGGAGAAATATTAAGTAAAGCCTGCAATGGCAGGACAATACCACACAAAGCACGTTAGTGGTACAAGTGTGTATGCTAATGGCCAGTGGTCCCACTACAGGGGTAAGGAACTTTGATACTGGTCCCCTCCCCCCTCATATCCAATTTGGCCCGCTTCTGCCTTGGATTTTTCCGGTGGTGTTTGATCTCCTCAGGAGAAGAACTGGGTGAGATCTATCTATTTATTGTTATTTATTCATGCACTGCATTGCACTTTGTTCTATCATGATTTTAGATTATTGATATTAAAAGTTACATTTTAATCCCCACTACTCCACAGCAAACTGCTCCAGCTATCTCAGGTGCGAAGCGGCCTTCTACAGAATGCATGTTTCAGTTCCTTACGTTTTAGATCAGAGCTCATAGAAAGCCATTTCAAAATAGTCCAATGTTTTGTATTTTAGCTATTCTGGGATGGGATGTTTTTAACTATGTGTTTTGGGTCAAGAATAGTTAACATTAAAGAAGATAGAGAAAGGAATCAGAAGATTTAGATAAGCTGAAACAATGGCCAGTGACTAATAGAATGGTATTTAACCGGGATATTTGCAGAATTCTACATCTGGGCAAGAAAAGCAAAAATAACATTTACAGAATGGGAGGAATAGAACTAAGCAACAATATGTGTGAAAAGACTTGGGTATACTAATAGATCACTGACTGCACATGAATCAACACTGTGATGCAGGAGAAAAAAAGGAAAGCACCGTTCTGGGATGTATAAAGAGAAGCATAGAGTCTAGATCACGTGAAGTAATTATCCCCTTCTATTCCTCTTCGGTCAGATCACATATAAAATTCTATGTCCAGTTCTTTGCACCACATCTTAAAAAAGACATTGAAAACTGGAGCAAGTTCAGAGAACAGCTACTAGGATGGTGAGCGGACTGCAAAGTATGTCCTCCAAGAAGGATCTGGGAATGTTTAGCTTGCAAAACAGAAGGCTAAGAGGAGACTTAATATCTCTCTACAAATATCTGAAGGGATGTCACAGTGTAGAGGGATCATCCTTTTTCTCATTTGCACATGGCAACACAAGAAGCAATGGAATAAAACTGAAAGGGAGAAGATACAGATTAGAAAAAACTTGTTGATAGTAAGGGTGATCAATGAGTGGAACAGGCTACAATGAGAGGTGGTAAGTTCTCCTTGAATTAAAGTCTGCAAACAGACGCTGGATGGACATTTATCTGAGATTGTTTAGTGAATCCTGCATTGAGCAGGGGGTTGGACACGATGACCCTGGAGGTTCCTTCTAACATTCTATGATACTATGATTGTTCTGTTGGAAGACTTATGACCTGCGACTCATACCAAGCTTTCTGACACTGGGCAGCACATTTCCCTTTAGAATGCCTTGATAATCTTTAACATTTGAGTCCTCAATGGTTGATTCCTGGCTAACTCAAAAGATGTTAATAAATAGCAAGCTTTCAAGACTACTCAGGTCTCTTCATCAGGCATGGTATAACACAAAAGCTGAAGAATCACATATTTGTACACAACAGGACATAGAATAATGATTGATAATCTTTAGACTTTATTGTACTGTACAGATTCAAGGCACCCTGTGCCAGATGCAGATGTGGGCCCATATTTTTGGAGTGGGGGAGGAAACTTGAGTACTGGGAGGAAAGTCACGCAAACATGTGGGGAATATACAAACTCCTTGCATACTATGCCATTGTTTGCATTTGAACCCAGAACCTGAGTACTGCAATTCTACAATGCTAACCACTGTCATTTCTTTAGTCTATGTTAATTGTGGTACACACCATGATACCAAACAGTACAGTCACTACTTTTCATTGTTTAAAGTAGCAAACTGACTGCTTACAAGTTTGTAGACTTCTATAATACTAATTATAGGCCACACCTTAGTTTAAAAGTTTTGTTATTGCTCAAATTATTTGCAATCTTTTCTAGGGATACAATCATTTTAGTCCAAGCCATTTTCATAGGATTATTTTATTTTATGCCATTGTTTGCATTTGAACCCAGAACCTGAGTGCTGCAATTCTACAATACTAACCACTGTCATTTCTTTAGTCTATGTTAATTGTGGTACACACCATGATACCAAACAGCACAGTCACTACTTTTCATTGTTTAAAGTAGCAAACTGACTGATTACAAGTTTGTTGACTTCTATAATACTAATTATAGGCCACACCTTAGTTTAAAAGTTTTGTTATTGCTCAAATTATTTGCAATCTTTTCTAGGGATACAATCATTTTAGTCCAAGCCATTTTCATAGGATTATTTTATTTTTTTCTGTTCAACCACAATTTAAAAGTAACATCTGATTTTCATTAGTTGATATTTCGTAAATTTAAATTGAAAATTACTTTTATCAGTTTCAAGTTATTTCAGTGACCATTATGGGTTTTTCTTACTTTAACAGAAGGTTACCAACAATGTATCCCTGTTTGTGTACATATACAAGAAAATGAAGCAGCACAAACAAAAGTACAGGTACCAGGACGAGGGCATGATCAACCTTACATGAGTAAAATTATTTTGAATTTGCTTCATCTTCTATTATTCCTCTACATTAAAAGTGAATGTGGTTCTTTCTCTTTTGACAGACACTTCGGTCTTGGGAAGAATATGAACTCGCCATATGTGTAATAGGTATTGGGAAAAAAATACTTGATTTGACAGAAAATGCATCAGTTACTGTGCTGAGTTCTCAGGCAAAAGCCATCTGTGATGACGACATCGAAAAAGGAAAGGATGCTAATGATAAAGAAAAGGTATAGGACTAATACACTTAACACACAATGTAAAATTGTCATATTTAAACAAAGATTTGACCAGGTTAAAATAAACTTATAAATTGATAAATGGCCATTGACCCAATAAAATTATTCTAAATCAATACTAAAACTCTTTCTGCCTGGCATAAGCTATAGTACAATGTGGTTCCTTTGCAAATGGGACCATCATATTGTTCTAATAGAATTACAGGTGACATCTGTGGCAATTTAACGGTAGAGTTATTGAGTTATTTTAGCAGTTAATTAGCTAATTCAATTTTGCATTTCTATACAATAAATATATATATATATATATATATATATATATACACACACACACACACACCGTATTTTTCGGATTATAAGACGCACTTTTCCTGCCAAAAATGTGGGAGGAAAACGAGGGGTGCGTCTTAAAATCTGATTGTAGCTTACAGGTGGTGATTTAGAGGGGTCACAGGAGGCAGGGGCACTGTGCAGTGGCCGGCGTTGCTGCAGTGTGCGGCAGCGGCCAGCTCAGCTGGTGTGTGCGGCGGCCGCTGCAACGGCCGTGGTCGGCGCTTCTGCTGTGGTCGGCGGCGGTCGGCGCTTCTGCTGTGGTCGGCGGCGGACGGCACTTCTGCTGTGGTTGGCGGTAGCCGGCGCTTCTGCTGTGGTCGGTGGCGGCCCACACTTCTGCTGTGGTCGGCGGAGGCCGTAACAGTTACTGTGGTCAGCGGCGGTGGCTGGCGAGGTATAAGCCATTCTGACTATGTCAGTGGTAAGGACTTCAAATAATGCCTCCAGGCTCCATCTGTTTGAAGCACATCTTCAGAATAACCCGTGCCTCGCCGCCCCCTCACAGAACAGAGCCAGCACGGGGAAGAGCCAGCAGAAAGCAGAACCAGCACTGGGTAAGGCAGAACCAGCACGGGGCACAGCAGAGCCAGCATGCAGCAGAGCCAGCATAGAGCAGAGCCAGCACAGAGCAGAGCCAGGACAAAACAGAGCAGCACAGAGCAGAGCCAGTGCAGAGCAGAGTCTGCAGCCCCAGCACAGCGGTAATACACCACCGGATTATAAAACAACCCATATATTTATTTTATTTTTTTACCTTTTTTTTCCTCTGAATTTGGAGTGCGTCTTATAATCCGGTGCGTCTTATAAAACGAAAAATATGGTGTGTGTGTGCGTGTGTGTGTGTATATATATGTATATATATATAATATTGGAAGTAAATATTTTTCTAAAGCTGCTATTGACATGAATTTCTCACCAGATGTCAGTAATAACTCATCTGATCCACACAGGCAGATGAAATGCATAGATATTGGTTCAATACTTATTTCACCCCCTGTATTATGTGTGTGTGTAAGTATGTATATATAAACATTCTGGGGCGCATTTATGAACACTCCCTAGTGAAAACTACACAATACCACATTATAATGCCGGCGTCACAAGGGACGATATATCGTGCGATCGCATGAGCAATCGCACCCGCCCCCATTGTTTGTGCGTCACGGGCAATTCATTGCCCGTGGCGCACAAAGTTGGTAACCGCCGTCACACGTACTTACCTCCCGCACGACCTCGCTGTGGGCAGCGAACATCCTCTTCCTGAAGGGGGAGGGATGTTCGGCGTCACAGCGACATAACACAGCCACCGGCCAATAGAAGCGGAGTGGCATAGATGAGCGGGACGTAACATCCCGCCCACCTCCTTCCTTTTGCATTGCTGGCGGGACGCAGGTAAGCTGTGTTCATCGTTCCCGGGGTGTCACACGGAGTGATGTGTGCTGCCTCGGGAGCACAGAAGGAGGATCGACATTTTGAAATTCAATGACGTGTCAATGAGCAACGATAAGGTGAGTATTTTTGCTCGTTCACAGTCATTCGGAGGTGTCACACGGTACGACATCTCTAATGATGCCGGATGTGCATCACGAATTCTGTGACCGACATATCGCATGATATATTGTACCGTGTGACGCCGGCATAAGACTTGCCTTTTCTTTCTAAATCCACACCCCCTTGCTGAGCAAGGTGCAAAAAGGGTTTAAACCACCTTACATGCAATGGAAGCCTATAAGACAGACTTTTTTTGTGCAAATTTTGCAAGAAATCTGTTGTATGTTGCTAGTGTTTCATATTCTTGTTTTGTTTTTGTTTTTTTTAAAGGAACATCAACAGAAAAAACATCAAAAAAAGAAGACGCATATCACTGAAAAACTTAATGAACAGTTAAATGCTTTGGAACAAACACTTCTAAAACTGACAAAACCATGTAAGTACTGTTTGAAAGACTAACAATACCTATATATGCACAAAGTTTATCCTTCGTTTTAATTTTTATTTTATAGATCACTAGTACATATGCAAATTTTGCAAGTTTGTAGTACAAATGCTTCTCAATAAATTATTACTCCCTTAAGGTGGTCACACATAGCGAGAACGACGTCGCTGCTACGTCACCATTTTCTGTGCCGTAGCAGCGACGTCCTGTCGCTGTCGCTGTGTGTGACATCCAGCCACGAGCTGGCCCCTGCTGTGAGGTCGCCGCTCGTTGCTGAATGTCCAGCTTCATTTTTTGGTCGTCGCTCTCCCACTGTGATGCACACATCGCTGTGTGTGACAGCGAGAGAGCGACGAAATGAAGAGAGCAGGGAGCAGGAGCCGGCATCTGGCAGCTGCGGTAAGCTGTAACCAGGGTAAACATTGGGTAACCAAGGGAAGACCTTTCCCTGGTTACCCGATATTTACCTTCGTTACCAGCGTCCGCCGCTCTTGCTGCCAGTGCCGGCTCCCTGCTCTCTGCACATGTAGCTGCAGTACACATCGGGTAATTAACCCGATGTGTACTGTAGCTAGGAGTGCAGGGAGCCAGCGCTAAGCAGTATGCGCGGCTCCCTGTTCTCTGCACATGTAGCTGCAGTACACATCGGGTAATTCACCCGATGTGTACTGTAGCTAGGAGTGCAGGGAGCCAGTGCTAAGCAGTGTGCGCGACTCCTTGCTCTCTGCACATGTAGCTGCAGTACACATCGGGTAATTAACCCGATGTGTACTGTAGCTAGAAGTGCAGGGAGCTAGCGCTAAGCAGTGTGTGCGGCTCCCTGCTCTCTGCACATGTAGCACACCGACGCGTGTCGTTATGATCGCTACTGCGTCTGCTGTGTTTGACAGCTAAGCAGTGATCATATGAGCGACTTACAAGGTCGCTGTTGCGTCACAGAAAATGGTGACGTAACAGCGACGTCATTGTCGCTGTCGCTATGTATGAACCCAGCCTTAGTCTGGTTCAGTAGGCTACTCAATCATGGGGAACACTGCTGACTTGACAGATGTCCAGAAGGCAGTCATTGACACACTCGACAAGGAGGGTAAGCCACAAAAGGTCATTACTAAAAAATCTGGCTGTTCACAGAGTGCTGTATCCAAGCATATTAATGGAAAGTTGAGTGGAAGGAAAAAGTGTGGTAGAAAAAGGTGCACAAGCAACCGGGATAACAGCAGCCTTGATAGGATTGTTAAGAAAAAGCCATTCAAAAATTTGGGGAGATTCACAAGGAGTGGACTCCTGCTGGAGTCATTGCTTCAGGAACCACCACACACAGACGTATCCAGGATATGGGCTACAACTGTCCCATTCCTTGTGTCAAGCCACTCATGATCAACAGACAATGGCAGAAGCGTCTTACCTGGGCCAAGGAGAAAAAGAACTGGACTGTTGCTCAGTGGTCCAAGGTGTTGTTTTTAGATTTAATTAAATTTTGCATTTCATTTTGAAATCAAGGTCCCAGAATCTGGAGGAAGAGTGGAGAGGCCACAATCCAAGGTGCTTGAGGTCTAGTGTGAAGTGTCCACAATCAGTGATGCTTTGGGGAGCCATCTGCTGATGTAGGTCCACTGTGTTTTATCAAGACTAGAGATGGGTAGACTCGCAGATAACTGGGACCGGTGGGTCCCTGTTCTCTTTTTTTTTTTCTTAAAAATTTGGATCCGGTCAGGAATCCAGCCCCCATATAAATCTATGGGGATCAGAATTCCGAGATTAAAAATGGTGGTAGAATGGATAGGGGAATGGGAGCAAGCATGTTTTACTTACCAAGGCTCAGGTATGGCTGTACGCTGCTCCCAGACCTCCCATTCACTTCCGGGTCTGCTAATTACTGCTAATGCATATGCACTGCTTTCCCCACCCCCCCGCGCCTGTTCTTGGTTGCAGTCAGACGTGCCTCCACCCTAAGTGGCAGAGTGTCAGCTGACGGCAACGAATCACAGGTGCCAGGACAGCTGGTGGGCGGGGAAAGCAGTGCAACTTAAGGAGCACATACACTCTAGCATCTACCGTGAGCCTAGGATATACAGGCTCATTTCAGGTATGACGTTATTTGTTACGTAATAGGGGATAAAGTTCAAAATGCAGCCCTATGTTTTCCAGACAAAATAAACATTCTTTTTCTACGTGGGTATGGAGTTGTTTATAATAGGTGAAGGGGGTGCGTGGTGAAGCCCTTCCTTGCTTGATTATAGTGGACAGGAGGATTTTAGTGGACTTCTGACAGAGGAGTGCTGCACATCTCATGAACCAGTAGGCTAAGGATGAACAGATCTGCTCATTCTGAGCGTCCCAGTTCATGAATAGATGTGCAGCATTCCTCTGTGCAAGCCCCCTTGCATGATTATAGTGGACAGGAGGATTATAGTGGACTCCTCACAGAGGAGTGCTGCATATCTCATGAACAAGGAGGCTCAGGATGAACAGATCTGCTCATTCTAAACCTCCTGGTTCATGAATAGATGTGCAGCATTTTGACAGTGACAGTGTCGATAGGGGGGTGCAGGCTGCACTCCCCAGCCCCGGCTGGCACTGTCAGTATTAAAGGGTTTTTAGGGTGTGGGGCACGGACCTGTATTTTATGCCAGAGTGCTTCAGCTCACCAGAGGTCATACTGTGGGAACATGGGTATGAACGTCAGTGAACTGAGTGACATCACAGATGCCCGTCGGGTCAGTGTTTCCCGAAGTCTGGAGAGATCGGACATGTTTTTGATGTCTCCAGGCTCAGGTGTAGCAGAGCCAGGACTATAGTGGGACTTCGTGTGGATTATGTCAGACCTGCAGGGTGGTTTTTTGGGATTAATAAAGTGGTGAAAGAGGGTGTTTTTGTATTTTTTCCAAATAAAGGATTTTTCTCAGTGTGTGTGTATTTCTTTTTACTTATACGATTAGTGATGGGGAGTCTCATAAACTCCTTCCCATCACTAATGTTTGGCTTGATGACAGTTGTGCTCTGTTATTAACTCCTCATTACCTCGACTGCCACCACATCAGGGCAATCGGGTAGAAACCGGTAAAGCGCTGAGCTTGTCGCATCTAATGGATGCGACAATCTCGGGAAGCGTTAAGTTGCTATTTTTAGGCTGAGGGGCCAATAACCATAGGCTTCCCCAGTCTGAGAATACCAGCCCCCTTACTGTTGGACTTGATCATAGCTGGGTATCAAAACTGTGGGGACCGCACGCCGTTTTTTTAATTACTTATTTAAATACTTTAAAAAAAGCCGCATGCGGTTCCTTTTATTTTGATGCACAGCCCAGGTAAGCACAGGGCTGGGGGCTGCACCTTGTAGCCATATGCTTTATATGTTCTGTGTATCATAATATGGGGGGACCATATTGTTTTATCTATTTTTATACCATGATACTGACCCACAGACAGCGCCTGTGAGTGGTTGCAGTCAGACGCTGTCACACAGGCTGCGGGCGCTTCTGACTGCGACCAATCACAGACGCCAGGCCGGCTGGTGGGCGGGGAAAGCAGTGCATATGGATGAGGAATGATGAGTGGTCCGGGCAGTGAATGGGCGGCCATGAGAGCAGTTTACAGCCGCAATGGAACCTCAGTAGGTATGAAGCACTTGCTTCATTCTTATTTTCTTTATTTTTTCTTTTCTCGAGTGCCGCGGATCTGGACTTTTACAGTCCATGTCCGCTCATCCCTTTTAATAAACTCAATGAACTTTTGTTAGCACATTGAGGTTTGCAGTTTTAAAATTGGGGTCACTTTTGGGTATTTTCTGTCACCTAGGCCTCTCAAAGTCACATCAAATGTGATGTAGTCCCTTAAAAAAAATTGGTTTTGTAAATTTTGTTGGAAAAATAAGAAACTGCTGAGAAACGTTTAACCCTTTTAACTCCCTAACAAAATAAAATTTTGTTTAAAAAATGATGTTGATGTAAAGTGGACATGTGGGAAATGTTATTAGCTATTTTGTGTGACATAACTCTCTGGTGTAAGGGCATAAAATTACAAGTTTGAAAATTGCTAAATTTTCAACATTTCTTTGCCAAATTTCCAATATTTTCACAAAGAAAAGCAAAAAATATCATCCTAAATTTACCACTATCTTTACTTACTAAGTACAATATGTCACTCAAAAATAGTCTCAAAATCACTGGGATCCGTTGAAGCGTTCCAGAATTATAACCTCATAAAGTGACACTGGTCAGAATTGTAAAATTTGGCCTGATCAGGAAAGTGAAAACAGGCTGGGGGGTGAAGAGGTTAATGGATGCATGATTATGCAGCAAAATCAGATTTAGCCGCATGGCTATCAACAAATAAAGTGCTTTTAGCTGTTTTTTTTGGAAACTGCATACATCGGGGTTAGCTGCATTGTTGGTGCTCTTGATAGTGCTGTAACGTGATCACTGCCTAATAAAGCTGTAAATCAGTGTTTAGGCTTTTACTTTTGTAAAATTTCAGATTTTACTGAACCATTTAAATGTTTGCTTGTAACCATAGTCCTTAAAGCTCCTATCGCAATATGTAGTAGGTGTAATAAGATGAGCAAATACCTCCAATTAGAAATGTAGTATAGTTCTCCTATATCTCCCTATAGCCATGTCTCTTACCTCATGTGCATGGCATTGCAGGACCTTAGGTATCCATGGTTACAACCACTAGCAACTGGCACTACATGCGTAGTCATAACCATGGATCCCTAAGGTCCTGCAATGCCCTGCACATGAGGTAAGCGACATAGCTAATCAGGAGAACTATACTACATTTCTAAATGGAGGTATTTGCTAATATAATTATTACACCTACTACATATTAGGATAGGATCTTGGATTTGGGAATACCCCTTTAAAGAAAAACCTCCCACATGCTATACATTTCGTGAATTTTGGTTGTAGTTGTGACGGTGTATGCAACAGAGCAGGCAGGGACACCAGGCTGATGAACAATCCAACAAGTTTTATTGAGGCAGGGAGCATAGAACATCCAATATCAAAATGGTTCTTTAGAGTCCACAATAAGTCCCCACAAAGGAAACAGATCCGGGGGCGCCACCCAGCAATTCTACGCCAAGGAAAATACAACAACAGTCCTTAGACGAGTTCCTTAAATCCAGCAGCGTGGTAGAGACCCCACAATCCTACGTGCCAGCCGATCTTCACTGTTCAATAGTCCATACATGGGCACTAGGACCTGACCTCAGCAACAGATCTCAGCCCTTCACCAGACACAGCATCAACTAAAGGTACCGTCACATATAACGAGATCGCTAGCGAGATCGCTTCTGAGTCACGGTTTCTGTGACGCAGTAGCGATCCCATTAGCGATCTCGTTATGTGTGACATCTACCAGCGATCAGGCCCCTGCTGTGAGATCGCTAGTCATTGCAGAATGGTCCAGCCCATTTTCTTCAAAGGCGATGTCCTGCTGGTCAGGACACATCGCTGTATTTGACACTGTGTGACAGGGTCCCAATGACAGCAGAGATCGGTATACAGGTCACTACTGCAACTTGTATCATTCCTGCATCGTTGGTAAAGTCTGACTGTGTGACATCTCACCTGCGACCTCCCAGCGACTTACCTGCGATCCCTATCAGGTCGCATCGTTTTCAGGATCGCTGGTAATTCGTGTGACTGGGCCTTAACTCAAAACATGTGGCTAAATCTTCCACCTCTCCTTAGATCTACCCCCTGGATGGGCAAGGGTTCACACCAACTTTTTGAGTATGTGACTTTATATGGAGAAGTTTCCAGAAACTACAGGCTTGTATTGGATGAGTCCCATGCGGAGAAGAACAAAGACACAGTCGCCCACTAGATGTTTACCTAGGCCTGATTCCATTAAAGTCCAGACACATAGGCCAGAGAGGGACACGCTGTTACAGTAGTGTACTGTAGTATTTTGTGGACATCGGTGGTACATCTTAATAGTACATTTAGTGTCTTTTGATATAAAATGTGCCGCACACTGCGTCCTTGACAAGTTTATAAAAATACCCGAAATATATGCTTTTGTATTTATTGTAGCTCATGTATTTGCCAGTAATTGACATCTAGTCATAATCTGAAAAGCAAAGTGTGCTATTAGTGTAGTGAAATATCAGAACATATGTGGCTTTTGATAATGTTTTCATCACTTCCACACTAATGCTATGTCTGTTAGACAAGTAATAGTCATTTCCATCATGAAAACTGTGAACTTATTATTTTGCAAGGTGCTTGCATTAATCTAGAAGCAGATATAAATATGACTTAATTGAATTATCCCGCTTCTATGATTTGTAGAGTAAATTGCATTATATCCCAATATTTAGCAAGTAACCAACTAAATGAATAAAAGCCCACTTTTTATCATTTCTGCCAAGCATAACCCAGATATAATATTCTATACATCCTTTAACAAAGGACACTATCTAACTATGGGGACACTCCTAAATGTAATTAGGCAAACTTGTGGCAATTAAATTAACAAGTGTATAACTAAATCAATGAGATATGCATCTTAATCAGCTAATTATACAAGTTGGTTGCTGAAGCATATGATAAATTAATTAAGTCAGTTTACAGTCTAGTCATTAAATTATAAAAAAAATTAGGATAGATTTAGATTTTAATGACATGAGACTGAATATAACCTCAATATATTCCTTTTGGTAAAATGCACGTACATTCTGCGTTGCGGTCATAAGCCAGGATTGTTGTATTTTCAAGCAGAAATTGTGCAATTTAGATATTAGATTTTGTTTTGCTTAATGAGGTGAAAGTATATACTGTAAGATTATTTTATGTATTAATTAAGTCAAGAGATGGGTAGAAGTTAAAATGGATTTTTGAAGGAAACACATGAAAAAAGTAACTCTCAGGCATTAAGAATTACACTGATGCTTAGCAGCTACACTGCATTGTAATGTGAAATACAATGTCTACTTGCCAAATAGATATAAAATTGTAGTTCCAATAAGTGGAACAAAAATGAACGTGTGCATCCTGATAGTGTTGTAGGTAGTATGGCCCATTTAAACATAGACTATGTACAAGTTGGTCGAATATCATATACCAACCTATTTACACAGGTCAACAAAACATTGATGGGGATAGAACTATAGCTTATATGATCGATCTGTCAACATACAGTATCATGGTATTGACAGCATATCTCCTGGTTGCATGGGACAATGTGCTGTCAATAACAATGACTTTTATGCCAGCATAAAAATAATCACACCCATAAAACAATTGTTTTGTTCGTTTGTCTAGTCGTTGCCAGGCTGTTTACATGGGGTGATAATCGGGAACGAGCATTTCAACAAACGTTCACCAATGGGCCATTATGTTTGTCTCATCATGTGGCAATGAAAGTTTCACTATCACGTTTTTTCAAACTAACTATAAAAGCCCCCATTTATATATGTATGGCCTTAAAGTGAACCAAGCACCAGGATTTTCATATATAAACTAAAGCCAGTGCTATACTGACGTTATCATGGTGATTCATACCTTTTGTTGTAAGATTGGATGTATACTTTCTGAAATATAGGCAAGTAAAGATTGTGAAATGCACTGTTATTTGATGAGAGGTGCAACGGATTATCTAGAATATCAAATAGGTGGGTTGAGTTTTGCTTGTTATTCCCACCCCTGTCTGCCTGCCTGTCCTTCCTCCTCCTGTCCTTCCTCCCCTTGTATTAAAAAAGACAGGCACATCACTGGAATCAGGGTCTCTGTCTCTACATTATGCTACTTTCAGTTGGGGTAGCAAAAACCTGGTGACAGATTCCTCTTTAACTCTCTTAGGCATGGAGTTCACTAGAGTATCACAGGTTGCCACTGGAATGCTCTTCCATTCCTACATGATGACATCATGAAGCTGGTAAAAATTGAACACCTTGTGCTTCTCCACCCTCCATTTGAGGATACCACACAGATGTCTGGAGACATACTTGGCCAGTCCACTACCTTTACCCTTAGTTTCATTAACAAGACACTGGTGGTCTTGGAGGTGTGTTTGGGGTAGTAGTTATCATATTGCAATACTGCCCTGCTGCCCAGTTTCCTCAGGGAGGAGATCTTACTCCGCTTCAGTATGCCACAGTAGATGCTGGCATTCATGGTTCTCTTAATGATCTTTAGCTCCCCACAGCTAGCAGCACTCATGCAGACCCAAGCCATGACACTCCCACCACCATACTTCACTATAGGTAAGACACACTTGTGTTTGTACTCCACAACTGGTTGCCATCACATACGTTTGGCACCATCTGAACCAAATAAGTTTATCTTGGTCTCATCAGACCACAGGACATGGTTCCAGTAGTCCATGTCCTTAGACTGCTTGTCTTCAGCGTATTGTGGGCTTTCTTGTGCATCATCTTTAGAAGAGGCTTCCTTCTGGAACTACAGTCATGCAGACCAGTTTGATGCAGTGTGCAGCATATGGTCTAACCACTGACTAGGTCACCCCCCCCCCCTTTCAACCTCTGCAGCCATGCTGGCTGCACTCATATGTCTATTTTGAAGAAACAACTTATGGATATGACATGGAGCATGTGCGCTCAACTTTGGTTGACCACGGCGAGGACTGTTCTTGTCACGCTTGCTGGGTGTAGCAAGCGTGGCGGGGTGTATTCTGACCTACGTGCGTTTGATGCACAACAAAAAAACACAAAAAGGGGGGCACCCGGGACACAAAAACAACGGGAGACCCTGGAACTAGTGAGAGGGGTTGGTATGGCACCTCCTATGCTCACCTGCAACTATCCCTCTTCTCCTAGCCAGTCCCTATACAGTCTCCACAACTGTTGCCGAACAGGAACCTGAGACCCTCGGACGACCCTATAGTAGCCATGACTAGTGAGGGGCAGGTGGGGTTCACTAGACCTCACTGCTGCACTAACAACACATCAGGTAAGTAAAAACAAACAGGGGGATACACCACTATTTAAAGCTGAAGGGCATGACTTCAAAGTGAGCGCAGCTGAAAACACTCAACAAGAAACTACTTGGAAAGGCTGCAAGAGAAAAACTAAACTGACCCTTAACCACTTCAGTGTCAAGAGAAACAAAACCCATTTAAATGTAGAGAGCCAGATGAGAGGTTCTAGTCCAAAAGCTGCGACTGGTCTTTACATGCAGGGAGACGAACATGACAGTTCTGAGGGGAACCTCTCTTCTTAAACCACTGTATGGTCTTGGCCACTGTACTGCAGCTCAGTGTCAGGGTGTTGGCAATCTTCTTATAGCCTAGGCCATCTTTATGTAGAGCAACAATTCTTTGTTTCAGATCCTCAGAGAATTCTTTGCCATGAGGTGCCATGTTAAGTTTCCAGTGAATAATATGGGAAAGTGTCAGAGCGATAATAGCAAATATGACACACCTGCTCCCCATTCACACCTGCCGCCAGGTAACAGTAAGGCTGTGTGCACACATTGCATTTTTATCGTGTTTTTGAGTGCAGATTTGTCAAAAAACTGCATGCAAATCCTTAAGGCTGCTTTCACACATCAGTTTTTTGCAATCAGGCACAATCCAGCGCTTTGCAGAAAAAACGCATCCGTTTTATTTAGGCCACCGGATGCGTTTTTTCCTCATAGACTTTCTTTAGCGCCGGATTGTGCCGCATGGCCTTGCGTTGCGTATGTTTTTTGCCGGATGCTGCATATTTAGCCGATGCGGCGGCTGGATGGAACGTTGCTTGCAGCGTTTTTTGTTTGTGGCAAAAAGACGCATCGCGCCGGATACGGCATGATTTACAATGCAAGCCTATGGACGCCAGATGAGGCGGCCTGCGGCAAAAAAATGCATCCGGTGGCCGGATGCGTTTTTTGAACTGCGCATGCTCAGTATCAAACTGGATCTGTCAAAAAACGGACGGGCCGCATGGAAAAACTTATGCAACGGATCCGTTTTTTTCTTCGCATCCGGTGCATAGGATTTTGAGCCGGATTGTGCCTGATGCAAAAAAACTGATCCAGCAAAGACTATGAGAATCTTGAAGTTGTGTGCACAAGTTGCTTTTTTCCCTTTACATATTTAGTGCAGAAATAATTCTGCAGCATGTCAGTTCTGTTAGCATTTTTGTTTCTTATTTCCACACTGGAATGCATGGGGGGAAAAAAAACACAACGAAAACGTGGCAAAAACATAGCGTTTTTCACTGCAGGAGTTCAGAAATGGTGCAGAAATTTCGACAACCAAATACTCCATGTGTGCACACATAGCCTAATGAGTCACAAGATATCGGGGAGAGAAAATGGTTAATTGGGCACAACTTAACCCTAGAACGCATACCTGGGGCCTTGCAGGCCTGCTAGGTCATTTGTTTTCTATGGTAGATTGAATTGCTTGCGCGTTCTAGGGTTAAGGCTACTTTACACGCTGCGATATCGGTACCGATATCGCTAGCGTGGGTACCCGCCCCCATCTGTTGTGCGACACGGACAAATCGCTGCCCGTGCCGCACAACATCGCCCAGACATGTCACACATACTTACCTGCCCGGCGACGTCGCTGTGACCGGCGAACCGTCTCCTTTCTAAGGGGGCGGTTCGTTCAGCGTCACAGCGACGTCACAGCTGCGTCACTGAACCGCCGCCCAATAGAAGCGGAGGGGCGGAGATGAGCGGGACGAACATCCCGCCCACCTCCTTCCTTCCGCATAGCGGCCGGGAGGCAGGTACGGAGAGGTTCCTCGTTCCTGCGGTGTCACACGGAGCGATGTGTGCTGCCGGAGGAACGAGGAACAACTTTGTTACTGCTGCAGTAACGATATTTGAGAATGGACCCCCATATCACCGATGAGCGATTTTGCACGTTTTTGCGACGATGCAAAATCGCTCATAGGTGTCACACGGAACGGCATCGCTAATGCGGCCGGATGTGCGTCACCAATTCCGTGACCCCAACGAGTTCGCATTAGCGATGTCGTAGCGTGTAAAGCCCCCTTTAAGCTGGCTTTACACGCTACAACATATCTAACGATGTTTCGGCGGGGTCACGTCGTAAGTGACGCACATCCGGCATCGTTAGTGACGTAGTAGCGTGTGACAGCTACGTGCGATTGCGATTGAATGTAAAACCGTTCATCGCATACACGTCGTTCATTTCCTAAAAATTGCATGTCGGGTTGTTCAATGTTCCCGAGGCAGCACACATCGCAGTGTCTGACACCCTGGGAACGATGAACAGATCTTACCTGCGTCCTGCCGGCAATGCGGAAGGAAGGAGGTGGGCGGGATGTTTACGTCCCGCTCATCTCCGCCCCTCCGCTTCTATTGGCCGGCTGCCGTGTGCCATCGCTGTGACGCCGAACATCCCTCCCACTCCAGGAAGTGGATGTTCGCCGCCCACAGCGAGGTTGTATGGAAGGGTAAGTACGTGTGACGGCAAATAATCGTTTGTGCGACATGGTCAACAAATTGAACGTGTCGCACATACGATGGGAGCGTGTCACATCGCATACGATATCGTATGCTTAATTGTAAGTTGTAAAGCAGGCTTTAGACACTTTCACTTAGGGGTGTACTTAGTTCTGTGATATACTGTATATGTATACACATATATGTATATGATTAGTATGATTAGTGATAGACCAAGGATGCACGTTGCATGTACCTGGATTGTATACATGTCTCTGCATTTCCTTGTCCATGGTCTCTCCCCTTGTAATCAAATCGATTAGCCATGGTCCTTGAGATCTACTATGTGGAGTTACGAGTGGTACATTTCAAAAGTTGAACAAATAGTGATCTCATTATTCAGAGGACACTAAGATACTAGAAAAAAAAGTTTTCTTCTAGATTTGTATACTTTCAACATAATCATTTTCATATAATAGCTAATCAGTGTAGTTTACCTGGGTGAATTAATGAAAAAAGTTATTAACTGGCCATATTGTTGTTTTTACAGTGATGCTTCTATGGAAAATAAAAAACAATTAAGAGTTTCTTGCCACAGGAAAGAACAAGCTGACACAGCACAACGTAAATTTACCGCTTGCTGCGCTCACATGTTAGAACAGAATACTAAACAGGGAAATTGCAGAGAAAGTTTTTTAAATGTGTAACTTAGTCTAAAAATGACTTCTGCATCGACTGCTGTAAAGTTAATTCATTTGAATATGTATAAATCTGATATATTTGAACATTTCATTTTATAGCTGCTGGGACCCAGCTTACTGGACAAGAAGATCCTCTCCTTCTGTATTCTGTTGTTTCATGCTGGTCTCCAAGTGCCGCATTTAAAGAAAGTGAGTTTTTCATAATCCAAATGATAAAAAAGCTTTAATAGACTTTTTATTGTTTATTTGACAAATTTTGAGGTATAAGATGCTGCATATAGCAGGATTACAGTTGTCAGATTACCACACTTTATTTATGTGATGCTGCATACACAAATATTAGTATTTGACCAGATCATCATTTTAATGCAGACTATCCAACTCCAAGCTGTGTAAATGTGAATGCTTATTGGATGAAGCAGATCAGGGATGTGTATTTGGTAATGAAGGAGGTTGTGGCCTAAGTATATTAACCCCTTTTATCAAGGTGTGCAGAATTTGGCAGCTTGTTTTCCTTTGGCACAATGGGCCAAAAAAGAGATTGAACTGACTCTGACAAGTAAAAAAAAATGTTAAATCTTACAGAGGGATACATGACTCTTGACGTTACTAAGATATTGGGGCATAATCACAGAACCATCAAAAGTTTGTTGCAAATAATCAAAAAGTGTTTAGAAAAAAGGTGTTCTTAAAAAGACGCACATTAACTGGGATAAATTTGAGAAGAATCAAACTTGAAGTGACAAGGAACCAATTATACTCCAGTGCTATCATATTACAGAACTGCAACCTCCCCAAAGTGCCCAGGAGTACGAGGTGTTCAGTACTCAGAGACATGGCCAAAGTAACAAGGCTAAAACCTGACCATCACTGAACAAGACTCACAAGCTAAAACATCAAAACTGGGCTAAGATATATCTGAAAAATGTTTTTCAAAGATTTTATAGACTGGTGACATGAGAGTGACTCTTGACGTACCAGATGGATGGACCCACAGCTGGATCAGACTTCCGATTTGACTCATACAACAACAAGGTGGAGGTGGGGTACTGCTATCGGCCGGTATTAAAAATGAGCTAGGTGGACCTTTTCAGAGAAGATGGACTCAAAATCAACTCCCAGACCTACTGCCAGTTTTTAGAAGACACTTTCTTCAAGCAATGGTGCAGGAAAGGTCAACATCTTTCAAGAAAAGTTTGATTTGAAAGGACATTGCTCCATCATATGCATCAAAGTACTCCACTGATTGGCTATCCAGTAAAGATCTTCAAGATGAAAGAATAATGACATGGCCCCTTCCTCGTGTGACCTTAATCCTATTGAGAACTTGTGCACCCTTCTTAAATAGGAGATTTATGGTGAAGGAAAACGGTCACCTCTCTGAACAGTGTCTAGAAGGCTGTGGTTGGTGCTGTCAAAAAAGTTTACAGTCAACAGATTAAGAAATTAAGAAACTCACTCCATGGAAGGCTTCTGACTGGTATTGAAAAGAAGGGCGGCTGTATTGGTCACTGATATTTTTTGGGGGAATGTCAGAAATGTATTTTTGTACATTTTGAGTTGCTTGGTTGTTATAATTCTTAATGTAACAGCTGAAAATAAACAAATGATATGGGTAAATATATGTTTTTACTTTAGTTGCATAACAATTCAGCACCCAAATAGTTGCCTAATAATTATGCATACATAGATATTCTCCTAAGGTCGGAGTCACATGAGTGTATGGAAATTCTGACCGATTTTCATCAAGGAGAGTTAGACGACTGAAATCCGTTTGGTATCGCATACAGTTGAAACCAGAAGTTTCCATCTTCTATCTAAAAAGGACACATTTGCATGTTTTTCTCACTATCTGACATGAAATCAGAATAAACCTTTCCAGTTTTAGGTCAGTTTAGTATCAAAATTATTAATATTTGCCAAAGGCCAGAATAATGAGAGAAAGAATGTTTTAAGGCATTTTTATTACTTTCTGCAAAGTCAAAAGTTTCCATACACTAAGGGCGGCTTTGCACACTACGACATCGCAGGTGCGATGTCGGTGGGGTCAAATTGAAAGTGACGCACATCCGGCATCGCATGCGACATCGTACTGTGTAAAGCCTAGATGATACGATTAACGAGCGCAAAATCGTCGTAATCGTATCATAGGTGCAGCGTCGGCGTAATCCATAATTACGCTGATGCGACGGTCCGATGTAGTTCCTCGTTCCTGCGGCAGCACACATCGCTGTGTGTGAAGCCGCAGGAGCGAGGAACATCTCCTACCGGCGTCACTGCGGCTTCCGTAGGATATGCGGAAGGAAGGAGGTGGGCAGGATGTTTACATCCTGCTCATCTCCGCCCCTCCGCCGCTATTGGCCGCCTGCCGTGTGACGTCGCTATGACGCCGCACGACCCACCCCCTTAGGAAGGAGGCGGGTCGCCGGCCAGAGCGATGGTCGCAGGGCAGGTGAGTGCATGTGAAGCTGGCGTAGCGATAATTTTCGCTACGCCAGCTATCACACGATATCGTACCTGCGACGGGGGCGGGGACTATCGCGTGCGACATCGCAGCATTGGCTTGCGATGTCGCAACGTGCAAAGCCCGCCTTAGAATACTATGCCTTTAAACAATATGGGACAGCCCATATGATGATGTAATGTTTTTGGAAGCTTTTGATAGGTTTATTGGCAACATCTGAGTTAATTAGAGACACACCTGTGGATGTATTTTAATGCACACCTGAAACACACTGCTTCTTTGTGTAGCATCATGGGAAAGTCAAAAGAAATCAACCAAGAACTCAGGAAGAGAATTTTGGACTTGCACAAGTCTGGTTCATCCTTGGGTGCAATTTCCAGATACCTAAAGGTGCCTCATTCATCTGTATAAACAATTATATGCAAGTACAAACAAGATGGGAATGTCCAACCATCATACCACTCAGGAAGGTGACGAGTTCTGTGTACCAGAGGTGAATGTACTTTGGGCAGACGTGCATATCAACCCAAGAACAAAAGCAAAAGACTTTGTAAAGATGCTGGCGGAAGCAGGAAAGATTGTGTCATTATCCACAGTGACAAAAGTACTGTATCAGCATGGGCTGAAAGGCTACTCTGCCAGGAAAAATCCACTACTCCAAAAGAAACATAAAAAAGACAGATTAATGTTTGCAAATGCACACAGGAACACAGACCTTAATTTCTGGGAACATGTCCTGTGGTCTTACGAAAACTAAAATGTAGCTGTTTGGCCATAATGACCATTGTTACGATTGGAGGAAAAAGGGAGAAGCGTTGAAGCCTAAGAACACCATCCCAATTGTGAACATGGGGGTGACAGCACCATGTTGTGGCATTGTTTTGCTGCAGGAGGGACTGGTGAACTTCACAACTGAAGCAACATCTCAAGACATCAGCCAGGAACTTAAAGCTGGGGTGGAAATTGGTCTTCCAAATGAACTCAGTTACACCAGTTCTGTCAGCAGGAATGGGCCCAAATTCCTACCAACTATTGTGATAAGCTTGTAGAAGGAGATTCAAAATGTTTGACCCAAGTCATACAGTTTAAAAAGAACCTGTCAGGTCTCATATGCGTTCTGTCCTACAAGCAAGGTGATGTGTGACCTAGAAACCCCTTCCTACCCATCCCTCTGTTGTAATATTGTGTAATATGAATGTATAAAAAATATCAGAGGGTCTAGTGCCCTGGGCATCACATCGCCCCTTGGGCGTTTGCATACTTTCCGTGGTATCACGCCCCTGTGGTCGTGATACCATGGGTTTATATGAGCGACGTCACCGTCAGCTCCTTGAGATCCCACGTGTGCGCCCTTGCCATACCCGCAGCCTTGTTATCTGGTTGCTCGCTTGTCGGCATCAGACGCGCACTGCGCATGCTCAGAAGACTCCTGCAGTTCCGACCATGCACAGAGCGCGTCTGAAATCGACAAGCAAGCACCCGGATAACAAGGCTGCAGGAATGGTAAGTGTGCACACGCGGGATCTCAAGGAGCTGACGGTGACGTCGCTCATGTAAATCCATGGTATCACGCCCACAGTGGCGTGATTCCATGGAAAGCATGCAAACGTCCACGGGGCGATGTGATGCCCAGGGGACTAGACCCTCTGATCATTTACATAGGGAACATGTAAGTAATAAAACTTTTTTTTATACATTCATATTACACAATATTACAACACAGGGATGGGTAGGAAGGGGTTTCTAGGTCACACAACACCCTGCTTGTAGGTCAGAACACATGTGGGACCTGACAGGTTCCCTTTAAGGGTAATGGTACCAAATGCTAATGAAATGTATGTAAACTTTGCAGAAAGTAATAAAAATGCCATTAAACGTTCTCTCTCTCTCCTTCTCTCTTATTATTCTGGCATTTGGCAAATATAAATAATTTTGGTTCCTAATTGACCTAAAACGGGAAAGGTTTATTCTGATTTCATGTCAGATAGTGAGAAAAACATGCATGCGTGTCCTTTTTAGATAGAGGATGGAAACTTCTGGTTTCAACTGTTTGTCATCTGAGTCCTATGTGAGTGTGTGGTTTTTTTTTTCTTGCCTAGCAATCCATATGACTTCCATAAGCCATCGGTAGCATATGAATTTCTTTCTCAGCAACTATAATTCTACATCAGTGTTTTATGTTTCAGAATGGTATTGTATGCATAAAAATAAGACGCCATATGGATGGTCCGTGTTAAGTCCGTTTTTTTTCTTGCACCCATTGACTTTTATTTGTGAGTCTCGCATGATTTATGCATCCACTCACAGAATCTGGATGAGAAAAAAAATGATCATCTGCTCTAACTTATTGACTAATATTAGTCCGAGACAGTATGTAAAACTCCATGTCACAAGGACGACACACGGAGACTAGGCTAGGGGAAAAATGCCACTCGCATCTCACTGCAAGCCACTTCAGGAACAATAAGCAAGCTATATTTTACACACAGATGGGACTGAGCCTTTAGTCCTTCATACACTTGTCACACTAGGTACAAGGTAGTACCAAGCGAACGGCAAAAGGAAAGGGAAGGAAAACCCTGCATCTAAGAAGGGGGAGATGGTGACCCCTGACTGAACCTTCCACTGGTCCTTGAAGTCCCTCACCACCTTGGATAGGTTCCGCACCTGGGTCTTGAAGGGGAAAGGATGAAAACCCAGCAGAGGAGCACTGAATACTGACAGCAGGAACAATAGAAAGTCAGGGAGCATTTTGCACAACCAAACGCTGTGACTGTCTATTGCCGGACACTACAGGACTGCCTGTCACACCTGTGACAACACTACACCCAGATACAGTGAATCTAGGACATTTCAAAAATGTTTATTACTCTATAGAGCACCAGGCTCCTCAGAGGTGAGCCGCAACCTTCTTATGTCACAGTCAAAGCACAAGATACTCAGAGTGCTTCCTCTCCTGTTGTCACAGCACTGTATACTTGTCAGGGCTTCAGGGGATAGTCAGGTCAGCTGTCAATACTCACTCATGCAAGTCAATAGATTCACTCAACACCTGCCTCCTTTCTCTATTCTGTCCTTGAATATGTAGTGCTTTGCCTGATTGTCAGTAGCTAATTGGTGAGTTGTCTGTAAGAGCCATGTTGGTCCCACCTCAAGTAAAAAGCCTTTGCATCTCTCAGTAAAGTCTGGGATGAGGCGGGCGAGAGGTTGTAGAAATAGGTATTCCGTAATTTACACATTTGATATCACGAAATATTGCATTTTTGTCAAAGTTGTAAGATATCGGTTGGGTTGCTGCTGTAATTATACCCTTTTTCATCTTATTAACATCGTTAGGCTATGTACGCACAGTGCGTTTTTTTCAGCGTTTTTGCGTGTTTTTGTGCGTTTTTGTGCTGCAAACTGCATGAATTTGCTTCCCCAGCAAAGTCTATGAGTTTTCATTTTTGCTGTCCGCACACAGCTTTATTTTTTTAGCTGCGTTTTTGAGCTGAAAAAAAAAGTGTCATGTCAATTCTTTTCTGCGTTTTTCTGCGTTTTCCACCAATGCAAAGCATTGGAAAAAAGCAGTGGTCAAAAACGCAGCAAAACGCAGCCAAAAACACGTCAAACGTGGTAAAAACGCATGCATTTTTTTGCTGCGGGTACGTTTTTGTGCGTTTTTAGCGGTAAAAAAACGCACAAAAACACAGCGTCTAAAGAAAGCAATGTGGGCACATAGCCTATGTCTCATCATTACAGTAGCCAGTAAATGGCCATATCATTAAAATTTGTATACTAATTATATGACTTGGTACTCATCAGAATGAGGGCTGGTTTCCACTTGCGATTAACCGAGCTGAGTGCAATCTGATAAAACATCAGATTGCACTCGCACTAGTGCAAAATTATGGGGCACTGTTCATCTGCAATTGATTTCTCATTCCAAATGAGAAATGAATCGCAGCATGTTGTGTTTGGCAGCGAGTCTCGGCTCATGCACCCCCATACAAGTCTATGTGAAACATTGTACTGCACTCGCATGTGATCCGACTGCAGTGCGATGTACATAGACAGTCAGCGAAGGAGAGGGAGAAAGTGCTCCTTCCCCCATTCTCCGCAGCTGTGATCAGATTGCAAAATTGGATCACAGTCGCGTGACCCTTGGCTGACGCTCGCAGCAGAGGGTCATTAGCATATTGCTTCCAATGCTCTTGCATCAGAAGCTATGCGCAAGTGGAACCGAGGCCTGAGGCAGATTGCGTGGAGTGGAATGGTAGAAGGATGAAAATAGTGCTGTGGGGAGCGCAACATTCTGATGAAGGTCCAGATATAGGACCGAATTGTGAACCTATTTGATTGTTTGAATTAAATTTTCTCCTTTTAACATATTCAAACTGCTGAGTTTTCATCTATTTACTACCATGGATTGGAACCTTACTCAGCTACCTACGTACAATTTTGCAGTGCCGTATATCATTGATTACCATTTAGCAATTGACTGATTTGGTCATCACACCAAAGATGGTTGCAAGTCTGGGGGCTATAGCCAGTGGCGTAACTACTGCGGTCGCAGCGGTCGCGATCGCGACCGGGCCCGGGAGGTTAGGGGCCCGGCGGCCGCCAGGCAGATCATCAGCCAGCTCCTGTCAGTGTGAGAGGAGCTGCGCTGATCTGTCACAGACCTCGCGGCCGCTATTTGACCCGCTGCCGACACCGGGCCCCCCTGCCTGATGTCAGCGGCGGCATCGGGGCCCCCTGCCTGGTGTCAGCAGCTGCAGCGTCTCCCCCGTCACCGCGCACAGTAATGATGAAGCATAGCGCGGCCGGTGCCGCGCTATGCATCACCATTCTCCCCCTGTGCGATGACGTCACTCCCGAGCGACTGCTGTGCTGAGTGCACAGAGTACAGGACGGGAGGACGCCGACCACAGCACCAGGAGAACGAGCAGCGGGGAAGACAGCAGCGGTGGAAGGAAGAGAGAAGGTGAGTACTTGGGTTTTTTTTAATATAAGTGAGTAAACGGTGGCCAGAGGCTTGGGAAGGCAGTTCTGGGGAAGCTGCATTATTGTACATGGAGGCCGGGAGAGGCTGCTTTATACATGGAGGTCTGAGGAGGCTGCATTATATGTGGAGGTCTGGGGTAGCTGCATTATTATACATGGAGATACTGCATTATACATGGAGGCCTAGAGATACTGCATTATACATGGAGGCCTGAGGAGGCTGGGTGCATTGTTATACATGGAGGCCTGGAGAGGCTGGCTGCTATATTATACATGGAGGCCTGAGGAGGCTGGGGGCATTGTTATACATGGAGGTGGTCTGGAGAGACTGGGTGCTATATTATACATGGAGGCCTGAGGAGACTGGGTGCATTGTTATACATGGAGGCCTGGAGAAGCTGGCTGCTACATTATACATGGAGGCCTGAGGAGGCTGGCTGCATTATTATACATGGAGGCCTGGAGAGGCTGGCTGCATTATTATATATGGAGGTCTGGGGGGGCTGCATAATACAAAATGAAGGACACCTTATACATGGAATATAGGGGTGCCTTATGCATGGAGGAGTATGGGGCTGCATAATGCAATATGAAGTTTTATGGGGTTGCGTTATAATACATATAGGACTATGGGGGCTACATTATAATATATGGAGGACTATGGAGGCTACCTTATACATGGACTATGGGGGTGCGTTATAAAACATGGAGGACTATGTGGTGCAGTATTATATATTGAGTACTATGGGGTGAATTATAATACATGGAGAACTATGAGAAATTCATTATAATAATTGAAGGGCTACTTTATACATGGAGGATTATGGGTGTGCATTATAATATATGGGGGACTATGTGGTGCAGTATTATATATTGAGTACTATGGGGTGAATTATAATGCATGGAGAACTATGGGAAATGCATTATAATACATGGAGGACTATGGAAGTGTATTCTAATATATGAAGGGTTATGTAGGACCCTTTATACTATTGGGAAGGCTATGTGGGTGCCATTATTGTATTTGGAGAACTATATACAAGGGGGGACAAAGATACAAGCAGGGGATGGGAACGTTTTGTGCTGAGGGAAAAAGGCTCTTTTCCCTCAGCACCCAGCTTTCCCATGCTCTGCTATACATCTTCTCTCAGCACCCAGCTTTCCCATGCTCTGCTATACATCATGTCTCAGCACCCAGCTTTCCCATGCTCTCATATGGGAAAGCTGGGTGCTGAGGGAAAGATGTATAGCAGAGCATGGGGAAGCAGTGTGCCGAGGACAAGATGGATATCAGAAAATAAGAAAGCTGGGTGCTGATAGAGGGATTTCAGATCATGGGAAATCTGGGTGCTGTGGGTAAGAGCCAAGTGTCAGCATCATTATCCTGTACCCCGAGTGTCAGTGTCATTATCCTGTACCCTAAATGTCGATGTACGTGGAGGGGGGGCCCAGGTCTGAACTTTGCACCGGGGCCCATCAAACTCTAGTTACGCCCCTGGCTATAGCACTAGTCTAGCTGGAGTTGTATAGACTACAGACCTCAAGTATATTACTATTTGTCATTTTCACATATATAGAGCATTTTGGGGTTAATAAAACCCTTAAAGGAATGCGAAATCTGAGATCAAAGAGAATAGACTGAAGCTGAGCTAAAAGATTTGCAAGACCTTGCTCCATCCGCCATGTTAGTCATCCGTGGCCACTGGATCAGAACACTGTGAACCTCCTACTTGTGATTAGTAGGACAGGCACAACGTAACCACTGGACCAGGGTACTGCAAAGCTTTGTACTCGTCCAGAATACACTGACAAGCCATGTGCATCCACTTCAACCTTACATCATTGTGGATTGAGGTTAAAAATTTCAAATAAACTAGTTTTAGGGCCACAAACTATGCAAATATAAATCTAAAGTGTAATGATGGGCAGAATTTGGTGACTGAAGAACAGGGAATGTTTTAGTTAGGCAGTAAATCTAGTGATTATCAATAACCAAAAGATGTCACTCTTCTCTAGTTTATGTTCAGCTGTGACAGGTACAAGTAATGGAGGCCAGCTTCTAGGGCTTCAGATTGATGCCTGTGTCACTGTCAGTGACCTGAGCGGTAATGCTGTAGGTAAATTACTTATATCATTTTCTTTTCTATGTTTATGAAACCATTTAACCTCATTGCACTCAAATATTTGTGTCCTCAACAGTATCTGTTTTTATTTTCTGGCTAAAATGATTACAAAAATAAAGCAATCTGTCTTTTCTTTTACAGTTATGAAATTCAAGAAGAAATCTCGTTTTCTAGAATTTCTTATTCACTTATTGCAGAGGGTATACTATGAGGAAAAGTTCCCAAAAATCCTGGAGTGGTCATCCACTGCCTTAGACTACTTGAAAAGGTACAGTCATTGTGAATGTATAAAATGGACAGTGATTCTCATGTAGGCTTGCAAGTGAGGTACAAGTGTAATGCGGGCTTTACACGAGTCGACTGATCGTGCGATTTCACGATCGATCGCACCCGCCCCAGTCGTTTGTGCCCGTGTCGCACAAAGTCGTTAAACCGCCGTCACACGTACTTACCTGCTGAGCGACCTCACTGTGGGCGGCGAACATCCACTTCCTGAAGGGGGAGGGACGTTCGGCGTCACAGCGACGTCACACAGCGGCCGGCCAATAGAAGTGGAGGGGCGGAGATGAGTGGGACGTAAACATCCCGCCCACCTGCTTCCTTCCTTAGCCTCCAGGAGCCGCGGGACGCAGGTAAGCTGTGTTCATCGTTCCCGGGGTGTCACACGGAGCGATGTGTGCTACTCCAGGTACGATGAACAACCGTCGCCATTTTAATTAAAATTTTTTTAAAACCGAGCAACGAGTACACGACTCACGATTTGTGAGCGATACTGCGTCGCTCGGAGGTGTCACACGAGACGACGTCGTGAACGATGCCGGATGTGCGTCACGAAAACCGTGACCCCGACGATGCATCGCACAATAGTTTGTCTCGTGTAAAGCCCGCATAACTACCAGAGACAAGTTACAAGCAGAAACATTTGGCACAAAAAAAACACAGTAAAAACAATGCGTTACATGTACACTAGACGTCTGGTGCTTAAAAAAAGGTCAACATTTTCTAGTTTTGCACTTCCCTCAACTTTTTCAAAAGTAGCAAAAGATTGGCAGCCTTCTGTGTACACTGTATATTGACAGAAAGCTTTTTATTGGTGCTGGACGTTTGGTTGGACTAGGAGGCACCCAGGCAGCTTGTCCTGTAATGATAATCTCCTGCTGATAAAACACTGATTGTATTGAAACAGCAAAACACAGCCTTGTACGTGAGAACATTGCTGAAATCAAGGTTTCTGCTCCTACATCATGGCATTATATAGCGAAGACATGCTGATGATTAGCACTGCAGTCTTGCAGCGCTGGGGTCCTGGGTTTGAATCCCACCAAGGACAACATCTGCAAGGAGTTTGTATGCTCTCCCTGTGTTTGCGTGGGTTTCCTCCGGGTTCTCTGGTTCCTCCCACACTCCAAAGACATACAGATAGGGAATTTAGATTGTGAGCCCAAATGGGGACAGTGTTCCTGATGTATGTAAAGCGCTGAGGAATATCTTATATAAAAGTAAAGATTTATTTATTTTATTTATTTATTTATTTATTTATGCTGATAAATTCTCTTTAAGATCCTTTACAAGGGGTTGCTGATAAGTCTTTGGCTTTCTGATCTTTTTTTGTTTCTATGGTAACGAATGTTACATCACATGAAGGCCTTATGTGTCCAATATATGTTTTCAAAATTTTGTGTCTGTTGCTTATGGCAACAGAGTTCCACGCACGCGGGAAAACAAAATGGTGAAGTCTAATGCGATATTCACAGCAACTGAGAGCAGAGAAGTGATAAAATTCTTGTTTCTGCAAGGAAAGTCTGTGAAGGATATTTATGGAGATATGTCGCAGACATTGGGGAATCAATGCTCTTCATATTCCACAGTAAAGAACTGTGTTGCCAAATTTTAAAATGGGCCACTTCAGCACCAATGATGAGGAACGTCCTGGACGACCGAGAGTGGTTGTTGTTTTGGAGATCGTTGATGCTGTGCACAACCTCATACTGGAGAATTGACAAATGTCAGCTAAAACAATAGCAGACATCATGGGGATTTCCCATGAATGTGTTTGTTTCATTATCTATGAACATTTGGACATGAGAAAGCTATCTGCAAAGTGGGTCCCCAAATGTTGACAACAGATCAGAGAAACATACAAGTGAAAACTTCCCAGTCCATTTGTCAACATTTCCAGACTGATAAGAACTTCCTGGATGGACTGGTCACTATGGATGAGACCTGGATTTATTTGTATGACCTGAAAGCAAGGAGCAGTCAAAAGAGTAGAGGCACAGTGGTTCTCCTTCTCCTAAGAGGTTCAGGGTGCAAAATCAGCAACTAACGTCATGGCGTTTGTGTTCTGGGATAAGGAGTGCGTGCTGCTAGTGGACTACCTTCAAAAGGCTTCCATCATCAATGCAAGGTATTACATTGAACGTTTGGACCAATTGAAGGCAGCTCTGAAGGCCAAGAGGCCCGGCAAGCTGTCCAAAGGAATCTTGTTCCTACAAGACAACGCCTCTGCTCATACTGCACAAGCAACCACGGCAAAACTGGCAGAGCTTCCAGCTGGTTGACCACCCACCTTATTCACCAGATCTAGCTTCCTCCGACTTTTATCTGTTTGCAAACCTGAGGAAACACCTCAAGGGTTCCAAATTTCACCCCATTTCTTATGCGATAGCTGCAACGGATGCCTGGATTGAGGTACAACTGAAATCCTTTTTTTTGCTAGGGTTACAGAACTTGGAATACTGATGTAAGATGTGTGTTGACATCAGTGGAGAGTATGTGTAATAAATGTAAAGTTTCATAATCCTATCTCGTTTTTTCTGGGTAAAGCCTAAGGCGGGGTTTGTACACTACGACATCGCAGGCCGATGCTGCGATGCCGAGTGTGATAGTCCCCGCCCCCGTCGCAGCAGCGATATGTGGTGATAGCTGGCGTAGCGAAAATTATCGCTACGCCAGCGTCACACACACACTCACCTGCCGTGCGACGTCCCTGTGGCCGGCGACCCGCCTCCTTGTTAAGGGGGCGGGTCGTGCGGCGTCATTGTGACGTCACACGGCAGGCGGCCAATCGGAGCGGAGGGGCGGAGATGAGCAGGATGTAAACATCCTGCCCACCTCCTTCCTTCCGCATATCCTACGGAAGCCGCAGTGAGGCCGGTAGGAGACGTTCCTCGCTCCTGCGACTTCACACACAGCGATGTGTGCTGCCGCAGGAGCGAGGAACAACATCGGACCATTGCGTCGGCGTAATTATGAATTACGCCGACGCTATACCGATGATACGATTACGACGCTTTTGCGCTCGTTAATCGTATCATCCAGCCTTTACACACTGCGATGTCGCATGCGATGCCGGAAGTGCGTCATTTTCAATTTGACCCCACCGACATCGCACCTGCGATGTCGCAGTGTGCAAAGTGCCCCTAAGACTTATCAGCAGCCCCTCGTACAGTATACTAATGAGGCCTGCGACTAGTCACAAGGGCGTTAGTTCCCTTGGCTGTTCGACCCCCTTAGCATGTTAGCACGTTCCTGCGGGCATGCTAACATGCTTATGAATGCGCAGTGTCAGAGGCATGACTCTCACATCTGCTGCCACCACTGGTTTTCGGCTCAGTGTGAACTATCAGAACGTCCCTGGACTTCCGGTCATGTGCACTACATTAATTTGAAGCCAGGATGCGTACACCTGGCTTCATAGTACACATGACTGGAAGTGCGGGACTTCTGATCATGCGCACTGAGCCGAAACCCAGCATCAGGAGCGGTGGTAGCAGAGAGAGATGAGATCGACCATACCTCTGACGCTGCGTACTCATTAGCATGTTAGCACATCCACAGGAGTGTGCTTACATTCGAATGGGCCAACTAGCCAGGGGAAGTAACACTCTTGCGACTAGTTGCTGGCCTCATTAGCATACAATAAAAGATCTTTAGAAATACGTTTTCTAAAGATCTCTTTATGTATGCTACTAGATACAGAGACAGTTAGGCAGGGATTATCAATATGCACCCAGAACTGCTCGTTGTTATGGGTGCTTGTTGGATCTCACAGGTTTACTGTAAGAGGTGAGCATCTTAAAGGGAACCTGTCACAAGTTTTTTGCCCTATAAGCTGCGGCCATCACCACTGGGCTCTTATATACAGCATTATAACATGCTGTATATAAGAGCCCAGGCCGCTGAGTATAACATAAAAAACACTTTATAATACTCACCTAGAAGGTCGCTCCAGTGCACAGTGGTCGGATGGGTGATGCTGTTCTCTGGGACCGGCACCTCCCTTTTCAGCCATCTTGGTCTTCCGTATTCTGAATCTGCAGTGCATGACGCATTTACGTCATACACACGTGCCGGCATTGAGATCCTGCGCAGGCGCACTTTGATCTGCCCGGCCCAGGGTAGATCAAAGTGCACCTGCGCAAGACCTCAATGCCGACGTGTGTATGATGTAGACGCGTCATGCACCGCGGCTTCAGAATAAGGAAGACCAAGATTCATCATTGCTAGCCTATCCTTAATATTGAAATAACTTAAAACCCCCTGTTGATGTTTAGAGATATCTCATTTTATGAATAATTATTGTAAAGCTTTATCAAATGTCTTAGATGTATGTGATTTCTAAGATTATACAGTTCATGTAATTTGCATAATGTTAAAAACTATATTTTTGGTTTGCTTTTCACACTTAGACTTCTGATAACCTATGACATAATACATGAAGTTCCTGCACTAATCATTCATATGCCATGCGGCTTCCAGTCAGGGAAGACAGCTAGTTATATTACTTCTGCTTTCTTTCAGTCTTGGCAAGAAAGTGAGAATCCAGAAGTAATATATAAAATTGTCATTTAGTGCACCCAAAGGCAGAGGCTGTCCCACCATATTTCCTCGTGGTAACACAGCCAACTTGTGCGTTGATTTTATTCAGGTTAATCTCATTCTCATCCGTTTCAATGCCTACATCCTTTTTTTGTGTCGTGTGAATACAAAAGTGAATACAATTTTCAAAAGCATAAAAAAGATAAAACTTAAAAATAAATAATTTTGCCCTATTTGAAATTCGATGTTAGTCTTAGGGGTAATTTGCACTCTACAACATCGCAAGCCGATGCTTGCGATGCCGAGCGCGATCGTACCCGCCCCCGTCGCAGCAGCGATATCTTGTGATCGCTGCCGTAGCGAATATTATCGCTACGGCAGCTTCACATGCACTCACCTGCCCTGCGACGTCGCTCTGGCTGGCGACCCGCCTCCTTCCTAAGGGGGCGGGCCGTGCGACGTCACAGCAACGTCACACGGCAGGCGGCCAATAGAAGCGGAGGGACGGAGATGAGCGGGACGTAAACATCCCGCCCACCTCCGTCCTTCCGCATAGCCGGCGTGAGCCGCGGTGACGCAGGTAAGCTGATGTTCCTCGCTCCTGCGGCTTCTCACACAGCGACGTGTGCTGTCGCAGGGGAACGAGGAACAACATCGTACCGTCGCGGCCGCGCAATTCTGAAAATGTCGGACACTACACCGATGATACGATTACGACGCTTTTGATCTTGTTAATCGTATCAAAAACGCTTTACACACTACGATATCGACAGCGACGCCGGATGTGCGTCACTTTCGATTTGACCCCATCGACATCGCAGCTGCGCTGTCGTAGTGTGCAAAGTACCCTTTAATCTTGATTTGGGATTGGTCCTGTTAAAACAATATAATTAGCTAAATAGAACATAATATATGGGTGGAATAAAGAGATCTTCCAGCATGGATTCCTTATGATAACTTTAGACGAATTAAAGAAAAAAAAATAGAAGAAGAATTAGATTTAAAGTCCTAAAGATTTATCTAATGTCTTAATATTAAGGGGTATTTTATTATGGGGGATAATTATGTTACTTTTATGCATGAAAAACAGTTGAATCAGTCTTTGTTGGGACAGGAATGAGGCTTTATACTGCCGCTTCTCCCCACCCCTGGGAGATAAAATATGTAACAATAGCTCCAGGTTTCATTTTCTCCTTAAGGATAAACTTGTTGCAAGACTAGTTGAACATAACAGACCTGTGTATTTGTTTTACCTAGTTAACTATCTAACTATTTAACCTGAATGTACTGTTATGTGTAACGCTAGGTATGGGGAAGTACCATGCATATGGTGACCGGGAAGGTAAACCCTGTGTCTAGGGAAGGGGGAGATGGTGACCCCTGACCAAACCTTACACTGGCCCCTGGCATCCTGACTGCCCTAGATAGGCTCTGCACCTATGTGCTGAGCAGGATACCTTGCTCTTGATGACCCTGGGCTCTACTTAAGGAATGGATGGGATGAGCACTTAGTCAACCCCATTAGGCTCTAAAGAAGTCACAGGAAGCACAAACAGGGGAAGTGAACAAATAACTTATCTCCAAGAAGACTCAGGGAGAGAAACAGCAACAAACAATGTTTCTTCAGATGAATACGAGCCGACTGTTTGCATACAAGGACTGTATAGAAATATAACTCTATCGTCAACAAACACCAGGGGGAAATGTGGGTATTTAAGAATAGAAGGGGAATTGATGATGATTAACACCTAAAAGGTGAGGATATCCTCAGGGTCCTAAAAAGAAAGGGATAAACCCCAAGTAAAGAAGATACATAGGATACCATTTACACCACATCAGGAAGAATATAATGTTAGGGAGCAGTTTGTGTAGCCAATCATTGCGACCGTCTACAGCCGGACACCAGAGGACTGTCTGTCAACTGTTACACACCCGTGACACTATGTCATATGTCTGGTGAGGGTGTATAGAGAGGGCTCAGGAGTTGAGCCCACTCCCCAATCGGCAGGTGCTGGCTTTATTATATAGCCGGCATCTGCCAGAGGTATTTAATGGAAAGCTTCCATTGAGCATTCTTTTTGGTGCCTATTCATCGTTATACTAAAGTATTGCAATATGTAGATCAAAGGATGAAAAAAAATATTTAAAAAAAAAATCTAAAAAATAAAATAAAATTTGGTGGCATGGTGGCTCAGTGGTTAGGACTGTTGCCTTGCAGTCCAAATCCTTGGGTTACCTTACCTTGGGTCCAAATCCCACCAAGGACAACATCTGCAAGGAGTTTGTATGTCCCCCCCCTGTGTTTGTGTGGGTTTCCTCCGAGTTCTCCTGTTTTCTCCCACACTTCAAAGACATACTGATAGGGACCTTGGATTGTGAGCCCGAATGGGTATAGTGTTTTTTATGTATGTAAAGCACTATGGAATTAATAGCGCTCTATGAGTGACCAAATCCTGTTATATTATTATTATATTATTATTATTATTACTATTATTATTATTATTATTATTATAATACATCAACCTCTTTTCCCAATTTAAAAATGAATAAA
The DNA here is from genome assembly GCF_048569485.1 of Anomaloglossus baeobatrachus. Classification (NCBI taxonomy): domain Eukaryota; kingdom Metazoa; phylum Chordata; class Amphibia; order Anura; family Aromobatidae; genus Anomaloglossus; species Anomaloglossus baeobatrachus. The sequence continues at coordinate 233,500,861 of NC_134356.1, forward strand.
GGAAAAAATATATATTTGGTATCATCAGGGCCATAAAAATATGATCTATTACAATCTGATTTATTTAAACCATACATTAAATGTTGAAAAGAAAAAAAAAATAAAGAAATGCTAATCAATAAAATTTGAGCTTGCTGCACAAGAAAAAAAAACAAACCCTCATATAGTTCAATTAAAGGACAAATAAAATAAAGTTAAAGGTCTCAGAAAGTGTCAAAAACAAGCCAAATTATTTAGTTGCTAATATTTTTTTTTTAAATAATAGAATATAATAAAAAACATAAGTTTGATATCAGCGTAATCATACTATCCTGAAGAATCGTATTGCCAAATCATTTTCACTGCAAAATGAGCTCAGTTTAAGAAAAAAGCAGAATCAAGCTTGTTTGTTTTAGATCATTTGGAATTTTTCCCATTTTCAGTAAATCTGATAAAATTAGTATTGTCATTCAAAACTACAACTCACAAAAAAGCAATCGCTAATACAAGTGTTGATGGGAAAGTAAAAACAAGTTATGGCTCTTAGTGGAGGAAAAAAATTAAACTGCAAAAAAGACCTAAAAATTGTCCCATCGGAAGAGGTTAATAGGAGTTATATATATGTATACATATTTGTGTGGATCTTTACATTGGTCAGGTTTATTTTTACTGCCATAAATCACATCACATTTATGGGGCCCATGTGGCAGAGGTTCAGAGCAGTGGTCACATTGCCTAATTTATTTATATCTACTCCCTTTTCTACATTGCAGTTCCGAGTCCATTGAGGTGCCTTTAGTCTATGCTACATTTAACAGGGCTTCGTGATGAGCAATTCTGGCACACTGTTCTCATGGTGTAGCAGTTTTAATAAATCTCCGCCATTGTCCTTATGACAAGGCCAAACAATGCCAGAATATACGGCAATAACTGATGATATTTTTAATTGTCACAAAACTCATTTGATCCACACCAGTTATGAATTTTAAGCAACGATTTTTGAGGAAGGCTTTAGTTTTTGCAGAATCAGTTTGTCAATTAACTGTTTGGAGCAGAACACTATATTGGAATTGAGATACCTCTGCAATAAAGGTTTTTTTTTGCTAATAAATCATTCATGTTACTAATATTTCCTAAGTTTCCCCAGTGCAGTGGCATGTTGTTGTTGGATCTTTAGAAATAATAGCCCCAGGTTCACTATATTTTTAACAACGTAACTGCCAAGACTGATGGATTGGCCCATCAAAAAATTTCACAGTGTGATCGTGTGTAAGCCCTGAGATTGCAGTTTAATCTTTCAAATAAAAGCCGTCAAACTCCATTCTCTGTTTTATCTAGTGATCTATCTATGTATATATATATATATATATATATATATACATACACAATATATTATATATATATATATATTTTATTTATATATATATATATACACACACACTATATATATAATGCCACAATGTAAGACAAAATAACCTTGAATTGCAGGACACTGGGTAAAAATGGATGTAACCCTGATTAGGATTTATGCGGTAGTTGGGGCTTAATAGAGGTTCAGTTGTTCTTTAAATGCAAGCCATTGTTGTACTGAACAAAGATATAAACACAACACTTTTTTGTTTCTGCTTCCATTTTTCAAGACTTTTTACATGTGCACAAAAGGCCTTTTTCTCTTAAATATTGTTTACAAATTTGTCTAAATCTGTTAGGCTGCTTTCACACATCAGTTTTTTTTGCATCAGGCACAATCCGGCTCAAAAACCTATGCAACGGATGCGGCGAAAAAAACAGATCCATTGCATAAGTTTTTCCATGCGGGCCGTCCGTTTTTTGATAGATGCGGCTTGATACTGATTTGGCAGCCGGATGCGTTTTTTGCTGCAGAATGCCGCATCCGGCGTCCATAGGCTTGCATTGTAAATCGCGCCGCATCGCGCATTTGCATCCAGCAAAAAACAGACGCAACACAAGGCAATACGGCGCTAATGCAAGTCTATGCGGAAAAAACGCAACCGACGGCAAAAAAAAAGGTTGCGTTTTTTCTGCAAAGCGCCGGATTGTGCCGCTCAGCAAAAACCGGATGTGTGAAAGCAGCCTTAGTGAGCACTCCTCCTTTGCTGAGTGACTCAATCCACCTCACAGGTGTGGCATATCAAGATGCTGATTAGATAGCATGATTATTGCACATGTGTGCCTTAGGTTGGCCACAATAAAAGGCCGATCTAAAATATGCTGATTTATCACATAGTACAATGCCACAGATGGCACAAGTTTTGATGGATCGTGCAATTGACATACTGACTGCAGGAATGTCCACCAGAGCTGTTACCCATGAATTGAATGTTAATTTTTCTACCATAAGCCACCTCTAAAGGCATTTCATAGATTTTGGCAGTGCCTCCAACCAGCGTCACAACCGCAGTCCACATGTAACCACAACAGCCCAGGATCTACACATTCAGCATCTTCAACTTTAAGATCATCTGAGAGCTCCCACACAGACAGCTGCTGCAAATATTGCTGAAGCAACAAACCATTTTACATAACCAAAGAATTTCTTGAGTCTGTTGAGGTCCGCTGGATCAGATCTCCACAAGGGCAACATCTGGATACCTCATCCTGCATTCTAGATCAGATTGAAAGAGATGGTAAATTGAAAAAAACATCAACATTGTTTTTTAAAGTACATTCATTGTGGGAAAAATGCTTGGGGGCTTTGTAAATGATTATATCCAGGAGCATGTGATAAATAATAATATTATAAGCATGGTTTTACGAAGGTCGGAAGTTGTCAGTCTAAACTGATACGTTTTTATGAATTGCTGAGTGGAAACCTTGACATTGCAAAGACTTCGACACTGTCCGATATAACTGCCTTATAAATTAAAGTCTACAGGCTTAGAAAGTTGTTTAAAAAATGTAAAGTAGTAATAATAATAATAATTAATAATAATAGTAATAACAACATTAAAATAAATCAACCCCTTTTCCCAATTTAAAAATAAATAAATTAAAAAAATATATATTTTGTATCATCAGGTCCATAAAAATATGATCTATCACAATCTGATTTATTTAAAGCATACATTAAATGTTGAAAAGGAAAAAATAAAACAAGCAAACAAACCCTCTATACAGTTCAATTAAAGGAAAAATCTAAAAAACAAAAAAAAATGCTGAAGGTCTCAGAAAATGGCAAAACCAAACCAAATTATTTAAACAAAGCAAGATCGGGCACTGCAGAGCAGGTCTGCCGGGCAGTAGAGCCATACTCACAGGTTTTATGGTTCAGCTGTTCCAGGAATGCACATGCGCCTGTGTGGATAGTGCCTTGCAGAGTGGTGCTCAGCCAGCAGCATGAAGAGAATTCAGAGATCCAGCATAGGCGGCAGCTCACTCTGTCAGTTACACAAAACTTTTTATTCTGCGGTTGCAGACATATACAGGAGCAGTGAAGGGGGAGAGAGGAGTGCAAGGGCGAGGAGCGGACGACAGCCTGTTTCGCGCTGTATAGCGCTTTGTCGAGTCCTAGAAAGTGCTGACAGCTGATCCTCTTTATGAGTCATCCCAGCTGACATAAAGCATGGACCTGGATAACCCTAACATCTTACAGGGGAGAGAGGATGCGGGGACGTTTTTTTCTAGCTGTAATGACGCATTGGACACTGATATACTCAGCAGCAAGAGCCTGAAGTTTAAAATTCATCAGCTAGCTGAAAAGGAAATAGGACTGTTTTGGACCATTCATTCACTGAGAGCCTATAAAGAATGTAATAGAGTTCCAAGGGGCCTCAGAGTCATAAAAAACATTTCCTTTTTTCAGGAGGACTCTGCTTTTAGAGCAGCCTGGGAACAAGCTCAGCAGGACTGTTCATTACGATTTCTTGATGTGGTTCTCTCTAAAAATGAATGTGAACACACCTCTATAACCATGGAACTTACCCGCTTGCGGCGGGAACTAGAAAAAAAGACTGTCATCAGAGCAATGGACACAATTGAGTAAACTGGACAAGAAACTCATACCTATGCAAACTATAATAAAAGAGAGAAAGAAGGAAAAATGTATACGCGACAAGACAGACTATGAAACCAACCAAACTTTCCGAGGGGAGGCATCTGCATCAGGCGGATATGGATATAGAAAATCCAATGCTAACAACAAGAAAAAATTGTTTAAAAAAAATTTACATCAAAAACGTGGGGCTTGGACCACAGACTCAGACTCAAGTGGGGTGGACGAACAACAACCCCCCCCCACCAAAAAGAAGGATGAGTTTTCCTCTCACAGACGATGCTTCTGAACCTATCCCTTTAGAAAGAAAATCAGACGGGAAAAAAAAAAATCGCCGGACCCAGCAGGGAGAAACAAGTTTCATGGAGGGATTAAATATTAGTTCCCTGGAAAAAGAGACTGTCTGGAATCTTTCCCCTCATCCTCTTGATAAAAATATTCTTTCTCTCCTTAACAAAGGACTCAATTATTGCATCCCTGAAAAGTTTGATTTCTGTGATTTTTCTGTTGAATTATACAAGGGGTGCCGTAAAATGCATTTGTCTAAGTACTATAACAGCAAGGAGAGGTCCTCGGAACAAACACATGCTATTGAAAAAAATCCTATAACTATTGGACCGCTCGGCTTTTTTCAGGCTGATGATGCTTTAAGTTCCATAAAAGAGGACACCCTGTCGTTATTGGAACTGACTGAACCCCACATTATTGATCAATGCAATAGTATGGATACATCTGGCCCATCAACTCCTTTTTCTGGGGGACTAAAATCTAGTTTCCACCCTGAAGCACCCCAAAACTTATCATTAGGTGAGAAAAGAGCTTTAAAGATCCTTTCATCTTGGGATGATGTGGTTTTTCGGAGGCCCGATAAAGGGGGAGGGACCGTGATTTGGCCAAAAACCATGTATTTGGCAGAAGCCAAAAAACAACTAAATGATACATCGACGTATACTAAACTACTGTTTGACCCCACAAGTCAATATAAAGAAAAACTTTGTAGTTTTTTGAACAGAAAAGTCACGGATGGATTTCTCTCAAAAAACAGAGCAGAAAAATTGCTCCCCTCGCACCCATCCTCTCCACACTGGTATTGCACACCAAAAATTCATAAAAATAAGACTACACCACCCGGCCGACCCATAGTGTCCTGTATCAACTCCATTTTTGAACCAATCTCAGCATATCTGGATTGGCTGTTAAACCCCTTATTGGAAAAAATCCCGGCCTTCATAAGGGATACTAAGATGTTTATAGAGGTATTAGATACCTTCGAATGGCAGGACAACTTTCATTTAACATCTATCGATATCGAGAGTTTATATACTAGGATCCCACAAGATCTGGGGATTCTAACAATAAGGGATTTATTTTCAAAATTGCAAGTAGAACAAAAAATTATCGACTTCATCGAGGAGGCTTTAAATTTAGTTCTTAAAAATAATTCCTTCAAATTTGGAGCTCATTGGTACAAACAATGCGGGGGTACCGCTATGGGTACCCCCGTAGCATGCGTTTTTGCAAATTTATTCTTGGCGGCCTTAGAAAACAACTTGATTTACAGTATGCAAAATCCTTTTTTAAGACATGTCAAAAAATACCTAAGATATGTCGACGATATTTTTATCGTATGGGATGGATCCGAGGGAGAGTTTCAAAATTTTGTGACCTATCTTAATACTGATAACATCTATAATATGAAATTCACTTATGTCTTTGGAGACACAGAGTTGGAGTTCTTAGATGTAAAATTGACCTTAAATCGCGGACTCCTCACCTGTGAGGTCTTCAGAAAACCCACAGCAAAAAATACGCTATTACATTTCAATAGCTATCATCCTCCTCACTCAAAAAAATCACTACCCTTAAGGCTATTCCTTCGGATTGAAAGAATTAATAATAACAGCCAAATCCGTGATAGGCAATTTTTGGAGCTTGAGCATCGCCTCAAGGATAAGAGGATACCCCTCCCCTATCATCGAGGCTGCAAAATTACGTACGCTCTCGAGATCAGAAGGGCCAGATAAAAAAACTATCACGAGTACCAATAACAAGGATAAGAGTAAAAAAGGTCCTAATGATAGAAAATTTCTATTTAGTTTCAAATTTGGTCCTATGGACAACCAGATAAAAGCCAGTATAAGAAAACACTGGCATTTTTTAGAAAATGATTCAGATCTCAAACACAGGGTGGCACTAGGCCCTTTAGTCACGTATAAAAGAAGCAAAAATTTGGGAGACATCTTAGTATGCAATAGATGGAAAGACCAAAAAAGCACATGGTTACAAAAAACTCCACTGGTAGGCAATTTCAAGTGTGGAAGTTGTAATTTTTGCTCCTTCCACATAATAGATAAAGTGCTACGTATTGGAGTTGTCAGTCTCGATGTGGCAGACTTTATCTTATGTAAAACAAAAAACGTTGTGTACGTTATCTTTTGTCCATGTTTACGGTTCTACATCGGGAAAACCATCCGCTGCTTATACGTGCGTTTCCGTGAACACTTTAATTCTATTCTCTCTGGTGCTGGCTCTCCAAGGCTGATCCAGCATATAAGAGAACACCATGCTGGAAATCCAGAGTCTCTTAGGCTATGTGTCCACGTTGCTTTTTACCTGCTTTTTACCTCCTTTTTTTGCTGCTTTTTCAACTGCAGCGTTTAATGCCGAAATGGATGTGTTCTGCTTTTCAAGCAAAGTCTATGGGAATTTGGGTTTCTTGTGCCCACTATGCAGTTCAAACTGCAGCCTTTTTGTTGTAGAACTTTGGACAAAAACTCAGCTTTGCAGTGCAAAACCCAAATGGCAAAAACAATTGACATGTCATTTGTTTTTGCCATTTGCGTTTTGAACTGCAAAGCAGAGTTTTTGCCCAAATTTCTGCCAGAAAAAGGCTGCAGTTTGAACTGCATAGTGCGGACAAGAAACCCAAATTCCCATAGACTTTGCTTGAAAAGCAGAACACATCCATTTTGGCATTAAACGCTGCAGTTGAAAAAGCAGCAAAAAAGCAGGTAAAAAGCAGGTAAAAAGCAACGTGGACACATAGCCTTAGGTTTGCAGGAGTTTTAAGAATCTCTCCTTCTGGTGCAGGAGGAGACACTCATAAAGTGCTATTACAAAAGGAAGCACGTCTTATAATTAAAACTAGAGCAATGGGCCCTTTAGGCCTTAACGACCGTAATGATATGGCAGCATTTTTGTAATGGCTTACCAACTAAAAAGGTTCTTCCCCGCCATTTTGTTAAGAGGTCTAAAATAACATAAAAAATAAGTATATAAAAAAAATGAGTACGAATAATAACATAGTATAAAAAATAGCTCCATGAACGTCCTACCTCTCAGAGTTTTGCTATAATTAGGCCATCTAGAGTATCATATCTTCGCCACTACTTACAACGCGTCTTTTCCTTTCCTTTTCTTCCTTTTGACTTTCTGATTTATCCTTTCTTCTGAAAAAGATGTTTCTCCTTCCCTCCCTATAGTTCAAATATAGATGATAATAGACTTCTTTGACATTTTGGGTCTCAAATGGTGTTATGTGACACATTTTTGATAGCGAGGCTATAAATTATGAGACATTAGCACAGTTTACAGCAACAGTAGATATAGGAATATATATGAATAATAACGAAATATTAATACTGTTACGACTTATGATAAATGACGGAAAATAATTATTCCACTCTTTTAAAATCTGTTTTTTCTGTGCCTCAATGGTCTCTGTCCCAAAAAGATGCCAAACAATAGTCTTATATATATATATATATATATATATATATATATATATAAAATAAGAATAGAATCATGGACGAGGGAGAGTAATAAAAAGAGGCTGCACGGTTTTTCAAATATTAGACAAATAAGATAATAATAAATGAGAAAAAATAAAAAACATGAATGTTTTTAGACATAAGTTTAATATTTGTAAGTAATAACTAGAGATGAACGAACCGGTCCCGGTTCGGCTCGAGGTCGGCTCGCCGAACGGGGGTTCCGTTCGAGTTCGGTTCGTCGAACGTTCGACGAACCGAACTCGAACGTATAGGCTAGAATGGGAGGCAATCACAAACACATAAAAATGCATGATAAATGTACACAAACAGTTAATAAACATTGCCATAACACTTACCGGTCCTCGCGATCCCTTCTGCACTCTGTCTCCTGCCGCTATTCCATCCGATGATCACTGAATCCTCCCGGTGACCTGCACTGCTAGCAGAGATGCAGGACCTATCGTGACGTCAAAATAGCCATGTGACCAGTCACGTGGCTATTATCTCATTGGCTACAGACTGGTCACATGACTATGACACGTCATGTAGGACCTGCGAGTGCATCTCTCCGGTACACGGTGCACATATGTGTATCGCCGTGTACCGGCGACATGCTCTAGCACACGGTCGACTCCCCATTCCGTTAGGGACCGGCTGACACAGCCGGTCATTAACGGAGATCACCGTTGCCATAGCAACGCAGTTAGCGGTGATGTCAACGCTAACCGCGGCTCCGAGAGCACCGTTGCTATGGTAACGCGTCTGTCAGCATTACCGCTGTTACCGCTGACAGCCAGCACTGATCACTCACGGAGTGAAGGCTGCACGCTGCTTCCCGATTGTAGTGATGATTGTAGTGAGGATGGAGGTTCCCCAGCCCCAAGTGATGAGCTGGTGAACCTCATCCTTCCTCACTACAATCGTCACTACTACTACACTAGAAAGAAAGAAGACAGAAGAGCAGGATCGTGGAGGGCTGACAGGGGGTAATAAAGATGGAGTCTCTAATGTGTCTGTGTATTTATTTCTATTAAAGTATTTTTTCTCGGTGTGGTGTTTTTTTTAACCCTTTATTGGAGATTCTTAATGGCCGGGTCAAACGTGCCTGACATTAAGAATCTCTGGCTTAATACTGGCTAGTAAAACAAAGCCAGTATTAACTCATGATTACCCAACAAGCCACCCGGCTCCAGGGCTGTTGGAAGAGTTGGATACAGCGCCAGATGATGGCGCTTCTATGAGAGCGCCATTTTCTGGGACGGCTGCGGACTGAAATCCGCAGTAGAGGCGCCCACAAACCTCGGGCTAACCTGTGCTGCAGATTCCAATCCCCAGCTGCCTAGTTGTACCCGGCTGGACACAAAAATGGGGTGAAGCCCATGTCATTTGTTTTTTAATTATTTCATGAAATAAGTGAAATAATTAAAAAAAAACGGGCTTCCCTATATTTTTGGTTCCCAGCCGGGTACAAATAGGCAACTGGGGGTTGGAGGCAGCCCGTGGCTGCCTGCTGTACCTGGCTAGCATACAAAAATATGGCGAAGCTCACGTCCTTTTTTTGTAGTTTTTTGGCAAAAAAAATAAAAAATGCTTCCCTGGATTTTCCATTGCCAGTGAAGGTAACACCAAGCAGTGGGGGTTAGCAGCCAGTAGCTGCTTGGATTACCCTTAGCTAGCAATACAAAAAATGCAGCGGGAGCCCATATATATTTTTTTTAATTATTTATTTAAATAACTAAAAATAAAATGGGCTTCCCTGTATTTTGATTGCTGGACATCACAGTGCTGTAAAAATAAATCTTTAAAAAAATGACGTAGCGCTCCACGGTATTTTTGATTCTCAGCGCAGATAAAGCAGACAGCTATGGGTTGCCACCCCCATCTGCCTGCCGTTACCTTGGTTGGCAATCAAAATACAGGGAAGCCCATTAATTTTTTCTATTTAAAAAATAGTTAAAAAAAAAAATGACGTTGGGTCCCCCCATTTTTGATAGCCAGCTAGGGTAAAGCAGACGGCTGTAGCCTGAAAACCACAGCTGGCAGCTTTACCGTGGTTGGGGATCCAATGTGGAGGTCCCCTCAGGCTCTTTTTTATAATTATTTTATAAATATTAATAATTACACAATAAAAGTAGGGTCCCCCCCAAATTGGATCACCAGCCAAGGTAAAGCGGACAGCTGTGGTCTGGTATTCTCAGGGTGGAAAGGTCCATAGTTATTGGGCCTTCACAGCCTAAAAATAGCAGGCCGCAGGCACCCCAGACGTGGCGCATCCACTAGATGCGCCAATCCTGGCGCTTCACCCCAGCTCATCCCGTGCCCTGGTGCAGTGGCAAACGGGGTAATAAATCGGGTGGATACTAGCTGTAAAGTCACCTGAGATCAAGCCCAGCAGTTTGTGATGTCATGGCGTCTATTAGATACCCAACATCATAAACTGTCAGTACTAACAAAAACAAAAAATCGACAAAAGAAATTTATTTGAAAAAACAGTCCCCAAAACATTTCCTCTTTCACCAATTTATTGTAAGAAAAAAAATAAAGGGGTCCCACGACGACTCTGGACCGTCTAGAATATGGGGGGGAGACACTCAGGGAACGTATCCCCCATTTTCTAGGAGTGCGGACCCTTCATGTGAGGAGTGTGGGTGCAATGAATCTGCACTCACTCTCCCCGGGTCCACAGCAGCAGAGTCCATGTCGTAATGGTTGCTACCAAAGCTGCAATGCCCTGCTCATGAGGTAAGGGCATGCCTAATCAGGAGAACTACTGTAGAGGAAGCTCTGCTCACTGGTATATAGGTGCTCAGAGGTAATAATAGATAAAATTAGTGAGTAACCTCGGCACTCTAAATCTCCCAGACTAAGTCAGTAAGTCACAACGGATAGTAATGCAAAATCACTCTTTATTGGTCCGTATTAAGAAAAAAATTTTTTCATAAGCATATATGTTTTTGTCCAAAACAAGTTACAAATGACGTTTCGGCCTGAGCCTTCGTCAGATTGGATTTATCTGCATGTAATCATGAAAAATGACAATAATCAGTATCACATAAGAGTGAGAGAACAATAACATAAACTCGAACAATGTAGAGGTACAATTGGGATGCAGCAAAAAAATTGCAACACAGCATGAAATGAAACACATGATACAAATGTCATAATACAGTACAAGGACAATATAGTAATGACAAATATGGGGTCAGAGTAGACTTAGACAGCTCTGGTACGAAAGAGATGTCAATCATAAAGTAACATGTGCAGTAGGTGTAGAGCTACAGTATGCATGGCAGAGCTAATGGGTAGACCGACCATAGAAAAAGAACAGAGAAAAAGTGGAGAAAAAGTGGAGAAAAAGTGGACAAAAAGTGGAGAAAAAGTGGAGAAAAAGTGGAGAAAAAAAGTGGAGAAAAAAATGGAGAAAAAGTGGAGCACCCTTTGGTACCTTTCATGTGGCACTAAGGGGTGCTTAGCTTTGTATTTAGCCAAAAAAATGAAAAAAAAAATGACGTAGGGTTCCCCCTAGTTTTGTAGCCAGCTAGGGTAAAGCAGACGGCTGCAGCCTGCAGACCACAGCTGGCAACCTCACCTTGGCTGGTAATCCAAAACTGAGGGCACCCCACGCTGTTATTTTAAATTAAATAAATAATTTAAAAAAAAAACACGTAGGGGTCCCCCAAAATTGGATTACCAGCCAAGGTAAAGCAGACAGCTGGGGCCTGATATTCTCAGACTAGGGAGGTCCATGGTTATTGGACTCTCTCCAGCCTAAAAATAGCAGGCCGCAGCCGCCCCAGAAGTGGCGCATCCATTAGATGCGCCAATCCTGGTGCTTCGCCCCAGCTCATCCCGCGCCCTGGTGCGGTGGCAAACGGGGTAATATATGGGGTTAATACCAGATGTGTAATGTCACCTGGCATCAAGCCCTGGGGTTGGTGAGGTCATGCGTCTATCAGATACCCGACATCACCAACCCAGTCAGTAATAAAAAAAAATAGACGACAACCACATTTTTATTTGAAAAAACACTCCCCAAAACATTCTCTCTTTAACCAATTTATTAGAATGAAAAACAAATCCAGGTCTGCTGTAATCCAAGGGGTTGCCATGATGATCCACACTGTCCCAGTCAATGAAGAGCAGGATGTTCCCCATTGGCTGGGAGAGCAGTGCAGTGACCTGAGCTAACATCAATGGGTCAGCCCAGGTCACTGCAGGGCATGACAAGTGCTGCTGTCAGCGAGGTACATTACCTGCACTGATCTCCAGCACACTGACAGCCCCTGTCACTGAGGTCAATGACCGGCGCCTTCACATCAAGTATCGCGAGAGGTCCGTGACGTCACCGCTAGTCAGTCTCGGGTCGGAAGCGAGAGGTGATGTGACAAGCGGCGGCCATGGAGGACAGTGACAGCGTTGAGGTCGGGATGGCGGGACTTCATCACCGCAGGTAAGCCGAGCGGGACCATGTGTGTGTGTGTGTGTGTGTGTGTGTGTGTGTGTGTGTGTGTACATGCCGCGGGCAGGAGGGGGCGGAGCGAGCTGAGCGGGGAAGTGTGGGCTTCCTGCACGTAACTAAGATAAACATCGGGTTACTAACCAAAGCGCTTTGCTTGGATACCCGATGTTTATCTTGGTTACCAGCTTGTGGCAGGCTGCCAGCGATGGCTCCTGCACACTGTAGCTGTAAAAAGCCCTGCTTTTTGCTGCTAGAACCGTTCTCGAACGTATCTTGAACTATCGAGCTTTTGCAAAAAGCTCGAGTTCTAGTTCGATCTCGAACAGCCCCCAAAATCACTCGAGCCTAGAACTGGAGAACCTCGAACCACGAACCGCGCTCAACTCTAGTAATAACTGATAAAAAACCAACAAGGAATTAATCCTTTGACATTATAAACCCTGTCGCTTCTTATTAGAGAAAGGAACGTTCATTCAGTCAGGACGCTACGACTATAAAAAAGAATCCGTTATTCGTTACAAATAATTATATATAATGCTACACCTTTCCATCATATGAGGGGGAGTCACAGAATACAAATTGAAAATAAACACATAGTAAATTACGGTATATGTACAGTATTATCTTTGAACATCTGCCTAAAATAGCGTCCCTACAAAAGAAAAAAAAAAATCCTTTTTTCAAAAAAGGTCTGAACATATGAATAATGTATAAAAAATTGGTGTCAGCCCCTGTGCATCAGGTCATCTTGACCTAGACCTTCCTATTTCCTATTATTAAGCTTATGTCCTGATAAATGATCAGATTTTTCTCTTGCTATTTACATGCACACAGGTTGCAAAATGTATGACAACTGTCACACGAAAATGTGTAATGTTATACTATGAATGGAATTTAACTGTGTTGCAATCAATGTAACCATTGTATACATGTTTGTTCTATTAATGCAGCGTCATTGCAGCTTTGCTAGTAACTATTTGTTAGCAGCTTTGATCTGCTTTTTAACGGCACTTATGTCAGCTGGGATGACTCATAAAGAGGATCAGCTGTCAGCACTTTCTAGGACTCGACAAAGCGCTATACAGCGCGAAACAGGCTGTCGTCCGCTCCTCGCCCTTGCACTCCTCTCTCCCCCTTCACTTCTCCTGTATATGTCTGCAACCGCAGAATAAAAAGTTTTGTGTAACTGACAGAGTGAGCTGCCTCCTTGTTCTTCTATATACTGAAACCAAATTATTTAGTTGCAAATATTTTGTAGGTTTGTAGTTGGATTGAAATTTGTCTCAAAGAGTGCATCGAGAGAGTTGTGGGGAATAACTGCTGCTCTAAATGGTCTCGGGTTATAAGTGCTGTACCCCACGTTCAGTGCTGAGTACACTATTATTCAACGTATTTGTTAGTCATATAGAAGATGGCGCTAATAATCTTGTTTCTATTTTTGCAGATCACACAAAGCAAAATAGTTTGGTCCCACTTTGGAAGATGTCCATAAGTTACGAGCTGACTTTGACAAAATGGGTGTTTATGTATTCACTTAGCACATGAGTTTCAATGTGGAGAAATGTAAAGTTTTGCACCCAGGCACTATTAATATGCAATAATCATATGTTCCAAGGGGTGTAGAACTAGGAGAGTCACTTGTAGAGAAGGATCTTGGTGTACTTGCAGATCACAGACTAAATAACAGCATGCATTGTCAGTTAACTGCTTTTAAGGCCAGCAGGATGTTGCTGTGTAAGAAAAGAGGCATGATCTCACGGGACAGGGACGTAATACTGCCACTTTACAAAGCATTAAAGACATCTGAACTAGAATAGGCAGTTCTGTTCTGTGCACCAGTTTATAGAAAGGATGCCCTGGGGTTAGAAAAGCTACAAAGACGAACCTTTAAACTGACAAGAGGTATGGAGAATCTTACTTATAAGGAAAGATGAAAAGATTTGCAGTTATTTAGTCTTGAGAAGAGACTTCTAAGAGGAACACAATTAACTTGTACAAGTATAAAAATGGCCAATGCAAAAAATATGGTCAAAAGTGATTTCATGTAACACCCCTGCAAAAGACAAGGACGCAGTCTTTCCACCTTGAGAAAATAAAACCAGTTCATTCTCCAGAGGAGAAAGGCCGTCTTTACCATAAGAACCATTAATCTGTTGAATAGCAGGAAGCTTTTATAGTTTCAGGAAAGGCTTGAATACTTTTTTGTTTTAGAAGAAAATAACATAAATGCTTTTGTAAAAGTTCTTTTCTGAATGTTTGGTCCAGTGGATCAACAATTGGGATCATAGAATGGTAGAGTTGGAAGGGACCTCAAGAGCCAACTCCAACCCCCTGACCCCCTGCGAGTGCAGGTTTTCCTAAATCATCCCAGCTATATGTTTATCCAGCTTCCGCTTGAATATTTCCATTAATGAAGAGCTAACTATAGAATCATAGAATGGTAGAGTTGGAAGGGACCTCAAGGGCTATCATTTCCAACCCCTTGCGAGTTAAAGTTTTCCTAAATCATCCCAGCTATATGCTTATCTAGCTTCTGCTTGAAGATTTCCCATTGGTGGAGAGCTCACTATAGGATCATAGAATGGTAGAGTTGGAAGGGACCTTAAGGATCATCAGGTCCAACCCCCTGCCAGTGTAAGTTTTCCTAAATCATCCCAGCTATATGCTTATCTAGCTTCTGCTTGACGATTCCATTGATGGAAAGCTCACCACCTCCCGTGGTCGCCTGTTCCAATCTCTGACTGCCCTAATCTGAATCTCCTTCCTTTTAGTTTCATCCCATTGCTTCTTGTACTTCCTTGTGCTAATGAGATTAGGGTGGTTCCTTCTACCTGTGTGACTACCTTTTAGATATTTGTAGACCACTATTAAGTCTCCTCTCAGCTTCCTCTTTTGCAAACTAAACATTTCTAGTTCTTTTAGACCCACAACACACATCCGTTTTTTTTGTACGTGTGCGGTACGTACCGGAGACACGGAGACACGGAGACCCATGTTATTCAATGGTAGATGGCACACACACGTAAAATCACACGGAACGTGTGTCCGCGTGGTAAGTACGTGTGTGCGCTTTTCTACACGGACGACATGTCCGTTTTTGGCCGGCAGCACGCAGGCACGGACCCGCTTTAGTCTATGGGTCCGTGCCTGCACGGACCGCACACGGAGTATGTCCGTGTTCAGCACGTATCGTCCGTGTCCGTTTTTAATCACAAAATCTGAAACACTTGTTACCAATCTATCAGGTCAATTGATGGCAAACAACAACACCAGGATCTCATGATGAATGATTAACAACATTAATTGGGTAAGAATGCGGGCCTTTAAAAACGGACAGCACACGGACAGCACATCTATGTATTTTATGTCAATACGGACATTCCACACGCACACACGGCTCGCATACGCCATCACACGTATGCCATACGTACCGGAGAAACGCCCCTAAAAAATGGAACACGGACCCGAAAAACGGACAGTGAGACACGTACGTTTTTTTTGTGGAAGTGTGTTTTAGGCCTTAGACAGTCATCATATGACATGGTTTGCAGACCTGCTGCCAGCTTGATTGCTCTTCTCTGTACTTGGTCCAATATATCGATGCCAGGAGGGAAAGATTAGCTATTTTGGGTGCACTGGGTAATGCACTGAGGTTGTGCATGTGACCAATTCCCTTTGGCCTTCCCCATCCTTCAGTTGAACTTGATAAAAATGAACTTGTTTTTAACTGTATTAACTATGTAACTGTATAGCCATAAAATGCCTATTTAAACAGTAGGTAATTTCTGATTACACATTGCCCTTAATAATTCCTATTTTTTAAATCTTTTCCTGGCTTTGCGTCCAAACTTTAATGTATGTGTCCGGCCTATAACCTAATATATTATAGATTTTTTTCATGTAATGTTTTTAGCAAAATTATTCCATTAAACCATAATAGTAATTAGGTTATAAGTTTCATTATATTGTGATTGTATAACAACATCAGTTACCCCATCTATATATATAATTGCCTTATTCTGTCTGTCTGTCTGTCTGTCTGTCTGTCATGCTTCAAAATTGTGTCCTTCCGGTGACATTGTGTCCTTACGGTGACACAAAGCTGATTGGCCGCTGGGCTCGCCATGGCCCCGCCCCCCCACACAGATTGGCCGCTCGCCCAGGCTGCGCCCCCACACGGATTGGCCAGCCGCTCGCCCAGGCTCCGCCCCCCCCACAGATTGGCCTCTCGCCCCGGCACCCTGCAGGCATTGGCAACTCGGCCACGCCACGCCCCGCCCCCCTCACGCAATGGATGCTAGCTCTGCCCCCCTCCCCCCTCCTGCGCATTCCCCGAACTGACACGGTCACGGCTCCCAGGTGAGTTCTGTACAACCCCCCCCCCAACGGGAGCCCACATCAGCGTACGCCGCCAACCCAGCCAACACTTACCCTCGCATTGCTGGCCTTGCCGCCGTATGCTGGTGTGGGCTCCCGTGCGAGTGGGGGACGTGATGCGCTGGTAACCATGGTAGCATAGTTACCAGCACATCAAGGTCCTGCAGCGGCGGAAGATCCACACGCGCACACAAACACACATACACACACATCAGATCACACTCACTCTCACACACACCTCATACACACATCACATCGCATCCACACACTCACAGCATCCGGCGATATCGCTTGCTTCTCGGCCTCGATACTGTGCTGCTGTGACCTTCCAGGACCTGACGGAGGATCACATGGCCAGAAGCATGTGGTATCTCCGGATGTTGTGAGTATCAGCGCGTATGTGCGATTTCGTCAGTGTCTGTGTGTGTGAGTGTATGCGATCGGGTGTGTGTGAGTGTATGCGATCGGGTGTGTGTGAGTGTATGCGATCGGGTGTGTGTGTGAGTGTATGCGATCGGTTGTGTGTGTGAGTGTATGCGATCGGGTGTGTGTGAGTGTCGGCAGAGGAGCACGGCGTGCTGGAGGAGGCTGGGAGCAGAGAGGCTGATCTTGGGGAAGGCTGGGAGTGGGAGGCTGATGCTGGGGGAGACTGGGAGGGGAAGGCTGATGCTGAAGGAGGCTGGGAGGAGAGAGGCTGATCCTGGGGAAGGCTGGGAAGGGGAGGCTGATGCTGAGGGAGGCTGGAAGGAGAGAGGCTGATGCTGGGGGAGGCTGGAAGGAGAGAGGCTGAGGCTGGGAGGAGAGAGGCTGATGCTGGGGAAGGCTGATGCTGAGGGAGGCTGGGAGGGGAAAGCTGATGCTGGGGAAGGCTGGGAGGACGGAGGCTGGGAGGAGAGAGGCTGATCCTGGGGAAGGCTGGGAGAGGGAGGCTGATGCTGGGGGAGGCTGGAAGGAGAGAGGGTGATGCTGGGGGAGGCTGGAAGGAGAGAGGCTGATGCTGGGGGAGGCTGATGCTGGGGGAGGCTGGGAGGACGGAGGCTGGGAGGAGAGAGGCTGATCCTGGGGAAGGCTGGGAGAGGGAGGCTGATGCTGGGGGAGGCTGGAAGGAGAGAGGCTGATGCTGAGGGAGGCTGGAAGGAGAGAGGCTGATGCTGGGGGAGGCTGATGCTGGGGGAGGCTGGGAAGAGAGAGAGAGGCTGGGAGGAGAGAGGCTGATGCTGGGGAAGGCTGGGAGGAGAGAGGCTGATGCTGGGGACAGAGGAGAGGCTGATGCTGGGAGGAGAGAGGCTGATGCTGGGATGAGAGAGGCTGATCCTGGGGAAAGCTAGGAGGGGGAGGCTGAGAGAAGAGAGGCTGATGCTGAGAGAGGCTGAGGCTGGGGTAGGCTGGGAGGAGAGAGGCTGATGCTATGGACAGAAAAGGCTGATGCTGGGAGGAGAGAGGCTGATGCTGGGAGGAGAGAGGCTGATGCTGGGAGGAGAGAGGCTGATGCTGGGAGGAGAGAGGCTGATGCTGGGAGGAGAGAGGCTGATACTGGGAGGAGAGAGGCTGATGCTGCGGGCAGAGAGGCTGATGCTGCGGGCAGAGAGGCTGATGCTGGTGCAGCATGGGGGATGGAGCACGATGGGGAGTGCGCAGCATGGGGGATGGAGCACGATCGGGAGTGCGCAGCATGGGGGATGGAGCACGTTTGGGAGTGCGCAGCATGGCGGATGGACCACGTTTGGGAGTGCGCAGCATGGAGGATGGACCACGTTTGGGAGTGCACAGCATGGGGGATGGAGCACGTTTGGGAGTGCGCAGCATGGCGGATGGAGCACGTTTGGGAGTGCGCAGCATGGCGGATGGAGCACGTTTGGGAGTGCGCAGCATGGCGGATGGAGCACGTTTGGGAGTGCGCAGCATGGCGGATGGAGCACGTTTGGGAGTGCGCAGCATAGCGGATGGACCACGTTTGGGAGTGCACAGCATGGCGGATGGAGCACGTTTGGGAGTGCGCAGCATGGCGGATGGAGCACGTTTGGGAGTGCGCAGCATGGCAGATGGAGCACGTTTGGGAGTGCGCAGCATGACGGATGGAGCACGTTTGGGAGTGCGCAGCATGGCGGATGGAGCACGTTTGGGAGTGCGCAGCATGCCGGATGGTGCACGATGGGGAGTGCGCAGTATGGCGGATGGAGCACGTTTGGGAGTGCGCAGCATGGCGGATGGAGCACGTTGGGGAGTGCGCAGCATGGCGGATGGAGCACGTTTGGTAGTGCGCAGCATGGCGGATGGACCACGTTTGGGAGTGCGCAGCATGGCGGATGGAGCACGTTTGGGAGTGCGCAGCATGGCGGATGGAGCACGTTTGGGAGTGCGCAGCATGGCGGGTGGAGCACGTTTGGGAGTGCGCAGCATGGCGGATGGAGCACGATGGGGGGTGCGCAGCATGGCGGATGGAGCACGTTTGGGAGTGCGCTGCATGGCGGATGGAGCACGTTTGGGAGTGTGCAGCATGGCGGATAGAGCACGATAGGGAGTGCGCAGCATGGCGGATGGAGCACGTTTGGGAGTGCGCAGCATGGGGGATGCAGCACGATGGGGAGTGCGCAGTATGGCGGATGGAGCACGTTTGGGAGTGCGCAGCATGGCGGATGGACCACGTTTGGGAGTGCGCAGCATGGCGGATGGAGCACGTTTGGGAATGCGCAGCATGGGGGATGCAGCACGATGGGGAGTGCGCTGCATGGGGGATGGAGCACGATGGAGGGTGCGCAGCATGGGGAATGGAGCACGTTTGGGAGTGCGCAGCATGGCGGATAGAGCACGATGGGAATTGCGCAGCATGGCGGATGGAGCACGTTTGGGAGTGCGCTGCATGGGGGATGCAGCACGATGGGGAGTGCGCAGTATGGCGGATGGAGCACGTTTGGGAGTGCGCAGCATGGCGGATGGACCACGTTTGGGAGTGCGCAGCATGGCGGATGGAGCACGTTTGGGAGTGCGCAGCATGGGGGATGCAGCACGATGGGGAGTGCGCTGCATGGGGGATGGAGCACGATGGGGGGGTGCGCAGCATGGGGGATGGAGCACGATGGGAGGTGCACACCTCCCCCCAACACACACACACACACACACGCGCACTGCACAACACACACACACTGGGAACCACAAACAACGCCCTACACAGACACCCACACACACAGACAACGCTGCACACACACAACACCCAACACACAAACACCGCAGCACACACAAATATACGCACATACCGCACAACACACACATTGCTCAAAACATACCTCCCCCCAAAACACACCACACACACACAAACCGCACAACACACACACACACACAACGCTACAGACACACAGCGCTCCACAAACAACGCAACACACATACAACACCGCTCTCACCCCCCGCCACCCAGAACATGTACAGCGCCCTACACAAACACTTGGTAACTACACACAACAACATCTATTTATATATATATAACAAAAATCATACATGAACTACACAATACGTAAATTCTAGAATACCCGATGCGTAGAATCGGGCCACCTTCTAGTATATATATAATTGCCTTATTCTGTCTGTCCTGCTCCAAAATTGTGTCACAGTGACAGTGTCATTAGCGTGACAACTGTCGGATTGGCTGCTGGGCTCGGCCTGGCCCCGCCCCACACGGATTGGCCGCGCGCCTTGGCCTGGCCCCGCCCCCCGCATGGATTAGCCGCTCGCCCCGGCCCTCCGCACGCATCGCCCGCTCCAGCGTACACCGGCTCCCGGTACACATGTGCAGGGAGCCGGCATACGCTGACGCCCCGCCCACTCGCCGCCGTCACACGTTGGCACACTCTGCCCTGCTCCCGGCGGACATAACCTTGCGATGCTGGGATCGTGACGGAGCCGGTGTACGCTGGTAACCATGATACACATCGCGTAACTATAGGAAGCGCTTCCCTTAGTTACCCGATGTGTATCATGGTTACCAGCGAACACCGGCTCCCGGTACACATGTGCAGGGAGCCGGCATACGCTGCGGTCAATAATGAAGTGTCATGCAGCGGTGAAAGAGTTAAAGACACTGCAAGACACTTCATTATAGGCAGCGGGCACCCCCAGAAGAGAGAAGACAGAAGAAAGAAGACCCCGCAGTCATACTCACCAGATGCCGACCGGGAGCAGGTGAGCGCATCAAGGTCCTGGAGCGGCGGAACACACACACACACACACACACACATCAGATCACACACACATCAGATCGCACCACACACTCACAACATCCAGTGATATCGCTTACTTCTCGGCGGCGATACTGTGCGTGCAGTGACCTTCCAGGACCAGCCGGAGGATCACATGGCCGGAAGCATGTGGTATCTCTGGATGTTGTGAGTGTGTGAGCGCGTATGTGCGATATCGTCAGTGTGTGTGCGTGTATGCGATCGGATGTGTGCGTGTATGCGGTCGGATGTGTGCGAGTATGCGGTCGGATGTGTGCGTGTGTTCTGATGTGTGAGTGTGTTCTGATGTGTGAGTGTCGGCAGAAGGCAGAGGAGCACGGCGTGCAGCACAGCTGCTGGGACCGCCCAACGGAGGGCACCGGGAGAAGTGGGGTGTGAGTGTATGCGATCAGATGTGTGCGTGTATACTGTCTGATGTGTGACTGTGGAGCACGATGGGGGGTGCGCAGCATGGGGGATGGAGCACGATGGGGGGTGCGCAGCATGGGGGATGGAGCACGATGGGGGGTGCGCAGCATGGGGGATGGAGCACGATGGGGAGTGCGCAGCATGGGGGATGGAGCACGATGGGGG
The DNA here is from genome assembly GCF_048569485.1 of Anomaloglossus baeobatrachus. Lineage (NCBI taxonomy): Eukaryota > Metazoa > Chordata > Amphibia > Anura > Aromobatidae > Anomaloglossus > Anomaloglossus baeobatrachus. The sequence goes on from NC_134356.1 coordinate 233,522,263, forward strand.
GTGCGCAGCATGGGGGATGGAGCACGATGGGGAGTGCGCAGCATGGGGGATGGAGCACGATGGGGAGTGCGCAGCATGGGGGATGGAGCACGATGGGGGGTGTGCAGCATGGGGGATGGAGCACGATGGGGGGTGCGCAGCATGGGGGATGAGCACGATGGGGGGGTGCGCAGCATGGGGGATGGAGCACGATGGGGGGTGCGCAGCATGGGGGATGGAGCACGATGGGGGGTGCGCAGCATGGGGGATGGAGCACGATGGGGGGTGCGCAGCATGGGGGATGGAGCATGATGGGGGGTGCGCAGCATGGGGGATGGAGCACGATGGGGGGTGCGCAGCATGGGGGATGGAGCACGATGGGGAGTGCGCAGCATGGGGGATGGAGCACGATGGGGGGTGCGCAGCATGGGGGATGGAGCACGATGGGGGTGCGCAGCATGGGGGATGGAGCACGATGGGGGGTGCGCAGCATGGGGGATGGAGCACGATGGGGCTGCACACCTCCCCCCAAAACACACACAGCGCCACACACGCACCGCACAACACACCACACACACACTGGGAACCACAAACACCGCCCTACACAGACACCCACACAGACACCAACACACAGACACCGCTGCACACACAACACCCAACACACAAACACCGCGGCATACACATATATACGCACATACCGCGCAACACACACTGCACAAAACATACCTCCCCCAAAACACACACACGCACTCCACACCCACACAAACCGCGCAACACACAGCACCACACACAGACAACACTGCAGACACACAGCGCTCCACAAACAACGCAACACACAAACAACACCGCTCTCACACACCCCCACCCAGACAACACCCAGAACATTTACAGCGCCCTACACAAACACTGGCAACTACACACAACAACATCGATATATATGACAAAAAACATACATTAACTACACAATAAATTCTAGAATACCCGATGCGTTAGAATCGGGCCACCTTCTAGTAGTTCAATAAGGAAGGTATTTCACCAGCTCAGGAGCTGAGCCAGCTTCCATATAGGCAGATCCAGCCGTGTTACATAACCAGTATATGCCTGTAGCTGCAGTGACTGCAGCCTGCTCCAATCGTTATGGTTTAATTAAATAAAATGCTGCTGTCAATCTCTGACACTGGGGGGGTTGTCTTTGTCACTGTTATTTTTTTTCCCATTTTCATGGTGAAATGATATCATTCAATGCTATATCTAAACATGCAACAGAAAAGGCCTCATTACGGCTCTATCAATAGAGCAATAAGAGTTGTCTTTTGCAACAAGAGCAGGATAAAAGCGAAAAGCCACAGAAACAAAAATTCCCTGGTCTTTTAAAGCATTAAAGGGGTGGTCTAAGACCTAAGATGTATTTTCTAACTAACTATCTTTACCCCCAACCACTTTTATAACTATCTTTATTGTACAGTGCCCTACATTTCTTCCTACCTATTTAATCCCTAAGGGTGCTTTTTTTATTGCACTTCCTGTGACTTTCATTTGAGAGGAGTATCAAACGTCATGTCAAAGAAGGCTACAGTCATTCCACATCACTTCTCCTGGAACAGGATGTCACCAGAGGGCGGCACTGCAGTTACTTACTAGTTTCCTGCATCTCCGTCAACTAAAAATGTCCTGGATTCTGGATGACTGCTAATGACGCTGTGGCATGGGTTAAGTGGAGCGGCGGCATGTTACTCAACTCTTTGCAGCCACTTCCATTTCTTATTTTGGAATACGTCGGTTGGGGGTAGTGCTAGATGCAGTGAGTGACAAGAGTGCTGCCACACAGCATCTGCCAGCGCCCCTAAACACTAGCGTGATCAGCGTTTGTGTCACTTACTGCTTCTAGCACCACTCTCAAACAAAGCGTCGTAAGGGAGCAGTGCTAGTGAACTAGTGATTGACACCAGCTCCGCTGACAGCATCTAGCATCACCTTCTAGTGAAGCATCATCAGCACTGGTGTCACTTACAGTACTGCTTCTAGCACCACCCTCAAACAAAGCGTCATAAGGCGGGAGATTAGAACAAGTAAGTGACACTAGTGCTGGCATGATACTCACCTCTCTGCTGCCGCTTCCATTGCTTTTGTGAATACGTCGGTTGGGGGTGGTGCTAGATGCAGTAAGTGACACCAGCGCCACCCACAGCCTCTAGCATCGCCCGTAAAACGAAGCAGCACTGGTGTCTCTCACTACTTCTAGCACCTCCTCCTTATGACACTTCATTTGAAGGTGGTGCTAGAAGCAGTAAATATCACCAGCGCCGCTCCTAGCCAACTGCAAATTGCCTGAAGATCTCTAGGAGATCTTGGAACGTTCTGCCGGCTGAGATTTCCCTGCATTCAAAGTAAATCAGCTTATTTGGACTAGGATGGTGTAGTTGTCTGTGGGAGCACGTATGAGCAGGGACTGACCATGATCAGATTCTGCAACACAGAGTATTTTAGAACATGATTGCCCTGATCTTGTGGGATGCCAGAATGAAAGTTGCACAGCAGAGCTTGGTCTCCCAGGAGCACAGAGTATTTTAGGAGGGCTTATCTCCTGAGAGGTCACATGCGAAGAGCTAGAGAGAACGTTCCTCCAGCAGCATAGAGTATTTCAGGAGAGGAGTGGGACGACAAGTCTCAACGTAACCCATCATTCCAAGCCCTTCTACACCACAGCAATCTAATTGCATTTTATTAATCTTGGACTATGTCTTCCCTCAGGATCAGCGAACTCCTTCCCTGAAATACTCTGTGCAACTAAGCGACTGATCCTTCCGCTATGTAACGCTCAGTTCATTGATTGAACACCCACAAATTCAGCACCCTGCCCTTCTAAAATCCTCATTGCTTCTGGGAAACACTGCTCTGCTATGCAAATCTCAAGTTGTGGCCTCCCATGTAAACACTGCATTCCTCATCTGAAACACTCTGTGCTGCTGGAGGAACTCACTCTTGTGTATAACCCTGCCCCCAGCACTGATTAGCAGCTACAGTTAGGTCCAGAAATATTTGGACAGTGACACAAGTTTTGTTATTTTAGCTGTTTACAAAAACATGTTCAGAAATACAATTCTATATATAATATGGGCTGAAAGTGCACACTCCCAGCTGCAATATGAGAGTTTTCACATCCAAATCGGAGAAAGGGTTTAGGAATCATAGCTCTGTAATGCATAGCCTCCTCTTTTTCAAGGGACCAAAAGTAATTGGACAAGGGACTCTAAGGGCTGCAATTAACTCTGAAGGCGTCTCCCTCGTTAACCTGTAATCAATGAAGTAGTTAAAAGGTCTGGGGTTGATTACAGGTGTGTGGTTTTGCATTTGGAAGCTGTTGCTGTGACCAGACAACATGCGGTCTAAGGAACTCTCAATTGAGGTGAAGCAGAACATCCTGAGGCTGAAAAAAAAGAAAAAATCCATCAGAGAGATAGCAGACATGCTTGGAGTAGCAAAATCAACAGTCAGGTACATTCTGAGAAAAAAGGAATTGACTGGTGAGCTTGGGAACTCAAAAAGGCCTGGGCGTCCACGGATGACAACAGTGGTGGATGATCGCCGCATACTTTCTTTGGTGAAGAAGAACCCGTTCACAACATCAACTGAAGTCCAGAACACTCTCAGTGAAGTAGGTGTATCTGTCTCTAAGTCAACAGTAAAGAGAAGACCCCATGAAAGTAAATACAAAGGGTTCACATCTAGATGCAAACCATTCATCAATTCCAAAAATAGACAGGCCAGAGTTACATTTGCTGAAAAACACCTCACGAAGCCAGCTCAGTTCTGGAAAAGTATTCTATGGACAGATGAGACAAAGATCAACCTGTACCAGAATGATGGGAAGAAAAAAGTTTGGAGAAGAAAGGGAACGGCACATGATCCAAGGCACACCACATCCTCTGTAAAACATGGTGGAGGCAACGTGATGGCATGGGCATGCATGGCTTTCAATGGCACTGGGTCACTTGTGTTTATTGATGACATAACAGCAGACAAGAGTAGCCGGATGAATTCTGAAGTGTACCGGGATATACTTTCAGCCCAGATTCAGCCAAATGCCGCAAAGTTGATCGGACGGCGCTTCATAGTACAGATGGACAATGACCCCAAGCTTACAGCCAAAGCTACCCAGGAGTTCATGAGTGCAAAAAAGTGGAACATTCTGCAATGGCCAAGTCAATCACCAGATCTTAACCCAATTGAGCATGCATTTCACTTGCTCAAATCCAGACTTAAGACGGAAAGACCCACAAACAAGCAAGACCTGAAGGCTGCGGCTGTAAAGGCCTGGCAAAGCATTAAGAAGGAGGAAACCCAGCGTTTGGTGATGTCCATGGGTTCCAGACTTAAGGCAGTCATTGCCTCCAAAAGATTCGCAACAAAATATTGAAAATAAAAAAAATGTTTTGGGTTTGGTTTATTTGTCCAATTACTTTTGACCTCCTAAAATGTGGAGTGTTTGTAAAGAAATGTGACAATTCCTACAATTTCTATCAGATATTTTTGTTCAAACCTTCAAATTAAACGTTACAATCTGCACTTGAATTCTGTTGTAGAGGTTTCATTTCAAATCCAATGTGGTGGCATGCAGACCCCAACTCGCGAGAATTGTGTCACTGTCCAAATATTTCTGGACCTAACTGTATCTGTTACTATAAAAAGCTGCCAATCAGTGGTGTGTGCAGGGCTATACACAGGTCAACAAATGAGCTCTGCTGAATCTGCAGCAGTGAAAACTGTGACTAATGTATAACTGCTACACCCAGTAACCTAAGTGATATATTGCTGGAATCAGAGTCTCTATACCTTCTGCATAGTGTTGTCAGATTACATAACAAAAACCTGGTAACAGATTCATTTTAACCTTAAAGGGAACCTGTCAGGTGCAATATGCATATTGCTAATCACTGCGTAACCATCCCTGTATCTAGTAACATAGATAAAGAGATCTTTAGAAAAAGTATTTCTAAAGATCTATTATCGTATGTTAATGAACGAGGGGACTAGTTGCCAGGGCGTGATTTCCCCTGGCTAGCGGGCCCCTTAGCATGTTAGTATGCGTCAGAGGATGGTTGCGCTCACCTCTCTGCTTACACCGTGCCTGACGCATGGATTTCAGCTCAGTGTGCATTGGTCATGCGCACTACATGGGGTTGAAGCCAGGACTTGTACACCGGGCATCATAGTGCGCATGACCGAAAGTCCGGGATCATGCGCACTTAGCTGATATCCAAGTGTCAGATGCGATGGCAGCGGAATGGAGAACGCGACCATCCCCTGACACTGCGTATTCATTAGCATGTTGGCACGCCCACAGGGGCATACTAATATGCTAAGGAAGCCAACTAGCTAAGAGAGCTAACACCCTTGTGACTAGTCCCTGGCCTCATTAGCATACGATAAACGATCTTTAGAAGTACTCTCTCTAAAGATCTCTTTATCTATGCTAGTGTATACAGGAACAGTTAGGCAGGGATTAGCAATATGCAAAAGGAAGGTTTTCAGCTTACCTAAAGTGGGTGCCCCAGGACTTCAGTGATGGTGCACGGAAAGCCTCCAGTCCGGCCTGGTCTGGTGTAGCGGTTAAACAGGGAAAGGAAAAATGGATCCAGCACCAGAGATTATATATAAGTATAAAAATAGCAAAAAAAAATATTTGATACATTAAAAAAATGGCATCTCAAGATGTAACGGCATCAGGCATACAGGACACCTTACGCGTTTCGGACAACACACATTAAAAAACGTCCTTAGTCATAGGTGAGAAATACTTTTTCTTGTGATCTCTTTATCTATGCTAGTGTATACAGGGACGGTTAGGCAGGGATTAGCAATATGGACTGCTCGTGGTTCTGGGTGCATATTGGACCTGATAGGTTCCGTTTAATTAGTTTATCTTGCAATCGCATACAGTGTTTTCTCCATCTCTGTCCGATTATACTAATCAGACTATGATCAGAGTGTAATCATAGTGGGATCTGTTTTCCTTGGAGGTGAAGAATAAAAAAAAAAGTTTCTCAATCTTCTCCAATATTCTAGTCTGTGAAAATTGGAGGAAACATTGGACGTGCACTTCCTCTTTGAATAACATTGGTCCGAGTGTGACCCTTTTTTTGAGAGATAATACTCATCTGAAAATCTGATCGCGTGCACAAGCACTTATGTATTGTTTCCTAGGAAACCGTATCTTTATTTATGACTCTTTATATGATGAATGCATACAAAGTAATAAGGAATACATAATAAAGTAGTGTTTTGTTTATGCGAAGGTTCTACCAAGGGTCCATCTGTGTTCTTAACACACAGATGGAGGATTTGCAATTGAAATAAAATTAGAACCAGCTTGATATTAGTTACAGGACATTGACTTTTCATGCATTGGGTAAAAAAATGAATTTATACTATTAATTTTGTATAGTAACAAGGAATAACTTGCGTGACATGGATGATTAAATCATTATTCTGGAGCATTCTGTAATATATGCACTTTTTTCTAACAGAAAAAGTAGTTCAGCAGGTTATGGGTCTTGCCTTCACTTTGTGAAATTGATTTCTAAATTGAAGTCGAGAAATAGATTTGAATCAATAAACTGTCATCTTACAGTAGTACAAAGAGACTGAAATGTTGACAACCACCTGCCTATCGATTTTCTTTTTCTCCCTGCACAAGAATTACAGGGTATTAATTTGTAATATAATTCTATTTTTATTCAGTGAAATAATAGCAAACTGAAGCCTGAATTTAGAAGGCACTGACAGTTTTTTGACAAAAGTCATGATCAAAAAAAGTGAATCTTTTTTATTCACAGAAAAGGCATAGAACAAACAAACTTTTGATCATATAGCAAGTCTTTGTGGGACAAAAGGCCTGTTATTACAGAGAGAAGAGATCTAAATTTGTAATGGGTTCCATGTTCTTTTCAGAAGCCAGAGATCCTGATTCCAGCGATGTGTCACTTACTGAGATGTTTGCTGTCATTATGATAAAATTAATGTTTTCTCTGCTGCAGATCGAGCAGTTATACAGAGCTCAGAAATATGCTAGACTACCTGACAGCAGGACAAGTTGTCCTGTAATGATAATCTACTGCTGATTAAACAGTGATTTTATAAAAACTACACTAAAGGTGGCTTTACACGCTACGAGATCGCTAAAGCGATCTCATTGGGGTTACGGAATTTGTGACGCATATCCGGCCGCGTTACCGATGTCGTTGCGTGTGACACCTATTAGCGATTTTGAATCGTCTCAAAAACGTTCAAAATCCCTAATCGGTGACATGCCCCCCTCTTCCCAATTATCGTTGCTGCTGCAGTAGTGATGTTGTATCTCGTTCCTGCGGCAGCACACATCGCTACATGGGACATCGCAGGAACGAGGAACCTCTCCTTACCTGCGTCCCGCCAGCAATGAGGAAGGAAGGAGGTGGGCGGGATGTTCGTCCCGCTCATCTCTGACCCTCCACTTTGATTGGGTGGCTGCTTAGTGACATCGCTGTGACGCTGAACGAACCGCCCCCTTAGGAAGGAGGCGGTTCGCTGGTCACAGCGACGTCACAGAGCAGGTATGTGCGTGTGACACTGCCGTAGCGATAATGTTCGCTACGGCAGCGTTCACCACATATCGGCCGTATGATGGGGGCGGGTGCTATCACGCTCGACATCGCTAGCATTGGCTAGCGATGTCGCAGTGTGTAAAGCCCGCAGAAGCAGCCCAGTAAGTAACACATTGTTGGAATCAGGGTCTCTGCTCCTATGTTACGCTGCTCTCAGTTTAGGTGTTAAAAACCTGTTGATATATTCCCTTTAAGCTCTTTATAGCCCCACCCACACCACTGATTGGCAGCTTTTTGCCCATACACAATGGGCGGCACGGTGGCTCAGTGATTATCACTCCAGTCTTGCAGCGCTGGGGTCCTGGATTCGAATCCCACCAAGGACACCATCTGCAATGAGTTTGTATGTTCTCCCCGTGTTTGCGTGGGTTTCCTCTGGTACTCCGGTTTCCTCCCACACTCCAAAGACATACTGATAGGGAATTTAGATTGTGAGCCCCAATGGGGACAGTGATGATGATGTATGTAAAGCGCTGCGGAATATGTTAGCGCTATATAAAAATAAAGATTTATTTTTGCACAGAAAACTACCAATCAATGGTGGATGCAGGGTTACATAAGGCTCATGATTGACTACCTGATAACAGGTTTACTTGTCCTCTTCTGAGAATCTCCTGCTGATGAAACAATGATTTTATCAAAACTACGGCAAGCAGCCCAGTAAGTGACACATCGCTGGAATCAGTCCCTACATTATGCTGCTCTCAGATGAAATGGCAAAAACCAGGTGACAGATTTCTTTTAACCAGCTCATGACTGGGCCATTTTTCCCCCCATTCCTGACCAGGCACATTTTCTAATTTTTTTGTACACGATTTAAAGAACTGTAAAAAAAAATTCTCATTCGTATATTCAAATAATTTTTGCATCTTTTTTTCATGATTCATGGGGCTTTATTTTTATATTCATTTTTATTGGTGGAGAAATTAATGAAATAAGTGACTATTTTGCATATTTTTTTAGACAACAAAGGATCACTTAAATATATTTTAAATATTTTCTGTGACAATTACTTTTAAGTATTGAACCCTTTTTAATGGGGTGGGGCTTGTAACTGTGATTTTTATTGTCAGTAACTTTTTTTGCTTATTTTTTTACATACTTTTTATTTATTTAGTTTATTTTTTTATTGCACATATTGTGCCTCTCATAAAGTCATAAAGACCTTTGGGGGTGGATTTCAATATTTAAATACTTTTTAAAAAAATTTGTTTTCTACTGTAACTGAAGCTTACTGCATATATCACAATCTGTTACAGTGGAAATGCAGTGTCCTGGCTGCATAGCAGAGCTGAATGGATCTCCTGCAACACAGAAGCTCCTGCTTCCTCCCTATACCCAGCAATCACATGACTGCTGATTCCAGAGGAGGAAACACCATTAGCGCTTCCCATTACTGTATTGCCGTTGCTTATTCAGAGCTGTGTATACCATGATAAAAGAGGCAGAGATGGTAATAAACCATCTCTGCATTCTCTTTGGGGAGCTTGGCTATGTCTATCAGCCGGCTATTTGCTCCCTGAGGTTCACAATCATGTGCAGTTGCTCTGCTACGCAGTGATGTTTTAGAACATCACTGCTGGGCAGAACAAAGAATTGCTGGACGTTTATAATCTATGGGTGGTCCGAAAGTGGTGATTTATTTTTCCCCCATAAATCAATAGTACAAAAAAAAAAAAACTATGTAATTTATATAACACAAGTCTACAAAAAAATATTTTTTATACTCATCACAGGTGACTTTTTACTTTTCTGAATCATCTTTTTGTTCTGATTTAAAAAATGTATATAGTTTTTCTGTAGTACGAATAGTTTCCATGAAGCAGCATTGTTATTATAAGGCATAGGAAATATACTGGCGACATTAAGAAAACCATAATCTACATATCAGAAATAAATGCTTTACCTTACAAAACAATTTTTATTGAACCAAAATAATTTCACATGCAAAATAGAAACCAAAATACGAGCAGAAATGAAAAGTGCTTGACATTAGACTGTCGTTGATATGATTTTTCAGGGTTGTCCCTATATAACAGCCAACAGTAATCTGCCGTCATTGAGTCATTCCACAAACCCTGGTAGCGGTGTTCTGTTACTTTAATGTCCTGGTGAAACCGATCACCTTGTTCATCACTTACATCCCCAAGATTTTGAGGGAAGAAATCTAAATGTGAATGCGAAAAGTGCATTTTCAGAGACATGCGATATCCAAGACACTGGTATGCATTTAGCAGTTCCTCAATACCTTCCACATATTCTGGAGATTTATTTTTTCCTAAGAAGTTCCCACAGATCCATCCACTTGAATATTTTCCACAATCTCAATTCCTTATCATTTAGAGTTCCTTCAAACACATCTTCACTCATAAGATCTCTGATCTGAGGATCAACAAATACCCATTCCTTCAGTTTTGCTGGTGAAACGCTGAATTTCTGAAAATGTACTGAAACCCTTGTGAATTTGTCTTTGCCATGACTTTCACCAAGTTTTTAATCAATCCCAACTTTATATGTAGTGGAGGAAGAAATATTTTTGTTCAATCAACTAAAGGATTATGCTGAACATTGCCTCTTCCTGGAGCATAGATGTTTCTCTGTCCCCAATCACAGCGAACATAATGCTCTACTGTATTTCTACTGTCCCATAAACACAAGAAGCAACAATATTTTGTGAAACCTCCTTGCATTCCGTTTAGCAGACCAATCACTTTTAAATCTCCACAGATATTCCATTGATGATGCATAATTGTATAGTATCCAAAACAACTGACAGATATTCCTATCTTTCCTTTAGATGACATAAGTGAGCAACAGGCATTGATGGTTTCATATTTCCATTGCGAAGAAACACTGCTTTCAAACTTCTCTGGGATTAGTCAATAAACAATCACCAAACTACAGCAATATATATTCTTGATTCAGTTCTTCAAAGAGGCCATTTACATTGTTACAGTACACCATTGGTGCATCAACTGTGAAAAATTGTGTTAGATTGTCACTTCTGTTTCGGTAATAACACACTTTGACATCACCATGAAGAAGATTCTTCTGCTTCAATGTAGATGCAAGAAGTTCAGCTTTATCTTTTGACAATGAAAGGTCTCTGATGAGATCATTTAATTAATGTTGAGTAAAGAGTTCTGGCTGCTTGGCTGCTCCATCAGGTACATAGTCATCTTGATTTGAGGTCTCCATGTCTTCATCAGTAGGTTCAGCTCCATAGTCTTCATATTTTATTTCATTTTCATCTAATCCAGACAACGGCGGAACAGGAACTGGCAAGGTACCATTCAGTTTGACAAAAAGACCATTTGAACAACTTAAGCATATTACATGAGGGGCCCAGCATACATGGAAAATGCAGAAATAACCTATTAACAAAAATACTTTTATCTCAGAAACTTTATGTGATAGAACAAAACTAAGCATATTTTTGGAATCAGAACATCACACAACATAAAACAGACATATTACCTTTGCTGATGATTTTTTGTGTTGACATGTGTTATCAGAGAATTTGATTCTGTCTCCTCCTTCAGTAATTACAGATATGCAAATTACTAAGAGGTGATGTAAGTTACTGCTCATAAGGTAGAAGAGGCAGGAGGGGAGGATCAAGGGACAGACAGATGTTTTGCTGCATGTTTTCCTGAAATGACAGTTCGATATTAACAATATGATGTCAAACTAATTGATTTCAACAGTAAAGTCTAGTTACAACCACGAGCAAGAGTGCACATGCACTTGAGAGAGGATGTATGAGTAGTTCCATGGAAGAGGAGGTCCAGGTCAGGTTGCTCGCATTCCTTATTTTCTTGGTTGATGAAATTGAGACCACATGGTCTCCAGATGAAAACCAAGCTAGAATAAAGCAATAGAGGCTGGAATATCTTTTTCCGCAATGAGTCCCGCGTTTGCTTTATATATCCTAACCAGTGATTGGTCAATTGACCACATGAAGAACACCATGAAGAGGCCTTCATGAGGAAGCATTACACTGGTTCTACTTCTGGGATTGTTGTGTACGGCAGCCAGACCTCTCTTGCCTTCATTCCAGATACACTAAGTCTCTGTGCCCATGGGGAGAGTGTCCTGCAGTTATATCCGCAGGACATTCCGCAGGAGCTCCCAGAAATCCGCAGCACAACTTGTCTGTTTACATGCTGCGGTTAGGCTGCGGAATGGCCTGCGGATATGCTGCGGGCATTCTGCATTGAGTATACAGTACCATGGCTTCGGCACTGCATCCTCAATGCAGAACAAGTGCTGAGTTATCGGGAGTTCATACTTACCTTCATCACGCAGCAATGCTCTCCGGTCGTGTCTGCACTGTGCACAGGAGAAGGTGGGCGGGCCTGAACTAGCTCCGGCTGTCACATGACCGGAGCTCGTGTAGGCCCCGCCTACCTCTTCCTTCCTGTACCTGGCTCAACCGCGCTCCTGTGCACCGGACGGAGAAAGTGACTCCGTTGTCTTCTATCAAGGCAGGTAAGTATGGGACCCTGCGGAGAAATCCGCAGGAATAATTGACATGCTGCAGATTTTTCCGCAGGGAAATACTGCATTATTTCCGCCGCGGAAAAAAACGCAGCATGGGCACAGCAGTCCCCAAATGCCACAGAAATGGCTGGGGACTCGCTGCACTGCGGATTTTTGAAAAATCCGCGGAATTTCCGCAAAAAAATCGCGGCAAATTCCGCGAATTTTCTGCAGCATGGGCACATAGCCTAAGAGCTTGGCATTACATTGATTTGGTGGTGGAAGCAGTGGCCATTTCTCCAAAATGTCCCAGGAGCCATTTTTCAACACAAAAGTGCCAGACTACATGTCGCTCGTGAAACTGTGTGCATCCTGCATGGTTGAAATGTGCTATCATGGGCTGCAGCATCTCCGGTCTTGTCTACCATCAAGCACATCCGTAAAGTCATTGAGTGGCAATTGTAAAGGGAGCTGTCAGCACAGATCTTGATGATTTGCATTTCCAAATACATACAGTGTGGCAGAACATTATTCATACAACCATTAGTTAATAATGTCAATGTGTGTAACTGTATTTTTCTCCTTGTGGCGCTCATACTTAATTCTGAAGATATTTTAAAAATTCTGTTTCCATTTTTTTATCATTTACATATAATTAACATGTCTATAGAGCTTGTGGTTTACAGAACTCAAGGATTTTACTTTCTTGGTGTTGCAATTTCAATGTTCAGGTGTGTATAAGTCAAGGAACAAGGAAAGAACCTACGAACAAAACAAACCCAGTGCTAACTGGTGAAAGGTCCCACTTTGATCTTCATTATGAGCCCCCTTACCCTAAGGCTATGACCACACTTTGCGTTTCCACCTGCGTTTCAGGTGCTTTTTAGGTCCATTTTGAACTGCATCGTTTTCATACCCAAAGGCATGCAGAAAGGCATGCAGAAGGCATGCAGCGTTTTCATACCAAAAGGCATGCGTTTTGCTTTTCCATAATAGTCTATGGAAAATGTAGATTTCTAGACCGCACTTTGCGTTTTAAAACCCTGCGTTTAATTTGCATAATTTGTGGCAAAAACCATGCGTTCAAAGAAGCAGCATGTCAGTTGTTTTTGCCATTTCTGCAGCGTTTTGCTAACTTTGAAGTCAATGAGAAATTGCAAAAAGCAACAAACATCAAAATTCCTGCGTTTTACCTGCTTTTTAGCTGCAGAAACAATGCGTTTTTGACTTAAAAAACGCATGCTTTTCAGACATTAAAATAATGGAATAATATGTCCCTTTACACACACACGTAGTCCGACAATTAAATTAGTGAAAATTATGATTTTATTGCTGTTTTAGCAATAAATATTATAAAACCGCTAGAATTTCATGAAATACAACTATTTTCTTAAATTATTCAAAAATTATATGTTTTGCTTTTTTTTCTCTTTTTTCATTCTGTTTGACTATGTAATCTGTATTTAGCAGTGTCTTGATATTCAAAACGCATCTGTCAAAACGCAGGTGAAAAAGCATGCAAAAAGCGCTGAAAACGCATCTAAAACGTGGTAAATACGCATGCGTTTTTAGCGCTAAATTTCTGGAAAAGGAAACTTTGGCTAAATCAATTAAGGCAAAAACGTGCGTTTAGAACTGCAAGTAGATGAACGCAAAGTGGGGTCTTAAGGGGGCTTTACACGGTAGCGATATTGCTAGCAATTTGTAGCGATAGCGAGCGTGTAAGTACCCGCCCCCGTCGTGGATGCGATTGTTTGTGATCGCTGCCGTAGCGAACATTATCGCTACGGCAGCGTCACACATACTTACCTGGTCGGCGGCGTCGCTGTGACTGCCGAACAATCCCTCCTTCAAAGGGGAGGGACGTTCGGCATCACAGCGACGTCACCGCAACGTCACTAAGCGGCCGGCCAATCAAAGCAGAGGGGCGGAGATGAGCAGGACGTAACATCCCGCCCACCTCCTTCCTTCCTCATTGTGGCCGGCGGCAGGTAAGGAGACGTTCCTCTGTCCTGAGGTGTCACACATAGCTATGTGTGCTACCGCATGAGCGATGAACAACATGGATAAACAACCCTTACCGATTTTTGAGTTTGGGACGACCTCTCCATGGTGAACGATTTTCACCATTTTTGAGGTCGCTTAAGGTCGCTGGTCAGTGTCACACTCTGCGATATCGTTAATGACGCCGAATGTGCGTCACTAACAATGTGACCCCGACGATCAAACATTAACGATATCGTAGCGTGTAAAGCCCCCTTTAGCCTTAGGTGCATAACTAAAAACCATAGCTAGAGACGGCCACTAGATCTGTTTGCTTTTGTGTTCTTTGTCTCAGTGAAAACGACTTTACATACTCTTATGTTTACATTGCCACGGCTTTATAAGAACATGTGGGGCAATATATGTTGTTTTCAAACAAGCTGCAATAAATGAAATAAGTAATGTTTTATCCATTTAGGAGAAATGAAGATGTTTTTAGAAACAGGCGACCTGATGAGACAGGAGATGTTCCAGCACCAAATGATTCCTTCAGGAGATACACCACAGCCCTTGTTGAATATAAGAAGGTATACTGATTATAAACTGCAATATTACCATTCTATGCCTGAAACCTAAGAAGTCTTGCGGTATGTTCACACATGGCACTCATTCCTATTCAGAAGCATAGAACAGATTTTCTGTTGCAATAAATCTGCCACGTCTGAACATGCCCTTTAAGGTGTTTTGTGACATAAGTTGCTTCATTGAAAAATACTAAATCTTGTGCTATGATTAAGCACAACTCTTCATTCCACAATCTCAACGCTCTATGTTGACTTTGTTGTGAGGACCTGTTGTCCAAAGTGACAATGTCTATTTGTCTTGCAGTCACTGTTATTCTTCAGTCAATTAATTGGACGTGATATCACTTTGTATTATTATTAACATTTTTTTTCCATACTTAAGGACATGGCGCCTTCAACTCAGAAACAGTCAAAGAAACAGAATATTTCTAAAAAAGTTGGAGGCATAAATGAGCAAAAAAAGAAGAATCGAAATGTGGAGCCTCACAGGTTATTATGAGAATTATTTTACATTTCTTTGTTACAAGTTGGATGCAGTATGAAATCACTTATATATAATTATTAACACTTGTCATTTAGCAATTTTAATAATTTTTATCCGCTTCTTGACGTTTTTATCCACATACTCATTAAAATCTCTGTTGATCTTCACACCTGTGTGTTTTCACACAGACCATGTGTCCGTTTAAATCACACATGTGTCTGTGTGATCCACACTGAGACATGTTCAACTTTTACTGTCGGCATGGATAAAAAGAGTCAACATAAGTCTATGGATTTGTAAAAAACACATAACACATGACATCTGTGTGACATCCATGTGCCGTCCATGTGACAGGTACCAGAATTAATTGCATTCGATAAATTAATGTTTTTCTGTGTTAAAGATGTCTATCTTTGTACACCTTTTACACATCCAAACCATTAATTTCAGTGTCATGCGTTTGTTTTCTAGTACATGTAACACAGATGTCCCATGGACAGCACACACACATGAATGGCACATGGATACATTTTCCAAGTGGCCACATGAGAAATTGGGACTGGTTTTTAGACGGCTTAAGCAATAGGTTACTTAAATGGTTACTCTAATGTTAACATATTGGAATCCTTACCTAAGCAGCATGAAAATAAGCAAGTTTGCAATTGACTTACTTTTTCTATTAACTGTCATTTTCTTGCCATGAGATTGTTTATCTTGGAAAGTTTTCAGCTTGCTGTCAAGTAGATCAACCACCAGAACGTAGTATATGAATTAGCTATACAGTGGAACCTTGGTTAACGAGAACAATCCGTTCTGGGAGCGTGCTTGTTAACCAAGTTACTCATTCAGCAAAGCAAGATTTCTGTAATGCCTGCCTGGATCAACAGACTCAGATGGGATGTAATGGACAGGCTAGAGGGAAGTCACTCACCAAGCAGGGCCCCCAGAACCCTGAAACCCTTTAACCCCTATACAGGGATTTGGAATTACACAGGGCCCTGGAGATCACTACCTGTGGAAGGCTGCAGTCCGATGAGAGTAGTCGTCAGGCAGGGTCAAACCAGGAATAGCAGAAAAGGGACAGAATCGGCAGGCAGAAGGGTAGTCAGAAAACACGCAGAAGTCAGCACACAGGAATCACAAAACAGAATAGGGTGGATCAGGAGCCAGGAAATCAGAACTATCTCTGGCAGAGGTCAGCAGACAGGAGGGGAACTAAGAAGGGTGTGGTATCTTCCCATTGGCTGTAGCTGAACGCTGGCAACTTCAGCTGGAAAACACACGCCACCCACAGTCAGCCAGTGGTACTGCAGATCCCAAGATAACCCAGCCCAGTGGATGATCGGAGCCTGCGCCCACCGGTGCCGCTGGCATCGACTCCTCTCCGATCACCAGCACCATCCACGGCAGGAACACGGCGTCGCCTGGCGATCGGAGCAGAAGTCGCTGGAGCGGACTCTGGTGGTGACGTAACAATTTCCCATAGGAAATCATTGCAATGCAAACAATTCGTTCCACAACTTGTTAAATCTCCCATCCTGGTTCCCTATTGTGCCATTCCACACACGTTCAAACACGCACATACACGCACAAACACGCACAAACACGCACAAACACACACAAGCACGCACACACACATATTATGCTCACCTTACCTTCCGTTCCATCGCCGGCCTGCTGGAGCTTGTATTTTGCCGGTACGGGCTGTATATCGGGTAACCAAGGCGACCGATGCGGGACCTTCAGCTCCCAGCGTGCTGATGTCAAAGGCAGGAGCCACTTGCCTCTGTTTGGCCAGCGCACTGCCTTGGAGTAGCGCCTGACAGGGGAAGTTCCTCCCTCGTCGCCGATGGTTACCGGATACACATCCTGGAGCGGTGAACTACAAAAATCATGAGGCCGGCGATGGAACGGAAGGTAAGGAGAGTATAATGTGTACCTTCCGTTCCATCGCCGGCCTCCTGGGTCTTGTAGTCCGCAGGTACAGCATGTGTATTGGCAACCATAGCGACGAGGGAGGACCTTCCCCTGTCAGCCGCTACTCAAAGGCAGCGTGCTGAGAGCTGACGGTCCCGCATCGGTCACCTTGGTTACCCGATACATGCAAGTTCCAGGAGGAAACGGAAGGTAAGGTGAGCATAATATTTGTGTGTGCGTGCGTGCTTGTCTGTGTTTGTGCGTGCTTGTGTGTGTTCATGTGTGCTTGTGTGTGTTTGTTTGAACTGCAAGAACAGAACCGGAAGTGTGTGCGGTGAGTATTTTACTCGTACAGCAAAGCTTGCTTGTAAATCGAGTTACAAATTTACAGCACGCTTTGCTCGTTAGGCGAAATACTCGCTAACTGGGTTACTTGTTAAGCGAGGTTCCACTGTATTCCAGAAATAGTGTCACGCTGTACTGTCTAAGATGTAGAATAGCAGTACAGTGCAGTAATGTGGGACAGAGAGGATTCCTGAAACTACCTGAGAAGGTAGTTAGCTGGTAAACCACTAGGGGGCGATAGAGTGGAGAAGACGTATGAGCAGATAATTCCCTAGCAGAGGTAATACTAGTGAAGCCCACCAGATGGCAGTAGAATTTTCAGAAAGCCGTGTCACAACATGAGGTCTTGTAAATACACAAGGGCAAAGTCTAAACATAGTCAGATGGAAACAAGCAGTCAGTAGCCGGGAAGTCAGAACTCAGAAGCAAAGGAGAATGGGAAGACAAGACAGAATCAAGGTAAACAGATAAGGAATGAACAGGGAGACAGACGAACAGGGAGCTGAAGGGAGACAGCGGGAGAGACAATGACAAGACGGAAACAGAGAACAGAGGAAGTTAACAACAGGTCAGGTGAACACAAAGGTCAGGAGGGGGGCAGGCAGACAACAGGCCACTCATGAGCAGAACACAGCAGAGCCAGAAATATCACTGGCGTAGTCCCAGAGAAACAGTGCCCTAATAAAGCAGCCTGACCTCCAGAACGAGGCAGGAAGGATTAACCCCTAACGTGACCTGTATCAGAAGTGAAACTAAAAAATGGCTCAGCTGCAGCTGAGCCAAGAGTAAATCATGACATAGAAGTTATCTTGTGAGATTGCAGTACCCTCACTCCAATCTATTGAATTCTATATAGCAGTTAGATAATTGCTCACTTCTCCTTTCCTGTCAGCCCCTGAACCAGAGCTGCTGTTATCAGCCTTGCAAATCACAATCCTCTGGCCCCGATGACAATTTACAGAGCAGTTCTCTTAAGGCCCCGTCACACTAAGCAACATCGCTAGCAACATCGCTGCTAACGAACAACTTTTGTGATGTTGCTAGCGATGTTGCTGTGTGTGACATCCAGCAACAACCTGGCCCCTGCTGTGAGGTCGTTGGTTGTTGCTGAATGTCCTGGGCCATTTTTTAGTTGTTGCTGTCCCGCTGTGAAGCACAGATCGCTGTGTGTGACAGCGAGACAGCAACAACTAAATGTGCAGGCAGCAGGAGCCGGCTTCTGCGGAGGCTGGTAACCAATGTAAACATCGGGTAACCAAGAAGCCCTGTCCTTGGTTACCTGATATTTACCTTTGTTACCAGCCTCCGCCGCTCTCACTGTCAGTGCCGGCTCCTGCACTGCACTGTAGCTGCAGCACACATCGGGTTAATTAATCCGATGTGTGCTGTAACTAGGAGATCAAGGAGCCAGCGCTAAGCATTGTGCGCTGCTCCCTGCTCTGTGCACATTTAGCTGCAGCACACATCGGGTAATTAACCCGATGTGTGCTGTAACTAGGAGAGCAAGGAGCCAGCGCTAAGCATTGTGCGCTGCTCCCTGCTCTGTGCACATTTAGCTGCAGCACACATCGGGTAATTAACCCGATGTGTGCTGTAACTAGGAGAGCAAGGAGCCAGCGCTAAGCATTGTGCGCTGCTCCCTGCTCTGTGCACATTTAGCTGCAGCACACATCAGGTAATTAACCCGATGTGTGCTGTAACTAGGAGAGCAGGGAGCCAGCGCTCAGTGTGCGCTGCTCCCTGCTCTCTGCACGTGTAGCTCCGAGCGGTGGTAACCAAGGTAAATATCGGGTTGGTTACCCGATATTTACCTTAGTTACCAAGCGCAGCATCTTCCACGCTGCGCTGGGGGCTTTTCACTGGTTGCTGGTGAGCTCACCAGCAACTTGTGTAGCGACGCTCCAGCGATCCCTGCCAGGTCAGGTTGCTGGTGGGATCGCTGGAGCGTTGCAGTGTGACATCTCACCAGCAACCTCCTAGCAACTTACCAGCGATCCCTATCGTTGTTGGGATCGCTGGTAAGTTGCTTAGTGTGACTGGACCTTTACTCACTGCTTACTTGAGCTGGTGCTTATTGAAAGGTCTTTAACCTCTATGTGTAAATATAGTGATAAGAGTGTAGACTTTAGCTTAGAGTCACACTTGCATATGACTTGCACAAGTGCAATGTGAGAAAATCTTCCATTGGCCTCGAACCAGTATTAATTAATGAGGCAGCTCCAATCTGCATTTTTTTTCTTAGCTGCAGTCGGACTGAGGAAAAAAAAAGCACCATGCTGCGATTACACAGGTATCTCGTTCGAGACTCGCCAATGCAAGTCTATGGGTGCAAAAAAAGAAGTATGTCACACGGACAGCACACGGACCATCCTAGTGACATCCGTTTTTATGGATACAATTCTATCATGTAGCAGAGAACACTGTAAATGGTCCTGTAAATGACTTTAAATAGTCCTGTAAATACTAATAGCTGCTGAGAAAAAAACGGATTGCACACGGACAGCAAACTGTGAGTACACGGATGACAAGTGAGAAAAAATCGTCCTACTCTCCTGGACGAGAATTGGACCGATTGTTCATACACAAGTGTGACTCCAGCCTTAGAAGAAGAACGGACAGATTGTTAACATAGCTCCCAGCCATCCCAGATTCAGTGGGACTGGTTTGATTTATGGTAGCTGTATCCTGACTTTCACTAAGGCTGCTTCTCACTTGCGAGTTTCTCGCAGTAGAGCAATGTGAGAAAATCTCGCATTGGAATTGGACACATGTTAGTGAATGATTCAGCTCGCATTTGCAATTTTTTTCTCAGTCCAAATTGGACTGAGAAAAAAATCGCAGCATGCTGCTTTTTGAGAGTTTCTACTGCGAGTCTCTCCAATGCAAGTCTATGGGAGCGTGTAAAAAATCGGATGTCACGGGACGGCACTCACACCATCCTAGTGACATCCGATATTCTAAATACATTTCTCGCATGTTTCCTAAAACACTGGAATCGAGTGATGTCTCACGATGTCTGTCAATCACTATTCTCTGTCAGTCGGTCTCTCCCTCTCGGTCTCTATTCTCTCTCGGTCGGTCACTATCTCTGTCCCTCTCTCTCTGTCCATGTCGGTCTATCCCTCTCCCCCCCTCTCTCATACTCACCGATCCCCGATTATCAGCCTGGTGCTGCACAGCGTTCACACTGCTCCGGCGGCTTCTCCTCTTTTGAAAAAGCCGGCCGCTCATTATTCAATCTCGTATTCCCTGCTTTACCCGCCCACCGGCACCTATGATTGGTTGCAGTCAGACATGCCCCCACGCTGAGTGACAGCTGTCTCACTGCAACCAATAACAGCAGCCGGTGGGCGTGTCTATGCTGTGCATTAAAATAAATAAATAAATAATTAAAAAAAACGGCGTGCGGTCCCCCCCAATTTTAATACCAGCCAGATAAAGCCATACGGCTAAAGGCTGGTATTCTCAGGATGGGGAGCTCCACGTTATGGGGAGCCCCCCAGCCTTACAATATCAGCCAGTAGCCGCCCAGAATGGTCGCTTCTATTAGATGCGACTGTTCTGGGACTGTACCTGGCTCTTCCCGATTTGCCCTAGTGCGTTGGCAATCGGGGTAATAAGGAGTTAATGGTAGCCCATAGCTGCCACTAAATCCTAGATTAATCATTGCAGGCGTCTATGAGACACCCCCAATGATTA
This sequence comes from Anomaloglossus baeobatrachus, assembly GCF_048569485.1. Lineage (NCBI taxonomy): Eukaryota > Metazoa > Chordata > Amphibia > Anura > Aromobatidae > Anomaloglossus > Anomaloglossus baeobatrachus. The sequence goes on from NC_134356.1 coordinate 233,543,379, forward strand.
ACCTGTAAATTAAAGTTAATAAACACTCACAGTGAAAAAATCCTTTATTTGAAATAATAAACAATAACAAAGACCCTCGTTCACCACTTTATTAAGTACACAAAAAACCCATCCTTGTCCGATGTAATCCACAGACGTCCCGCGTCGCCCTCAGCTCTGCTACATGAAGGTGACAGGGGCTGCAGAAGACGCCGACGCTCCTGTCAGCTCCACGCAGCAACTGAGGTGAGAAGCGTGATCAGCTGATATCAGTCAGGTAACTCGTGGCCACGCTGGATCCTCCAACAGTGACAGCAAGTCACCCGAGTGACAGCGATGAAGTCACAGATGAGTTGCGGTCACGGGGGGAGGATCCAGCGGTGGCCGCGAGTAACCTGAGTGACAGCAGCTGCTCAATTCAGTCACTCAGGGGATTAGCGGTCACTGGTGAGTCCTTCACGGGTGACTGCTAATCAGGACGCAACACAGACAGAGCCGCGGCATGACGATGAAATCGGGTGAAGTTCACCCGAGTTCATTCTGATCGTGCGGCTCTGTCTGTGTCTGCTGTCATCTGCCATTCAGCTCTGCTACATGGCTGTCTGTTGCTGCTGTCAGCGGCCATGTAGCAGAGCTGAATGGCAGATGACAGCTGCTGAGAAAAAAAGGATCACACACGCATTGCACACGCATTGCACACGCACTGCAATCATGAGAAAAATCTCAGGATCGCAGTGCAGTTGCATTGCACTCTGACCTAACGTGAACTAAAATCAGCCGAGTTTTTTTCAGCCAACTCTATTTTACTCGCATAGATGTGTTTCCAGCCTTAGGCTATGTGCGCACTTACCGGATTTTGCCGCGGATTTTTCGCGGATTTGCTGCATGTTTCGCTGCAGAAAATGTTCATAACATCTCTGCAGTGAATCTCCAGCAAATCCTATGGAGAAAAAAAATCCTGTGCGCACTGGGCGGAATTTGACAGCTGCATGTTTTGCTGCGGGAATCCCGCAGCAAAAACAAGTGCATGTCACTTCTTTTCCGCACATCGCTGCGGGATTTCACTCCATTGACTCCAATGTAATCGTGAAATCCCGCAGGGAATAACGCAGGCAGCAAATTCTGTGCGGTTCACTGCGTTTTCCTGCATTATTCCCTGCGGTATTTCGCGGTTTACCTCCGGTAATGTACATCACTTGCTTGCGGTTTTGCAGGGAAGTGATGTCATTACAGGAAGAGGAAGCGGAGCAGAGAGTAAACACAAACACATCACAGACACACACACATCACAGACATAGATCACATAGACACAGACACATAGAACACACATAGAAAGAAAACGGAAATATAGAAAAAAAAGAACGTGGGCTCCGCTGCATATTTACCTTCCAGCCGAGGTAAGCACACAGCGGCCGCCCGGTATTCTCAGGCTGGGGAGGGAGAGGGGCAGGGGTAATGTCCCCCGCCTCACTCCCCCTCCGGCAGCCGAGAATATCAGCCGCAGCTGCCCCGGGACTGTCGCATACATTATGCGGCAGCACCGGGAGTGTCCTCGGCTCTTCCTGCCGCCGTGTAGCAGTGGCGGTCAGGGTAATATAACAAGGGGTTAATGGTGATGGGGGATCACCGCCATTAACCCCAGGCTTGATCATGGCAGTGTCTATGTGACAGCTGACATGATCAACCCGTAAGTAAAGTGAAAAAAACACAGACACCGAAAAATCCTTTATTTTAAATAAAACCAACAAGCCTCGTTCACCATTTTATTAACCCCTCCCGCACCAAAGCTCCGGCGTAATCCACACAGCTCCGGCATAATCCACAGCTCCGGCTCCGGCGTCCTGCACTGCTGACATCCAGCCGCGACTGTCACAGACACAGGCTGAATGCAGCAGACAGCAGAGGTAATTACCGGTCATTTCCCACGGCTGGTAATGTGAACTCACTGTCGACCGTGGGAAATGCAGCGATCTGTCCTCTATCTATCCCTCTATCTATCCCTCTATCTATTCTTCTGTCTCTTTATCTATCTATCTATCTATCTATCTATCCACTATCTCAGAATTAAATGACTTTTTTTTTTTTTTTTTTTTTTCAATGTGCTTTATTGCATTGAATGCAATAAAGCACATCCCAACCCGCACGCAGCAAAACCGCGGCAATACCGCGAATAATACCGCGGTAAAACCGCAGCAAACCGCGGCAAACCGCATGCGATTTTCGGGTGCGGTTTCCCGCGGTTTTTTACCGCGGGTGTGGTAATCTTTGAGAGCATGCAGAATTTTCTCAAGGAAATTTCATTTCCCAGTGCGCACAGAGCCTTATACTGTCTGCGTTGCCTCCTGCAGTGAAGATCTCCCTCACATCTTTACTTCATGTATTTGATGCTCCACCCTTGTTCCTCCTCCCCTGACTCTGGGAGGTGAGCCCAGCATCTCTTTGCTTCAGCTTACACTTTTAGTCACTTTTATAAATATTTCTTCTCATTTCTTGATTGTGGTCTTCATGGAAATTTAACTCCCAACCTGTAACATTGTAGGCAGCAGCACAATCTATTAGCCACAAAGTGTTTTATATGCTTCTCCAAGACAGGCTCAATGTACTTGTCTATAGAGGTATATCTCTATATACTAATTTATTTTTATATACTTGTATTCTAGAGATCAGTTTTTTTTTTACTTCATATAAAATTACTACAAAATAATGAAAAACAATTACTATAATTACATTTTTTTTTTTTTTAAAACATCACAAATTAGTAAGTAACTAACCTTATTAGTATCCCTATAATAATAATAATAATAATAATAATAATAATAATAATAATAATAATAACAACCTGTACAATACGGCTATCAGATTTTTATTAGGGTAATTGATAAATGGCATGAATGAATATTTTTCCCTCAGTAATCCCATAAAAATGTAAGAATAATGTAACGTTGAGGCCCTGTTAATACATAACTTAAAAGCTGCATTATTTTGTGCCCATTTTTTGCAGGTGTCTGCACCAAACTTTGCAATAACAATCTTCTATTACTCTTTTGCTGTGTTTTTGCCTTTCCCCTTTATTTTATGCTTTTTTATACAACAGAAAAACCTTGAATCAGCACTTAAAAAGGCAACTGCGTTTTTTCCATGCATTTTTTCAGGCTTCCTAAGGCTATGTGTCTACGGGAGAATGTAGCTGCGGATTTTTCTGCATCAAAATCCGCGGCTTTCCCGCAAAATCCGCACCTTTTCAAAGGTGCGGATTTGCTGCGGATTTACCGCGGAATTGCCGCGGATTTGATGCGGATTTTGGTGCGGATTTTTTATTTTTTTTTCCCAATTTTAAAGCCAAAATCCGGATGAAAATCCGCAACAATAATTGACATGTTGCAGATTTTTCCGGATCAAAATCCGCACGAAATCCGCAGCGGAAAAATCCGCAGCATGGGCACAGCATTTCCAAAATGCCATAGAAATGGCTGGGAAGTGCCTGAGCTGCAGATTTTCGGGAAAACCGCGGCTTTTCCGCGAGAAATCCGCGGCAAAATCCGCGCATTTTCCGCTGCGTGGACACATAGCCTTATAGTAAAAAGATACACCAAAACCGCACAGTTCATTAGTGTCTTTAGACGCACAGCGGTAAGGAGTTTTCATGAAATCACATCCGCTTTTCTTGGACAGGTAGGCCATGTTTATTTGTAGCATAAATGCTGTGTTATTTCTGTTGTTTTTTTTGCCCAAAAAATCTCCTGAGTTTAACTGTCGAAGTGAATAGGACGTGATTTCATGAAAACTCCTGATTGCTATATGTCTAAAGACTGTGCGGGTTTGGTGCATTTTTTTTCTCAGGGGGCCTGAAACAGTGCATGTTAAATAAACACTGGCATTTTTAACTGCAGAATCAAAGCTTTTCTGTACTATCAATAAAAACAGAAAAATTGTTGCATTTCCGTTGTGTGTGAACACGGCCTTACAGAATGTCTGGTAAAATGCGACTTAAAAAAAAAAAATACTGCTCATCTTGCAAGACAAGACAAGATCTTGGAAGACAAGCTAATTTTTCAAGACATCTTGCAAAAAAACAAGATCTCATGTAGTAAAAAATGAAAAACTTATGAACAACTATGAATGAATGAACAAAAATAAATCCATAAGAAGCAACTGTCTGGGATGCAGTGGGATAGTCCCAGATTTGGGTCTAGTCCCTACTAGAGATGAGCGAACCGGTCCCGGTTCGGCTCGAGGTCGGTTCGCCGAACGGAGCTCCCGTTCGAGTTCGGTTCTTCGAACGTTCGACGAACCGAACTCGAACTGCATAGGAAACAATGGCAGGCATTCACAAACACATAAAAACACCTAGAAAACACCCTCAAAGGTGTCCAAAAGGTGACAAACAACTCACAACACAACACAAACACATGGGAAAGTGACAAGGACATATACTCATGCGAAAACAAAAGAGCTGGACAAGGAAAAAGAGGAGGACACACAGATATAGGCATGGCACGCCCTTCTAAAATCATGTAAAACACCGCAAGGTGACTCCAAGCGGAGTCTCCCTTTTTTTCCAAAAATTGGGCCCCACACAGACACCTTATCAGTGGCAGCACTTGTGCCCTAGTTGCAAACAGGATGTTTTGATTTGCATCAAGCACATTCAAAAATACGCCATAATTAACCGTCCCCAGGATGACACCGGGGTAGGTAGCAAAGTCTTTCCTGATCCCAGCTCTGTTCATCTTGGCTTCTTTTAAAAACAATGTAAGCAAGGGTTACTCCAAGCGGAGTCTCCCTTTTTTCCAAAAATTGGGCCCCACACACACCCACCCCTTCAGTGGCAGAAGTTGTGCCCCAGTTGTACAATTCACAGCTACATTTGCATCAAGCACATTCAAAAATACGCTATTCTTAACCGTCCCCAGGATGACACCGGGGTAGGTAGCAAAGTCTTTCCTGATCCCAGCTCTGTTCATCTTGGCTTTTTTTAAAAACAATGTAAGCAAGGGTTACTCCAAGCGGAGTCTCTCTTTTTTCCAAAAATTGGGCCCCACACACACCCACCCCTTCAGTGGCAGCAGTTGTGCCCCAGTTGTACACTTCACAGCTACATTTGCTTCAAGCACATTCAAAAATACGCTATTCTTAACCGTCCCCAGGATGACACCGGGGTAGGTAGCAAAGTCTTTCCTGATCCCAGCTCTGTTCATCTTGGCTTCTTTTAAAAACAATGTAAGCAAGGGTTACTCCAAGCGGAGTCTCCCTTTTTTCCAAAAATTGTGCCCCACACACACCCACCCATTCAGTGGCAGCACTTGTGCCCTTGTTGCAAACAGGATGTTTTGATTTGCATCAAGCACATTCCAAATCCACAAGCATTTACTCTCCCCAGGATGACACAGGGGTAGTAAATTCCTTCTGGATCCATGACTTGTTCATTTTGATGAACGTCAGTCTGTCCACATTGTCACTGGACAGACGCGTGCGCTTATCTGTCAGCACACACCCAGCAGCACTGAAGACACGTTCAGAGACAACGCTGGCAGCTGGACACGACAAAATCTCCAAGGCGTAACTGGATAGCTCTGGCCATTTTTCTAGATTTGAAGCCCAAAATGAGCAAGGCTCCATTTGCAAAGTCATGGCATCGATGTTCATTTGCAGATACTCCTGTATCATCCTCTCCAGCCGTTGACTATGTGTCAGACTTGTTGTCTCTGGTGGCCTTGCAAAGGAGGGTCTAAAAAAATTATGAAACGATTCCATAAAATTGCTGTTACCAGCACCAGATACGGTCCTACTGGTACGGGTAGACTGTTGAAGATGACGAGACCGTCCCATGTTTGGCAAGTTACAACTGGGAGATTCACTCCCTGCACCTGCACGGTTGTTTGGTGGAAAAGCCGAGCTAAGATCGAGTAACAGCTTCTGCTGATACTCCTGCATACGTGCGTCCCTTTCTATGGCTGGAATTATGTCACAAAATTTGGACTTGTACCGGGGATCTAATAGTGTGGCAATCCAGTAGTCATCATCACTTCTAATTTTGACAATACGAGGGTCATGTTGGAGGTAGTGCAACAAGAAGGCACTCATGTGTCTTGCGCAGCCATGCGGACCAAGTCCACGCTGTGTTTGTGGCATAGAGGTGCTACCCGTTCTTTCTTCCTCTGACATCTCCCCCCAACCTCTTTCAACAGAAATTTGACCAAGGTCTCCCTCATCTGCTGAGTCTTCCATGTCCATGGACAGTTCGTCCTCCATTTCTTCATGTTCTCCTGCACCTTCCTCAACATTTCGCCTGCTACTATGCGCCCTTGTTGATCCCTGTCCCCCATGGTCCCATGCCTGCTGCGTTGGTGATGATGAACGTCTGGACCTTGGTGATGTTGTTGTCCCTTGCGCATATGAATCCTCCTGTAGTTCCTCCCCTTCCTGTTGTCCCACCCCCTGACTCCGAATAGTGTTTCCAGAAGATATACTGTGGAAAAAAGAAGCGCAATAGGGTCTTACCCCAGTAGCAATGGAGGAGAAAGAGATATGGTATTACTCACCTATAGGGGTTGTGACAGTCACAACACCTATAACAGCATATATGTAGGTAATTCCAAGCCACGGCAGCGATCCCTCGGTTGGCAGATAACAGAGAGTAGTAGAATGAGGGTTTCCAGGTCGCGCCAATGACCAGCCGATTTAGGATGTTAGATTAATGTTGTTTTTATTCCAATGTACAGGTCTACGCGTTTCGGAAGGCACCCCTTCCTTCTTCAGGACCACATGGCAAGAAAACATAAAATCTCTATTATCTCTTTTATGTTTTCTTGCCATGTGGTCCTGAAGAAGGAAGGGGTGCCTTCCGAAACGCGTAGACCTGTACATTGGAATAAAAACAACATTAATCTAACATCCTAAATCGGCTGGTCATTGGCGCGACCTGGAAACCCTCATTCTACTACTCTCTGTTATCCGAATAGTGTTTAGCGTGTGCTCCAGCATGTAAATGACTGGAATTGTCATGCTGATATAGGCATTGTCAGTGCTAAACATATTCGTCGCCATGTCGAAACTGTGCAGAAGGGTGCATAGGTCCTTGATCTGAGACCACTCCATCAGGGTGATCTGCCCCACCTCTGCATCTCGTTGGCCCAGGCTATACGTCATGACGTATTGCACCAGGGCTCGGCGGTGCTGCCACAGTCGCTGTAACATGTGGAGAGTTGAATTCCAGCATGTCGCCACATCGCATTTCAGGCGATGAACCGGCAGGCCGAAAGACTTCTGGAGCGATGCAAGTCGCTCAGCTGCGGCGCTTGAACGGCGGAAGTGAGCAGACAGTTTTCGTGCCCTGTTCAGAAGGCCATCTAGGCCGGGATAGTGTGTTAAAAATTGCTGGACAACAAGATTCAACACGTGAGCCATACAAGGCACGTGTGTCACCTTGCCCAGGCGAAGGGCCGCACCCAGGTTTGCAGCATTGTCGCACACGGCCTTACCAGGCTGCAGGTTGAGCGGAGACAACCATTTATTAAACTCGGACCGCAGAGCTGACCACAACTCCTCAGCTGTGTGACTCTTATTCCCAAGACATGTCAAGCTAAAGACCGCCTGATGCCGTTGCGCTCTGCTGCCAGCATAGTAATGAGGCGTGCGTGATTCCTTCTGCGCAGTGAGAACGCTGGTGGCCTGACCAGGCAGGCTTGGGGCGGAGGTGGAGGACCCAGATGAGGTGGAGGAGGCAGAAGCAGTGGCGGAACTTGGACAGACAGAGGATTGACACACAAGTCGTGGGGACGGCAAGACTTGTGCAGCAGACCCTTCAACATCTATCACCATAGTTACCCAGTGCCCAGTCAGCGACATGTAACGTCCCTGTCCATGCTTACTGGTCCAAGTATCGGTGGTGAAATGCACCCGTTGACACACAGAGTTTCTCAAGGAAGCGGTGAAGTTGTGTGCGACATGCTGGTGTAGCGCGGGCACACCTTTCTTAGAGAAGTAGTGGCGACTAGGCATCTGGTACTGGGGCACAGCGACAGACATAAGGTCTCTAAAATCCTGTGTGTCCACCAGGCGGAAAGGCAGCATTTCGGTAGCCAAGAGCTTACAGAGGGATAGAGTCAACCTCTTAGCTTTGTCATGGGTCGCAGGAAGTGGCCTTTTATTTGACCACATCTGAGGGACAGAGATCTGGCTGCTGTGTGTAGACGGTGTTGAGTAGGGTGTCCCTGGAAAAATGCAGGTTTGTGAGGAAAGTGCAGGCGGAAACATGATGTTGCCTTCATCCAACGTTGGTGCTATCAATGTCTGAGAGAGCTGTACACACTCACTTGTTTCCCCTTCCAAACCAACTGACGACCTACCAAGCAAAGTGCCTGTTGCGGTTACAGTGGTGGAAGTTGTGCGTGTAAAAACAGGTGTGACAGCTGTCCCCACAGTCCTAGAAGATGAAGAGCGCGCGGATGCACTGGAAGGGGCAGGCGGTGGATGGTTCGCTCCACTAGGCCGCATTGCAGCAAGGTGAGCTTCCCACCGGGACAAATGATATTTATTCATGTGACGATTCATGGAAGAAGTTGTCAAACTGCTGAGGTTTTGACCTCTACTAATAGAACCATGACAAATTTTACAGATCACATAATTTGGGCGATCTTTTGCTATGTCAAAAAAGGACCAGGCTAGGCAAGGCTTAGAGGGCATGCGACCTGTTGATCCACCCCGACTAGTGCTCAGAGGCAGAGTGGTGGCTGAGGATGCAGTTGTAGACGTGCTACCAGTACTCCGACTCTGTCCAGGATGGCGCAAGGTAACTTCGTCATCAGTTGCATCCTCCTCCACCACCTCTGTTGACCTCCTCGAGTGCCTGACCGTGGGTTGACAGTAGGTGGGATCTAGAACTTCATCATCAATTGTTGTGTTTGCACTCCCCTCCCCCTCAGACCGAGCCTCTTCTTGCCCTGACCGAATATTTAAGTTGTCATCCCAATCGGGTATCTGCGTCTCATCTTCATCAGTATGTTCCTCATTGTCTATAACCACAGGTGTTACAGTTTGTGACAAAGGGTCAACATTATGCTCAGAAACTTGGTCCTCATGGCCTGAATCAGAGTCACAAAGGTTCTGGGCATCACTGCAGACCATTTCATGTTCTGTACTCACTGTAGCTTGGGAGCAGACCTCTGATTCCCAGGCTATAGTGTGACTGAACAGCTCTGCAGACTCAGCCATCTCAGTTCCACCATACTGTGCAGGGCTGATGGAGACTTCAGAGCTGGGAGAAAGCAAGTTTGATTGGCATGACAACTCAGAGGACTGCTGTTTTTTGGATGCGGTACTTGAAGTGGCTGAGAGGGCACTTGTTGGACCACTTGAGATCCATTCAAGCATTTTCCTTTTTTGGCCATCATCTACCTTTGTTCCTGTTGTTCGTGTCCGTAAAAAAGGGAGCACATCGGATTGTCCACGGTAAGTAGTAGACATCTTACTTTTGCTGGTAGATTGTCTATCTTCAGCAGATGATAATGGAGCTTTGCCACCTTCCCCACGGACAAAACCTTTTTTTCCTTTTCCAACACGCCTCTTCCCCTTTCCACCAGCATCTGTCATTTTGCCACTCATGTTGATTGCAACAAGATTGTGCACTGAAAATGTGGTAGTAAAAATTGAGAGGTGGTGTAGATTGCAGCGGTGGTTTAGCTTTATTAACAGCAGAATAATAAAGAATAAATATCCCTGACAATGCAACTACGGCCCTTAAACTGGCAGCATAAATTGCTAGTATAATGGCTTAGTTATGAGTTTGAGTGTGCAATGCAGGTAGAAGTGCTGCAAATGTCTTTGCACTAGTGTGACTAGACAAAAGTCCAATAGCCACGTTTAGGATGCCACTAGGTACACTGAGTGTTTGCTAGTATAATGGCTTAGTTATAATGAGTTTGAGTGTGCAATGCAGGTAGAGGTGCTGCAAATGTCTTTGCACTAGTGGGACTAGACAAAAGTCCAATAGCCACGTTTAGGATGCCACTAGGTACACTGAGTGTTTGCTAGTATAATGGCTTAGTTATAATGAGTTGGAGTGTGCAATGCAGGTAGAAGTGCTGCAAATGTCTTTGCACTAGTGTGACTAGACAAAAGTCCAATAGCCACGTTTAGAATGCCACTAGGTACACTGAGTGTTTGCTAGTATAATGGCTTAGTTATAATGAGTTTGAGTGTGCAATGCAGGTAGAGGTGCTGCAAATGTCTTTGCACTAGTGGGACTAGACAAAAGTCCAATAGCCACGTTTAGGATGCCACTTAGTACACTGAGTGTTTGCTAGTATAATGGCTTAGTTATAATGAGTTGGAGTGTGCATTGCAGGTAGAGGTGCTGCAAATATCTTTGCACTAGTGTGACTAGGCAAAAGTCCAATAGCCACGTTTAGGATGCCACTAGGTACACTGACTGTTTGCTAGTATAATGGCTTAGTTATAATGAGTTTGAGTGTGCAATGCAGGTAGAGGTGCTGCAAATGTCTTTGCACTAGTGGGACTAGACAAAAGTCCAATAGCCACGTTTAGGATGCCACTAGGTACACTGAGTGTTTGCTAGTATAATGGCTTAGTTATAATGAGTTTGAGTGTGCAATGCAGGCAGAGGGGCTGCAAATGTCTTTGCACTAGTGGGACTAGACAAAAGTCCAATAGCCACGTTTAGGATGCCACTAGGTACACTGAGTGTTTGCTAGTATAATGGCTTAGTTATAATGATTTGGAGTGTGCAATGCAGGTAGAAGTGCTGCAAATGTCTTTGCACTAGTGTGACTAGACAAAAGTCCAATAGCCACGCTTAAGATGCCACTAGGTACACTGAGTGTTTGCTAGTATAATGGCTTAGTTATAATGAGTTTGAGTGTGCAATGCAGGTAGAGGTGCTGCAAATGTCTTTGCACTAGTGGGACTAGACAAAAGTCCAATAGCCACGTTTAGGATGCCACTAGGTACACTGAGTGTTTGCTAGTATAATGGCTAAGTTATAATGAGTTGGAGTGTGCAATGCAGGTAGAAGTGCTGCAAATGTCTTTGCACTAGTGTGACTAGACAAAAGTCCAATAGCCACGTTTAGGATGCCACTAGGTACACTGAGTGTTTGCTAGTATAATGGCTTAGTTATAATGAGTTTGAGTGTGCAATGCAGGTAGAGGTGCTGCAAATGTCTTTGCACTAGTGGGACTAGACAAAAGTCCAATAGCCACGCTTAGGATGCCACTAGGTACACTGAGTGTTTGCTAGTATAATGGCTTAGTTATAATGAGTTTGAGTGTGCAATGCAGGTAGAGGTGCTGCAAATGTCTTTGCACTAGTGTGACTAGACAAAAGTCCAATAGCCACGTTTAGGATGCCACTAGGTACACTGAGTGTTTGCTAGTATAATGGCTTAGTTATAATGAGTTTGAGTGTGCAATGCAGGTAGAGGTGCTGGAAATGTCTTTGCACTAGTGGGACTAGACAAAAGTCCAATAGCCACGTTTAGGATGCCACTAGGTACACTGAGTGTTTGCTAGTATAATGGCTTAGTTATAATGAGTTTGAGTGTGCAATGCAGGTAGAGGTGCTGCAAATGTCTTTGCACTAGTGTGACTAGACAAAAGTCCAATAGCCACGTTTAGGATGCCACTAGGTACACTGAGTGTTTGCTAGTATAATGGCTTAGTTATAATGAGTTGGAGTGTGCAATGCAGGTAGAAGTGCTGCAAATGTCTTTGCACTAGTGGGACTAGACAAAAGTCCAATAGCCACGTTTAGGATGCCACTAGGTACACTGAGTGTTTGCTAGTATAATGGCTTAGTTATAATGAGTTGGAGTGTGCAGAGGACAGGAGGGTACAGTGCCAGGATTGTGGGGCTCTGGGTAGAGGAAAGGAAGCCTGCCTTTCTATTCCCTCCTAATGGGGAAATGCAGCGACGAAATCCCTGACCTTAGCTACACAGACGCTGTCTCTGTTTTCAGGACCTGTCACCTACGGCTCTGACCCTGCCGGTACGAGCCCTTAAAAGGACTTATAGAAAGTGCTATCCCTAAGCTGTCCAGCGCTGTGTATGGAGCGCATACAGCAGTATCGGCGATAGGACAAAGGACGGAGCTGCGCCAGTGATGTCTGACACCAAGGACGCAGAAGGCAGATAATGGCGTGCTGGAGGAAAATGTCCGGTTTTATAATGCAGGGACATGTGACATGGACATCCTATCACACATGCCGTTGCTTCTCTGGCTAAAAGTCCACTTAGCTGTGTGTGTGTCTGGGATTGGCTGACATGCTGGCCCGCCCCACAAGACGCGCGCGCTTAGGGAAGGAAGACAAGGAAAAAAAAAAAAATGGCGATCGCCATTATACAAACAGCAGTGATCTGAAGGCGCTGTTCACGCACACTATACACTGAAATTTCATAATAGTGTGAGTCACAGAGTGACTTACACTATTACAGCGGAAAGCCAGCTATGAATTAGCTGTTTTTTTGCTGCTAGAACCATTATCGAACGTTTCTAGAACTATCGAGCTTTTGCAAAAAGCTCGAGTTCTAGTTCGATCTAGAACAGGCCCAAAAATCACTGGAGCCTAGAACTGGAGAACCTCGAACCTAGAACCGCGCTCAACTCTAGTCCCTACTATCTTGGGCATGAATGTCCCTCTCTGCCACCATGTACCCTCTAACATCTCCTCCTGCCACGTTGGAAATAAATGGTAAATGGGTGTGGCTAAGGGGTGTGGTTAGGGGCATGTCAAACATTAGCGGCTTGTCCATCCACTCCTGTAAGGGCTCATGCGCACATTGCATAATTGCATGCATTTACGCTGTGTATATCACTGCAGCGTAAATGCATGCGTCCCCTGCACAATCTATGTAGATTGTGCATGATACGTGCACACAATGCTTTTTTGAGTGCAGCGATTTGGGTGCTAAAATTTTGACCCAAATCCGTGCGTTCATAAAAGCAGCATGTCAATTATTTCTGCGTTTTGGATGCAGCTCCCACTCTGTCTATGATGGGGGCAGCAGCCATAGCGCATTAAATCGGCATTTTTCTCCAAAAAAAAAATGCATCCATTACGCAGTGTTTCTGCAGCGATTTGAAGCTCGCATGTGCTGTCAAATCACTGCAGAATATTCAGCAGTTACGTGGGCATGAGCCCTAAGGGTAGAAATAAATGCACCCTCTGACATACGTGACGCTGCATGTTGACAAAAAGAAAGCATCCAAAACGCATGTATTTTGGATGCATTTTGCATGCATTTTACATGCATTTTGGATGCATTTTTGTCAGTGCGGTCCCCCAGCTCTGCTACATGCCCGCTGACAGCAGACACAGACAGAGCCGGGCAATGAGAATGAACTGCACCCGACTTCATTGTCATCCCACGGCTCTTTCTCTGTGTGCTGTCATGAACTCAGATGAACCTCTGAGGTCAGTGCCAGGACACAGGAATCCTCAGCAGTGGCGTCAGAGCTTCACCCGATTTCACTGACATCACACGTCTCTCTCTCTGTGTCGCAGCCTGATTTGCAGTCACACGTGAAGGACTCACCTGTGATCGCAAATCCCCTGAGTGACTGCAGTGGTCTGCGCGATCAGCTGTGCTTTCACTCAGGTTACTCGCGGCCGCAGCTGCAGTCCTCCACCTGAGAGCGGTGACCGCGAGTGACCTCTGTGACAGCACAGCTGATTGCGCGGCTCACTTCAGTTGCTGCATGGAGCTCACAGGAGCGGCAGTGTTCTACTGCCGCTCCTGTCAGCTTCCGATGTAGCAGAGCTGAAAGTGTCGTTGGACCTTGCATGGATTACGTCGGACCTGGAGGTGTTTTTGAGGGGTTATTAAAGTGGTGAAAGAGGGTATTTTTTTGTCTTTCATTACAAATAAAGGATTTTTTGGATGTGTGTGTTTATTTTCTTTAACTTACAGGTTAATCATGGAAGGTATCTTGGGGAGACGCCTGCCATGATTAACCTAGGACTTAGTGGCAGCTATGGGCTGCTGCCATTAACTCCTTATTACCCCGTTTGCCACCGCACCAGGGCAATTCGGAATGAGCCGGGTAGAGTCCCGGGACTGTCGCATCTAATGGATGCGGCAATTCCGGGTGGCTGCTGGCTGATATTGTTAGGCAGGGGGGCTCCCCATAACATGGAGCTCCCCATCCTGAGAATACCAGCCTTCAGCCGTGTGGCTTTACCCTGGCTTGTATCCAAATTGGGGGGGACCGCACATCGTTTTTTTTAATTACTTATTTATTTTTGTTACTGCTCGATATAGAGACGCCCACCGGTGGCTGTGATTGGTTGCAGGGAGACAGCTGTCACTCAGCGTGGGGGCGTGTCTGACTGCAACCAATTAGAGGCGCCGATGGGCGGGGGAAGCAGGGAATACGAGATGGATTAGTGAGCGGCCAGCATTTTCAAAAGAGGAGAAGCTGCCACAGTGTGAACGCCGTGCAGCGCAGCGCCGGTGATCGTGGATCGGTGAGTATGAGAGAGGGGGTGGAAGGGAGAGACCAACATGGACAGAGAGAGAGAGATCGAAAGACCTGCGTTTATTATGTTAAAAAATAAATGCGGATCACAACAATAATGCAGTGCAAACGCACTGCTTAACATTTTTGTAGCGTTAATCTATAACTCATTGACTTCAATGGCTGTAGAACGCTGCCAAAACGGACAAAAGAATTGGCATGTAGAGATTTTGTCAAATTTTTGACAATCAAAACGCTGCGTTTCAAAAAGCATCGTGCGCACGGATTTTGCATGATTCTGATAGACTTTGCTTGGGAACCAGAACGCATGCACTTTGACAATGTGACGCTGCTGCTCAAAACGCTGCAGCAATCAGAAGTTCAGCAGTTGGATCAAGCTACTGAACCAGAACAGTCACTTGAGGAGTGCTTGCGTTTCCTTTCCCTAGAAATAATTAAGTGAAAGAGGCTGTGAAGCATTGTGGTGCTGAAGACACGTGTTGAGAATAACTCTTTAATTCTGCTCAATATTAATCTTAGGGCTTAATATTTAGCAGATATTGAGTAGAATAAAATATGTTAATTAGCTACTACTGCTAATACATAATACGACAAGGCTTATCCTAACATATTCTTACCAGTAGCAGCTAATAAAATCCATATCATTTGCTGCTCTTTGTAAAGTTAATGAAAAGCAGTAAATAATAAGGCTTTGATTAACTGCTACTAGTAAGAATATATCTCGTTAAAGCCTTGGAATATTATGTATCAGCAGTAACAGTAATCAACATTTTTTTAACATACTGCAAAACATACAGATTTTTAAGTATTATTTTTAAAGGGTTATTCCTGAATGGATTTTTTTTTTTTAATACGACGTACAGTATCTGCATGATTATTGTTAATACACAGTTTAAACACAGGGTTTCTTTCTTGTACCTTTGTGGGATTTTTCATCTCCTTCTGCCCCCATATACATCCAGCTTCACAGAGCTGAATGGGTGTTTTTTTTTCTTATCTGGTAAAACTACATTTCGCAGCTGCACCCTGCTTCTTCTCAGTGCTGCAGGTTTTTCCTTCTGCTGTCCTGTGTGCTTCCTGATTAGATTTTAACTTGGGCAATTAATTTTAATAAGGATGAGCTAGCCATTGAAAGTTTTCAGTGTAGTGACTGTGATACACAATTTCACCAATACCCATTTACTATTTATTCATAAGTGCAATTGTTTTTCATGCATTTTATGGGGTCATTAGGTATAAATACAACTTGTATCACTTGAATCTTCAGCGTAGCATACCTGACCTGTGCTAAAATTCGACTGTCAAATGTTTTAGACTAAAGCCATTTGCGATCGCACCCGCCGCCATCGTTTGTGCGATACAGGCAATTTGTTGCCCGTGTCGCACAAACTTGGTAACCCCCTGTCACACATACTTACCTCCCGAACGACCTAGCTGTGGGCGGCGAACATCCTCTTCCTGAAGGGGGAGGGATGTTCGGCGTCACAGCGACGTCACACAGCGGCCACCCAATAGATGTGGAGGGGCGGAGATGAGTGGGACGTAAACATTCCGCCCACCTCCTTCCTTCCGCATTGCCAGCGGGACGCAGGTAAGCTGTGTTCATCGTTACCGGGGTGTCACATGGAGCGATGTGTGTTGCCTCGGGAACGATGAACAACCGGTGCACAGAAGGACGTTCGATTTTTTGAAAATGAGCGACGTGTCAACGAGCAATGATAAGGTGACTATTTTTGCTCGTTCACAGTCGCTCATTTGTGATACACTCTACGATATATCAAACAATGCCAGATGTGCGTCACTAACGACGTGACCCTGACGACATATCGTTAGATATATTGTAGCGTGTAAAGCGGCCTTTACTCAGTATGTGCATCTGAGACTGCTCGACAGACACCATTAGAACCACTGGAATCCTGATCCACTAGCAATAGAGGTTTAAGAGAGTCCTGGGGGGTCTTCATTGGGGGGGGTGATTGCTAAAAATGAGTGTAGACTTAAAAATCGGTCATATTGGCATGCATAATTATGTAGATACAGAAAACTGAAATCACATGATTTTGAGAATAACACTTTACCTTGTGAAGGTTAACTCATTTGCAGCAGTAATTAACCCTTGAGCCGTACAGAAAGAGAGACAAACTTTGTAGTACACATATCAAGTCATCTCAAATTTTGATCACGCCTACATCTATGCTCCACACCCATTTGACATTTCCTTCTGTGCTGGCAGAAAGAGATTTCAGAGGGTCAGACCACCCGGGACAACAGGGAGTCGACCGAAATCAGGACAGTCCTGCTGTATCCAGAACAGTTGGAACCTATGGATAAACACATGTGGTCAAAATTGTTGGTACTCCTCGTTTAATAAAAGATACCCACAATAGTCACAGAAATAACTTGAATCTGACAAAAGTAGTAATACATAAAAAATCTGTGAAAATGAACAAACCTAAGTCAGATATTGCTTTTTAATCATGCTTACACCCAATTTTAAAAAAAATAAAACTCATGAAATAGGCCTGGACAGAAATGATGGTTTCCTCCTTAACTTAATATTTGGTTGCACAACCTTTTGAGGCAATCAGTGGAATCAAACGATTCCTGTAACTGTCAATGAGACTTCTGCACCTCTTGACAGGTATTTTGGCCAACTCCTCAAAAGCAAACTGCTCCAGTTGTCTGGTGTTTGAAGGTTACCTTTTCCAGATGGCATATTTCAGCTCTTTCCAAAGATGCTCAATAGTATTTAGTTCAGGGCTCATAAAAGCCACTTCAGAATTGTCCAATGTTTTCCTCTTAGCCATTCTTGGGTGTTTTTAGCTGTGTGTTTTGGGTCATTATCCGGTTGCAAGACCCATGACCTGCGACTGAGACTAAGCTTTCTGACACTAGGCAGCACATTTCTTTCTAGAATCCCTTGATAGTCTTGAGATTTAATTCTACCCTGCACAGATTCAAGACACCCTGTGCTAGATGCAGCAAAGCAGCCCAAGAACATAATAGAGCCTCCTCCATGTTTCACAGTAGGGAGAGTATTCTTTTCTTGATATGCTTCATTTTTCTATCTGTGAACATAGAGCTGATGTGCCTTGCCAAAAAGTTCCATTTCTGTATCATCTGTCCAAAGGACATTCTCCCAGGAGGTTTGTGGCTTGTCAACATGTAGTTTGGCAAATTCCAGTCTGGCTTTTTTATGTTTTTTTTTTTTTCAACAATGGTGTCCTCCTTGGTCGTCTCCCATGAACTTCACTTTGGCTCAAACAATGGGCAGATGGTGCGATCTGACACTGATATTCCTTGAGCTTGAAGTTCACCTTTAATCTCTTTAGAAGTTTTTCTGGGCTCTTTTGGTACCATTCGTATTTTCCGTCTCTTTGATTTGTCATCAATTTTCCTTATGCGGCCACGTCCAGTGAGGTTGGCTACAGTCCCATGGAACTTAAATTTCTGAATAATATGTGCAAATGTAGTCACAGGAACATCAAACTGCTTGGAAATGGTCTTATAACCTTTACCTTTAACATGCTTGTCTATAAATTTTCTTTCTAATCTCCTGAGACAAATCTTTCCTTTTGTTCCTCTGGTCCATGTTGAGTGTGGTACACACAATATCAACAAACAGCACAGTGAGTATCTTTAGCCCTATATACAGGCCCATTGACTGATTACAAGATTGCAGACACCTGTGATGCTAATTAGTTGACACCCCTTGACTTAACATGTCCCTTTTGTCACATTATTTTCAGGGGTACCATCATTTCTGTCCAGGCCTGATTCATGAGTTTTATTTTTTTTTTAAATTTTGTGGAAGCATGGTTGAAAATCAATGTCTGACTTTCATTTGTTCATTTTCATAGATTTTTTTATTTATTTTATTTATTTATTATTACTTTTGTCAGATTCAAGTTATTTCTGTGACCATTGTGGGTTTTTTTTCATTAAACGAGGGGTACCAACAATTTTCACCACGTGTGTATTTTTTGATCATTCACTTATAGATATAGTAGCCATAACCTTTTTCACTTTTACGTAAACTTCAATACTTCTGCAGGTGTCCGCACCAATCTATGCAATAATAATCTTATCTGTTATTGCATATTTTCTGCATTTTTTAATGTATTTTCCATTTTATTTGATTTGTTTTTGATACAGATTTGAAGCAACATATTTAATGTTGGGTCATTCCGTGTCAAGTGGACCAGTGGTCCCCACTCGACGTTCTCCGATTTTGCTGAAAATTTATAAGGATGTACATGTATGTTTGAAAAGAGGTTCTGTAAATTTTTAGGGCCAGATCTCAAATATATTGGGCACTGTTGACCTTTCACTGGAGGCCCCCCCCAAGGCTGCGGCTTCAGCTAAGAGGATTTTGAAAACTTTGGCACATAGCCATTAGAGTTCTATACTGGCTATGATGCTGAAATTTGGCATACTAGCTCAACTTTTTCTGCTAAACGCGATAAAATTATTACCGGCTATGACAAAACAATATTTTGGCCGCAATTTTGTGTCAAAGTAGCTTGCAAAACGCCTCGCATAAAATTTATGCCAAACTTTGCCCATACAGTTAGGTCCAGAAATATTTGGACAGTGACACAAGTTTTGTTATTTTAGCTGTTTACAAAAACATGTTCAGAAATACAATTATATATATAATATGGGCTGAAAGTGCACACTCCCAGCTGCAATATGAGAGTTTTCACATCCAAATCGGAGAAAGGGTTTAGGAATCATAGCTCTGTAATGCATAGCCTCCTCTTTTTCAAGGGACCAAAAGTAATTGGACAAGGGACTCTAAGGGCTGCAATTAACTCTGAAGGCGTCTCCCTCGTTAACCTGTAATCAATGAAGTGGTTAAAAGGTCTGGGGTTGATTACAGGTGTGTGGTTTTGCATTTGGAAGCTGTTGCTGTGACCAGACAACATGCGGTCTAAGGAACTCTCAATTGAGGTGAAGCAGAACATCCTGAGGCTCAAAAAAAAAGAAAAAATCCATCAGAGAGATAGCTGACATGCTTGGAGTAGCAAAATCAACAGTCGGGTACATTCTGAGAAAAAAGGAATTGACTGGTGAGCTTGGGAACTCAAAAAGGCCTTGGCGTCCACGGATGACAACAGTGGTGGATGATCGCCGCATACTTTCTTTGGTGAAGAAGAACCCGTTCACAACATCAACTGAAGTCCAGAACACTCTCAGTGAAGTAGGTGTATCTGTCTCTAAGTCAACAGTAAAGAGAAGACTCCATGAAAGTAAATACAAAGGGTTCACATCTAGATGCAAACCATTCATCAATTCCAAAAATAGACAGGCCAGAGTTAAATTTGCTGAAAAACACCTCATGAAGCCAGCTCAGTTCTGGAAAAGTATTCTATGGACAGATGAGACAAAGATCAACCTGTACCAGAATGATGGGAAGAAAAAAGTTTGGAGAAGAAAGGGAACGGCACATGATCCAAGGCACACCACATCCTCTGTAAAACATGGTGGAGGCAACGTGATGGCATGGGCATGCATGGCTTTCAATGGCACTGGGTCACTTGTGTTTATTGATGACATAACAGCAGACAAGAGTAGCCGGATGAATTCTGAAGTGTACCAGGATATACTTTCAGCCCAGATTCAGCCAAATGCCGCAAAGTTGATCGGATGGCGCTTCATAGTACAGATGGACAATGACCCCAAACATACAGCCAAAGCTACCCAGGAGTTCATGAGTGCAAAAAAGTGGAACCTTCTGCAATGGCCAAGTCAGTCACCAGATCTTAACCCAATTGAGCATGCATTTCACTTGCTCAAATCCAGACTTAAGACGGAAAGACCCACAAACAAGCAAGACCTGAAGGCTGCGGCTGTAAAGGCCTGGCAAAGCATTAAGAAGGAGGAAACCCAGCGTTTGGTGATGTCCATGGGTTCCAGACTTAAGGCAGTGATTGCCTCCAAAGGATTCGCAACAAAATATTGAAAATAAAAATATTTTGTTTGGGTTTGGTTTATTTGTCCAATTACTTTTGACCTCCTAAAATGTGGAGTGTTTGTAAAGAAATGTGTACAATTCCTACAATTTCTATCAGATATTTTTGTTCAAACCTTCAAATTAAACGTTACAATCTGCACTTGAATTCTGTTGTAGAGATTTCATTTCAAATCCAATGTGGTGGCATGCAGAGCCCAACTCGCGAAAATTGTGGGACTGTCCAAATATTTCTGGACCTAACTGTATATAACTCAAGACCAAAAACCAATAGGAACTGGTGCTTTACCCTGTACAACAAACATCTTCATGACTTTGCATTGCTGCAATATCACGGTCAAAGCATATGTATTTGTGGAAATATTCACACCCACATATGATGAAAAACTTAAAAAAAACAAATTTTACCTATTTTTAGGTCAAATTTCCCAAAAAAGGTACCCCTAAAATATATTAATTCTGTTATCATTTGAAAGAGCACATTTTTCTCTACAAGGATCATTGGGGTTTTTTTTGGAGTCTCTCCATTTAAGAAAAGAAAAATGCCACTGAACATGGTGTTATTTATGCACGTAATGCATTGATTTTGTGTTTGATTTTCTGATTCTTATCACATGTTACAGAGTTGTATTGTTGCTAACAATGTCTATTATAATCAAAAACCTATAAACCTATTGACTCTTGTTACATTTTAATGCATATATTATTTATTTTTTAGTGATGGAGAGTGAAATTGATGACAAAAAGATTGGCATTTCAAGGGTGTCAAATGACCCTTCATCTTTCATTGCCCATGTAGATGGATCTGTCAGATCAGAAATGCCTTTTGTGCCAATTGCAAACCTCCAGCCAGGGCAATACATTGCCTGCATTTACGATAGGAACTGGTGGATTGGAAATATTTCTGAAATTTCAGTCGACGACCATGATGCATTAATACATTTTATGCATCCTCATGGACCAGCTAGCTTCTGTCACTGGCCTGTGAGAAATGATACATGCTGGATTCCCGAGCAGTCGATCATTGCAATAATTCCAGCACCAGCTGCAACAGCAATGGGCCGACAATACAGCTTCTCTGAACCGATTATGTTGCAAATTCAGCAACAATTCCAGACCACTTACTTAGACTGAACATTATGGCTTGGGAACCAACAAAAGATACCCAATATTAGGCTTGGGATCCTAGGCAAAGACACCCACCCTCAGACTTTGGAACCTGGGATAAAGAGACCACCCGCGACTTGCCTTGCACGGCTATCGGCCATGGCTCCTAGGCGATGGGGCTGCCAATTCTCGAAAGACAGCATTATTACAATTCTTAATAGGATTATAATACCAATTCTTAGGGAATTGGTTGTGGTATAACCACCATGGAGCAACGCAAGGGTTTGAATAGTGCAGTTAGCATTCATTGCGTATGAATAAATAACACCATGTTCAGTGGCATTTTTCTTTTCTTAAATGGAGAGACTCCAAAAAAACCCCCAATGATCCTTGTAGAGAAAAATGTGCTCTTTCTAATGATATCAGAATTAATATATTTTAGGGGTACCCTTTTTGGGAACTTTGACCTAAAAATAGGTAAAATTCGTTTTTTTTAAGTTTTTCATCATATGTTTGTGTGAATATTTCCACAAATACATATGCTTTGACCGTGATATTGCAGCAATGCAAAGTCATGAAGATGTTTGTTGTACAGGGTAAAGCACCAGTTCCTATTGGTTTTTGGTCTTGAGTTATATATGGGCAAAGTTCGGCATAAATTTTATGCGAGGCGTTTTGAAAGCTACTTTGACACAAAATTGCGGCCGAAATATTGTTTTGTCATAGCCGGTAATAATTGTATCGCGTTTAGCAGCAAAAGTTGAGCTAGTATGCCAAATTTCAGCATCATAGCCAGTATAGAACTCTAATGGCTATGTGCCAAAGTTTGCAAAATCCTCTTAGCTGAAGCCGCAGGCTTGGGGGGTCCTCCAGTGAAAGGTCAACAGTGCCCAATATATTTGAGATCTGGCCCTAAAAATTTGCAGAACCTCTTTTCAAACATACATGTACATCCTTATAAATTTTCAGCAAAATCGGAGAACGTCGAGTGGGGACGATTTTTAAAACTGGTCCACTTGACACGGAATGACCCTGTTGTTTTGAGTCTGCACTTTAAAAAAAAACAAACTACTTTTTTACATGCTTTTTTAACATGCATTCTTTCAGGTTCCCCATAGAAGGCTATAGAAAAAAGCACCAAAGCCTCACAGTTCAGCACAGCGGTTAGGAGTTTTCATGAAATCACATCTGATTTTCTTGAACAGTTAGGCTATGTGCGCACGTTGCGTCGGAGTACCTGCAGTTTATTCTGCACGTTTTCCTTCCCTTGGTTTTTGACCAAATGGCTTTTGACCATTTTTTAGCGCTAAAAACGCATGCGTATTTACCGCGTTTTTAGTGCGTTTTCAGTGCTTTTTACCTGCGTTTTCACCTGCGTTTCTGCAGATGCGTTTTGTAGATCAAGACACTGAGAAATAAAGTTGAAATAGTCAAAAAGAATGAAAAAAGAGAAAAAAAGTATAAAATTAACTTTTAATAAAACTATATGGAAAATTATCAATTTTAATAAAATAATAGCGGTTATGCACATTTTAACAGAAAAATAGGTAAAGTTTATTATTTTTTAACATTAAAATTTTCGGTTATTGTGTGTGTGTAAAGGAACATTAGAACCCATTAATTTTTGGCCAGAAAAGCATGCGTTTTTGGAGCCCAAAACGCAGTGGAAAAGCAGGTAAAAAGCATGAAAAACGCAGGAATTGTGATTTTGGTTGCATTTTGCCATTTCTCATTGACTCCAATGTTAAGGAAACGCTGCAGAAATGGCAAAAACAACTGACATGCTGCTTCTTTTTCAGCATGGTTTTTGACCACAAATATGCAAATTAAACGCTGCTGAAAAAAAAGCAAAGTGCAGACAGGATTTCTGCTTTTCCCATAGACTTTGCTGGAAAACAAAAACGCATGCGTTTTAGCGCAAAAACGCTGCTGCTAAAAACGCTGCAGAAACGTGGTAAAAAACGCAACGTGCGAACATAGCCTTAAACATAGCAGAATTTTTACGCAATAAAATTCAGCATTTACTGCTTAGCTTTTCTGTACTGTAAAAAAATAGTTAAAATGCTGCATCAAATCTATGCTAATAACTTAGGAGGAAAGGCATAAAAAAGTAACAAAAATAAGGGGAAGATTGATAAAATAGTTAAATTCTGCATCAAATTTATACCAAAAACATATCAAATAAGGGGGATAAAGTATAAAAAATGTAACAAAAATGCAAGAAGAGAAGATTGCAATTAAATAGTGTTCTGCAGAGACCTGGAGAAAAAGTGCAGACAGAAAAATACAGCAGAAAAAAAAGCATTTATGCTATGTGAAAACTCAGCCTCAGTGTTACATTTTTATTACTTTCTATGGCTTTAATGAAGTAAAAAATCAATCAGGAATTTTTTTTACGCCATTACACATTTAGCAGAGCCAGGATTGTCTTGGGATGTCATGTTGTGGATTATGTCAGGCCTGCAGGTGTGTTTTGGGGGTTAATAAATTGGAGAAAGAGGGTATTTTTTGTTTGTTTTTAATACAGGATTTTCCTCTGTATTTTGTGTTTATTTCTTTTTACTTACATGATTACTTATCTAGGGCTTTGTGACAGCTGTGATTTTTTGACAAATAACAGCTGTCATTAACCCCTTATATTGCCACCACTCTATGACAATCCAGATAAGCCAGGTAAGCGCCAGGATACTAGGGCGGCTGCCGTTGCTATTTTTAGGCTTGGGAGGGCAGAATAACCATTTATTTAAATAATTTAAAAAAACCTGTCAATCCTGGAATGTGCCCAATCCTTGTATGTGGCCCATCCTGGCATGTTCCCCATCTTGGCATGTGTCCCATCCTTGTAAGTGCCACATCCTGGCATAGTCCCTCATCCTGGCACTTTCCCCATCCTGGAATGTGCTTCATCTAGACATGTGCCCCATCCTGGCATGTTCCCCCATCCTGGCATGTTCCCCATCCTGGCATGTGGCCCTATCCTGGCATGTGCCCCATCCTGGTATGTCCCCCATCCTGGCATATTCCCCCATCCTGGCATGTGCCCCATCCTGGCATGTTTCCCATCCTGGTATGTGCCCCATCCTGGTATGTGCCCCATCCTTGTATGTGCTCCATCCTGGCGTGTTCCCCCATCCTGGCATGTGCTCCATCCTTGTATGTGCCCCTTGTATTTACCCCGATCGTGCCAGCAGTTCAAAGCTGCTTGATGAGGCGACAGTGCACGTACCGACAGAGAGGGCTCTGCGTGCCCTGTCTGGCACGCGTGCCATAGGTTTGCAATCACTATAAGAAGTTTGCCAACATCCTGTAACTGAGCTGCAGCATAGTGGCCAAGGGCATACAGCAGTTTAATAAGACAGGTTCCACTCTGAACAGACCTCGCTATGGTCGACCAAAGAAGTTGAGTGCATGTGCTCAGCGTCATATTGAAAGGTTTCTTTTTCAAAATAGACTTATGAGTGCTGCCAACATTGCTGCAGATGTTAAAGGGATAAGCGGGGTCAACCTGTCAGTGCTCAGACCATACACTGCACACTGCATCAAATTGGTCTGCATGTCTGTCGTGCCAAAAGGAAACCACTTCTAAAGATGATGCACAAGAAAGGCCGCAAACAGTTTGCTGAAGACAAGCAGACTTAAGGTACCTTCACACATAGCGAGATCGCTGCAGAGTCACAGATTCTGTGATGCAGCAACGACTTCGCCAGCGATCTCGCTACGTTTGACACATAGCAGCGACCAGGCCCCTGCTGTGAGATCGCTGGTTGTGTCAGAATGGCCTGGACCATTTTTTGATCGTCGAGGTCCTGCTGGGCAGGATGCATCGGTGTGCTTGATGCCTTACCAACGACCTCGTTGACAACTCAGAGCTCAGACACGTTCAGCCGAGATCATTATAACGGTCGCTGTATCATTCCTGCGTCGTTGGGAAGATTTTGACTGTTTGACATCGCAGCAGCGACCACGAAGCGACTTACCAGCGTTCCTTATCAGGTTGTATCGTTGTTGGGATCGCTGGAAAGTCGTTAAATGTGACGGGGGCTTAAGGGCATGTATTACTGGAATCTTGTGGTCTGATAAGATCAAGATAAATGTATTTGGTTCAGATGTTAGGGGTACTTCTCACATAGCGAGATCGCTAGCGAGATTGCTGCTGAGTCACGGTTTTTGTGATGCACCAGTGACCTCATTAGCAATCTCGCTGTGTGTGACACTGATTAGCGATCTGGTCCCTGCTGTGAGATCGCTGCTCGTTACATACCGTGCTGGTTCATTTTTTGGACGTTGCTCTCCCGCTGTGAAGCACACATCGCTGTGTTTGACAGTGAGAGAGCAACGATCTGAATGTGCAGGGAGCAGGGAGCCGGCATCTGGCAGCCTGCGGTAAGCTGTAATCAAGGTAAATATCAGGTAACCAAGCTAAGCCCTTTGCTTGGTTACCCGATATTTACCTTGGTTACTAGCGTCTGCCGCTCTCACGCTGTCATTGCCGGCTCCCTGCTCCCTGCACACGTAGCCGGAGTACGCATCGGGTAAATAAGCAAAGCGGTTTGCTTATTAACCCGATGTGTACTCTGGCTAGGAGTGCAGGGAGCCAGCGCTAAGCTGTGTGCGCTGGTAACCAAGGTAAATATCGGGTAACCAAGCGCTTGGTTACCTGATATTTACCTTAGTTACCAAGCGCAGCATATTCACATTCCTTCATATTCCAACATGATAATGACCTTAAACAGAGCTCCTAGACAACTACTGTCTTGCTAAAGAAACTGAGAGTAAAGGTTCTGGACTGGCCAAGCATGTCTCCAGACCTAAACCCTGTTGAGCATCTGTGGGGAATCCTCAAACAGAAGGTGGAGGAGCACAAGGTCTCTAACATTTACCAGCTCCATGATGTCGTCATGTAGAAGTGGAAGAGGATTCCAGTGGCTCCTATGAAGCTCTAGTGAACTCCATGCCCAAAAGAGTTAAGGAAGAGCTTCAAAATAGTGGTAGTCACACAAAATATTGACAATTTAGCTACAATTTAGCAATTTTTACTTAGGGATGTAGTCTCTTTGTTGCCAGCAGTTTACATATTTATAGCTGTGTGTTAAGTTATTTAGAGGACATGCCAAATAAACACTGTTATACAAGCTGAACACTAACTACATTAGATTGTATAAAAGTGTCATATCTTCAGTGTTGTCACATAAAAAGTTATATTTACAAAAATGTGAGGGGTGTACTCAGTTTTGTGATATACTGTATTTATATGTACCATTACAATCTGCCTGTACTTTAGGAGAATACACTGCACATTTAAGTAGTGAAAATTCTTCCACACTTGCCAGTGCAGATTGTGGCTCCTAGCTTTTGCTACTGCCTACAATGATAAAGGTTGGGTACTCAAACCAGATTTCAGAAAAGAAGAGTTAGCCTATAAAGTCTGGTTAGCCTATAAAGATATCACTCCTAAAATACTTTTGTAATTCTTGGGACATAGTATTTCAAGAAAAGAAGAGAAGAATTGTTAATTTAATGTAAGGGGTACTTTGCACGCTGCAACATCGCTAGCCGATTGTAGCGATGCCGAGCACAATAGTCCCCGCCCCCGTCGCAGATGCAATATCTTGTGATACCTGCCGTAGCAAACATTATCGCTACGGCAGCTTCACACGCACTTACCTGCTCTGCGACGTCGCTCTGGCCGGCGACCCGCCTCCTTCCTAAGGTGGCAGGTTGTGCGGTGTCACAGCGACGTCACACGACAGGCGGCCAATATAAGTGGAGGGGCGGAGATGAGTGGGACGTAAACATCCTGCCCACCTCCTTCCTTCTCATTGCAGGCGGGACGCAGGTAAGGAGATGTTCCTCACTCCTTCAGCTTCATACACAGCAATTTGTGCTGCCGCAGGAATGAGGAACAACATCGTACCTGTCGCTGCAGCGAAATTATGGAAATGACCGACACTACACAGATCACCGATTTTCGACGCTTTTGCGATCGTTTATCGGTGCTTCTAGGCTTTACACGTTGCGACGTCGTTACCGGCGCCGGATTTGCGTCACTTTTGATTTGACCACGACGAGATCGCAGTAACGATGTCGCAACGTGCAAAGTACCCCTAAGTGTGTAAAGAGCAGAGTTGACAGCCCCGTCCGGAGGAGGTGGTATGAAGAAATGAAGATAGAGAAGAGGAGACATTACACAGAGTGAGTGGAAGTTAGGACACAGCCCTGCTCTTCTGGGACACCAGGAAGGTTTCACCAAATTGGGACTCTCACTGAATCTGGGATAGTTGAGTTATGCTCTTGCTGCTTTATTATCACAGTAACCATCATTTGCAGAGGAGTCATCTTTCAGATGAGGTGCCCCTATAACAACCGCCTTTCCCCAGTCCTTCGATCTTATATTCTACATTATAGCCAAGACTGCAATGCTGTCATCATTGCATAGACTCTTTTTTATATTTGATTTCCAGGCTTTAAGCTGTCCCTGTTTGCTGCTGTAATTTATTGGAACAATAGGAAAGGTAAATCTATAAAGTACGGTACTTCAGAAGCTCATAGATGCCTTAGTACGGCTTTAATATTGTTGATGCATAAGGATCGCTTGCTACAGAAGCTCCTCTAACCTGACTGTGAAAGTGATCACATTAAGACTCATATTCTGTACATTCTTTGATATAGTTTCTACCACACTTTTGCTAGTGTGAAACTCCACTACATTAATTTTGTCAACATTTTCCAATTATGCAATCATGGGAAAATTATATCTATTTAAAATAATGCTTAAATGATGTGTTTATGCAGTCATTAGGGTAATTAGATGTAATTGTGTTGTGTTGTTGTCTTCTTGCAATGCATTCTGAGTACATCAGTCTAATGAACATAGCAATTTAGAATGAAAGTTTTACTTATAAAATAAAAATGTTTTAATCTAGAAGCTGTTTAGAAGCATATAGCAATTTGCATTGAATGATACTTCACACTACTACACAGTAATGAGATGCACATACAGCTAGCATATAAATATAAGTACACTAGTGCAACAAGAACTTACAGCCATAAAGGCAGCGATTCCTATAGGAAATAAAGGCTTAAATCTTTTTTAGTTAAAATATTAAAATTAAAAAAAAACAACAATGGAAAAAATCTAGACCTGTAACAATTGTAGCTTTGATAGAAATCATTAACCAGTTAATTCTTGTAAAACATATTAGTAGAGTTAAATTGGTATTATTTTATCAGTTATAAAACCCATAGACCAATGCTTTAGACTATTATTCTATACTAGAAGGTGGCCCGATTCTACGCATCGGGTATTCTAGAATTTACGTATTGTGTAGTTAATGTATGATTTTTGTTATTTATATATATATATATATATATATATTATATATATATATATATATATATATATATATATATATATATATATATATATATAGATAGATGTTGTGTGTAGTTACCAAGTGTTTGTGTAGGGCGCTGTACATGTTCTGGGTGTTGTCTGGGTGTGGCGGGGGGGTGAGAGCGGTGTTGTTTGTGTGTTGCGTTGTGTGTTGCGTTGTTTGTGGAGCGCTGTGTGTCTGTAGCGTTGTGTGTGTTGCTCGGTTTGTGTGGGTGTGGGGTATGTGTGTGTGTTTTGGTGGGAGGTATGTTTTGTGCAATGTGTGTGTTGTGCGGCATGTGCGTATATTTGTGTGTGCCGCGGTGTTTGTGTGTTGGGTGTTGTGTGTGTGCAGCGTTGTCTGTGTGTGTCGGTGTCTGTGTAGGGCGGTGTTTGTGGTTCCCAGTGTGTGTGTGGTGTGTTGTGCAGTGCGTGTGTGACGGTGTGTGTGTGTGTTTTGGGGGGAGGTGTGCACCCCCCATCGTGCTCCAGTCCCCATGCTGCGCACCCCCCATCATGCTCCATCCCCCATGCTGCGCACCCCCCATCGTGCTCCATCCCCCATGCTGCGCACCCCCCATCGTGCTCCATCCCCCATGCTGCGCACCCCCCATCATGCTCCATCCCCCCATGCTGCGCACCCCCCATAGTGCTCCATCCCCCATGCTGCACACTTCCCATTGTGCTCCATCCCCCATGCTGCGCACTCCCCATCGTGCTCCATCCCCCATGCTGCACATTCTTCATCGTGCTCCATCCCCCATGCTGCGCACTCCAAACGTGCTCCATCCCCATGCTGCGCACTCCCCATTGTGCTCCATCCCCCATGCTGCGCACTCCCCATCGTGCTCCATCCCCCATGCTGCGCATTCCCCATTGTGCTCCATCACCCATGCTACGCACTCCCAAACGTGCTCCATCCCCCATGCTGCACACTCCCAAACGTGCTCCATCCCCCATGCTGCGCACTCCCCATCATGCTCCATCCCCCATGGTGCGCATTCCCCATCGTGTTCCATCCCCCATGCTGCGCACTCCCCATCGTGCTCCATCCCCCATGCTGCGCATTCCCCATCGTGCTCCATCCCCTATGCTGCGCACTCCCCATCGTGCTCCATCCCCCATGCTGCGCACTCCCCATCGTGCTCCATCCCCCATGCTGTGCACCCCCCATCATGCTCCATCCCCCATGCTGTGCACCCCCCATCGTTCTCCACAGTCACACTTCAGACAGTATACACGCACACATCTGATCGCATACACTCACACCCCACTTCTGCCTGTGCCCTCCGGTGTGCGGTCCCAGCAGCTGTGCTGCACGCAGTGCTCCTATGCCTTCTGCCGACACGCACACATCCGATCGCATACATGCACACATCCTATCGCATACACGCACACATCCTATCGCATACACGCACACACACACACTGACGATATCGCACATACGCGCTCACACACTCACAACATCCGGAGATACCACATGCTTCTGGCCATGTGATCCTCCGGCAGGTCCTGGAAGGTCACTGCACGCACAGTATCGCCGCTGAGAAGCAAGCAATATCACGGGATGTTGTGAGTGTGTGGATGCGATCTGATGTATGTGTGAGGTGTGTGTGAGAGTGAGTGTGATCTGATGTGTGTGTGTGTGTGTGTGTCTGTTGTTATGTGTGTGCGTGTGTGTGTGTTCCGCCGCTGCAGGACCTTGATGCGCTCACCTGGGAGCCGGTGTACGCTGGTAACCATGCTACACAATATTACCCAATGTGTACCATGGTTACCAGCGTACCCCGCTCGCACGGGAGCCCACACCAGCGTACGCCGGCAACCCCAGCAATGCGAGGGTATGTGTCGGCTGGGTTGGCGGCGTACGCTGATGTGGGCTCCCAGGGGTACAGCACTCACCTGGGAGTTGGGGCTTCGTGTCGTTTCGGGGAATGCGTGCAGGGGGCGGGGCCAGAGCGAGCGTGCAATGCGTGAGGGGGACGGGGCGTGGCCGAGTTGCCAATGCGTGCAGGGGGCCGGGGCGAGAGGCCAATCCGTGTGGGGGGCGGAGCCTGGGCGAGCGGCCAATCCGTGCGGGGGGACGGAGCCGAGGTGAGGCGAACTGCCAATCCGTGCGGGGGGGGCGGAGCCAAGGCGAGGCGAGCGGCCAATCCGCTGTTTGTCACCGTAAGGACACAATTTTGGAGCAAGACAGACAGACAGACAGACAGACAGAATAAGGCAATTATATATATAGATGACAGCAGACTGACAAATAGGCCAGTGTCCCACCTGCGATTGCCTCAAGTGTATCTTGCGCGAGTTTCGTGGTGCATCACCTGGCACGGACTCACACTCTGCTCACAGGAGTGGGTCGGTTGCATACATCTCTATGCAGCTGAGACACTCCTGTCCGGACAGTGAGTCCATGACGGGTGATGCACGCGAGGCAATTGCAAGTGAGACACCGACCATAGTGACACTGTGTAATGTGCACACTGTCACAATTCCTCTGTATTCCCAGTGCAGGTCACATGTCTTAATTTGGATATCTGTGGTCAAATGCCGACTATATTTACACTGCTTCTCTCAAATCTAATGAGTCTAGTTGGCACATAATCGCAGGTATGCAAATCACTTACATGCGGTGATGTGAAAACCCGCCTGCACAAGAAACATAGGGGACTCGTGACAGTGTGTGGAACTCACAATATCATTATTTTGAAGTCTGCATTCACATAAAGTAACTTCAGACTATTTATATATTTTAGGCCATAGAACCCTGTTTAAAAAAATATCTAAGTGCTAAAAATGTAAGAAACTGTAATGAACTGTAAACTGTAACTGAATTGTAATTAACTGTTTATGTTTGGAACGATATTAGCCTGTGCCCCTTTAAAATTCTCTAATGGCTACTTTACACGCTGCGATCGGTACCGATATCGCTAGCGAGCGTATCTGACCCCGTCGGTTGTGCGTCACGGGCAAATCGCTGCTCGTGGCGCACAACATCGCTAACACCCATCACACGGACTTACCTGCCCTGCGACGTCGCTGTTGCCGGCGAACCGCTTCCTTTCTAAGGGGGCGGTTCGTGCGGCGTCACAGTGATGTCACACGGCAGCCGTCCAATAGCAGAGGAGGGGCGGAGATGATCGGCTGGAACATGCCGCCCACCTTCTTCATTCCTCATTGCCGGTGGACGGCAGGTAAGGAGATGATCGTCGCTACTGCAGTGTCACACATAGCGATGTGTGATGCCGCAGGAATGACGAACAACAGACCAGACTGACCAGACCATGATTTTTCATAAATAAATGACCTCTCACAGACAACCGATTTTTGTCTCTTTTGCGATCGTTTAAGGTCACTCATAGGTGTCACACGCTGCGATGTCGCTAACGACGCCGGATGTGCGTCACAAACACCGTGACCCCCGACGATATATCGTTAGCGATGTCGCAGCTTGTAAATGGCCCTTAAGTGTCAGCAGGCCTGAATATATATATCTTAGCACAAGGTCATCGGTTGCTGTTTTTAACCATCTTTTTTGCAATAAAAATATTGAACTGAAGAATTAAATTCTGTAGTGTTTTATTCACTAGATTTATTTGTAGACAGATCTAATAACAGAACATTCATTTTCTTCAACACCATGGAATATGTCCTTC
This sequence comes from Anomaloglossus baeobatrachus, assembly GCF_048569485.1. NCBI lineage: Eukaryota > Metazoa > Chordata > Amphibia > Anura > Aromobatidae > Anomaloglossus > Anomaloglossus baeobatrachus. The sequence continues at coordinate 233,575,958 of NC_134356.1, forward strand.
TCACCTCCGAGGTTACCGTGGACAAGTTAGAGAGATCACTATAACGAATATATCTGCATGTATACAAAATGACAGGAGCTTTATGAAGCAGCTGAAAACAAATTAGAGCATTATTTCCACAGTTAATAAGCATTAATTTGATATTATGTTTATAGTAAATCCCCTGTGACGACCGCCTCTTTGAGACAATCTCTGACCTATATCAGATATGTGTTTTCCAGTTGTTTCTGTGGCCAAAAATGTAGAAATCTTGTATCATATTTTCATCTGTAAAACAAATTGCCAGCCAGCTAATGACTGCTCATCCAGTAAAAGCTTATATTATTACTTTGACACTGAAAATGGTTGCCAAAACTACCTGATCTAGAATATATATTTGAAAGTTTACGTGTTACTGATAGAAGTTATCGTAATGTATGCCTTGTATACCTCAGTAAGTTATATTTACCATATGCCAGTTATTGTAGTTATAGCACAGGATGATTCACTCTCTAATTTACCCATAAAAATTGCTGTAACTTAAAACACGAGACAATCTATCGTACTGAAATTTGGACTACACATACGGTACTCAGGCTTATGAGAATCTGATATCTTGAAGCAGGTGTTGAAAATGTCCACCGTTCGCAACCAAGCATGTCTGCATGCGCTGCTCCGTGTTGTTGAATGTATTCCGCAGGACGTCTGGGCTCATTGCCTGAACTGTTTGTCCCCTTGGAGTGCCTGTAAAGTTTGTGGCTTGTTACTGTACACCCGACCTTTCATATGGTATTTTCAGATGTCCTCCATCATGCCTCTCCAGTAATGTTCCTGTATGTTCCAGCTTATACACCAGTGGCAGAAAACACTCTTTGTACAGCTGATTTCAACCTCCAAACGTCTTTAGAAAATCACTTTGGTACCTCTCATAAAGACACCTCTCACTAAGTATTCCAATAAGTTTACTAAATGAAATCACGTTCCTCTAAACTGTATCTGTACAGTGTTAAGAAATGAAGAAGGAATTCAGCAGGAGTGAAAAACAAGCACCACACAAACTACCGATACACAGAAAACCATGCAGTAAAGGGGGCTTTACATGCAGCGATATCGCTAGCGATATTGCTGGTGAAAGCACCCACCCCCGTCATTTGTGTGTCACGGGCAAATCGCTGCCCATGGCGCACAATATCGTTAGGAGCCGTCACACGGACTTACCTGCCTAGCGACGTCGCTGTGTCCGGCGAACCACCTCCTTTCTAAGGGGGGGCGGTTCGTGCGGCGTCACAGCGGCGTCACTAAGCAACCGCCCAATAGAAGTGAAGGGGCGGAGGTGAGCGGGACGTAACATCCCGCCCACCTCCTTCCTTCCTCATTTCCAGCGGCCGCAGGTAAGCTGCAGTTCGTCGTTCCCGAGGTGTCACACGTAGCGATGTGTGCTGCTTCGGGAACGACGAACAACCTGCGTCCTCTACAATTAACGATTTTTTGAAAAGGAACGACGTGTCAACAATGGACGATAAGGTGAGTATTTTCCATCGTTAACGGTCGTTCCTTGCTGTCACACGCAACAACGTCGCTAACGATGCCGGATGTGCATCACGAAATCCAAGATCCCGACGATATATCATTAGATACGTCGTTGCGTGTAATGGGGCCTTAAGTCTATCTAGGTGTAGCGATGACCAGCGGGGTGACAAGTTAGTAAGACCACGCGGTGCAAGGATGTTTATCGTTGCTAAGGTTCATTGCACTCTCACTTCTCATTAATCTAATTAGTGTATGTACAGTCCAAATTTCAATACAGTTGACCATCTCTTTTTTAGAAGTTACAGCAATTTTTCCAGGTAAAGTAGTCTACTTCTACTTATGCTATTTTTTTTTCAATCAAAACACCGTACAAAGAAAAAAGCAACATACACCCCTCTTTATGGCAAACAAATAGGTGTAATGCCAAAGAAAGTAGGGTAAACTTCTATATCACATGACAGAAAAGGGAGAACTACGTGCATGTGGTCACGGCGGAGCAAATGACGATATAAGTAGTTCCACACATACTGACTCATCCTGTTCCTAGGGCTGCAGTCATCATTTGTGTGATATGTCCGTGTTCTGCCCATTTTTCTTCTCCGACAACACTCAAACCCGTTGAGTAAAATTGATCTGTTCTGACATTTGGTAAAACAACAGAGACAAGAAAGAGATTGGTGAAATTCAAAGCATGTCCTTTTCTGATCTGATTTTGAGGATCAGAATAGGACATACACAGTGAGGCTGTGTGTTGTCCAATAAAAAATCGGACGCACACCGACACTTCATATAGATGTGTGAATGCAGCGTAAGTAGTTACAAAGGGTCTGAATACTTCTGACCATGTGATATTTCAGTTTATTTTGTTTAAAACATTTTCAAAAATGTCTACATTTCTGTTTTTTTCAGTCAAGATGGGGTGTGGGAGTGTACATTAATGAGAAAAAAATTAACTTTTTTTTAATTTACCAAATGGCTGCAATGAAACAAAGAGTGAAAAATTTAAAGGGGACTGAATACTTTCCGTACCCACCATACAGTTTTCAGTACAAGGGGATTAGGCAAAAAAGGCATATCTTTAACAGTCTATGCATTTTATACAGTTATGGACATATTTTTTCGTATAGATGTGGTCTTCGATTCATCATTTGTGAGGTTTTTTTAAGTCACTTCTGTTTTGTCTTGTGCGTGCATCGATTTGGCGAGGAGTTGCAAAAAAGGCCTTCTTTTTGACCAAAAAGACACATCTTTTTCAAAATGTTGCAAAAGGTTTAATTTTTTTTTTATTCAACTTTTTATTTTGAAAAAGATTTTTTAAAACAGATTATACATTAAAAACGAAAAGAATAATACACAGATATGCAGTTACATGAAATGTACCATTTCACAGTCATGCTCATTAATCGATCATATCACCAACACTCCAAGCGCCAAGTATAAGATGGAAGATGTCCCCCGGTATCCGTCCAACCCCCGAGTATCTATCCCGTCGTTCTCATGCCTCACCCTACATCTGGTATGTGTCCACAAGGGCATCCCAAAGAGACCATGTCAGTATGAACTTATCCATTGTATTATGGATCTGTGCTGTCAGCTTTTCCATATTCCTGACATCCTTTATTCTGGCATATAGATCTGAGACTGAGGGCGGGGCTACCCTTTTCCAAAACAGTGAAATTAGACACTTGGCCGCAGTAAGGACATGGAGTAAAAGCTTTAGTTCAGGTTTGCTTAGAGACGATGGGAGGGCATTCAGCAGGTACACTACCGGATCTCTGGTCACACTACCCCCCACCAATCTGCCAATCAAGGATTCCACCTCCTCCCAGAAGCCCTCAATGAGCGGGCATGTCCAGAATACATGGTACTGGGATGCTCCCCCAAGGCCACATCTCCAACACACATCTGGGTATGTACGGTTAAATTTATGAAGGAGTTCTGGTGTGTGGTACCATGTCATGAAGATCTTTACTTGATTTTCCTTATAAAGAGTGCTAATCGAGGACCTAAATGTCCTAGCCCATATAACTGACCAGAGTGCATCTGAAAGGGGGCGTCCAACCCATCCCTCCCATCTCTTCATATATGAATGCTTCAGTGCTTCCGGCTGGTCCCCCATTATCAAAATATTATAAATAGCCGAGATCAGTCCCCTGGTTGAAGTCCTGCCCGAACAAAGAATTTCGAATGCTGTGGGACGTCGCGCCCCCGCCCGACCCATAATGTCTGTGAAAAAAAGTGATATCTGTTGGTATGAGGAAAATAGGCGGAGGGGTAGGTTGTGTTGATATCGTAAATCCGAAAATGGTTTCAATTTCAGCGTACCCGGGTTGACCAGATCCCGGAAACAGTATAGGCCCGCCTTCACCCACTGCCCCGTCACCTCCGAGTTCATGCCCTTTGTCAGATGTGGTGTGAACAAGAAAGGAGTCAGCAGGGAAGACTGTGAGGCCAGCTGGAACTTCATTCTGCACTGCCGCCACACCTCTCTCGCAAACGCCATCGGACCCAGGAGTTCTCTGGAGGGGGTGTCACTAGGGCGTCCCCATATTAGCGAGCTAGGGTGGAAAGGTGCCAACCAAAGCTTCTCTATCTCCGTCCACCTGTTAAAAGCCGGTAAGGTCGTCCATGACGCCAGGCTGCGCAGGTGTGCGGCATAGTAGTAAAGCCTAAGATTAGGACACGACAAGCCCCCTTTTGTACGTGGTGCGCATAGTACTGAATCCGGGATGCGGTGCCTTCCTGAGTGCCATATAAATTGCAAAAGTTTCGATTGGACTTTTTTCAATACCCCCAGGGGAACCCGCACCGGGAGTGTTTCAAACAGATACAGAAATTTAGGGATGACTGACATTTTAATTGTAGCGATTTTACCCAAGAAAGAGATCTGAAGTGATGACCATTTTTTCAGGCTATTTTCCACCTCGCGTATCAGAGGCGGGAAATTAGCCTGATACATTGTTCTATAATTAGGGGTAATTTTGACTCCTAAGTAGTGATGAGCGAGTACTAAAAAGCTCGGGTGCTCGAAGCTCGGGCCGAGCCTCCCAAGATACTCGTGTACTCGGCCCGAGCAACGAGCCCAATGTTATCCTATGGGAGACCCGAGTATTTTTGTGAAATGACCCCCCGGCAGCATGGAGAAACCCTAAAAATGTCACAAAAGTCTCAGAAGAGTGCTCAAATGACATGGCAACAGCATGGGGAAGACCCCTTGAAGCATTTATCACTCAAAAGTCACAGCTGTGAACAATTTTGTCCGCGTTTCACGCCATTTTTACGGACTCACCAGAAAACCTTCCAAAATGACCCCAAAATGATTTTTCATGGCAGAAATGTTAAGGGCACATACCCTATAGTGAGATAGAGCTGGTGTATGTTACTTTTTGAGATTAATACATGAAAGATTTTACGTGAAAACATTGTGTGGCACTCCGATGTCCCTGAGAAGAGACGTACATGAAGGCCTCTTGAGTCTAATGTGCCCATTTTGAGGAAGTGAGTCTTTGTAGTATTTTCCTTTGCCAGGGCAGTCCAAAATTGTGAGGTTCACCAATGCCCCTGCATACAGACGTGCATGATGGCCTGTAAACCTGAAGTGCCCATTGTAAGGAAGTGGGTCTATTTCAGTATAGCCCTTTGCCAGGGCAGCCAAAAATTGGGAGGCTCCACATTGTCCCTGGATAGAGACGTGCATGATGGCCTGTAAACCTGAAGTGCCCATTGTAAGGAAGTGGGTCTATTTCAGTATAGCCCTTTGCCAGGGCAGCCAAAAATTGGGAGGCTCCACATTGTCCCTGGATAGAGACGTGCATGATGGCCTGTAAACCTGAAGTGCCCATTGTAAGGAAGTGGGTCTATTTCAGTATAGCCCTTTGCCAGGGCAGCCAAAAATTGGGAGGCTCCACATTGTCCCTGGATAGAGACGTGCATGATGGCCTGTAAACCTGAAGTGCCCATTGTAAGGAAGTGGGTCTATTTCAGTATAGCCCTTTGCCAGGGCAGCCAAAAATTGGGAGGCTCCACGTTGTCCCTGGGTAGAGACGTGCATGAGGGCCTCAAAACATTAAGTGTCCATTTTAAGGAAGTGGGTGTATTATAGTATAGCCCTTAGGCAGGGCAGCCAAAAATTGGGAGGCTCCACGTTGTCCCTGGGTAGAGACGTGCATGAGGGCCTCAAAACATTAAGTGTCCATTTTAAGGAAGTGGGTGTATTATAGTATAGCCCTTAGGCAGGGCAGCCAAAAATTGGGAGGCTCCACGTTGTCCCTGGGTAGAGACGTGCATGAGGGCCTCAAAACATTAAGTGTCCATTTTAAGGAAGTGGGTGTATTATAGTATAGCCCTTAGGCAGGGCAGCCAAAAATTGGGAGGCTCCACGTTGTCCCTGGGTAGAGACGTGCATGAGGGCCTCAAAACATTAAGTGTCCATTTTAAGGAAGTGGGTGTATTATAGTATAGCCCTTAGGCAGGGCAGCCAAAAATTGGGAGGCTCCACGTTGTCCCTGGGTAGAGACATGCATGAGGGCCTCAAAACATTGTTCCCATTGCAAAGGAGCGGGTCTCCTGTCGTTGTAATGTCCATTCTGCAAAGAATGGGCGAAAAAATTTACCACTGGGGGTATACCTGAAACAAAGGCCTAAGTATTGCAATTTGTAACGGTCATCATCATGGTGGCGCATGAGGAGAAGGAGGAGCAGTCCAGCGATTATCCAAAGTCCAGAAGTGTGTACCCATGGGTGAGTGGAGGTACATGGCAAACTTTAAATTCCGCTCTCATTTGCTGGTGGTGTGGTGAAGTCTGGCCCAATCCAACCCTTGTTCATCTTGATCAGAGTCAGCCTGTCAGCATTTTCAGTTGACAGGCGGGTGCGTTTATCTGTAATGATTCCACCTGCGGCACTAAAAACACGCTCTGACAAAACGCTAGCAGCAGGGCAGGCCAGGACTTCCAAGGCGTAGAGAGCCAATTCATGCCACGTGTCCAGCTTGGATACCCAATAATTGTAAGGCACAGAGGAATGTCGGAGTACAGTTGTTCGATCTGCAAGGTACTCCTTGAGCATCTGGGCAAACTTAGGATTTCTTGTGGCACTACCCCGCACCTCAGGGGCTGTGGTACGTGAGGGGCTGAGAAAACTGTCCCACATCTTAAAGACTGTTCCCCTACCTCTGGCGGATTGGACTTGTGCCTCTCTCGGCTGTACGCCTCGGTTGTCCACTGATTCCTGACCTATGCCGCTAGCGTTTTGTGAGGGGAATGCTTTGCCTACTTCCGTGAGTATGGCCTTCCGGAACTGCTGCATTTTGGTTGACCTCTCCTCCACGGGAATAAGAGACAAAAAGTTCTCCTTGTAGCGTGGGTCTAACAGTGTTACCAACCAGTAATGATTGTCGGCCAAGATGTTCTTAACGCGAGGGTCACGAGACAGGCAGCTTACCATAAAGTCAGCCATGTGCGCCAGACTCTTAACAGCCAGGACTTCAGTAGCCTGACCAACAAGATGACTGAACATGCTGTCCTCCTCCTCCTCCTCCTCCTCCTCCTCATCTACCCTGTCCTCTGGCCAGCCACGCTGAACCGAGGATATGACTGGTGTGCATGTCATATCCTCAATTTGGCCGGAGAGTTGCTCCATGTCTTCATCCTCCTCCTCGTCATAGTCCTCCACTGCACGTTGTGATGAGACGAGGCTGGGCTGTGTGTTATCACCCACACCCACTACTGTTTCTTGCTGCAACTCATCGCGCTCCGCCTGCAATGCATCATGTTTGTTTTTCAGCAGAGACCGTTTTAGAAGGCAGAGTAGCGGTATGGTGACGCTAATAATGGCGTCATCACCACTCACCATCTTGGTGGAGTCCTCAAAGTTTTGGAGGATGGTACATAGGTCTGACATCCATCTCCACTCCTCAGGTGTTATGTGTGGAGTTTGACCCATTTCCCGACGGCTTAGGTGATGCAGGTACTCAACAACTGCCCTCTTCTGCTCACATATCCTGACCAACATGTGCAGAGTTGAATTCCAACGCGTGGGGACATCACACACACCAGTCTGTGAGCCGGAAGATGCAAACGGCGCTGAAAGCCGGCAAGGCCGGCTGAAGCAGTAGGTGACTTTCGAAAATGTGCAGACAGGCGGCGAACTTTTACCAGCAGATCAGACAGCTCTGGGTATGACTTTATAAACCGCTGAACCACGAGGTTGAGCACATGGGCCACGCATGGAACATGTGTCAGCTGGCCTCGCCTCAAAGCCGCCACCAGGTTCCGGCCATTGTCACACACGACCTTTCCTGGCTTTAGGTTCAGAGGTGTGAGCCAGTGATCTGCCTGCTGTTTCAGAGCTGTCCACAGCTCTTCTGCATTGTGGGGTTTGTCACCTATGCAGATTAGCTTCAGCACAGCCTGTTGCCGCTTCGCCGAGGCAGTGCTGCAGTGCTTCCAGCTTGTGACTGGTGTGGAGGGCACAGTGGATGAGGATGCGCAGGAGGAGGAGGAGGCTGAAGAGCATGACATTCCGGAGCTGTAGAGTGTGGGTGAAACACTGACTGAGGTAGGGCCTGCAAACCTTGGTGTGGGAAGGACGTGTTCCGTCCCTCGCTCAGACTGGGTCCCAGCTTCCACAATATTAACCCAGTGTGCCGTCAACGAGATGTAGCGGCCTTGCCCACAAGCACTTGTCCACGTGTCTGTGGTTAGGTGGACCTTGGGTGAAACAGCGTTGTTCAGGGCACGTGTGATGTTTTGTGACACGTGGTTATGCAACGCGGGGACGGCACACCGGGAGAAATAGTGGCGGCTGGGGACCGAGTAACGTGGGACAGCTGCCGCCATCAGGTCACGGAATGCTTCTGTCTCCACCAGCCTAAAAGGCAACATTTCCAGCGCAAGCAGTCGCGAACTGTTAGCATTTAGAACTGTGGCATGTGGGGTGTTGGCAGTGTATTTGCGCCTGCGTTCAAAGGTTTGCTGAATGGATAACTGAACGCTGCGCTGGGACAAGGACGTGCTTGATGATGGTGTTCTTTCTGCGTAGGCAACTGCAGGTGCAGGAGTGGAGGAGGCTTGTTCGCAGGCAGCATGGACAGGGGATTGGCTCGCATGCACAACCAGCGAAGACGTAGCAGTGACATCAGCAAGCACTGCTCCTCGACTCTGTTGTACTTCCCACAAAGTCGGGTGCTTGGCTGACATGTGCCTGATCATGCTGGTGGTGGTCAGGCTGCTAGTTTTGGTACCCCTGCTGATGCTGGCACGGCAGGTGTTGCAAATGGCCTTTTTTGAATCATCTGGATCCAACTTAAAAAACTGCCAGACTCGGGAAGACCTAACATTTGTACAGGCACCTTGTGTCGTCGTGTTGTTCCGGGGAACGGTTGCCTGACTTCTGCCTGGGGCCACCACCCTGCTTCTTACTGCCTGTTGTGATGCTACGCCTCCCTCCCCCTGTGCACTGCTGTCCTCGCTCTGCATATCCTCCTGCCAGGTTGGGTCAGTTACTGGATCATCCACCACGTCGTCTTCCTCTTCCGCACCCTGCTCCTCCTCCTGACTTCCTGACAATTGTGTCTCATCATCGTCCACCACTTGTTGAGACACGTTGCCAACTTCGTGAGAACGTGGCTGCTCAAATATTTGGCCATCTGTACAGACGATCTCCTCATGACCCACTTCAATATGAGCTGGCGAGAGGCCAGAATGTGTGAATGGAAACGTGAACAGCTCTTCCGAGTGTCCAAGTGTGGGATCATTAATGTCCGAGGAGGACGTGTACTCAGCCTGGTGGTAGGAAGGAGGATCAGGTTCAGAAATGTGCGGTGCAGTATCACGGCTACTGACACTTGACCGTGTGGAAGACAGAGTGTTTGTGGTGGTGCCAATCTGACTGGAAGCATTATCTGCTATCCAACTAACAACCTGTTGACACTGGTCTTGGTTCAAGAGCGGTGTACTGCTGCGGTCCCCAAGAATTTGGGACAGGACGTGCGAGCGACTAGATGTGGCCCTTTGTTGTGGCGAAATTAGAGCTTGCCCACGACCTCGGCCTCTGCCTGCACCACCATCACGTCCACTTCCTTGTTCCTTGCCAATGCCCTTGCGCATTTTGCAATGCTGTGCACTGCTGACGTGTATATTCACTACTTGTGCGTTATATTAAAGTTTCTGGAAATTGCACACAAGTGCACCTGTACGCTGCCACCAACAGGCACACACGTGCGGTTTTAAAAACCAAGCACGGACGCAATAAGAACCTAACAGGTTTTTTTGGGGAGCGACAATTACAGACAAGTCAGACACTATCTGGACTGTTTTACACTGTGTACACCAGCCCCAGATATGATGAAGGCTGGTATACGGTCACCACTACCCTGCCTGCCTGCCTGCCTGTATACTGGTACAATAGTCCTGACAAGGACTCTTTTGGTCACTAGCCTGTATTCAGACCTGGCTATACCCTGCCTGTATATAGCAACAGTAGTCCTGAGAAGGACTCTGCTACTGTACTCCGACCTGGCTATACCCTGCCTGCCTGTATACAACTAGAATAGTCCTGAGAAGGACTTTTGGTCACACTGTTTGCAGCCCTGCAAATGAAAAAGCTATAAAGGGCCGCAAAGCTTTCCCTGAATCAGCGACACTCTCCCTGCACTGACAGTCTGGATAGCTGTGAGCAGAGCACAGCGCGCCGGCCGATATAAAGGCTCGGTCACGCTGTGCAGGCCGGCCAATCACTGCAATTCCACAACTAACAGGGCTGTGGCATTGCAGTGGTCTGCCAGCCAATCCCTGCATGAGGGCTGGCTCTCAAAAGAGCGCCAACATGCAGAAATGAAGACCACGAGTACAGCACGAGTATCGCGAGATTACTCGGTCCCCGCCGAGCAGCCCGAGTACAGCGATACTCGTGCGAGTACCGAGTAGTGACAAGCATGCTCGCTCATCACTACTCCTAAGTATTGTAGGGAATCTGAACGCCAAGAGTACTTAAAGTTCTGTTTAAGGATCTGTAATTTAGTTTCTGGGATGTTAAGCGGCAAGGCCTCTGTTTTATCGGAGTTACGTTTATAGCCCGAGAGTCTAGCGTATTGTGTGAGTACTGCGTGTAAGTTTGGCAAGGAAATGGCGGGGTTAGTCAGAGACAGGAGGACGTCGTCTGCAAATAGGGCCACTTTAAAGGATTTGTCCCTAACTTTGACCCCCCCAATGTCCGGATTAAGTCGGATGTGTGCTGCCAGTGGTTCAATACTTAAAACATATAGCAAAGGGGACAGAGGACAGCCCTGCCTAGTTCCATTCCGAATCGGCAGGGGGTTGGAGTGTGCATGAGGGAGGCGAATCGTTGCCGCCGGGAGGGAATACAAGCCCCGCAGGGCTGAGACAAACGGTCCCGACAGGCCGAAGTGGCCCAACACAGAAAACATGAAGGACCAATGCAGCCTGTCAAAAGCCTTCTCCGCGTCTAATCCCAGAAGAAGTGCCTCCACTCCCTCCCTGTTCACTACCTCCACCAAATCAAAGATCCTTCTGGTGTTGTCCCCCGCCTGCCGATAGCGAACGAAACCTACTTGGTCCTTATGGACCAGCTGTGGAATCCAGTTATTTAAACGGTCTGCCAACAATTTGGTGAATATTTTAAGATCAGAGTTTAAGAGGCTGATCGGGCGATAGCTCGCACATTCCATGGGATCCCTACCAGCTTTAGGTATAACAGTTATATAAGAGTGTAAAAAAGTGTTTGGGATGTCCTCCCCCTTCATAAAGAGATTGAGAAGGTGAGTCAAATGAGGCGACAATTCTCCCAGGAAGGTTTTATAATATAGGTAAGTAAACCCATCTGGGCCTGGGGCCTTGTGGTTTGGGAGGTCTTTAACGATCTGATGGATCTCATCCGGGGTTATTTCTCGATTAAGATCCTCCAGAGCTTCCTGGGACAGTTTTGGAAGGTGACAGTCAGCCAAATAGTCATTCATAATTGTTGTTCTATCTGGGTGGGACATTGGTAGTGACGGAGGAATAGAGTACAGGGATGTATAATATGCGTGAAAGAGTTGTGCAATTTTTGCGGGGTCATAATGAGGGGTGCCCAGAGTATCCTTTATGGCGCTAGGTGCGGAAGTTATTGTTTGGTCCCGGAGCCTTCTGGCCAGCATCGTATGCGGCTTATTGCCAAACTCATAATACTTCTGACGTGAGTATCGCAATAGCTTTTCTATTTTCCCGTGCGATATCTCTTTTAATTTAGATCTGAGATCTATTACCGCTTTCAGGCGGGTCTTAGAGGGGCGGGTGCGAAGGTGTTCCTCCGCTGCTCGGAGGTCTGTTTCACATTGACAATAAAGGTGCTGTGAGTCCTTTTTGAGCCTGGAGGAAATAGCTATGCACTCCCCTTTAATAACCGCCTTGTGGGCTTCCCATATCACTGGGAAAGATGGAGGGGTCTGAGAGTTCTCCGCAAAGTAATTCTGTATAGCCTTACAGATATATTCTCGAGAAGTGGGGTTAGTGAGTAGGGATTCATTTAATCTACAATGGGTTCTTTTTGTGGGAACATTTGTTAAATTAAGGTGTAGTTTTAAAGGAGCATGATCTGACCACGTGATACTGCCTATTTGTGCTTGTCTGAGTGTTCTAAGCGTGAGGACATTACCAAAAAAATAGTCTATTCGGCTGTGGGAATTATGAGGGTGTGAGAAAAAAGTGTATTGTCTTGCTGTCGGGTTATCAATTCTCCACAGATCAAATAGGTGGTATTTATGGATCAACTTGCGAAATCCCGTAGACAGATTTGATGACCTACTCAAGTTTGTGGATTGCGAGGGTGCTAGCATTTTATCGGCTCTATGTGAAAACACCATATTGAAGTCCCCTCCTATAATGTGAAAGACCCCCCGATCTGTCGGGAGGCGTGAAAGGACCGAGGAAACAAATCTATTCTGGTTAGAGTTTGGAGCATAGAGGTTACATAGGACTAATTTCATCCCATTCAGCGTGCCCTGGATGATCAGGTAGCGACTTGAGGGATCTGCTTCCCACTTACTCACTTGAAGCGGGCAAGTGCGAGAAATTAGTATAGCCACCCCAGCTTTCTTTTTTGTATTTGTAGCTGAAAAGGATTGAGGAAACCAATGGCGGGCAAAGTTAAAAGAACTTTTTTCGGTGAAGTGTGTCTCTTGCAGGAACACCACATCCGCCAGTGATTTTCGCATCTCCTGAAGCACCAGCCTCCTTTTAACATCGGAATTCAACCCCTTCACATTAAGGCTCATCAACATAGCCATCCCAGTACCTTAAAGTAAGCTAATGTCAGGGCTAGCGTTTGTGACTGTCGCGCGATGTGTATGGTAATCATACTCCCTGGATTCTTCCGGGACAGAGCGCCTCTACTATAGTGAATTGCATATCTGTGAGTACAACCAGAACAAAAAAGAATAAACCAAAACATACTTATGTTCTACCAAAAAATATAAACTCTCCAATTATGTACTAAGGGTATGGATTCAACCCCAACCGTCCACTACCCCACCAGCAGAGTCGACTTACTTTTATACAAAGTTAAAGATACCTCACTAACTATAACCTGCACTATAAACCAAAGTGCGAATCAATTGGTACGACTCTGCAGAAGGGTTAGTGGCGGAACTTCACCAACCGGACCAGGGATCCAAACCCCCCCTCCCCCGGGATTTTGTATACAGGAGGATGTCCCCGGGAAATGGGAAGCAGTAAAAGCAAATCAGTTGACCTCCTGAAATTCCCATATGGGATCAGAAAATGACTATAAAGTCACGGAAAAAAGCCATCAGGTAGGTCCTTCTGCTCTTGGGCCTCTAGATCGCCGTTTACGTGCCGCCGCAGCCGGCTGCCAGGTCTGAGGAAGCTGCTGTATCTGTTGGGGCAGAGTCCAGTCTGGCAGGTCCGGGACAGGAAGGTCGAATGCCCGGCAAAAAGACTCCAGATCTGCAGGGGTCCTAAGGCTGGCCGACGACTCCCCTCGCCGCGCCGACAGACTGAACGGGAACCCCCATCTATAGAGGATATTGTTAGCCTTTAGGGATGACAGTAGTGGACGGAGGGCCCTCCGTTGCTGTAGCGTCAGCCATGAAAGATCATGAAACAGTTGAATCTTAGCATCTCGGTACATTGCTTGTTTTGGCGGTCGTGCTCTGAACATTATTTCCTCTTTAAGTTAGAAGTCCACAATATGACAAATAATGTCTCTCGGGTTCCCTGTCAAATTTTTGGGGCGCAGAGCCCTATGTGCCCTGTCCATAGGAATTGGGCTATCAGGAGGGCGCTGAAGGAGTGAATTAAATATGGTCTGCAGAATTTTTGTAACGTCCTCCTTTACTTGGGCCTCCGGCACGCCTCTGACCCTTATATTATGGCGTCTACCTCTGTTGTCAAGGTCTTCAATATGACGCTGTAATTCTCTTATGGCGTCGGCTTGGGAGGAGGCATGGGACTGGAGGTGGCGAATGGTTGTTCTAGCTTCATTGTGGTCAGTCTCCAGCTGGTTTATTCTTTTAGAGACAGATATCACATCCTGTCGGACCGCCGCTATTTCAGACCTGCAGGTATCTTTTACCTCAGAAATAAGTGCTTGGAAGTCCGTTTTTGTAGGGAGCTGACGTACAAATTCCCACCAGTCTGCTGGAGGGCAAGCAGGCTGCAGATGCACGGGTTCAGCACTCAGGTTTCCCGGTGGCCCCCTCCTGGAACCCACCCCGTCAGGTGGACTCAGTGGGGTCCCAGGGGGCTCCTTATATTGTATTACAGGGACTGGGCTCTTTGGCCCTGCTTCCCCCGTTGCTTTCTGGTGCCTTTGAGGCCTTGGGGTGTAAGTCTCACTTTGTAATATTGGTGGTCCCAGTGGGGAGGAAAGGGGGGTACCTCTATGAAAGTCTGGGTCATCCCAGACAGGCTGGGAAAGTGTTGCAGACTGCCGGGTCTCACTCCTGGCCTCCCGGGCCTCCCCATATGCCTCTCCCCCGTCCCCCATCAGGCTGTCCACCATCCCACCTCCAGAGCTCCCCCAGTCCTCAGCTTCACCGCCCCAGGCTGAGCCACCGGTCTCCCCCTGCGGCTCTACAGCTAGCGCCGATGGACTCCAGCTGCTGCCGCTCTCCAGGATCCCTAGTGGGGGGAGGAGCGGCATTTCCCCCATCTCTATGCGACCGCCGGAGCTCGCCTCTAGGGAGAACGTCTGCCTCCTACCCGGTCCTGCAGTCTGTGGGCGTGCGGCCTCAGCTTGTTCCCCGCAGTCCCGGTCCCAGCCGCGAGCAGGTGAGTCGCTGTGCTGCTCCTCCGCCGCCATCTTTGCCACGAGGTCCGATCCCCTCCTGTCGGCACCTGCTGGTTCCTCCTCTCTCTTCACTCGCGCCACCGACCTCTCCAGACCCCTCACCTCCTCCTCCGTCTGCAGTGTGCTCCGGTTCCCTCCGTCCGCTGTCTCCCAAGTCTCCTGGAGCTGCAGCAGCTTGTGGGAGCAGGGGATGTGGCGCCTCCGCCATCTTAGCGTCCTCCCGGTTTTGCTCTCCTGGCAGCTCCTTTAGTAGATAGGAGTCCAGGGTGAGCGGCGCTGGGGTTCCTTGGTCCCTGGCAACTTTTAGGGGCTTTCTCTTCCCCATCCTGGGCACTCCAAGCTGATGCAAATGGGCTTATTTCACTCCCGGGTGAAGGAGCTCAGTCCCTACACGTCCTGCTCCATGAAGCTCCGGCCACGCCCCCAGGTTTAATTTTTTTAAAAAACATGCATACAATTCCAGCAGTGGCGACTAGGGCAGAGTTGCGCCAAATTTAGCAACTATTTTTAAAATGTCACAATTTATGTATCAGCCGAAAACATCTGGAATCATTAAATTTCACCCACAAGACAGAAAAAAAGACCATAGACAACAAAAAATGCAAATAGAATAACAAATTAGGTGGAAACAAAAAAGGCATAAAACAGACAAAGCTAGATGAAAGCCAAGCGTAAAGGCAATGATGAATCAAGGCCATACAGCTTAATCTGTCTGAGATGTGTGCTTGTTTGATATGTCCTGTTTAACATATACCGTATTTTAATTTTGATGTGAAAAGGCCAGGTTTTTCCACTAGTTCATTATAGTTTAGTTATATACCTTTTTAATAAAGGGAATCTGTCAGCAGATAGACCAGTATATTTTAGAGCAAGAGAGCCTGATTACAGGGATATGTCACTTATTAGGTTCTATGCTGTAGTTACATAGGTTGAAAAAGACCTAGGTCCATCTAGTTCAACCTTCCTCCACCAATTCTACATTTTGTCCCTAAGTCACTTATAACCAACAATGTTGTGTGTACTGAGGAAGTCATCCAGCCCAATTTTAAAAGCTGTTATAGTGTCTGCCATCACTACCTGTTGTGGTAGGGCATTCCACAGTCTGACTGCTCTAACTGTAAAGAACCCTTTCCTATTTAGCTGCCGGAATTGCTTTTCTTCCATTCGCAGTGTATGCCCCCTGGTCCTTTCCCCCTGGTACTGTCTTTGGAAGAAATAAGTCATGTGCCAATCCTTTATATTGACCACACATGTATTTATACATATAAATGAGATCTCCTCTGAGACGTCTGTTTTCAATTTAATGAGTGTTTTATCCACAGGAGATTATTACTGCCTGACTACATCTTTCCTGTAGTCAGTCTAGCTACTCTGTGTAACACCCCCCCCACTACTGATTGGCAGCTTGCTGACATTGCACAGTGCACACAGGAAGCTGCCAATCAGGGATGTGGGTGGGGTTTAACAGCTCAGAAATCATAGCACTGCTAAATCTACACCAGAAAAAAAGGGATTCTCTCAAAATTGCACCAAGCAACCCAGTAAGGGACACGCTGCTTGAATCTGGGTTTCAGCTCCTACATTATGCTGCTCTCAGATTCCATAGCAAAAACCTTAAGGGGAATCTGTCACCACTTGTTTGGCCTATAAGCTGCGGTAACCACCATCGGGCTCTTATATACAGCATTCTAACATGCTATATATAAGAGCCCAGGCCGCTGTGACAACATAAAAAACACTTTATAATTCTTACCTAACGGTCGCTCTGCGATGGAATAGGGCCTAATGGGTGTCTCCATTGTCCGGTGCGGGCGCCTCCCCTTTCGGCCATCTTTGTCCTCTTTCTGAAGCCTGCGTGCATGACGCGGCTACGTCATACAGACTTACTGGTCCTGCGCAGGATCGGCAAGTGTGGATGACGTAGGAACCGTCATGCACCACGGCTAGAGAAGAAGAACAAAGTTGGCCGAAAGAGGCAGCTCCGGCACCGGACAACGGAGATGCCCATTGGGCCTTATTCCACCGCAGCGTGACTGTTAGGTAAGTATTATAATATAAAGTGTTTTTTATGTTATACCACAGCCTGGGCTCTTATATACAGCATGTTAGAACGCTGTATATAAGAGCCCGGTGGTGGTGGCCGCAGCTTATAGTCCAAAAAAGTGGTGACAGGTTCCCTTTAAGACAGATCCCTTTAACAGACTGGAGGATTATCTATGTCTTTGTGTGACTTTTTGACCTCGCCGTGGGTAAACTGCTTTCTTTGGGTTAATGTTTTCAACTTATACTCTTCTATTATTAGGTGCTTGTTTCCATATGAAGATTTCTTAACCGTTATTTTATTTTTTTGGTTGGTAAATTTGTGCACTTTAAAAAAAAAAACAACTAAACTCTCATGCGGTAAAGTGATCTGGTTACTAATCTCTTGTGGTTCTGTGATATAAATTTAGTACAGTATTTTTATTTTTTGTTTATTTCAGGCTTACCAGAGAGGAGATTGAGGAAAAAGCTTTTAAAACTTTACTCGTGCTACTAACACCTATTGTTGGTAGATATATAAAACGTAAGAGACTTTTTCATGCCAGCAGAGAAGAGATGCCATGGAGAGCTCAAATGAATCTACTTTTGGCACTAACGCACTTCAGCTTGTTTAAGAAAAAGCTTAGTCAGCTGTGCGGTGCAGAACTGGCGAGTGAGCAAGGCATTAACAGGTAAACCGACGACAACACGCGAGCAGCTTCACAAATAATGTCTCTCATTAGCATTCTTCCACATCTTGAGCTGGAGACAAATGACCGGTAGAAGATCCTGTAGTAATGAAGAGGCACGGTGGCCCCTGTTCTCAAGTTTACCAACTTAAATGTTATGTTGCCTTGTTAGTTCCTTTAATGCTGCAAGAACAAATTGCCGTTGTATGACCTTTACTATTTCCTTGTTGTTGCTGTCTGTTAATGGGCACAAACACAGATCACGATATCCGTTATTCTGTAGGATTGCTGTACCTTTTTGCACAGCCTCTAAGCCGAAGGGCTGTTAGATGTGCTTATTTCACAAATGTGTATGCAGCCATTGACCCATTCTCCCGTATTATGTACTGTAGCACTTGCGTCTTTTCTCTTCTGTGGCATGCCTATGCTATTCATTTTTATTAATCCTGTCCTGAAAGTGGATATATCAGCTTAATAAGTTGCCGGAGGCAAGGGCAGCATCTCACCGCTACTGGTCTGTACGCCGAATAGCTAAAACGGCACAAAAAGATGTTGAAACAATGAACTGGATGCATAAGGGTATGTGCACACGATCAGGACCGGCTGCGTCCTGGACACGGCTGGTCCTGACCTTCAGGGCTGCGAGTCTCCTCCGGAGGAGACTTCGGCGCTCGTACCTACGATCCGGGCTTGGGCAGTTATGGTCTCTTACTGTGTTCTTCCTGCAGAGAATTGACATGCTGCGACTCGGACAGCCACACTGCAGGTCAGTTTTCGCTGCAGGAAAAACAAGCATAGTGGGCATTGAATTTCTAGAAATCCCATCCACTTTGCTTGTTCTGTACATCGCAGCATTTTGGATGGAGAGAAAACACACTGCGTCCAAAACGCTGTGAACCCTGATCATGGGCACACAGCCTAAAGGGGCAGATTCATCAAAGTGCTTACAGCAGAAATCTGGTGCAACCATCTTAATAACTTGTCAGTTGCACAAAAATATTACGACTTTTGGCATTTACACGTCAGTCCTGACCATCTATGCCAATATTGGCATTGACGTTAGCGTAGCAGGCCGTGGTAACCCCCACCCATCCAATTCATCATAAGCTATAGCCACCATTAATGGGGTTGTCCAGTCTAAATCTATAAGTCTGCAGTCAGTCCATATGACTGCAGACTTATGAGTTTGCTGAGAGCATCCGCCAGTTTCAGAACTGGGAATGGTAGTCACGTAGCCACAAGTATGTGATATGCATACTTCAGGCCACATTCCAACTATATGATCTACCACACGACAACTGCTGGAACTGACAAACATGGCGGAATCTTAACAGTGTGTATATTACACAGTGTTAGGATTTACCATATTAGACTACCTTTGTAATTTTATACCTGCCAAGAAAACCCCTTTGTTGTTCATATATTTAGCTAGATTTTAGTAGTGGGGGAATACGATGGCATACACGCCTCTAAGCTTGAGACTACTGATCTACAGTGCAGACTTGTAAAGGTTTATTCTGATGATCTACCAACCAAATGAACATAATTGAAAGGGACAGTGGCAATTCTTGTATAGCTACAGTACCTCTCTATCAAAATCAGTGGGAGTTACTCAGGCCCAGAGATTTCCCTCTTAGGCTATTACAACATTGATTACATTTATGGGAAAGTTGGCATCTGAACCTTTCTTTCTTTGCCACAGTGCAGTCAATTCTCTATATTTTAATATACATGAAACATTTTATCAGTGCCACTTTAGCATTCTAACTGCAGAGAATTTTCATGGTAATATCCAGGCTTACATTGCAAATGAATTGTACCTTGCTACTTGTACACCCCTCACTGTGCCATGTTCCGAGTGGCACTAATGGCCCTTGAGTGGACAAGTTTGCACATTTTAATAATTCATTCTTTGCACATTTCTTGCTGTTTTAATTTAAGCCTCTGGTTATTCAGTATTTGTTATATCTTACACAACATTGGCCAGTAAAAATCACCTAGAAATTTTATAAAGCTATTTTTTTTTTGCCTGAATTTAGTGATCAATATAAAAACTGGAAAATAAATCTGAACTTAAGTTTACAATTCTTGTTATTTAATAAGATTTAATTTTAATGAATACTCTAGGGGTAGAGATCAAACTGTTAATGTTCATTTATATGTAAATCTTTTAATCATGTGTATGAAATTAAGAAGACCCTGGCACAGGGACAAACAGGGGTTTTAGCTTCGAATGGAAATGAGGAAATAACATTACTGCTGTATATGCCACAGATGTAACAAGCATTATTGATAGTGTTCGTACATCAAATATTAGCACATATTATTACCCCCACATGTGTCATCCTATGGATACATTCTCAGTGCGGACCATCATATATTATGTGGATGGCAGGATATCTTACTCATAATTCATCTCATGATTTGACAACAACACATATCCTTGATAAATTGCAATAATTTCAATAACAAGTGTTTTCAGAGCTTCACAAGCCAGCGTTGTTACCCATATACCCAAGACATGAGCACGCCGTTATGAAAATAAATCGTTAGCTTTATTAAAGCTATCATTTGTACAGTATTGATGCGATCCATATTACAGCGAGCCTGGAAACTGAGGTTCAGGTGGTCAGCTGGGGTCTTCTGAATTATCAAAATTAATGAAACAACACTGTGGGTTTATCATTATTTAATATAAAATAATTTATTTTTCTTTTAAGATAGGAATTAGGGCTTGTTCACACACACACTGGGTGTCATGGTTCAGATGCGCAGAGTATCTTGTGTTGTTATGTTCTGCCATGCTCTCCTGCAGAGTCGGTACTTGCTGATCCATCGTGCAGAGCTTTTTGCAGGTTTGCATGCTCTGCTATCTGTCTTGAACACCTATGGATGGGTTGTCTCTCACCTCTGGGTTTGCTGGTCCTGGGAGGTGCCTATGCAGATGCTCCTTGTTCCTGGTGATTGCTCGCCCGGAATGTCGCCAGTCGTACTTCCTGTTGACAGTAGTGCTCCCATTGTGTTTAGTGATCTGATCTTCGCTCTCAACTCTGGACTGTTGTTTACTCTTCTCTGCCTGTCTCTTGTTTTTGTCGTTACCGCCTGGCTTCTGACGTCGGATCTCCTCCTGACCACGTCCCCACCTGCTCCCTGTATCCTGTACGTAATCTTCTAGAATCCTGACCCTCGGTTTGTGTCTTCACATAGTCTCTGACTGCTCCCAGAGTCCTGTGTGCTACCTCATGGCATCTGACCTCGGCTTGTCTGACTACCTCTGCATTCACATTCACACAAGTAGTGTCTAGTGCCACCTTGTGATGGACATCACACTGGGAGTTTTTTTCTGAAACTTTTTCAAGGGTAAAAAAACATTGCTGTTTACAGTGCCAACAAAGTGAGTGAGATTTTTTAAATCCTTCTTATTTTTTACTTGTAGATTTAAAGGAGTTTTCCCATCTCCAAGATCCTATCCCAATATGTAGTAGGTGTATTAATAATAATATTAGCAAATACCTCCAATTAGAAATGTAGTATAGTTCTTCTAATTTGCTATGTTGCTTACCTCATATTCAGGGCATTGCAGGACTATAGTGTAATGCTCAAGGCCAGTGTAGAGGCAGCGAGTGGGATTAGTGGACCTACTGGATCACAGGAGGGACCCGGGCTTACCTCTTAGTGCTAAGGGATTAGCTAAGAACCCACCTCAAGGCGGACACCAGGTACCAGTCCCAGGGCAGTTATAGGAGCCACAATAACCACATGTTGCTACCCATTAGACAGCATCCTACGCATATACAGAACCACTAGTAACCCCTAAAGGAAATTACTCAGATGCCATAACATCAATAAAACCAATTTTTATTAAATATTTAATCATAAAACAAATAATGACAATATTCGCTCAGCAAAAAGTAGTGCAATGTAAAATCACAAGTGTATCCCTCCTAACAGGGGGAGGGATTGGTGCAGGCACACCAGTGCTACCGGAACAGGTTAGGCAAGTTTGTTACCAAAAAATGGCATTTAACCAGAAAAATATGTAACCCATATCACAGGCTATAATTTATCTTTGGTGATGAGCCCATCACCACAATATAAGCCAAAGAGGGATCAATTTTTTCCATACAGGAGTGAGAATAATTTGACCCACCTGGGTTGCAGGGAAAAGGCTATAAGTTATTTTACCAATAATACAGTAACATGTTCCAATTAGGAACACCCAAAGTTTTGCCTCCCCACATCAAATAACTCTTTAGCTATAATTAACCACAGGTAATGGACCCCTCATCATGAAATGGTTCAAAAGGTCAGCCCTCTAGTATAGCAGAGTCTGTATTTCAATCCTACCTGAGCTGTATGAAATATACTGTAAAGGAAAAACCTCATGCATAGCAAGAGAGCCCTATTCCAAACGTGAACATCCAGAAAGGGCTCCTTTGCAGAGAGGCAGCAATAATTTCTAACCAGATCCTTATGCTCAGGTATTTTGATCCAAACAATGCATTCAAAACAAATTATGGGCCGATCTGACCAAAATTATATTATGACATGTATAGCAACACACATAGTAATGATTGAAGTCACAAACCTGACCAGTATAAGCACCGATGCGCCCGCAACCACCACGCCTCGACGCGTTTCACCTTCTGCTTCTTCGGGAGGCAGGTGTACATAACGTGGCGACAGGACGTATATATATACTTAGCCAAATCTATGTAATCCTCTGCAGGTGTCTGGGGATCCAAACGCTAAAGCACATGTAATTTTCGGCGCGGGCGCCGCCATGACAGGGGGATATGTCTTAATCAGCCCGGTGTTAGTTCCGGTCATGTCAGGAGGCCGCCCACCGCCATGGCAACACTATGCCACGGCCACCGCGCATGCGCGGCCACCCGACTGGTGACCGTATGAAACACTGAGAATCCACCGCCTGGAATTGCCACGCACAACATGTGCAGCGTTACAGATCAAAACAGGCTTTTTTCGCACAAGAATAACTAATTATAACAAGGTGGGAGTCACAATGCATATGTACCTCTGCAAATTAAAGCAGCAAGTGTTTACTCATATAAATAGCTCATAATGTGAGACAGAAAAAACAATGTTATAAATTTAAGTAGTGCCATGAGCATTTTTCACGGAGATATGACCACATTAAGCGGCACAGGATCACTTGGTATGCCTAAAAAGACATACTTCAAGTATATACAGCGCTGCAGATTAGAAAAATGCAGCAAATATCTTACACATACAGATGACAGGGCAGTTATAGGCTGAGAGGCATTTCCGGTAAATGGCACACTGACCCTTTAAAAGGAGGGCTGGTGTGAATGCGCGCGTCTTAGGTGCACTCCCGGGAACCCTGTGTGGCATATACAGGACCCGGGAGGAGAAGGAGGCAGCAGCACACATGGATGGCCCGGAGGGGGGGGGGGTGAGTAAGTCGACGTTTCTGCAGAGACGCCGGCGCTACACTTACATATCCATGGTTATGACCACGCATATAGTCACAGTTAAATAGTTCCTAGAGGTCATAACCATCATAACCATGGATACATAAGGTCCTGCAATGTCCTGAACATAAGGTAAGTGACATAGTGAATCAGGAGAACTATACTACATTTCTAATTGGAGGTATTTGCTAATATTATTATTACACCCACTACATATTGGGATAGGATCTTGGAGATGGGAATACACTTTTACATCATCAAAGCTTTTCATCAAACCTACAGTGTGTCAATTCTTTCAGCGCTTTTCATCCATTCAAGTGAATCAGAAAAAGCATCAAGAATGAATATAAAACACTTAATAAGTGCCCATATTTTTGCAGCGTTTTTCCTACCAGCACTCCAGTTTTTGGTGCAGAAATGTTTGCAGCAAATATTCAAGGTGTGCATGTATGGACAAAAAGTTTGGGACACAGCTCTTAAAGGAAACTTGACAGCTGATACGAGGTGCTGCTGCTAAGTCTTTTAGCTTTGTGATCTTTTTTTTCTTTCTATGGTAACGAATGTTACATCACATGAAAGCCTTATGTGTCTAATATATGTTTTCAAAATTTTATGTTTGTTACTTATGGCAACAGTGTTCTACACAAGCGGGAAAACAAAATGGCAGAGTCTAATGTTATCGTCACAGCAACTGAGAGCAGAGGAGTGATAAAATACTTGTTTCTGTAAGGAAAGTCCACGAAGGCTATTCATGGTGATATGTCGCGGACATTGGGGGATCAATGCCCTTCATATTGCACAGTTAGGAACTGGGTTGCCAAATTTAAAACATGCCACTTCAGCACCAGTGATGAGGAACGTCCTGGACGACCAAGAGTGGTTATTGTTCCAGAGATCGTCAATGCTGTGCACAATCTCATACTGGAGAATAGACGAATTTCAGCTAAAGCAATAGCAGACATCATGGGGATTTCCCATGAACGTGTTTGTGTCATTATCCATGAACATTTAGACATGAGGAAGCGATCTGCAAAGTGGGTCCCCAAATGTTTGACAACAGATCAGATAAGCAGCGAGTGAAAACTTCCCGATCCATTTGTCAGCGTTTCCGGACTGATAAGAAGTTCCTGGATCGACTGGTCACTATGGGTGAAACCTGGATTTTTTTTTTTTGATGACTCTGAAAACAAGGAGCAGTAAAAAGAGTGGAGGCACAGTGGATCTCATCGTCCAAAGAAGTTCAAGGTGCAATAATCAGCCATTAAGGTGATGGCGTCTGTGTTCCTGCAAGACAATGCCTCCGCTCACTCTGCACAAGCGACCAGAGCTGGACTTCCAGCTGGTTGACCAACCACCTTATTCACCAGATCTAGCTCCCTCCGACTATCATTTGTTTCCAAACCTGAAAAACAACTCAAGGGTATCAAATTTCACAACATTTCTGATGCCATGGCTGGTTTGAGGCACAACCGAAATCCTTCTTTTTGTTAGGCTTAAGCAGGCTTTACACGCAACGACATAGCTAACGAGATGTCGTTGGGGTCACGGAATTCGTGATGCACATCCGGCCTCGTTATCGACGTTGTTGCGTGTGAAACGCAGGAACGACAGTTAACGATCAAAATTACTTACCTAATCATTGATCGTTGACACGTTGTTCCTTTCCTGAATATCGTTGCTGCTGCAGGTACGATGCTGTTCTTCGTTCCTGCGGCAGCACACATCGCTATGTGTAACACCACAGGAATGAAGAACAACATCGTACCTGCGGCCGCCCGCAATGAGGAAGGAAGGAGTTAAGCGGGATGTTCGGCCCACTCATCTCCGCCCCTCCACTTCTATTGGGCAGCCGCTTAGTGACGCCGCTGTGACGCCAAACGAACCGCCCCCTTAGAAAGGAGGCGGTTCGCCGGCCACAGCAACGTAGCTAGGCATGTAAGTATGTGTGACAGGTGTTAGCGATGTTGTACGCCACGGGCAGCGATTTGCCCGTGACGCACAACCGACGGGGGCAGCTGCTATTCACCAGCGACATCACTAGCGATGTTGCTGTGTGTAAAGCCCGCTTTACAGAGCTTGCAATACCGATGTAAGAAGTATGTTGACATCAGTAGAGAGTATGTGGAATAAATGTTAAGTTTCATCATCCTATATCATTTATTTCTGGGTAAAGCCAAAGACTTAACAGCAACCCTTCATACGTGTTGCGCGATCCTCGGTCAGCTTTTATCAGACTCTAGCTGCACAATTTCAGCCTTTTATCATTGAATTCAGATTTTTTATTCAGTCTCATTGTCACAGGTGTATAATATCCAGCCATGCAGTCTGCCTTTACTAGCCTTTACAAATTGTCTCTTCAGGGAGGAAGAAGACGAACTCTAGTGCCACCTATTGAGGGTAGCAATCCTAAAAGTCAAAAGTGACCCTTTAACGAGCCTTGTCATATTACTTAGGGGTACTTTACACGCTGTGACATCACTATCATCGGCTAGCGATGTCCAGCGCTATAGCACCCTCCCCCGTCGCACATGCGATATGTGGTGATTGCTGCCGTATCGAACATTATCGCTACGGCAGCTTCACACGCACTTACCTGCTCGGCAACGTCGCTGTGACTGCCGAACAATCCCACCTTCAAGGGGGAGGTGCGTTCGGCGTCACAGCGACGTCACCGCGACGTCACTAATCGGCCGCCCAATAGAAGCGGAGGGACGGAGATGAGTGGGACGTAACATCCCGCCCACCTTCTCCCTTCCTCATTTCCGGTGAACGCAGGTAAGGAGATGTTTGTCGCTCCTGCGGCTTCACACACAGTGATGTGTGGAGCTGCAGGAGTGACAAACAACATCGTACCTGCGGTCGAACCGACTTTATTGAAATGAACAACGTTACACAGATCAGCGAGATTGTACGCTTCTGTGCTCGTTCATTGTTCAATCTAGGATTTACACGTTGCGATGTCGCTACCGGCTCCAGATGTGCGTCACTAACGACGTGAGCCCGACGATATAGTGGTAGCGATGTCGCAACGTGTAAAGTACCCCTTAGGATTTATGTCAGATCAGAACCTCAATTTGAAGACACGGTGTTTGGGGATGGTTGTCCCTCATCAGAGCAAAGTATGGAATCTGATCTTGCTGTATGGGAGGCTAAAACCTGCTTTACACGTTGCAATTTCGCATACGATATCGTATGTGATTTGCAACGCCCCCATCGTATGTGTGGCACGTTCAATTTGTTGAATGTGCCACACAAACGATTAACCCTCGTCACACATACCTTCCATACGACCTCGATGTGGGCGGCGAACGTCCACTTCCTGGAGTGGGAGGGACGTTCGGCATCCTAAAACCTAAAAGTTCAAATCACCCCCCTTTCACCCCATTGAAAATTAAAGGGTTAAAAAATAAATAAATATACACATATTTGGTATCGCCGCGTTCAGAAATGCCCGATCTATCAAAATATAAAATCAATTAATCTGGTAAATGGCGTAGTGGCAAAAAAATTCCAAATGCCAAAATTACGTTTTTTGGTCGCCGCATGTTTTATGCAAAACGCAATAACAGGCGATCAAAATGTAGCATCTACGCAAAAATGGTACCATTAAAAATGTTAGCTCGAGACGCAAAAAAGCCGTCACTGAGCCATAGATCCCGAATAATGAGAACGCTACGTGTTTTGGAAAATGGCGCAAAACGTGCACCACTTTTATTGGACAAACTTGTGATTTTTTTTTTAACCCCTTAGATACAAGTAAACCTATACATGTTTGGTGTCTACAAACTCGCACCGACCTGAGGCATCACATAGATACATCAGTTTTACCATATAGTGAACACGGTGAATAAAACATCCCAAAAACTATTGTGCGATCACACTTTTTTTGCAGCTTTTCCACACTTGGAATTTTTTTGCTGTTTTCCAGTACACTATATTGAAAACCTATGGTTTCATTTAAAAGTACAACTCGTCCCACAAAAAACAAGCCCTCATATGGCAAGATTGACAGAAAAATAAAAAAGTTACAGCTCTCGGAAGAAGGGGAGCAAAAAACACAAACGGAAAAACGGAAAGTGCCCGGGGGCTGAAGAGGTTAAAGGGTCACTTTTGACTTTTAGGATTGCTATCCCATCTTTTTTCTTGGCATTTTTTTTTCTTCCATTTTTGTATTATTTTCCCTTGCATTTTTGTATAAATAGTATTTTATGCACATTACTTATAGTATCCCATAAGAAAACTCAGAAGCAGAGTGGGAGAGATGATGAAAAAAAAATTGCTACAGCGAATTCAACTGAATATAATGTGTGTGGGCATTTACATATGAGTGTGTGTCCCTATTTATTTAAACATGTTGATTGCCTAGATTTTTCTATAATCCAGCATGTCAAAAGACCCAAGGATTCAGGATTATTCATAATTCACTGTAGACAGATATTGTGAACTTTATGGTAATACTTCTTTAATTAAAATGAGTGTCTTCCTTTGAATACTAGTTTATTTTTCAATACTGAAATTATATATTAGAAGAATATAATTAATGGAGATAAATCTTCCTTTTTTCTAAGAGAGGTACAAATTACTTAAATTACTTTCATTATCCAATTCTGTATTTCTGCAATCATCAGTATGGGAAGCTTAATGCATATGGATCTATATAACTGAAATCATTGGGAGCTGTATATGTCTTGGCACTTCCAATGAAAATGTGAGTGGATCCCAAGTGTAATACTGACTTTACAGCTTCTTTTCAACTTACAACTTTCTTGTGCGAGTGCAATCCGATAAAACATCGGCTCGCACTCGCTTCAGTGTTAATCAATGAGGCAGTGTCCTCTTTCTTTTTATTTCTCGACACGAATCGTGCTCTCGGTGCAATCACAGCATGCTGCGTTTTGCAGCGAGTCTGGGCTCACTCACCCCCATACAAGCCTATGGGAGATTGTGAAACATTGCACTGCACTCGCATGTTATGCGACTGCAGTGCTATATTTACAGAGACAGACAGCGGAGGAGATGGGGAGAAAGTGCTCCCTCCCTCTTGTCCGAGGCTGTAATACGATCGCAAGATCGCATCACAGTTGCAGGACCCTCGGCTGATGCACTCAGCAGAGGGTCATTAGTATATCGCTTCCAATGCTCTCGCATCGGAAACGGTACGCAAGTGGAAAAGAACCATAAAGGGAACCTGTCAGCAGGTATTACTGCAACAAACCAAACCCATCTATGTTACGTCACTGTAATCCGGAATCAATCCACACTGTCAGTTTCGTAATCCTTCTTTATGTTCCAAAGTAATCCTTTATTCAATGTTTATGCACATGAGCTGCAAGTGCACAGGCACTTACAACTCTCCGTCCTGTTTCCAATTTTCCCTGCTTGTCACTATTTTTTGCTCCCTGATTGACAGGTCACTTTTGTCTGAGTTACCTGCCTTCCTACCGGAAATCTTACGCAGGCACCATTACTCGAGGCTGCAGTGCATGCACAGTAAAGTCCTGATGACGTAACAAGATCTGTACTTTGGATCTGTGCTTTCTCCGCCCCATCTGATAAGACGTCCCACATGGGGAGTAAAGGTGCATGCACTGAATTTCCGGTGGAGAAACTAAAGAAAATGGTTCTGCACTCGAAGTAGTCGAGGTGCGCGTGAAATGGGGTAACCCAAGAATCACAACTTAATAATTCACTGCACTGTCTAAAAGTTCATGCAATAGTGGAATTTATTTGTGGTATATACAAAAAAATTTTTTCTGGTGATAGGCGACATGTCACTAGGGACGTTTCGACCCATCCAGGTCTTTTTCAAAAAGTCGCTGTGAGAAAAATTCCAGGATCAAGGAAGTGCTGATGTGCTGACGCCTGTATGGCATGTGTTCGTGGGAGGAGGCAGGTCACTCAGACAAGAGAGACCTGTCAATCAGGGAGAAAAGAGTGGTGCCAGGCGGTGAAAGTTGGAGAGAGGACCGAGCGCTGTAAATGCAGTGCGCTCCCGACACATGCGGCACAATAGCAAAAAAAATGAAATAGAATGTGAAGAAGGCTTATAAAAGTAAGGTATGGATTGATTCTATCTTAAGCCTGCTTTACACCTTAGGATCCAGCATACGATATCGTATGCGATTTGCAACGCCCGCATCGTATGTGCGGCATGTTCAATTTGTTGAATGTGCCGCAAAAACGGTTAACCCCCGTCACACGTACTTACCCGTTCATACGACCTCGCTGTGGGCGGGAAACGTCCACTTCCTGGAGTGGGAGGGACGTTCGGCGTCACAGCGACGTCACGCGACAGCCGGCCAATAGAAGCGGAGGGGCGGAGCTGAGCAGGACGTAAACATCCAGCCCACCTCCTTCCTTCCGCATTGCTGGCCGGGAGCCGTAGGACACAGGTAAGATCTGTTCATCGTTCCCGGGGTGTCACACACTGCGATGTGTGCTACCACGGGTACGATGAACAATCTGACGTTCAATTCTAGAGAAATGAACGATGTGCGTGCGATGAACGTTTTACCGTTCAATCGCAATCGCACGTAGCTGTTACACACTACAATGTACTTTACGATGCCGGATGTGCGTCACTTACGACGTGACCCCGCCGATACATTATAAGATACATTGCAGCGTGTAAAGCGGGCTTTACAGCGACCTAACAGATGGGTTGTGTTTGTGGCAGTAATACATGCTGACAGGTTCTCTTTAATACAGCCAGAAGTTAAAATATTCTTTTTTTTTTTTTGTTTTCCCAAAGATACACTTGAACAAAGCGATATTTTGTCTTCTGACCAGAAGCTCTCCTTTTTTACTACTTTGTACAGAGCTACGTAAGCTGTAACTTACTTGAGACTCTCATACTTCTTGCTTTAGTCTGTACTTGTATATGAAATACATTTCTTTACAAAAATGCACTTTTTGCCTGACACAACCAATACTAACCGCACAGAAAAAGCAGATTTGCACATCGGTTCCACCACTATTATTAGGACATTTATTAGAAAATAGTCTTCTTGTTTTCCTCATCTCTCCAGGGAACTCGGCATGAATCTTCTCAAACCGCCGTTAAACCAATTACTTTGGTCAGATTGAAATTTTTCTCGTTGCTATTACATTTGTTACGAGAGCTCAAGTTATTGATCTACTTTTTATGAGAAATCAAAAAGAGCTGGCAAAATTTTCACTTGACAAAAGCTTTCTCCCCAAGGTGTTTGCGATAATGTAGATGAGAATTCTGTAAAATGGGATTGTGTCGATTATTCACAAAGCTGACGGTAAAGCTGCATAGTTCAAAATGAATATTTTTTATTATACAGTATGATTCAAATGAGGATACCTAATCAGTGTTGGCCAGATTAGCCTAAAGTAAATAACGTTAAATCATTGCTAATGCTTTCATTTCATATCAAGCTAATACTGTTAAGATTCTGATAAATCACAGTAATGTCAATTAGGGCTCATTCACATGACCGTTCTGTTTTTGCGGTCCGCAAAACATGGTCCCATTTTTTCGCGGATGCATCCGTGTGGCATCCATGTGACATCCGTTCCGTATATGGGCCGTGTGTCATCCATGTGCCTTCGTTTTTTTTTGCGGACCGCAAAACACGGAAGCAGCTTGATAGATAGATAGATAGATAGAGGGCTAGGTAGAGAGACAGCGATAGAGAGATAGATAGAGAGATAGAGGAATCAATGGAGGGATGGATAGACAGATAGCAAGAGGGATAGATAGATAATAGATGAGAAAGACATATAATGTCCCACTCCCCAGCATTTTGTAATCTTGCACCCTTTAGTGCCTTTTATGTGGCACTAAAGGGTGCTTAGCCTTGTATTTAGCCAAAAAAAATGTTTTTAAAAAACGACGTTGGGTCCCACCTATTTTTTGTAGCCAGCTCGAGTAACGCAAATGGCTGCAGACCACAGCTGGCAACTTCACCTTGGCTGGTAATCCAAAACAGAGGGCACCCCACACTGTTATTTTAAATTAAAACAAAAAACGTGGGGTCCCCCCCAAATTGGATCACCAGCCAAGGTAAAGCGGTGAGCTGTGGTCTGGTATTCTCAGACTAGGGAGGTCCACGGTTCTTGGACCCTCCCCAGCCTAAGAATAGCAGGCAGCAGCCACCCCAGAAGTGGCGCATCCATTAGATGTGCCAATCCTGGTGCTTTGCCCCGGCTTATCTGGATGCCTTGGTGCGGTGGCAAACGGGGTGATATGATATATGGGATTGATACCAGATGCGTAATGTCACCTAGCATCAAGCCCTGGGGTTATGATGTCACGGTGTCTATCAGATACTCGTCATCAGTAACCCAGTCAGTAATTAAAAAAAATAAACAACAAACAAATTTTTATTTGAAAAAAACACACCCCAAAACATTGCCTCTTTCAACAATTTATAGAAAAGAAAAAAAAAATCCGGGTCCGGCGTAATCCAATATGGGGGTCCTACGACGATCAATACTCACTGTCCCAGTCAATGAAGAACAGAATGTTTCCCATTGGCTGGGAGAGCAGTGCAGTGACCTGAGCTAATATCATGAGGTCAGCCCAGGTCACTACAGTGCATGACCAGCGCTGGCTTCCGGAGGTTAGCGAGGTACATTACCTGCGGAGATGGAAGCCACTGCACTCCTGACGTCACCGCTGGTGACTGTGTTCAATGACTGCCGCATTCTCAAATCACCTCTCGCGAGCGGTCCGTGACATCACCGCTAGTCACAGTCTCGGGCCCGCCCGCAAGAGGAGATGTGAGAACACGTCGGTAAGTGACAAGCGCGGACGTCAAGAGGGCAGGAGTTCATCACCGCATATAATAAACTTTACTAACCTTCTGACAGCAGCGCTCACCATCCCCTCGGCTGCTCGCACTGCAGTGCGGGCATATGCTGATACATTGCAGTGCCGGCATATGCTGACATTGCAGTGTGGGCATATCCAGACACATTGCAGTACCGGCATATGCTGACACACTGCAGTGTGGGCATATGCGGACACACTGCAGTGCGGGCACCCGCGGGGCTGGCAGGGAGCAGGACACAGACTGCACGGGCACCCGACAGAGATCACACGGAAGTGCTTCCATGTGGCTTCCGGGGATTTTGCGGACCCATTGACTTGTATTGAGTCACGGTCCATTATTACGAAACAGAATAGGACATGTTCCATAATAACGGAACGGACATCCGGGCATCCGATGTGTTTTTTTGTAGGATCGGATGCACACGGAAGTGCTACCGTGTACCATTCGATCTTATACAAAAGACATTGAAAAGGTGGTCCTGTCCGTGGGTCCGCAAAAAAACAGGAACTGAACAGGACAAACGGAACGGTCATGTGAATGAGCCCTTACTCTAATATCTCATATAAACATTCCATAAGGTCTGAAGATTACTCTTTTTTAGCCATTCTCACATGTAAAATGCAGGTTTGTAAAGTATACAGTCCACAGGCAGCTGAGTACAGAAATTTTGGGAGTAAACTGTAAATGGCTGCAATAAAGGCCTGACAAAGCATCTCAAGGAAGGAAGCTGAGTATTTGGTGGTGTCCATGGTTTACAGGCTTCTGGCAGTATTAAAAAATGAATCTCTATATAAATCTTATTTATAATTATTTTTTTTGTGAAATTACTTATGTGCCTGTGAAAATGGAGGAATTGTGTCCAAAAAAGGCTGTAATTTCTAAATGGTCAATGCAATATTTTTATTTTTATTGAATTAAGTCGGAAGTCTGAAATTCAATCACATATTGAAGGGGTTCTTTGTTTTCAGAAAAAAACCCCTGTTCTCAGATGCAATTTGTTTTAAAAAGACAAAGTGTGCTTTACTCACCCTCCCTGAGTCCAGCGCTGAGTCGTTGCTGCTGCTCCTAATGTCTATTATTGACTACAGCACTGACGTCACAACAGTATCAATGCAGCCAATAACTGAACTCAGTGGCTCTGAATGGCTCACACCATCTACAAAGGTAGAGCAATTTAGATCACTGATTGGCTGCAGCGCTGTTAATGTGACATCAGCACTGTAGACAATAACAAACATCATGAGTGACAGTGAAGGGTGAGCACTGGACCCAGGGCGGGTGAGTAAAGCTACATCCAGTGACATGTTCTTATGCTGTCCATTATTTTTTTCAGTCATCACATGGACGCACAGATCCATTCACACATCTTTGTTTTAGATACAGAACTGTGTGACTTGTTCATTAGACCCAGAGCACGTCCTATTCTCATCCACTGATGAGATTGATCAGATTCTGACATTAAATTCTATAAGGCTATGTTTAAAACAGAGGAAACACGGAGGACATACTTCATAGTTTTGTGTTTCATCCTTATTTTATCTGTTTTTAATTGATTCCTTGTTAAAGGGAATCTATCAGCAAGTTTTTGCTACCTCATATGAGAGCAGCGTGATGTAGGCAAGAGGCCCTGAGTTTAACCATGTATTGCTTATGCTGGTTTCACATCAGCGGTATTCTGCCGCACTGCCGTATCCGGGATCCGACACAAGTACAGTACAGTTCAATACAATTTACAGGCATCGCGGCAAGCTCCGGTCACATGCTGTCACATGCTCTGGTCACATGACCGCATGTGACCGGAGCTTGCCAGTGAACTGCATTGAACTGTACTGCACTTGTGCTGGACCCAGCAGTGCGGCAGAATACCGCTAATGTGAAACCAGCGTAAAATTACTGTGTGCAGCTGTTCTGACACAGTGAAAGATTTGAGATTTTGCATGTAGCTCCAAGAGCTGCCCCCACCCACACCAGGCTTTCATTGTACATTTCCATAGACAGAAGCTGCTAATCACAGAAGGCAACGGAGTCATACTAGAGCTCAAGTGCTGCTGAGACCCACTAATGATAAAGATAAGAGGCTTAAACTAACTTTGCAGGTAAACAAAAAAAGACTGACATAAGAAACACAGGGCTGAATTCTCTGTTTTAATTTTTTACAGCCTGCTGTCTTCAGAAACCTGCTCACAGAGTCCCTTTAAGAGTCAAAGATAATCATAAGTTTGCATATAGAAAAAACAAAAAATATGACTAAGGGGTTACTCTAGAAACACGCAAATCTGGACTATCATGACATTTTTTAATGTATCTCTGTATGTGAAAATAGAAAAAGAAATTTTTTACGATGTTGAAATAAAAAACGAGTTTTGGTTTTTTTTATGTGCTAGACTTACTACTTTTTTCTACTTATACGATTGCATAGTCTACCTGCTTAAAGTAGATGTGGAAAAAATGCAGTAATGCAACACAGAGGCAATTCGGATGAAACAGGAGAATAAAATGGTCCATGTTACATGTAAATATAGACATGAATGTAGCCAAAATTACAGTCTGGGTTTGTTAAAACAAATTATGTCTAGGGACAAGGGTTTTCTGAAAATGGTTTACTTTACATTATACATGTATATAGAG
The DNA here is from genome assembly GCF_048569485.1 of Anomaloglossus baeobatrachus. Taxonomy (NCBI): domain Eukaryota; kingdom Metazoa; phylum Chordata; class Amphibia; order Anura; family Aromobatidae; genus Anomaloglossus; species Anomaloglossus baeobatrachus. The sequence continues at coordinate 233,610,368 of NC_134356.1, forward strand.
GCTAATTTATGAAACTTCTAAAAAATATTTCAGGCCCCAATTGCATATTTTGCCATAACATGTTTGTGGTTCCTTAAGGATGTCTATGGTTCTACAAATGAAGTACAGTGGTACCTTGCTTAACGAGAACAATCCGTTCTGGGACTGTGCTTGTTAAACAAGGTACTCGTTCAGCAAAGCAAGATTTCCCATAGGAAATCATTGCAGTGCTGACGATCCGTTCCACAACGGGTTAAATGTCCCATCCTGGTCCCCTATTCTGTCATTCCACACATGCACAAACACACACACGTACAAACACACACAAACTCACACAAACACACATGCACGCATGCACACGCACATATTACATGCTCACCTTACCTTCCGTTCCATCGCCGGTCTCCTGGGACTTGCTGTTCACCAGTACGGGGCCGTGCTGTGTATCGCGTTTCCATAACGACGAGGCAGGAACTTCCCGGCTAGAGCGCTGACGTCACAGCAGAGCTGCTTGCCTCTGATTGGCCAGCGCTCTGCCATTCAGCAGCGGTGACAGGAAGTTCCTCTCTCGTCGCTGTGGAGGCAGAATCACAGCGTGGAACGGAGTGGAGCGGCGCACTACAGCACCCAGGAGGCCGGCGATGAAACGTAAGGTACACTATGTTATATGCTCACCTTACCTTCCGTTCCATCGCCGGCCTCCTGGGTCTTGTAGTTCGCCGCGAGCACGTCGCGATGTACCCGGGAACTACAAGAACCATGAGACCACCGGTGGAACGGAAGGTAAGGTGAGCATAATACTGTATGTGCGTGCGTGTGTGTGTGTGTGTGTTTGTGTGTGTTTGTGCGTACATGTGTGTGCTTGTGTGGACTGCACGTGCGGGTCAGAGTGTGGTGGATGGACGGAACCGGAAGTGTGTGGGGTGAGAATTTCGCTCGTATAGCAAAGCTTTCTCGTAAAGTGGGTTACAAATTTACAGAAAGCTTTGCTTGTATAGCGAAATTCTCGTTATGTGGGTTACTCGTTAAGCGAGGTACCACTGTACATGTAATAAGACTACATGTAATAAACTGCAAATTACACAGGTCTACAAAAAATATTTTTTGTAATCATCACAGGTGACTTTGTACTTTTCTGAATCATTTTTATGTCCTGATTTAAAAAATGTATATAGTTTTTCTGTAGCACGTATAGTTTCCATGGAGCAGTATCATTATTATAAGGTATAGGAAATATACTGGCAACATTAAGAAAAATCTACATATCAGAAATAAATACTTCACCTTACAAAACAGTTTTTATTGAACCAAAATAATTTCAAACAGAAAATAGACACCAAAATATGAGCAGAAATGAAAAGTGCTTGACATGAGACTGTCATTGATACGATTTTTCAGGGTTGTCCCTATATAACATCCAACAGTAATCTGCCATCATTGAATCATTCTAAAAACCCTGGTAGTAGTGTTCCATTACTTTAATGTCCTGGTGAAACCGCTCGCCTTGTTCATCACTTACATCCCCAAGATTTTCAGGGATGAAATCTAAATGTCAATGCAAAAAGTGCATTTTCAGAGACATGCGGCATCCAAGACACTTGTATGCATTTAGCAGTTCCTCAACACCTTTATCATATTCTGGAAATTATTTTTTCCTAAGACGTTATCACAGATCCACTTGAAGCTTTTCCAAGATCTCAATTCCTTATCGTTTAGAGTTCCTTCAAACACATCATCTCTCATAAAATCTCTAATCTGAGGACCAACAAATACCCCTTCCTTCAGTTTTGCTGGTGAAATGCTGGAGAATTTCTGAAAATGTACTGGAACCCTTGTGAATTTGTCTTTGCCATGGCTTTCACCAAGTTTTTAATCAATCCCAACTTTATATGTAATGGAGGAAGAAAGATTTTTGTTGGAGCAACTAAAGGAATATGTTGAACATTGTCTCTGCCTGGAGCATAGATGTTTCTCTGTCCCCAAATACAAGGAACATAATGCTCTACTGTATTTCTACTGCCCCATAAACACAAAAAGCAACAATATTTTGAGAAACCTCCTTGCATTCCCAGTAGCAGACCAATCACGTATGGCATTCAAAACAACTGACATATTTTCCTAACTTTTCTTTCGATGACATGAGTGAGCAATAGGGATTGATGGTTTCATATTTCCATTGTGAAGCAACACTGCTTTCAAACTTCTCTGGGATGCATCAATAAACAATCACAAATCTGCAACAAAATACTCTTGATTTAATTCTTCAAAGAGGCCATTCACATTGTTACAGTACACCATTGGTCCATCAACTGTGAAAAATTGTGTTAAAGTGTTACTTCTGTTTTGGTAATAACACACTTTGACATCATCATAAAGAAGATTCTTCTGTTTCAACCTAGATGCAAGAAGTTTAGCTTTATCTTTTGACAATGAAAGGTCTCTGATGAGATCATTTAATTCAGTAAAGTAAAGAGTTCTGGCTGCTCCATCAGGTACATAGTCATCTTGATTTGAGGTCTCCATATCTTCGCCAATAGTTTCAGCTCCATAGTCTTCATATTCTACTTCATTTTCATCCAATCCAGACAGCGGTCGTACAGAAAGTGGCAAAGTACCATCATGTGGAACTGGCCTAATCGCAGATTCAAGTTCAGGGTAATTAATCTTAAGTTTGTTCTTTGTAGAAAAGCCCTTTAGTTTGACAAAACAAAAGTAGCAGTCAACACTATGATTTTCGGGTTCTCTCCAAATCATGGGAACAGCAAATGGCATAGCCACTTTCTTCATATTCAATCAGTCACAAAGACCATTTGAACAACTTGAGCATATTACATGAGGAGCCCAGCATACACTGAAATTGCAATAATAACGTAATAACAAAAATACTTATATCTGAGAAACTTTAAGCGATAGAGCAAAACTAAGCATATTTTTGGAATCCGCATATCAAACTCCATAAAACAGAGATATTACCTTTGCTGATGATTTTTTTTGTGTTGAACAGTGTTATGAGCCCTTTTTTGTGTAACAATACAAACGATGTACAGTCATATGAAAAAGTTTGGGCACCCCTATTAATGTTAACCTTTTTTCTTTATAACAATTTGGGTTTAACTGATGGACTCAGTAATATTTCTGGATTGAAATGAGGTTGTTTGTACTAATGAAAAATGTGCAATCCGCATTTAAACAAAATTTTACCGGTGCAAAAGTATGGGCACCCTTATGAATTTTTTGATTTGAACACTCATAACTACTTTTTACTGACTTACTAAAGCACTAATTTGGTTTTGTAACCTCATTGAGCTTTGAACTTCATAGGCAGGTGTATCCAATCATGAGAAAAGGTTTTTAAGCTGGCCACTTGCAAGGTATTCTCCTATTTGAATCTCCTATGAAGAGTGGCATCATGGGCTCTTCAAAACATCTCCCAAATGATCTGAAAACAAAGATTATTCAACATAGTTGTTCAGGGGAAGGATACAAAAAATTGTCTCACTTTCTACCCACAGTAAAATTTGGTGGAGGTTCCATCATGCTTTGGGGCTGTGTGGCCAATGCCGGCACCGGGAATCTTGTTAAAGTTGAGGGTCGCATGGATTCAACTCAGTATCAGCAGATTCTTGACAATAATGTGCAAGAATCAGTGACGAAGTTGAAATTACACAGGGGATGGATATTTCAGCAAGACAATGATCCAAAGCACCGCTCCAAATCTACTCAGGCATTCATGCAGAGGAACAATTACAATGTTCTGGAATGGCCATCCCAGTCCCCAGACCTGAATATCATTAAACATCTGTGGAATGATTTGAAGCGTGCTGTCCATGCTTGGCGGCCATCAAACTTAACTGAACTGGAATAATTTTGTAAACAGGAATGGTCAAATATACCTTCATCCAGGATCCAGGAACTCATTAAAAGCTACAGGAAGTGACTAGAGGCTGTTATTTTTGCAAAAGGAGGATCTACAAAATATTAATGTCACTTTTATGTTGAGGTGCCCATACTTTTGCACTGGTCAAATTTTGTTTAAATGCAGATTGCACATTTTCTGTTAGTACAATAAACCTCATTTCAATCCAGAAATATTACTCAGTCCATCAGTTATTAGATATATGAAATTGAAATAGCTGTTGCAAAACCCCAAATTGTTATAAAGAAAAAAGGTTAACATTAATAGGGGTGCCCAAACTTTTTCATATGACTGTATAGCATCCATATTGATAGTGAAATTGCATAAAGTTTATGAAGTTGGCTTAGGAGCCGAGCTTGCACCCAGCAAATCATATTCCATATCCTTTTTCACCATTTACATGCTATAAGCAATATCAACTACAGCTTCTAAGTGGTTGAACAGAAAGAGGAGCTCCCATTATTTTGTAGTAGGCCCACCTGCAACATTATTATGTGTTGTTGTGGCAGCTGAGGTCTCAGCCTGAATGACTACAAATGTAGAGACTGGGTTTAAAGGTGTTGAACAGGACTATGACATTGATGACTTATCCTTATCTCATCAGTATAAAACCAGAAGGGGTCTGTTAACCGCTGTTATCAAATCCCACAGTACCCAAAAGTACACTCTCATAAAGGCCAAACACCACAACTCCTTAGGCTAGGTTCGCACACTGTGTCTTTTTGACGCTGCGTTTTTGGCCGCTAAAAACGCACAAAAACGCACCTGCGTCGAAAAAACGCATCAAAAAACGCATGCGTTTTTGCCGCGATTTGGTGCGTTTTTGGCTGCGTTTTGCTGCGTTTTTGATCTCTGCGTTTTTCCAATGCATTGCATGGGGGGAAAACGCAGAAAAACGCAGGAAAGAACTGACATGTCCATTTTTTTTTTTAACTCAAAAACGCAGGTAAAAAAAACAGATGTGTGCGGACAGCAAAAATGAAAACTCATAGACTTTGCTGGGGAAGCAAAGTCCTGCAGTTTTGAGGCCAAAAACGCACCCGAAAAACGCGCAAAAACGCCGCGAAAAACGCACTGTGCGCACATAGCCTTACGCTATGTGGTGAATTGGAACTGAACTATAGTAATCATCAATCTCAAAGTCCTGGACAACCACTAAGATATCTCTGATAGACCAATACACTGAAATCCAAAAGTATTTATCTCATGTTTCCCTCACAGTGAACACCATTAATGGTACCTATAAAAATTACAGCTTGCCCTATTAACAAGAAAGACCTCACAAAGCTTCATTAAGGGAAACAAAAAAATAATTGTTTTCAGAATATGTAGACAAAAAAAGTAAAAAAAATGGTGCAATTTTTTAATAAGTAGTATGAATTAACAAAAAGTACGCTATGTAGATTTGGGTTACCTTAAAGGGAACCTTTCACATGGAAAATGCTATTAACCTGAAGATAAGAAGTTAATCTGCAGGTTAATAGCACTCTAAACCTGCCCGGTCCACATCAAACCCTGCTGACGGCAGGAAATTAACTTCAATCCTCCCGGCAGCATTTGGGTTCAGCCACCACTCTGTACATTAGAAGAAGCAAGTTGTCAGTCAGTGCAGGGATCGCGATTACAGCCGTCGCTCTCCATACACAGAGCAGTGACTGAAGCCTCGCTGGACCGCCTCCATGACACTAACTCGAATGCTGCCAGGAGTAATAAAGTTAATTTCCTCCTGGCAGCAGGGTTTAATGCTATTAACCTGCAGATTAACCTTATATCGGCAGTTTAATAGCATTTTTACACATCATGGGTTCCCTTTAACTGTATCGAGCAACAGAATGGAGTCAACATGTCATTTCTATAGTATAGTGAAAGATGAAAAAAAAAAAAAAGTTTTCATCTTTCTTCCTATTCTACGCTACAAAGATTTTTTTTTTTTCAATACATTTAATGATGCCATTACATTACAAGAATGTTATGGTTTTTGGAAGAAAGATTGAAATAGCAAAGGATTTAAGAAATCACCTTAAATTGACTTTGTGAGTCTTTTGATATGTTGTAGCCCCTTAAAAGCCCTGTAAATTATTGAGGGGTTTGAGACACGTGTGGCTCAAACTGCTGAGTAGAAGCATTCAGCATAATAGAAAGTGTTAAAGCGGTTGTTAACTACTTGGATAACCCCCTCTCATTCTCCATGTTTGGCCCTATTAAAATAATAAAGTTTATACTCACTTCCCGTGCGTATGCTGTTCCAGTGGTGTCGGCACTCCCATGTTGTTGTGATTAGTCAACAGGATGTGAGCAGCCAGCTGCAGCTCTCACTTCCTGTTGATCAATCATTTGTACGAAGGCGAGAAGAGAAAAGACGGTGGTGATGTCACAACCTAATATGAGCCCTCAAATTGCAGATACTGACACCATTAGATCGGAACTGACAGCTAAGGTGAGTATAAGCTTTTTATTTTAATGGGGCCAAACATCGGGAATGAGAAGGGGTTGTTCATGTAGTAGACAACCCCTTTAATGTGTCCATACGTTATAGGGTTCATGTATAGCCTGAGCAAGTTTGCCACATGGTTTGAGTGACCAGTAGAGGTCCCAAGAACCAGACTTCTCTGATCTGCATGACTTTTAAGGGAATAAAATATTAACAACAGGTTAGCAAAATGTTAGTTACACTTTCAGACTAGATTTGAGCGGACCCATTGAAGTTTGGTTCAGTGGGTTTATCCGGACTTTAAAAAGTCTGTTCTGGATGCGGACTTGACCTGAACTCCAATAGAAGTCACGGATTGGGCAGTTTGGGTCTCTGTGCACATGTAGCCACAAATAAACTGATCACTTCCCGGGAAGTGTGGGCAGGGTTTTTCCATATTATTTTTGGGTTGCATACTACATCCGATCACGCTATTGTTACTCCCAGTGCAAGCCAATCAATCAGTGCAAGCAGCTCGCACTGTGCTAAGAACCGAGCATATCCGAGCACAGCAATGCTCGCACAAGTGGTTTCCATAGATATCGCACCTGAACTCTGAACTCAAACACTGTTTTTTTTGTAAAGTCCGTGTTTGATATCAACACCGAACTTTAGTTTATAGGTTCGCTTATCTCTCATAAGGCTATGTACACCTTCATACAGACTTTTTTTTTTACTTTTAATTTTCTAAATGCAAAACTAAGCAACTTTTTAAATAGTAGTCTTCAATAAAAGTTGTCTATCATTTTATTGCTGGAAAGTTTCTAGAACTTTTGCAAAATGGAGTGTCTTTCTTCCTCATAGTTCTGATGGTGCTCACTGCTCTCCCCTCCCTTAAAGGGTGCTTTACACGCTGCAACATCGCTGCGATGTCGCGAGCATTAGCACCTGCCCCCGTTGTTGGTGCGATATGTGGTCATCGCTGCCATAGCAAACATTATCGCTACGGCAGCGTCACACGCACATACCTATTCTGCGACGTCGCTGTGTCTGCCGAACAATCCCTCCTTCAATGGGGAGGTGCATTCGGCGTTACAGCGACGTCACAAAATGGCCGTCCAATAGCAGAGGAGGGGCGGAGATGAGCGGCAGGAACATACCGCCCACCTCCTTCCTTCCTCATTGCCGGTGGACGGAGGTAAGGAGATGATCGTCGCTCCTGCAGTGTCACAAATAGCGATGTGTGATGCCGCAGGAACGAGGAACAATCTCGCTACGTACGAGACAACGATTTTTGGTAAATGAACGACCTCTCATATACCAACGATTTTTTTGTCTCTTGCGATCGATTAAGGTCGCTCCAGCCTGTCACACACTGCGATGTCGCTAACGGCGCCATATGTGTGTCACAAACACCGTGACCCTGACAATATATCGTTAGCGATGTCACAGCGTGTAAATGGCCTTTAACTCAATGTTAAGGCTTATTCGCAGGACCATATTTTTAGTCAGGGTCAGCACAAGGTCAGTACTAAGACCAATGTTATTCAATGGGCAGTGCAGATGAGCATATCTTTTCACTGACCGTATGTATCTGCACGTGAAAAAACAGATTTCAGTCGGATGAAAAGTGAGAAAAAAAATTGTCAGAGTTTTCCAGATGACCCTTACGATTTTTTTTAAACACTTGTGTGAACCTACCCTTAGAGAAAGCAGGACGGAGCGGAATTACACTGATCTTCAGGTCCCTTTCTGACGTCAGTGTTTCAGGTCGGGTGACATCTGTTTTTAATACAGATGTCACACGTACCCATGTTATTTTATGGTGTTACCCACATGGACCTGTGACCCTGCTTGGCCCCACACGCACACACGGAGACATGTCTGTTTTTTTTTTTTTGGGAGAACAGATGTCACACGGATCGCACACTGATGTAATCTGTGTGACTTCAGTATGACACATACCGTAGAAAAAACATGTCTGAAATAAAAAGATTTTCTATATTCACCTGTATCCAGCGATGCTGTCTTCGGCTCTGCTGCCTCCTGCGTCTGACCCCCGTTCATTTTACTCATTTAGTATTCACTGCACCTCGGGCCTGGAAGCAGGAGCATCACCGAGGACAGCGCTGAGGACAGCATCACCTGAAAGAACATTGGGGACCGTATCACCGGGACAGTGCAGGGGACAGCATCGCCGAGAACAGCATGAGGGACAGCATCGCTGGGGACAGGTTAGTAGCCAGCAAACACTGTGTGTTCAGTGATGTCCAGGAGGTCATTGGAGTTCCCAATTAACTCTGATGAACCCATGAAGTTATCGTCGGGACACCCACTGTAGCATAGGTGTCGCGGGGGTGTCATGAGGAGGTCGTTCAAGTTCATTGGGAACTCCGATGACCTCCTGGACGTCACTGCACACACAGTGTTTGCTGGATAGTCACCTGTCACCGGCGATTCGGTCCCCGATGCTATCCCTGGTGATGCAGTCCCCGATGTTCTCCTCTGCGATGCTGTCCCCGGCGATGCTTCTGCTTCCAGTCCCGAGTTGTAGTGAATAATCAATGAGTACAATGAGCGGGGGTCAGAAGCAGGAGGCAGCAGAGCTAAAGAAAGCAGCATCGGATACAGGGGAATATGGAAAATCTTTTTTATTTCAAAGACATGTGATTTTTCCGGTACGTGTCACACTGATGTCACACGTATGCAAACACGTTTGACCATACCGATATGTGTGGCTTGTACCCGATTAAACACGGATGTCTGAATGGGTGGTGAGGGGAGAAATCATGCAATAGTCTCAGGGAGCAGAGAAAAAAATGAAGAGGAACGAAGTGTAGGATAGAATTTGTGCTGATCCATGAGCTAATAAAGACAGTAGCACCCTATATACTTACAGACCTGACATCCAGCATATATTATTATTGGGTGATGCTCCTCACAGTAGAAATATCTGAAACTTGTATCAGGCTTCAAACTGCATTGAAATTGAATGGGTGATTGAACATTTCAATCTTATTACTTAAAAGGTAACCACTATCATTGTAAGAATCATTGTTACTGTTTAATGCAGTAGAACAGTAATTAAAAATAAAGCCAAGCTATTCTGAGCCGAAGGCTTTCAGCTTGTAGTTGTCACTTGAAGAATCCTTTCCTTGAAAATGAAGGCTAAACACTCATTTTAATGCTATATTAATAGAACTCTTTCTTCATTCCTCCGCCAAATTGTACCTGCTGTCTGGTTCCAAGTTGCTAGTTAAGTGGAAAAGTGTTTGTTCCTCAAGTTGTTGTGATTGAATTAATTGCTCGGAATTAACATTTGTTTTGGTTCCATACATGTGTTTTTCTGTGTTTGTGCAGCTATAGAATTCTGGATCCCGAATTATTCACTTTGCATCATGCTGGCACTGTCGTCATGGCAACAGAAACAAATGCTGCAGATGAGCAAATATCGAGCCTAGGTCACCTTCATCCCTCACTTAAACTAGATCTTCCACCAGATGCCAAACTAACGGGTAAACATTTTATAAATTTATACCACAATGTCCAATATTTTACTGTGTTTTTGCATTTAATTACAAATGTAATTGCATTCTCAAAACGCCTCCATTGAATTGCAAATTGCCTGTGTAATGGCTTCAGCTCTAAGTGACTGTACAGCTAGCACTTTGAAAAAGGCATGCCTTTCACTGTGTGCCAGTTCTGAATTTGTACATTGCACCCATCCACAAATGGCACACTAAAAATGGGGTTACTGAGTCATCACTGGCAATAAATCATTAGTAGGAATCGTCATTTGGCCATTAATTTGTGCCATGTAAATGGTAATGGTTTCTTATTCATTTACATATCTGATCTTGCTTCCTTTTGTGCTGGAAGCATCCTGAGGATTCTTACAGAATACAACCTGAAATACAGTTACACTGTGACTGTTCCCACCAAGTACAGGCGCTCCTACATCATGGCAGGGTTAATCATTTAACACCACATTCCCACCTGATGTTTTTTTGTCGCCTCCCTATCCATCAAAAGAGATTGGAGGGTGGCGATAGTGGGAAAACAGGCTGGTTTGGCCAGAACATGATGTACCGAGCGCCTGTACTTTGTGTGAACAGTCATCCTGTGCTGATACAGTCTCTTTAGGGTACGTACCCACAATCAATGTTCACAATGTTTTCGACGCAGCTTGCTTCAGCTGTGTCCAAAATGCTGCAATGAACAGTACAAGCACAGTGGACGGCATTTCTAGAAATCCCATGCCCACTATGCTTGTTTTTCCCTCAGCAAACACTGACCTACGGTGCGACTTTCCAAGCCGCAGCTTGTCAATTGTTTGGTGCAGAGTCGCAAGTGTCCTCCATAGGGAGAACACAAGCAAAAGACCACAGTGCATAAAACCCTGATCATGGATATAAGCAGCTGCGGTCTCCTGCGGAGGAGCATCGCAGCCCCGCAGGTTAGGAGCTGCCTCATCCAAGGTGCAGCGAGTCCTGATCATTGGCACGTACCCTTAAAAGGAATCGGTCAGCAGGATTTCACACCTCAAACTATTAATATGTGCATATAGTTCTTTCAACAAATATCCAGTTATATCTTTACCTAGCCAGTCCGATAGTTTTTTTCTTGGTAACTGAGATGTCAGCATATGATTCAATATACTAAAGTGCTTTCAACACAAGGAAGCACTTTAGAAACGTCCACTGTCCCCAACTGCAATTCCCGCGAGTGCTACCTTCTCCTTGACTGACAACTCCTTTGCTTGAAGTGACACTTCTAATGAGAATTCAATCAAGCAGGAGGAGGCGGCGCTGGGCGGGAAATCAAGCAGAGGTTTGGTAAGTGCACAGCCACCTCCATTTCTGGCTGCTGCAGCACCGGGTTGAGCTGATCGGTGGGGGTGCTGCGTGTCGGACCTCAGCCAATCAGACATTGATAACCTATCCTAAGGTGGGCTTTACATGCAACGGCATCGCTAACGAGATGTCGTTGGGGGTCAAGGAATTCGTGACGCACATCTGGCCTCGTTAGCGACGTCGTGGCGTGTGAAACGCAGGAACGACTGTTATCGATCAAAATTACTTACCTGATCGTTTACACGTCGTTTCTTTCCCAAATATTGTTGCTGCTGTAGGTACGATGTTGTTCGTCGTTCCTGCGGCAGCTTACATCGCTATATGTGACACCGCAGGAACGAGGAACAACATCGTACCTGCGGCCGCCCGCAATGAGGTAGGAAGGAGATGGGCGGGATGTTTGGCCCGCTCATCTCCACCCCTCCGCTTCTATTGGGCGGCCACTTAATGACGCTTCTGTGACGCCGAACGAACCGCCCCCTTAAAAAGCGCCGTTGCTATGCAGGTAAGTATGTGTGATGGGTGTTAGCGATGTTGTGCGCCACGGACAGCGATTTGCCCGTGACGCACAACCGATGGGGGCAGGTGCTTTCACCAGCGACATCGCTAGCGATGTCTCTGCGTGTAAAGCGGGCCTAAGGATAGGCCATCAATGTAAAAGTAGTGGACAACCTCTATAACATGTGTACGTACCCATAAAGTATTCTATGACCTATTGTGACATATCCTTACTTTCAATGGGAAGAAATAGTGATCTACTGGCTTCAATGTCACAACAAAATGATGAAAGATCCCGCCAATCATGCTGTAGATTAAATGTTAATTTGGGTTTTGAGTAATCACCTCCTTATCAGGGACCATAAAACTAAATACAAGCGCACCTTACATAAATATCTGTTTTTACATTGGTTTCCAATAACAAGTCTTAAAATGTGTTTTTAAACTTTCCCTGTATCCATTACCTAACTTTTCTTATAATATGTTTATTGTATAATCATGTTTTCATGATTGATCCCACTTCTTCCCACATCTTACATATTTTTGTTTAGACTCACTGGATATTTCTGAACCAAGTACAAAACGAAGTGATTTAGATACTCCTCGAACACAAATGACCAATGACACAGAGACGTCATCTCCTCCCTTAAAAGAACAAGCAAAACTAAACATGTCCTCAGCCATTCTTTTAGATCACCTTGGGAAGATTTTTATGCATCTTAAAAGAGCAGTGGTAAGATATTTTCCTAGTAAAGTCCCTTTTTATGTTTCAGTATTACAGCCATTTTTATCTCATGAAATGTATTTTAAAAATTACATATTTCATTTTTGCAGCACTGACACACTTATCATCCACTATTAATCATTCTTATTGCACTCACATTTGCATGGTGTATTTAAAATGACTTAAAATGAGCTGTTCCCAATGCATATGAGCCCAATTTATATATTAGTAAGCCTTTTAGACTTTCTTTAACCACTTAATTTGCTCAACAGCTTCCTAAAAAAAGTTTGTGCCACTGCTTTGTCTGGTGGGCAGCAATGATGGATCCTCCTGTTTTTTTGTGGACCCTCCACCCTGGTACTGAAAAGCTGTAATACATTTGTCATGTATCATCACTGTCATGGCCACTCCAGACTCTGTTCACATTGCAGAGACTGGCAGGCAACCTAATGCTTCACAATTGCCCAGCCAGAGTCGGGCGTCGCGTGTTTAGTGCTCCCTTATCTGCAGTTTAATAGGAGTTAATTGTTGCTGGCTGGTGAATGATTACTGGGGTCACAGATTGCTGATCAACGCTGCCTCCACCATATAAAAAATGGTGGAACCTAGCCTCACATGCCGAAGATAGCTCTAACTCTGCTCCAGCGTTATCGGTCTTTGTGTGTGGTGATCCAGTTGCTGGTGAACAGTTGTATGCTATTTGATTTGCTGTGGAACTATTTTTGTTGTTTGTTTATTTCCTCCCTTTATTTTATTTCCCCCTGATCACATATTGTCTTTTCCCCTGTGCATGCAATGAGTTTGAGCCTTGGTTTTCCCCTGTCTCTGTATTTGTTGGATTCTTTACTCCTGTCCCAGTTTTCCTCGGGGGTGGGGTAGAGAGAGTGTTAGACCAGGGCTGCTCAGGAGTTAGGGCTACACTAGTGGTCCAGACCTGGCTACCATCAAGCCTACATCTGGAATAAGGGACAGTTCAGGAACCCTAGTCTGAGGGCCAGTCTAGGTGCTTTTTCTCCTGGTTACTGTGTCATACCCATGACAGTCACCCAACCTGGGGCTCTTCATTTGCATCCTGATGGCTCTCTTTTTGAGACCAAAGTTATGGTGCCCATTCCCATACATTGTCCATTTTGGATGCAGGAGGTCCAGAATGCAAGACTCAGCGGAGGAAGCTTCACTATGCAGGTGTAGGTCACTAGTAGAGATGAGCGAACCTGATGTTTGGTGTCGAATTGAACACCAACTTAAAAAAAACAGAGTTCGGAGTTAAAATGCTTTTCGTACGAACTTAACTCGCATGAGCATTGCTGTGCTCAAGTACACTTGGTGCTCAGCCCTGTGTGAGCTCCTTGCAGTGTGTCAATGGCTCAGACTGGGGGAACCAACAGAGTTATTACATGTAGTGTGCAACCAATAAAAAAACACTTGAAAATGCCTGCCCTCCCTCCCACGAAAGGGATCTGCTTATGGCTGGTTGTATGTGGGCAGAGACTCAAACTGCCAATCAGAGTTTCTGAGCCTCCCTGGGCAAGGTTCAGACATGTGGAGGTTTGATTGTTTGCTGCTGGCAAACCTCCAAAGGTTTCCTCATCTTTAGTCATCTTAAAGGCTTTTTTGTACATAACAGAATGTATAGATAAGTAATACAGAAATTTTTATCTAAATGTATGAAACCTACCAAACAATATAAGAACAAATATATCCTAATTGACTGAATTTATTTATTAGTGTATGCGCACACTGAATTTTTGAGGAGGTTTTGGAGCAGAACCTGAGTAGAAACTTTCCAAATACTTCTCAAAATCCTTAAACTCTTGGAGGTTTTATTCAGTTTCTGCTCCACAAATTCTGCAAGAAAACTCCAAATGCACATAACCACCGAACAGAAGTTCTCCAAATCTTAAAATTCCTACAAAATATTTGAGCTTCTGCTCCAAAAACTCTGCAAAAAGACATTTTGGGCACATAGCTTGCAAGAATTTTTGAAGCACTTTTCAAGAAGGTCTTGGAAAAGGATCCACTTAAAAATAAAATTCAAAACAATCCATGTGCAGATCACTTTACTATTTTATATAGTATTGTCCTCTGTATAAAGGGAGTTTTCCACTAAATACTTTTTTCGTATCAATGTATGATTGCTGGAATCTGGCTGATAAGACCCTAAGTGATCTTGAGAACTGGAATCCCAAGGTCCATTGTATAAATGGAGCTCAAGCTCAACAAATGCTATCTTCACTTAGGATGACTAAACAAAACAGATTGCTCTTGTTTTATTTACACTGGGGGACTTCTAGGGGTACTTTACACGCTGCAATATTGGTAACGATATATCGACGGGGTCACGTCGTTAGTGACGCACATCCGGCACCATTACCGACATCGCAGCATGTGACACAAATGAGCGACGATCAACGAGCACAAAATCGTTCAAAAACGGTGATCATTGACACGTCACTCATTTCCTTAATATCACTGCAACCACCGGTACGATATTGTTTGTTGTCCCTGCGGCACCACACATCGCTATGTGTGACACCGCAGGAATGACGAACATCTCCTTACCTGCCTCCACTGGCAATGCGGAAGGAAGGAGGTGGGCGGGATGTTACGTCCCGCACATCTCCACCACTCCGCTTCTATTGGCCGGCCGCTTAGTAACGCTGCAGGGACGTCGCTATGACGCCGAACGCACCTCCCCCTTGAAGGAGGGATTGTTCGGCAGTCACAGCGACGTTGCTGAGAAGGTATGTGCGTGTGACGCTGCCGTAGCGATAATGTTCGCTACGGCAGCAATCACCACATACCGTTACAACGACGGGGGCGGGTTCTATCGCACGCGACATCGCTAGCAATTGCTAGCGATGTCGCAGTGTGTAAAGTACCCCTTAGACCTCTGTTACCTGGGGGTCGTATCTTTTATTTTCTTCCTATCTTGCGAATTAGTGATGAATGTGCTAATAAAATAATACATCTTTGCATATATTATCCTACTAATCATAATGAGAATAGGAAAATTAACCCTCGGTTTCATGAATCAAGACTAAATATATCTATTTTTCACATGTGCATCACTTCCCTTCGTTTGTCAGTAATATTCAGTTATCCTTACAGTGTATATAGAAATATGTGATGTGTCGCAGTATTTGCTCCACCTTTCAGATCCATGCTGTGTATTTCACTTATGCAGGTTTTGGCGCATCGAGGAGGACACTGGACATTACTACAGAATGTGGGTCGAGTACTATGGAACCTGGTACTTGAAATACAATTAATGACTAAAGAATGTGGTGCAAGTAAAGGATTCTCTCCCATAACAAGAGATCTCCTGAACAGTGAAGTTTGCACGCCATTTTATTTTGCGGCAGACACCTTACTTGATATGGTAGTCACATTACAAAACACTGGATCAGTTCAGGTAATATTTTTCAGTATTCTGTGTCTGAGACATTGCCTGTTATAAGATTTAGCATCATTCATATGCCTTATTTTGTTTAGGGCAATGTAAACCAAACTGTTCCCTGTGCTTTGACCTATTATCCTTCCCACATCAGCTAAGTTCGGGTAATTTCAATCTGAGACATGTGTAGCATATCCACAGTCGAAGGTCTGGTACCCCTGTTCCCTCATACGTGCAAGTCCTAAAGGTAGAAGCTGCATATACAGTACACAATACATGTCATAAATGTCAGCATTGGAAGAAAACCCTTTGACCTCTGGCAGCCTCACAGTATGCTGAGGTTTTGAGAATTAGGTCTTTACTAGTATGAGCTTTTAAAAGTCCAATGAAGCTACAACTTATAATTGTCATCTCAAACCTCTCCAAAAAAATGGCCAATTCATCATTGCATTTCTGCCATGTTTTTTTTTTATTGGCTACCTCTTAACTAGTGACTTTGTGACTTCCAACAAATTCCTGAAATGATTTACACTTTGTTTCAAGTTGTCATTTGTTGATTAGATTTCTGATTTTACATTAACTTAGCTTTTCCAGATGTTTCAGACCAATTCATCATTTTTTGAAAAAGTCACAAAATTTGGCGCAGGTCTACTCCAGCTCTCTTCTCTGGACTGATTTGTACGCCAGTTATTTTGGCATAATTCTTGCCAAAAAGTGCAAATTATTGAGTGTAAAATGGTTGATGGCAGAAAAAAAAGACAATCTTGGGCTTTGGTCAAAATTCATGACCAAAGTGTACCTTATTAATTTTTGCGCAAAAAAAGTCAGAAAAAAACACGTCATAACAGAATAGAGACAATAAACCCTGCCAATGATGAATCGGGCTCGCAATATGTTTTCTGAGTGTACAACCGCATTTGTGAGCGTGTGTTGCAAGTATATTCATTAATTTACTATTGATACCTGATGTTGTATGCTGTATACATTTGTGATGCTAGTCACTACACGAACAAGTCATGAGACAGGGTAGCCACATGTCAGATACCAGGAGAGCACGTCAAGGAATAATGGAATTGTCAGAATTGTAGTTAGGTCACAGTCCAGAGTCAGAATACCTGAAGCATAGGGGATCAGAGAAAAGGGACAAGGCAAACAAAAAGCCACATGAGGGCTGAGGTCTGGAAGCAATAGATCAGAACACAGAGCGCAGATAAACTAGGCCAACAAGCACCACTGAGCAGAATGCTTCTACTGGCAGTGTTCTGGGATTAACTCTACAGCTAAGTAGCTGGGCAATTACAGAAAACAGGGAACACCTGAAGAAACCAATCACCTCCCAGTATCCGATTGGACAACTGAGCAGTCACTGAACGCACTGACAGCCAAGCACACCTCTGCACTGAGCTGTCACTCACTTAACTGTGAGATCAGAATGCACTGATTCCATAGTACAGCCAACAGTCACTCATTGCTTCCAAGACGTACTATGCAGAGGAATCGTGGCAATATTGCTCAAAATCCTTGGCTTACCTGTGACATAATATCCTTGGAGTTATAGGAGACCTACCAAAAAGGAATTTGTAAAAAGCCTTCTAGCATATATCAAAAATGTGAAAACTTTTGTATTAAATATCTTCTATTCTGAATTGTGAACTTGACAACACTTGACAGAAATTCAGAGGGAGTAATGTTGTTACCAGATTCTTTCAGAAGTTCTGCCTCAGGCTTTGGGGCTGTAACTTCAAGGAATCCTGTCTCAGAATGGAAGTTATATTTTAAGATAGTTTTCTTATGCTCAATGTACATTTGAAAGTCTTTTATAAACTGTGGTTGGTGTCTTTTCAGGTTGCTGTAATGGTGTTGGCTAAAATTTGTTTGCAGTTATAACACCTATTGCCCATATTACTTTAAGGCTGTGTGCCCACGATCAGTGTTTACAGCCTTTTGAATGTAGCATGTTTCAGCTGCATCCAAAACGCTGCGTTGTACAGTACAAGCATAGTGGAGGGATTTCTAGAAATCCCGTGCCCACTGTGCTTGTTTTTCCCATAGCAAACACTGACCTGCGGTGAGTCTTTCCAGACCGCAGCATGTCAGTTGTTTGCTGTGGATTCACATGCATCCTTCATAGGAAGAACACAAGCGAGAGACCGCAGTGCACTGTACCCTGATTGTGGGTATGAGTAGCTGCGTTCTGTGGGTGGAGGAGACTCGCGGCCTCGCAGGTCAGGACCCACTGCGTGCAAGACGCAGTGAGTCCTGATCGTGGGCACATACCCTAAGACTTCATCTTGGGTAGAAAACAAAAAAAATCTCAGGACGTGGTGCTACATAGCTGATATGCTAATAAAAAAATATTTGGTCTTTGGCATTAAATATCTGTTTTTCTTATGTGCGTAATCTGCATAGAAAAATTTGGTCCCATTTATCAACACTGCTGATGTTAACACCGATCTTGATTATAAGGTGAGTTGGAGTCAGACACTCCTTTGGTGAACAGAGGAATGTGCGTTCACGATACCTGACAGGACGCTGCCCTCACCCGATGTCTTCAGCAGACGTCTTTACGCAGCCCGTTCTCAGATGTGGGAGGGCTGGGAAACTGCCGGTAGCTGACATATTTAAAATCCTTTCTAAAGAGTACCTTTTTGCTAAATAAAGGTATATAGTAAAATTTGTAATAAACAAATGTACTTTATTTTTGTTACATTTCTTGGAGTCCCCCCTTAAGAGATGCACGCGTCTTATAGAATTACAAGCTACTGACAAGATGCGTGCAGCTTTCCACTTTATTTTACTCCAGTCATGTACAGAGTTTTTTAAAAGGATTAAATATGGGTTTAGAAATTTTTAACACAACAGGGGCATACCACCAATTGAGGCAATCCACACGGGCTATGTGGGACTTGTAAGCCGAGGGCTCTGTTTTATTCGGTATCATACCTTTCATTAGAATTTCAGTGGCATCCGCCAAAATCTCCCTAATCCGTAATTTAATCTGTGCCTGTGTGCTCATACACTTCAGGCACTATGACATCCCTAAATTTCTTCGGCAATGTAGAGTCTCGGTACTCACACTGCACAGATTAGAACAGCACTTTGCGGAATATATATTTTTTTTTCGGTCAGTAGCTTTAGGGATTCTCGTACTGAATGGGGAACTGTGGCACTGTGATACTTAGAGAGGGACTGAGGTGGCTCTAATACTGAGAGGAGGCTGAAAGGGGGGCTGAAGAAACATCGATTGGGGGCTGTGGAGCCCATCAATCTGAGTAGAGAGCTATGGGGACCCTTATGCTGTGTTCAGGGGCTGTGGGGACATCATACTAAGTGGGGGTTTTCGCAACACTCATATGGAGTGGAGGAATGTGGGGACATCATTCTGAATGAGGGCTATGAGAGCCATTATACTGCATGGGGACTGTGGTGCCATCATTCTGAGTTGGGGGCTGTAGAGGTATCATACTGAGTGGGGGACTGTGGGGCCCATCACACTGAGTAAGGGGCTGTGGGAGCATCAAACTGAGGTACCATTATACTGTGTGGGCCATAATACTGTTTGGGGCTATCGTACTGAGTGGAGTTTATGGTGCCATCTTACTGAATGGGGGTTATGATATTGAGCGATGGCATTAGGGGTATGAAACTGACTGGGTGGGAGCTATCATTCTGACAGGTCATCATACTGTGTGTGGGCCATGCTACTGTGTGTGTGAGGGAACTATAAAGACACCATACTAAGGGGGGGGGGATTATAGGGGCATCTTACTGTGTTGGGGCTCTGTGGGGAGATCATACTTTGCTGGAAACAGTGTGGAATCATAATACTGTATGTGTGGGGGTCATTGAGGTAAAATTGTAGGGAGGAATTCACTGGGAGGATACTATACTTTGTGTGTGTGTGGTGGGGTATTTTTGGGAACATTAAATTCTATAACGGCCATAAAAGGGGTATCATAGGTGAGAACACTAAAGCGGGCTTTACACGCTACGATATAATTGCCGATATCGCTAGCATGCGTACCCGCCCCCATCTTTTGTGCGACACGGGCATATCGCTGACCGTCGCGCACAAAATCGCGCACCCCTGTCACACAGACTTACCTGCTCTGCGACGTTGCTCTGGCCGGTAATCCGCCTCCTTTCTAAGTGGGCGGGTTGTGCGGTGTCACAGCGATGTCACACGGCAGGCGTCCAATAGAAGCGGAGGGGCGGAGATGAGCGGGACGTAAACATCCCGCCCACCTTCTTCCTTCCGCATAGCTGGTGGACGCAGGTAAGGAGATGTTCCTCGCTCCTGAAGTGTCACACACAGCGATGTGTGCTGCCGCTGGAACGAGGAACAACATCGCGAATGAGCGTTAAACGATTTTTGGTTTTAGGATGACCTCTCCACGGCAAACGATTTTAACCGCTTTTGCGATGATCGTTTTAGGTCGCACAAAAGTGTCACACGCTACGATATCGTTAATGACGCCGGATGTGCGTCACTAACGGCGTGACCCCGATGATAAAACATTAACAGTATCGTAGCGTGTAAAGCCCCCTTAAGAGTCTTCAACTGGGCCAAAAATATTTTCTACATACCATAATACAATACATATCCTTCTCCCTCTATAAATGTTGGGAAATATTACCCTGCCTATTCCGCCAAGTTTCTTTCTTTCTTTGTTTGTGGGAAAATGAAGTTTTGCTGTTGGGGCCCCATTATTTCTTTGTATGCCCCTGCACACAAGCTATGCTTTTTCAGAAGTATATTTGCAGTGATTAAAGGAGTTTTCCAGTACTATATTAATTATGTTGTTACCCTCTCAATTGGTTCTTAAGATAGGTCATCAATATCAGATTGTTGGGGGTCCGACACGTGGTACTCCCCTTCTCGATCATCTGCAGAAACTGGTAACAGCTGATCAATGCAGGTGCCGAGTGGCGGACACTCACCAATTGAATATTGATGACATCAATATAGCAGTTGAAGATATTGCACTGTGCTGCACACGCATTCTTCATTGCTCTTGTAACCCATTTTGAAAATCTTATTCAATGAGGAAACACTCCACTAAGCAGAAGATATTCCTTGTCTAAACATGAAAAACTCTCCTAGGTGCAATATGTGAATCTAGGTGGTGACAAAGAGCAATGTGTTACTGCTTCCTCCTAATGGTTTCATGATATCTCACTGTCTACTGAATATAGATTTTCCTAATAGCTGGAATAGGGGTTTGCTCATTACTATTTATTAGATCAGTAGCCTGATTGCTATATTGCCCACGTTCCAATGTTAAGAATCTTTCATCCTGATAAAAGTATTTTGTGTTAGCAGAAACTTTCTGATTATCTTGCTAGTTTATTTCTAAAATTATGCTGATCCAATTTTTCATGCAATTCAAACTCATGGCACATCAGCAAAAGAACATTTTGCAAGAAATGTCAATTACTGCAGTCACAAAAATCCAACGGATCAGAAGTCATAACTATCAAAGAATAAAATTAATTGAAAATTGGGCCTTCATTAATATCAAGAAATGTAACACTGTTTTTTTTAGGAATATGTGTTTAGAGCTAATGAAGATGAACCTTTTTTCTGGCTTTGTAGTGTGTGCAGAATTATGCTTGCTATGTTCCCTATATAACATCTGCTAAGTTCAGAAAGACCATTAATATGTATGAATGTCTAGACTTATACTTGAAAATCAGCAGTCTGGGACTACACTTTACCAGAGTGTTTCTCAGAAACGTATTTACTTACGGCTTATTGAAACCCTTTAATTCAAAAGATGATAACATTATTTAATGCCTTAGAAATTATCTACTATTCAACCAGATATTTAAAGGTAATCTGTCACCAGGTTTTTTTCTATGTAAACTGAGAGTAGCATGATGCAGGCAGAGATCCTGAATCCAACGATATATCACTTAGATTACTGGCTGCAGCTGTTCTGACATAGTCTGAATTTTGAGGTTTAGCCATGTAGCTGAGCCCAGGGAGCTGTCCCGCCCACACCAGGCTCTCAGTAGAGATTGTACATTAACAGTGAGGTGCCAATCAGAGGAGGGGGCGTTGGACTTCTCTGCAAGTGAGTTTTACTGGGCTGCTTGTTGTTCGTTTGATAAAATCACTGTTTTATCTGCAAGTTCTGTGACTGCTGAGCCCTGTATAACCCCACCCACATCATTGATTGGCTGCTTTCTGTGTATACTGTAAGATAAAGGAGCTAATCAGTGGTGGATTATACTGAGCAGGAGGACTACATGGCATGAGAAAACTAGTCCTTCAGTGTTAATCTCCTGCTGATAAAATATTGATCCTATTAAAAAAACAACAAGCAGCCCAGTAAGTGATATATCATTGGACTCATGGTCTCTGCCCCTACATCATGCTGGTCTCAGATTAGATACCAAAAATCTGCACACAGATTCCCTTTAATAAATACTCAAAATTGTAACCACTTCATTTACTTTTTACATTATATTTTTAATGGCTATATTTAGGGTCCATGCACTTGTGACAGATTTATTTGCTGCAAATCCAACATATTGGCAGAAATCTGTTGCAAAATCGGCAGGTGTTTTTCGGGTTTTATTGATTGCAAAGGTGAAGTCCACTACAAAAAGAATTGGTATATTATAGATTTAAAAAACTACAACGCTTCTAAATATACTTGCTGAAATTATCCCCCAGGGGTAGATGAGCTCTCATTAAGATTGCTGTTACTGTCTATTCAGCAGATTTGCTGCCAAAAATCACAGCTTCTATTAATAACCTGTAGCTCGTAGCTCCATTGACTTTAATGGAGGCAGGTTTTTTGGAGAGTAACTGTAAACTGCGGGTTTAAATTTTCCCATCAAAACATAGTCTATGACGTTCCCTGAGTCACATGAGGCGTCTGTGCAAAATTTTGTGATTGTACATGCGACGGTGCGGATTCCTTTAGCGGATATACACTTACATACATTCATATATACATACATACATACATACTCAGCTTTATATATTAGATTTTGATAATCCTAATTGACCTAAAGTGTAAAAAGTTTATTCTGATTTCATGTCGGATAGTGAGAAAAACATGTATATGTGTCTTTTAGATAGTGTATGTAAATCTCTGGTTTCAACTGTACATTTGAGGTTTATTGTTACAAAACAAAACCACTTTATTAGGCCTCTTTCACATGTCAATGAAGACACACACATGTTTCACAGACGTGTTAGAGGTGCGTACGGCCCTCTGTGTGCCGTGATTTTGGCACATGGGTGTTCTCCGTGTGCTACCCGTGATAGTACATATAGAGCAGGAACTTTTTACTCACCTGTCCCCGTCACTGCTGTCCGTGGTGCTGATGTCTCCAGCGCTGCGGTCATACTTGCTTCCAGGTCTGCGGTGCAGTGAATATGCAATGAACATAATGAAACAAATGACCGCAGCACCAAAGACAGCAGCACTGGAGACAGGTGAGTATAGAAATTCATTTTATTTCAAAGGCATGTTTTCTCCAGTACGTGTCACACAGATCATGTCACTGTGTGGTCCGTGTGACAGTGCTGCCGGAGAAAAGCGGACATGTCTCTGTGTGGAACACATAGACACGTGTGTACGGCACACAGACGCATGGTCCTTGAGAAATCACTGATGTGTGCGCAGACCCATTGATTTTAATGAGTATGCATATGTCCGTGATTCCGGTATGTATGAAAATGACATCACTGATGGGTGAAGGGGGCCTTATCCTAGTACTGGACCTCACAATGCAAACTTCTTATCACTTTCACAAAGCTTGGTATACTTCGTAAGTTAAAGTATTTTTTTTGGCTGCCACTGTAATCCACTAAATACAATGATTGCTATTTACCACAGAATTTAGAGGATTAATGAAATAACCATGTTTGATGGGTATTCCCTATGTCCACTGGTGTATAAAGCAGGTGTTCACAAGGCACTGCAGCAGCGCTAGGCACCAAAGCCAGCAAACTTCAAGCAGCTACAATTTATATATGGCATTCACACTTAAAGAGAACCTGTCATGTCTAAAAACACTATATACCTGCCGGTGGGGTAAATCCGCAGGTTAATAGCATTCTAAAGCTGCACAGCTACCACACTGAAAGCTGGGCTACCGGGAGGAAATTAACTCTATCCTGCCCATCAACCTCCAACTTTTAGTCATAGAGGCGCAACTTCAGTCAATGCTCAGCATGCAGTGAGTGGCGACTGAAACTACTCTGTCTGACAGCATTGCATCCCTGCGGCCTCGCCTCTACGACTGAAAGCTGGAGGTTACCAGAATGAATAAAAGTTAATTCCTCTTGGCAGCCAGGCTTTCAGTGTGGCGGCTGCAAAGCTTTAGTACGCCATTAACCTGAAGATTAACCCCATATTTTAGATTAGGTTAATAGTGTTTGAGGATGTGACATTTTCTCTTTAAAGGGGTGGTCAAAAGGCAAAAGGAACTTTCATTTAATTCCCTATCTATTTGATGCTATAATCTAAGCAACTTTTTTTTATGCTTGTACTAAAAATTCCCTACCATTCTCTAACTAAAAGTATCTAACTGCTATTCTATTTTTTTTCTAGTTCCTGCCTGATGACGATTCATTTGAGAATCCCAGTGCATGCGGGTATACTCAGACAAAGTGTCATCAGGGAGCAGAGTCTGTGGCAGTAACTGCAGCCTCTATCCCCACCCAGAAATGATGCTCGTTTCAGAGGCTAGTCTGTCCTTCTGTGTCCCTCCCTGCTCTGTTCCTTCCTGAGCTGTGCACTGTGTGGTGTATCCTGTGCACAGCTGCCACTATGTTATCTGCTCAGATCTGTAATGATCACCCAGCATTCAGGAGACTAGGGCTGCCCCCGCAGATAACGAAGCGAGCGCTGTGCACGGTGCAGATCACACAGCGCAGGGAAGGACACAGAGGGACAGACTAGTCCGTGAAACAAGTGTCATGATGTTGCTTCATTTCTGGGAGGGCACAGAGGCTGCGGTCACTGCCACCGCCTCTGCCCTATTGACACTTGAGTGTCCCAGCATTCACTGGGATTCTCAAATTAAAACATAGAAAACCAGTTACATACTGTAGTTAGGGAACGATAGGGAATTTTTAATACAAGAATATTAGAAAGTAGCTTAGCTTATAGCATCAAATAGATAGGGATTTAAATGAAGTTTCCTTTTCCCTTCAGATGACCCCTTTAAGGTTCTTTTTACTGTAAATACCCCTATGCTAATAGCAGTAGTTATCAATAAGTCTTATCCAGGTTTTGTTTCTATAGTGTGCTGTATCTAGGTGTCTTACGCAACATATGGCAAATAGATCATTTAGCACTTTAACTCCAATGTTAAAATGCACAGAATGGTCTATTTAACGACTGTAGTAAATATTTTGCACACTAATGATAAATTAAGTTGTGTCACACAAAGGCAAAAATAAAATGTTACATCTAGTCTAGTCAATTAAAAATGTCCGTACGGCAGAGCGAGTAGAGCTGTTGGCAAACAGTAGTTCCACGCTACGCATGATTCATTAGTGTCTTACATAAACTCTGGTACAATGCCAGCGCACATTTCTCTTTCCCAGTCACAGTTTATAAGTTCCCTTCTGAGCTTTTATTTTTAAGTACAATAAAAAGCTTTCTGCTCTCGTATTTATCTCTGTATCCAGTTTCTGCCCATTGGAGAGGATTTTATGATGTGAATACATATGAATAGAAGTCAGCTCAGTGATGGTCTTCATTGGAAAGTATAGTGCACACCTTTTTCACCCCAGGAAAATAAAAACCTCCTCCATTAGGCTCAAATTACTCTACTTTCCCTGTCTTTTCTTTATGTGAGCTATAAACATAGATCAGACACGGGAGAAAAGCTTTATTCAGTATTGAAGTATTTCCAAGATGACTCTCAAGCCTGTGCCACCAATTCCACGCCTACCTATTTGGCTGTAAAACGGCACCAGCTATGAACCCATCCGAATGACTTCTCATGGGGCATTGATAATATTATGCACTTTTGTAAAAGTTTGATAATTTGGATTAACCCTTTTTCTGCCAGGGATTTCTCAACATTTTGAGCCATGACAATTTTCCACTTTTGAGGTGTACAAATAAGACCCAGCTTACTAAATAGTAAATTAGGCAGCCTAGAAGCTTATTGGTAAGCATAGTAGCCTTCCAATGCTGCTGTCCTAGGTTTAAATCCCATCAAGGACAACATCTACAAGGAGTTAGTATGTTCTTCCTAAGTTTTCTTGGGTTTCCACCCACACTTCTAATGCAGACTTCACACGGTACGATCTATTGTGCGATTGCACAAGCGATCATACCCGCCCCCGTCGTTTGTGCGTCACGGGCAATTAGTTGCCCGTGGCGCACAAGGTCGTTAAACCCCCGTCACACGTACTTACCTGCTTGAGCGACCTCGCTGTAGGTGGCGAACATCCACTTCCTGAAGTGGGAGGGATGTTCGGCGTCTCAGCGACGTCACACAGCGGCCGGCCAATAGAAGCGGAGGGGCGGAGATGAGCGGTACGTAAACATTCCGGCCACCTCCTTCCTTCCGCATTGCCGGCGGGAGCGACGGGACGCAGGTAAGCTGTGTTCATCGTTCCCGGGATGTCACACGGAGCAATGTGTGCTGCCCCGGGTACGATAAACAACTGGCGCTATTAAAAATAAACAATTTTTTAAAAATAAGCGACGAGTACATGACTCACGATTTGTGAGCAATGCTGCGTCGCTCTGAGGTGTCACACGAAACGACGTCGCAAGCGATGCCGCATGTGCGTCACGAAAACCGTGCCCCCGACGATGCATCGCGCGATAGCTCGTCTCGTGTGACACCCGCATAAGACATATTGAAAGGGAATTTAGATTGTGAACTCCAATTGGGAAAATGATGATCATGATGACTGTAAAGTGGGGTTCAAGTTGGTATATAAGTGCAAATAAATTGATATTAATCTCTTCATGACCTATGACATAAGGCTGCTTTACACCTTACAATTACACATGTGATCTCGTATGCGATCGCACACACCCCCATCGTATGTGCGGTATGGTCAATTTGTTGGCCGTGTCGTACAAACGATTAAACTCCGTCACATGTACTTACCTTCCATACGACCTCGCTGTGGGCAGCGAACATCCACTTCCTGAAGGGGGAGGGACGTTCGGCGTCACAGCGACGTCACACAGCGGCCGGCCAATAGAAGCGCAGGGGCGGAGATGAGCGGGACGTAAACATCCCGCCCACCTCCTTCCTTCAGCATTGCCGGCGGGACGCAGGTAAGCGGTGTTCATTGTTCCCGGGGTGTCACACACAGCGATGTGTGCTGCCTCGGGAACATTGAACAACCGGATGTTCAGTTTTTAGCAATTGAACGACGTGTATGTGATCAACGTTTTTCCGTTCAATCGCAATCGCACGTAGGTTTCACACACTACAACAACACTAACAAATACCGGATGTGCGTCACTTACGACGTGACCCCGTCGACACATCGTTAGATTTATTGTAGCTTGTAAAGCCCGCTATATTTGCATCATAGATAGTGTCCCTTGCTTTGATGCAGGCTCGCCGTGTGAGCTCACATCTTTGCCTGCACATGTCCGCTGATCTGATCAGCTCATATGTGCCTCAAACAGGCATGGGTGAATCGCAGAGCTGCCACTGCTGGTTAACCAGTTAAGTCTCTGTCAGCGGAATTTAACATTCGCCGGCAGGGAGTGTGCCATTCCCCGCTCTTATTGGCGGTCCTGTGACCTGGTCGCGGGGCGCTGATGGGTCATCAGGACAGCCATGAGTCAGCTAATGAATCCCATGCATGTCAAGATAAACTGAAGAAAAACAAAAAGCCAGCACTAAATGTGCACTTCAGCACTAAACATTCCAAACTGTACTAAAAATATAAAAATTTTGACATTTTTGGCAAAAAAATGCAATTTCTTGAGCTGCCTCGCCACGTCACGGCAAATCTTATTTGAGGCAGTCCTACACTAAAATATTTTTATAAAATGTGCCATACGGCCTCACATATGAATAGTAGAACGGCTCTTAGCAGCACTCACCTGGTCTATTTCAATCCCGTACCCATGACTGAGTCATGGCTGTGGGCGGGACAGGTCCAAACAAATGCTGCATGAAGTAAATAGCCTGTGGACAAGGCCTGATGACAATGTGAACAGTCACCAACCGCCAAAATCTAGACAGATGGAATACATCCCAAATTGGGGTGCATAGCAAAGTGGGGGTCAGCCACCGACCAATTCAATGAAGAAAAACAAAAAGCCAGTTTGGAATTTTTAGTGCTGAAGTGCACATTTAGTGCTAGCTTTTTGTTTTTCTTCATTGAATTGGTCGGTGGCTGACCCCCACCTTGCTATGCACCCCAATTGCGATGTATTCCACCTGTCTAGATTTTGGCGGTTGGTGACTGTTCACATTCAGTCATCAGGCCCTGTCCACAGGCTATTTACTTCATGCAGCATTTGCTTGGACCTGTCCCGCCCACAGCCATGACTTAGTCATGGGTATGGGATTGGAATAGACCAGGTGAGTGCTGCTAAGAGCAGTTCTGCTATTCATATGTGAGGCCGTATGGCACATTTTATAAAAATATTTTATTGTAGGACTGCCCCAAATGAGATTTGCCGTGACGTGGCGGGGTAGCTCAAGAAATTGCAATTTTTTGCCAAAAATCTCAAAAATATTTTTAGAATAAGTACAGTTTGGAATTTTTAGTGCTGAAGTGCACATTTAGTGCTAGCTTTTTGTTTTTCTTCATGTCAAGATAAACTTCCTGTGAACGCCAGCTGGGATCCAAAATTCATAGGAGACCGCGATTTCTGCTATACAGAGCACTGCGCTGTACAGCACAAGTGATCGAATTAAGTTTCATGTCTTCTAAGGGTACTAGTAAGTAGATACAATGAAAAGTGAAAAATGTTATTTTTAAAAATAGGGAAAAAAGGAAAAAAACCCCCATAAAAGTTCAAATCATTCACTTTTGCCCCATTGAAAATAAAACAAGTAAAAAACAAACAAACAACAATTATTTGGTATTGCTGCTTTCAGAAATGTCCTATTTATCAAAATATAAAATAAATTAATCAGATCAGTAAACAAAGCAACAAAAAAAAAATTAAATACCAGAATTATTTTTTTTTGGTTGCCGTAACATTGCAATAAGAGGTGATCAAACCATCTCATCTACACCAAAATGGTATAAGGCTATGTGCGCACGTGTGCGCTCTGCACCGCACCGAAAATGTGCGCTTCAGAGCGCAGCTGAAAAGCTGCGTTCTGAAGCGCATGGTGCCGGCAGATTCGTGCGCTCTGCATGCTGCCTCTCCCTATAGACAGCATGCAGAACGCACGAAAGAAGTGACATGTCACTTCTTAGAACGCAGCGATTCGACAAGCAGCCGAATCGCTGCGTTCTAACATGCCACGTGCGCACGGCTCCTGCACAATCTCCATAGATTGTGCAGGGGACGCAGGACGCATGCAGTTACGCTGCGGTGCAGAACGCAGCGTAACTGCATGTAATACGCACACGTGCGCACATACCCTAAATGTCAGCTCAAGAAGCAAAAAATAAGCAGTCACTGAGCCCCAGATCCCAAAAAATAAAAATGCTACAAGTCTCGGAAAATGGCCCCAAAGTGAATTTATTTATGTTTTTATTTTTTTTCCAAAATTCGTAAACTTTTTCACTACTTAAAATGAAAGAAACCAGTACATGTTTGGTATCTACATACTCGTACAGATGTGGAGAATCATATTGCTTGGGTAGTTTGACTATATAGGGAACAAAGAAAATAAAAGAAAAAGGAATCATGGAATTGCACTTTTTTTTGCAATTTCACCGCACTTGGATTCCCCCCCCCCTTTTTTCAGTACACTACGTGGGGAAATGAATGTTTTTATTGTAAAGTGCATATCGTTTTACAAAAAACAAGCCCTCATATGGCTATATTGATGGAAAAAAAAATGTTATGACTTTTGGAAGAAGGGAAGAAAGAAGCGAAAGCACAAAAATGGAAAATCGCAAGGTCATGAACGAGTTCACTCCTGTATATTTTCTGAAAGTATAGACTTGGCACATTGTCATAATGCCTTTCAGTATCTTGTACAGAATTTAACCCCTACAGAAACTTATATTCTTCACACCTCCTTAAAGTAGACGTTTAACATAACCAGAGTGGTATATTTAGACTCTAAGTATCTTTCGAAAATCATCAGAACTGGAAAGACCAAAAATCTGGTTTTACACTGGAAAATTCTAATTTGGCATGCGTCCTTTAATGTAGCAATATCTATGAAATGTCTTATATAACCCTGTGGTTCTCAGGTTATCTTTTCATGACACATTAAACTTTATTAATAGTAAATATAGGTAGCTATGTTTGGATTTTATTAAACAAAAAACTGAAATGTTTTAAAAAAATATAATAAGGTTTGCACTTTTAAAAATAGTTGACACAAAATAGTTGTCACGGGGATGTTCGGATGGAACAGGACCTCCTAGGCTGACCCTCAAGGCTGCTTTACACCAGGCAATCTATTGTGCGATAGATCGTCGGGGTCACGGTTTTTGTGACGCACATCCGGCATCGCTGGCAATGCCGGCCTGTGTGACACCTCCTAGAGACGCAGTATCGCTCACAAATCGTGAGTCGTGTACTGCTCGCTAGGTTCCATAATATCGTTTAATTTAGTTGTTCATCGTTTCCGGGGTAGCACACGTCGCTCCGTGTGACACCCCGGGAACGATGAACAGCAGCTCACCTGCGTCACGTGGCCGCCGCCGGCTGTGTGAAGGAAGGAGGTGGGCGGGATGTTTACAACCCGCTCATCTCCGCCCCTCCGCTTCCATTGGCCGGTGGCCATGTGACGTCGCTGTGACGCCGAACGTCCCTCCCACTCCAGGAAGTGGACGTTCGCCGCCCACAGCGAGGTCGCACGAGAGGTAAGTATGTGTGACGGGGTTTACTGACTTTGTGCAACACGGGCAGCGATTTGCCCGTGACGCAAAAAGGACGGGGCGGGTATGATCGATTGTGAAATTGCACAATCGGTCGTACCGTGTAAAGCAGCCTTCAGACTGGGGCCCCTGTGCTGTCCCTTTATCATGAAGGTAGACTTGATGGTAGCCTGGTTTGAGCCTCCAACGTGGCCCTATCTCCTGTCCAAGCACTGATAATACTTTCACCCAACCAGGGAGTGGGTCGAAAACCCAATTACCAAAACCCCACAAATAATCACAAACAAGGGTAAACAAAAGCTACTGCACTCAAACACAAAGGAGGGACAGTATATGAACTAGGGAGTAACGCAAAAGGGGTAGGAAATAAATACACAACTGGTGTACTCACACACCACGCTGATCTGCAATTTGAATATCACCATACAACTGGATAACAACAGGAACCAGGGAGCAAAGAACTCCATCTGACAAGCAGCTGCAGAATCTAGAAGCTTATAAAGGCTGGAGATAATGATTAGCAGCCAGAAATTAAGTCCTGCTGTACTGGAGAGCCGTGAAGCCAGAACCAGTCGACGTCCATGTGAGGCTTTGCAGCTAAAGAATCCCAGGCAGTTTGTCAAACTCTGCAGTGTGAACAGAGCCCGATGCTGCCATGACACCCAGCGAGTGAACGCAGAACACCGCACAACAATAGTTGACATTTCCCATATGTCTACTCTTCTCTTTACAAATGGTTTTTATTGTAAATGTTTTTGAATGGTGTTCACTGGACAGGTTGACTCGTTTCAGACACAGTGATATTAAATTATATATTGTTTAGAAACAAAATCCTACCCTCCATCCCTGATTCCTGTCCTGTCTGGAGCATGGATAATGTTTCTGCCAAAACACTTTAAAATGAAAGCAAGAAGAATAGATTCAGCACCATAAAAATCTTCTTTAGGCCTGTTTCAGCCGTCAGTGATTCTGGTACGTTTGTGCTTTTTTTTAAATGTACCAGAATCACTGACATACGCAGACCCATTATAATGAATGGGTCTGCTCACACATCAGTGATTTTTCACTGCACGTGTCTCCATTGTGCGTGATTGCCGCACGAAGACATGTCCATTTTTTTCTGGCATCACTGATGTCCCACGGACCACGCAGTGGTGTGATCCGTGAGACACGTGCCAGAAAAAAACGTGCTTTTAAAATAAAAATCATTTTTACTCACCCGGCTCCAGCGATGTCCTCTGCAGCCCGTGCAGCTTGCTGCTTCTGAGCCGGCTCATTACTGTCGCGCATATTCATGATGCACGACACAGCCGACCCGGAAGCAGCTGCTGCGGGGGTCAGCGCCAGCCGGATGCTGCACCGCGTGAGCGATCCGCACCATGGAGAGCGGGAGCGCGCACAGGTGAGTTAATCTCTAAGTGCAATCATGGGCCACGGAGAACGGAGCCCAGATTGCACTTAGACAACCCACGTGTGCCGTGATTCCCGGCACATGGAGGGACATGTGCGTGTTTTACACGGCAGTGAAAAATGTCAGTGTTTTTCACTGACGTGTGAAACGGGCCTTAGTCATACATATCAAAAATTCCAAGTAACATCTTTATCAGCCTACAGCAATAAAAAATACTGGTGCATCAAGCACCCCCCCGTGTCCCTGCAGAAATTTCTGCAGGGATTTGACAGCACATATGCCCGTCAAATCGCTGCAGAAACACTGCATAATGAATGCAATGTTTCTGCAGAAGAAAAGACTATTTCATGCGCTCTGGATGCAGCTTCTCCCATAGACAGAGCAGGACCTGCATCCAAAGCGCATGAAAGAAATGACATGTTACTTCTTAGAACGCAGCGAACAAAATGTTGGCATCCAAATCGCTGCGTTCATAAAAGCATTGTGCGCACGTCTCGTGCACAATCTTCATAGATTGTGCTGGGGACGCAAGTCACATGCATTTACGCTGCAGTGCAATACGCAGCGTAAATGCATGAAATTCGGCAACGTGCGCATGAGCCCTAAGTCATGTTTATTGATATTTTAATTCTTTTTTACAGTAAAATCCAATTTAAAAATAATGATGTTTCATTGTGTTGCCATATTCTAAGGCGGGCTTTGCACGTTACGACATTGCAAACCGATGCTGCGATGTCGCACGCGATAGTCCCCGCCCCCGTCGCAGCAGCGATATCTTGGGATTCCTGGCGTAGCGAACATTATCGCTACGCCAGCTTCACATGCACTCACCTGTCCTGCGACGTCGCTCTGGCCGGCGTCCCGCCTCCTTCCTAAGGGGGCGGGTCATACAACGTCAGAGCGACGTCACACGGCAGACGGCCAATCAAAGCGGAGGGGCGGAGATGAGCAGGATGTAAACATCCCGCCCACCTTCTTCCTTCCGTATAGCCGCCGACGCCAGGTAAGGTGATGTTCCTCGCTCCTGCGGCTTCACACACAGCGATGTGTGCTGCCGCAGGAACGAGGAACAAATCGTACCTGTCGCGGCAGCGTAATTTTGAAAAAGTCGGAGCCTACACCAATGATACGATAACGACGCTTTTGCGCTCGTTAATCGTATCATCTAGGATTTACACACTACGATGTCGAAAGTGACGCCGGATGTGCGTCACTTTCGATTTGACCCCACCGACATCGCACATGCGATGTTGCAACGTGAAAAGCCGCCCTAAGAGCTGCAACTTTTTCAGTTCACGGGCTTATTTTTATGCGTGACAAACTGTTGTATTTATTGGTAACATTTTGGGATTTGTGAGCCTTTTTGTTTTTTATGCTTTTTTTAGTGAAATGATCTACAATTCTGACTTCTTCCCCCCCCCCCTTTTTTATGCTGTTTACTGAGCACTATAAATTGCATGCTCATTAGGACGAATCGTTAGACACTTTCCCACAATAAAACCCCATAAAAAATAACAAATAATAAGTAACTTTTATAGTTCATGCCAAATGTGTGTATTTTTTCCCAATAATTAAGGGCTTAAAAGAAAAAAGTGCTATTTACATTTTACATGATTATATTTATATTCTTGATCATTTTATTTTTACTTTGCTGACGTGACACACACCTATGTTATGTCACAACATTCACTTTCGATTTTTCCGCGCACATTACAGAACAGAAAGGCTTAATTCTTTGCGCAGATGAGTAAATAGAATCTTGTATAAGTTATTGCCTCTGTAGTAATTTACTGATTAGTTAGCCCTTAATGTGTATTGGGCCAATTAATAACATAATATTGTCATTTCCATTCTCAGGTCATTGATGACAATGGAAAGTTTAGTGTCCCAAGCTGCATGGGTGACATTGCTGATGAAGAGGGTGGATCTAGCCTAAAGTTTGAGTACCCCTTTGATGACGTGACTGTAATTGACAGGCGTTGGATATGTGATATAGTCATGAAAGCCATAGAAGTGTTGTACTTAGTGAAGAGATGGGGAGCATTGGTGCATATAGCCGTGCAATTCAATATTCTCTCTCAGTAAGTACATTTGCGCTTATATGAACTATGGATTCCAATAGGTCTCATAATAAAGTAATGAAACTCAGGGCGTGTAATTTAGTGTACGTATTAACGTCTAATTGCCTATAATCAAATATTAATATACTGTTCTCTTATTACAGTGAGAGGTTTACTGAACAAGTCACACCACTGTTGGTTCATGCTCAGAGAATGCTGTCTGGTAGAATATTTCACAAAAAAGGAACTCATTTTTCTCAAACAAATTGCTATGAAGCCATTCAGGAAAATGATGAAAAGGTCAGTGACTGAAAGCTATTCGCTGTATGTTAATGCATCTAAGAGTACGTGCTCACGATCCAGATGGGGGAGCGTCCTGGATGCAGCGCTTTTTCCCTTGCAGAGACACTAGTGTCCTGTGTGGGAGAACGCGCTGTACGTGCACACGATCAGGATTATAGACACAGTGTATTTTCACTGTATTCTCCTGCTTAGAACACTCGCGTCTCCACAAGAATGAATTGCCATGCTGCGGCTCGGGAAGCTGAGCACATTAAAGAATCACAGTGTGCAGGAGATTTCTATAAATCACATCCACTGCTCTTCTACTGTACAACTGTTTTGAACGCAGCAAAAACACTTTATGTCCAAAACAGTGATAGCAATGATCATGTGCATGAGCCCTAAGAGTCTGCTTTGCCATATTCTGAAATGTGCGGGGTAGTGATGGGAGAATCAATTTGTAGGACTCCGGTCCATAAACCAGGTCAGTATTCTGTGATCGTTTTAGTCCTTTAAATCTCCTTACCTCCCGACATTCCCGGCTCTATTTTTGATTAGCCGTGCTGTGCGATATTGTGTGTGTGTGTGTGTGTGTGTGTGTGTGTGTGTGTTACGCTGCAATGATAACGTTGTGCCAGCTCAGTCCTGTTAGGAGGTAAGGGGACTCACAGGACTCCCATCCAGTAGTCGCAGATTATTGACCTGGTAATGGATTGGAGTCCTGCTAATCGATTCTCTCATGTCTAGTTTGGGGTACACATTAGCATACAATGCATGGACCATTACTGTATTCGTATTAGTTTTCCACTCTAATTTCACCACATTGTGGACCAAATTATATTAAAGCTGGCAGGCAGTGTTTGGTCATGAGCCTTAAGCCGGTGTCCCACTTGCGATTGCCTCACGTGTATCACACTCTCTTCACATTAGCGGATCGGTTGCATGCATCGCTATGCAGCCAACCCGCTCCTGTGAGCAGAGTGTGAGTCCGTGACGGGTGATGCACCGCAAATCTTGCGCGAGATACACGTGAGCCAATCGCAAGTGGGACACCCGCTTAACACGAATTCCCACCTTTTTGCATATGATTGGGCCAGTGCAAAAGCACAAAAAGTTGCCTTTTTTGTAGAAATGTGGTGGGAGAAAAAATCTGAGCCTTTTTCATTGTCAATAAAAATCTTACTCATGGTTTTTACTGGTTTGATTCAATATTGCAACATAAAAAGCTGTTGGAATACATGGCCTAAGACAGTTCTGTGTGCAGTCCTTAGAGCAGGGTAGGCATCCGATGGAGCAGGTGTGGCTGGATCAATATCCTCAGTAATGACTAGCTGCAATTTAGTAGTCTCAACAATAAAAGGAAATGATAGCCCTCCTGTAAAAATGTATTTCAGATGGATACCCCACAGTAATGCCTGTATATTATTACCGTACCAAAAACTCTTTCTTTATCGTTATTCCTTTGGGAGACCCATACCATGGGTGTTTAGCTTCTACCTCCGGAGGACACACAAAGTACTACACTTAAAAGTGTAGCTCCTCCCTCTGAGCTTATACACCCCCTGGTAGCCAGTCCTAGCCAGTTTTATTGCTTTGTGTCAGGAGGCATACATCCACACATGCATTCTCATCTGATTTGTTTGACTTTTGGAAAGAGTTTGAAGAAAAGCGGGTCCATGTCTGGTCTCCCGGCATGTCCCTTCTCACCCCACTGTGTCGGCGGTGTTGTTAAGGTTGATTTACAAGGCTGCAGCCTTACATGCCGCGCTCCTTCACCATCCCTTCTGGGCTCTGGCTTGAAGTGGGAGCCAGCACGGTCTCCATGCCTGGCAGGAGTCCGGTCTCCATCCACAGCCCCTTGAGGATTCTGTTGGACCGGAGCACTCATCCCCAGGGACATGGCCCTGCGTCTCAGCAGCTAAGTACCTGAGACGTTTATGTTGGGGGTCCCGGTTCTTTATTGTAAGGGGAGAGTATGCTGTATGTGATTGTTTTAACTTTTCCGGCGGATTCTCTAGCTTTTGCCTGAGAACCGCGCCGATGGTGCCTGCTTGTCGGCCTCGCCGCTTAAATTTAGGCCCCGGCTTTGCCGGAGGCCTAGTTTCATTTTCCTGCCCTCGCATGTCACTCATGCAGAGGGACAGGTTCGGCCCCTCCCGGCGGCCGTTCTACACAGGGGAGGGACACTCCCCACTGCTGGGGTGTCCCTCCTTCCCTGCAGGTCTCTATAGCCCTCCAGTTCCCGCTCTTTTATAGGAATGCCCCCTAGTCATTTCTCAGGCAGAGTTCACTCTGCTCTGGGACATCCTGCATTCTGCATCTCTGCTGAGGTGCTGCGACTGGGGGACCAGGCTTCGGGATCTGGAGGGCACACAGCACCACGCTCAGCGGTCTGGTAAGCCACAGCCGGTCTCCGGTTGTGGACCTCTGTATACCAGCAGCATGTCTCACACAAGGAGCAAGGCCCAGTGGTCTCTCAGGCTGCTGCTGCACCTGTTATTGAACCCCCGGCCTGGGTAGAGTCCTTTTCTAGGTCCATATCCCAGTCATTTGCTGAGTCCATGGGACTTTTGTCCAGGACTTTGATGAATATGCATCAGCCCCCCTCACAGGGTGCCTCTAATACTCTTGACAGAGGACTCCTATCCTCTGACCTCCGTCCATCAGAGCTCACGGAGCATTCATCATCTGATCCCAGACCCCGTCCTTCTAAGAGAAGGCGCAGGGTTTCCACCCCCTCCCCATCCCACGGCTCTGTCTCAAGAGCTGACTCTCAAGATGAGGAGGATGCCCTCACTGGGGGCTCGGAGGCTATGTATCCCATCGATTTCTCTGAGGGTGACTCAGATCTTAGTGATTTGATTGCTTCTATTAATTCTGTGCTGGATCTCAATCCGCCAGTGTCAGAAAAGCAACTTTCTTTGGCAGAAAAACATCAGTTTACCTCGCCTAAGAGAGTGAAGAGTGTGTTCTTTAACCACTCCAGTTTTCAGACCGCTGTGACCAAACCCAGGGCCTGCCCTGACAAACGCTTTCCAAAGCGTGGTTCTGATGACCGGTTTCCATTTCCACCTGAGGTGGTCAATGAGTGGTCTCACTCCCCAAAGGTAGACCCTCCGGTGTCTAGGCTATCAGCCCGGACCGTTGTGTCGGTGGCTGACGGCACCTTACTTAAGGATTCCACTGACCTCAGATTGACCTTCTGGCCAAATCTGTGTATGAAGCTGCGGGGGCCGCGTTTTCCCTGTCTTTTGCAGCAGTGTGGGCTCTCAAAGCCATCTCTGCTTCTCTAGAGGAGATGCATTCCCTCACCAAGGAATCTATGCCTGAGATGGTTACCTTAACTGCTCAGGCTTCAGCCTTTTCATCTTATGTCATGTCTGCCATGCTAGAGGCTCCTCACCGCACTGCGGTGGCTTCAGCTAATTCTCTTGTTATCCGCAGGATTTTGTGACTTCGAGAGTGGAAGGCAGATGCTTCTTCCAAGAAGTTTCTTGCTGGGATCCCTTTTGCTGGTTCACGGCTGTTTGGTGAACAGCTGGATGAAATCATTAAAGAAGCTACTGGCGGGAAGAGTACTTCCATGCCACAAACCAAGACCAGGAAACCCGCTCAGGGTAGGAATCAATCGAGGTTTCGTTCCTTTCGTTCCTCCAACTGGTCATCCTCTAAGCCTTCCGCCTCGTCCGCTAACTCAGCCAAGGATCAGAAATCCAACTGGCGCCCAAAAGCGCGTCCGCAGAAGACCGCAGGAGGTTCTGCCACTAAGGCAGCTTCCTCATGACTCTCGGCCCGCTCCAGCCACGTCCTTAGTCGGTGGCAGGCTCTCCCACTTTGGCGACGCTTGGTTAAAGCAAGTCTCCGATCAGTGGGTGAGAGACATCATATCTCATGGCTACAGGATAGAATTCTCTTCCAGCCCTCCAAACAGATTTTTTTCTCTCAACTCCCCCCTGCTCCAAGGCCGCCGCCTTCTCACAGGCCGTGGCGTCCTTGCAGGCAAACGGAGTGATTGTCCCAGTTCCCGCTCAGGAACGGCTCAGAGGTTTTTACTCAAATCTCTTCCTAGTTCCAAAAAAGGACGGTACCTTCCGGCCCATCCTGGATCTCAAGCTTCTCAACAAGCATGTCCGGGTGCGGCATTTTCGCATGGAGTCTCTGCGATCAGTCATTGCCTCTATGACCCAAGGGGAGTTCCTGGCGTCCATCGACATCAGAGATGCCTATCTACATGTGCCAATCGCAGTGTCACATCAGCGTTGGTTACGTTTTGTGATAGGAGAGGATCATTTCCAATTCATATCTCTCCCCTTCGGGTTAGCCACGGCCCCTCGGGTATTCACCAAGGTCATGGCGGCAGTGATTGCGGTCCTGCACCTCCAGGGGTTAGCAGTGCTTCCTTATCTGGACGACCTTCTGGTCAAGGGTACATCCAGCGCAGACTGTCAGCGGAGTGTTTCGCTCACTCTCGCCACCCTAGCCCAATTCGGGTGGATTGTCAATCTTCCCAAATCCATTCTGACTCCGACCCAGAGTCTCACGTACCTAGGGATGCAGTTCGAGACTTTGCCGGCACTTGTGAAGTTGCCCTTAATCAAACAGCAGTCTCTCCGGCTAGCGGTGCGCTCTCTCCTGAGGCCCCGCCGTTATTCCCTCAGGCGCCTGATGCAGGTGCTGGGTCAAATGGTGGCCTCCATGGAGGCGGTTCCCTTTGCCCAGTTCCATCTGCGTCCTCTGCAGCTGGACATTCTCCGCTGTTGGGACAAGCGGCCTTCCTCCTTACAGAGGTTAGTGGCTCTGTCGCCACGGACCAGGAGCTCTCTTCAGTGGTGGCTTCGACCCCTCTCCCTGTCCCAAGGGCGCTCCTTCCTGACTCCGTCCTGGGTGATTCTCACCACGGATGCCAGCCTTTCCGGCTGGGGAGCGGTACATCTCCACCACAGAGCACAGGGCACTTGGACTCCGTCCGAGTTAGCCCTTTCAATCAATGTGCTGGAAACCAGAGCTGTGCTTCTAGCTCTCCTAGCCTTTCACCACCTGTTGGCGGGCAGGCACATTCGAGTCCAGTCAGACAACGCGACAGCGGTTGCCTACATAAATCACCAAGGCGGGACACGCAGCCGCCTGGCAATGTTGGAGGTCCAACGCATTCTTCAATGGGTGGAGGACTCCAAGTCCACCATATCCGCAGTCCACATCCCTGGCGTAGAAAACTGGGAGGCAGATTATCTCAGCCGTCAATCCGTGGACGGTGGCGAGTGGTCCCTGCACCCTGCAGTGTTTCAGTCAATCTGCCGCAAGTGGGGCACTCCGGACGTGGACCTAATGGCATCCCGTCACAACAACAGGGTTCCGGTTTACGTGGCTCGCTCCCACGATCCTCAGGCCTTCGCCGCGGACGCTCTGGTTCAAGACTGGTCCCAGTTTCGTCTGTCCTACGTGTTTCCCCCTCTAGCTCTCTTGCCCAGAGTCCTGCGCAAGATCAGAATGGAGGGCCGTCGAGTCATCCTCATTGCACCGGACTGGCCCAGGCGAGCTTGGTATCTGGACCTGCTCCAACTGTCCGTGGAGATGCCGTGGCATCTTCCAGACCGTCCAGACCTGCTCTCGCAAGGTCCGTTTTTCCGCCCGAATTCTGCGGCACTCAAATTGACGGCGTGGCTCTTGAGTCCTGGATTTTGACGGCTTCTGGTATTCCTCCTGAAGTCATCTCCACTATGACTCGGGCCCTTAGGTCTTCCTCCGTCAAGATCTATCACAGGACTTGGAAAAGTTTCCTGTCCTGGTGTCGCTCTTCCGGCCATTCTCCTTGGCCATTCTCGTTGCCGACCCTTCTGTCTTTTTTACAGTCCGGTCTTCAGCTAGGACTGTCCCTCAACTCTCTCAAGGGACAAGTCTCAGCTCTATCAGTGCTGTTCCAGCCCGGCTGGCTCAGGTCCGCACCTTCATGCAAGGTGCGTCTCACATCATTCCGCCTTATCGGCGGCCCTTGGATCCCTGGGACCTTAACTTGGTCCTCACGGTATTGCAGAAACCCCCTTTTGAGCCCCTTAGGGAGGTTTCTTTGTATCGTCTTTCTCAAAAGGTGGCCTTTCTAGTTGCCATAACTTCTCTCAGGAGAGTCTCTGATTTGGCTGCGCTCTCCTCGGAGTCACTTTTTTTGTTTTTTCACCAAGACAAGGTAGTTCTCCGTCCGACCCCGGACTTTCTTCCTAAGGTGGTCTCTCCCTTCCACCTTAACCAGGATATTTCCTTGCCTTCCTTCTGTCCGGCCCCTGTTCATCGCTTTGAGAAAGCGCTGCATACTCTAGATCTGGTGCGTGCTCTCCGGATTTATGTGTCTCGCACCGCTGCGCTTAGGCGGTGCACCTCTCTTTTTGTGCTAACCACAGGGCGGCGCAAGGGTCTCTCTGCTTCTAAGCCGACCTTGGCCCGTTGGATTAGATCGACCATTTCGGACGCCTACCAGAGTACTCAGGTGCCTCCCCCGCCGGGGATCAAAGCACACTCGACCAGAGCTGTCGGTGCCTCTTAGGCTTTTAGGCACCAGGCTACGGCTCAACAAGTCTGTCAGGCTGCCACTTGGACTAGCCTGCATACCTTTTCGAAGCACTACCAAGTGCATGCTCATGCTTCGGCAGATGCGAGCTTGGGCAGACGCATCCTTCAGGCGGCTGTCGCCCACTTGTGAAGTTAGGCTCCGCCTACTTCTTAGTTTTTCTGTTTATTCCCACCCAGGGACAGCTTTGGAACGTCCCATGGTCTGGGTCTCCCAAAGGAACGATAAAGAAAAAGAGAATTTTGTTACTTACCGTAAATTCTTTTTCTTATAGTTCCGTATTGGGAGACCCAGCTCCCTCCCTGTTGCCTGTTGGCAATTTTCTTGTTCCGTGTGTTATCACCGGCTGTTGTCGTGGACAGAGTCTCCGGGTGTTCCGGTTCTTACTCGGTTCTACTTGTGGGTGGCTATTCTCCTTCAGCTTTTGCACTAAACTGGCTAGGACTGGCTACCAGGGGGTGTATAAGCTCAGAGGGAGGAGCTACACTTTTAAGTGTAGTACTTTGTGTGTCCTCCGGAGGCAGAAGCTAAACACCCATGGTATGGGTCTCCCAATACGGAACTATAAGAAAAAGAATTTACGGTAAGTAACAAAATTCTATTTTTTAGTCACATTGTCCTCATTATATCCCCCCAAATGTGCAGGGGTTCACTTTTATCGTCATGTATCAATATTACATATCATCAAGCTCCTGTCTTAACAATGTTGTGCCCGGGGACAAACTGTATGCTTATTATGCCTACCATATCTTAAAGCCTACTTTATTGTGTGATAATAGCTGCATAAATGGCAGTGGTGTATGAAATGTTGTAAACTTTTTAGAATTTACCATATTTCTGCATACATTTTACCTAAAAATACATCAAATCTTCACACAGGCCCTAAAAGATAAAAAAGCTAAAAGAAAATCAAATGAAACGAGTCAAAAATATTCAATATTACATCTGTAATTGGACAAATTGAACCTTTAAAATTAGTAGATAATTTCAAGGTATAATTATAGTGGTGTTTTCAATCAATAGGGTAATAATCAGGTATGAGTGGGTAATCTGTTTTATTTAAAGTACTACTCCAGTGGTTTTTTTTTTATTTCACTGTTGGCATGATGCTTTAAATTCAAGTCACCTAGCCCTTGTCCTATACTCTCCTTCCAGTGGCATAATCTTTTTTCAGCGTCGCTTCAGCTGGTTTGCTGTGATTTGTGACCTGTCGGCATGTCCCATGTTTCATGGAGTGCATTGGAGGTCTCAATTCAAGACAAGTCTATGAACCCCTCATTCTGGCCTCATTCTGTATCTCATAGACTTGCATTGAGAGCTTGTGATGTAACTTCTGATTTACAGCTAGTCAGAAGTTATAGTCACAAGATGGCGCCACAGGACCAGAGTGGTGTCAGTAGAAGGTGAAACCGCCTGAAGGTGAGTATATGAGAGGGGGCAGGGAGTTAGATTCAAAGCTCCACCCCAGCACTGAAAAAAAACAACCCGCTGGAGTGGTGCTTAAAAGAACAAGAATCTGTCAGTGTCAGATCTTCAC
Source organism: Anomaloglossus baeobatrachus (assembly GCF_048569485.1). NCBI lineage: Eukaryota > Metazoa > Chordata > Amphibia > Anura > Aromobatidae > Anomaloglossus > Anomaloglossus baeobatrachus. The sequence continues at coordinate 233,652,971 of NC_134356.1, forward strand.
AATATATTTCTTGAAGTGAATTATGACATGAATAAAAGAGATTTTTAAAGACCTCAGAAAAAAAATTGTTGATGCTCAGTGGGCTTGAATATATTACAAGACTATCTCAAAAAGAGATTGGACTTTACTAATCCACAATCAGACAGATTATGTACAGAGGTAATTCTAAACCATTATTACCCTCCCAAGGAGTGATTGATCAACAAAAATCACTCCAAAAACAAGGTAAATAATAGTCTGTTAGTTAACAAAAGATCCCAAGGTTTCTTACGAGCAACTAAAGGCTTTTCTCACATTTGCTGAAGATAACCTTAAAAAACAATGGAGTGCATGGCAGAACTTCAAGGAGAAAACCTCTCTGCAGTTTGCTAAAGATCACTTGGACAACCCAGAAGGCTTCTGAAACAATGTTTTTGTAGGACGAGACCATTGTGGAGCTTTTGGGATTAAATGGAAAGCCTTATGTTTGAAGAAAGAAACACACTGGTTTAAAGCATTAAAACCTCATACTATGTATGAAACACGGTCTCATCGGAATCCTGGTTTGGGTCTTTTTGCTGCATCTGAGGCTGAATATTTTGCCATAATTCATGGAGCATTGAATTTGGAATTTTCTCAGCATATTCTAAAGGAAACCGTCACAACATCTGCCCATGAACTGAATTTCAAGAGATTGTTGGTCATACAGTAAGCATACAAGTTATTCTACAAAAGAAGGGTTAAAGAAGAAGATTTTTTTTGGAATAGCTAAGTCAAAGTCCTGACCTTAATCCTTTAGAAGTGTTGTGTAAGGACCTGATGTGAGCAGTTCATGGAGAAAACCATACAATATATCAGAGTTGCAGCTGTTTTATAGGAGGAACGAGCTAAAATTCCTCTTAGCTGATGTGCAGGACAACAATTGTATGAAACATTTAGATAAAGTATACGATCTCTACACGATGGTCACACCAGAAACTGAAAGCAGAGGTTCATATAATTTTGCCACTGCCAAACATGCCATATTGAATCATTTTCTTGAGTTAACAAATATTTTTTGTTTTTCACTTTTATGATGTACCGTACTTGTCTTTTTATTTATGGAAAATGCTAAAGGGTTCACAAAAAGTTGTCAGCATTATTGTGCATAGACATTTTCTTTTAAGTTTTAAGTGTTGTTATTTTAGTGAAGTGGAGAATTTAATGATAGTACTTGCTCAGTATGGATTGTAGTTTAAAGGGTTTTTTTTTGTTCATCACCAATGTGAAGACTTAGTCACTTATATGTTCGGTCTGTACAGGTTTATGCTGCCATTCTAATCTAAAGCTCAATAATTGGTCATGTTAGTCATACTTCCCATTAAGCTGTTGTAAGTGTTGTGCTTTACGCTCAAAGTGCACTTCAATCCGGCACGGAGAAAAGTATTAGTGTTTGTGCATGGCTACAATTTACTGTATATTAAATGATTGCAGTACTATACCTTGAGTAGATTAAAAGATTGTCCACTTTGGTGTATTAGTGCTATAAGAAATATGGAGTACTGCCAATATGTGTGGAGCGCTCATTATTTTAGATTGGATAGTAGCTACCTATAAGTAAGACTTTTGCATGAACAATAGTCTGAACGTCTATTAAATTTTTCACAATGATCACTTTTAGCTACTTAACTGAATTCTCTGTTGAAGGCCATGTTCCCATGAAAATGCTGCATTTTTGTTCCTTCTGCATATGCTTCTATAGGTGCCTGCACCAAAGCAATCTGATTATTGCATTCTTGCTGTGTTTTTATACATTATTCCCTTTTTTTTAGTTCAATTTTTTAGATAGCAAAAACACATAAAAAACAATACAGTTCAACAACATCCTTAAGCACATACTGTAGTGGGCTTGAGTTTTCATGAAATCACATCCACTTTGGTTGTCCTCTACTTTTATATTAATGGCCTATCCCTTGGCTAGGATAAGTGTGTGGAGACACGAGGGTCAGTCGATGTTCTCGTCCGCTGGCTTGGCTTTTTTTTATAACTATTCCATGGTCTAGGACTCATCCCAATGAACTCTCGCACTTCTTCCCCATGGGCAAAACACTACTCAGACAACACAGGGTGAGTGAACCACACCTTGGTAAGACTTTATTGGTTCACCAACAGGCAAAAACATATTGGATATTTCCTGCAAGAACACAAAATGGAACAAGCAACAGAGTCTCACCCTTCCGCTGGCCCACAAGGGATTAGAGTCTTTGTGATTTCGGAGCTTCCAGGGCCAACCATCCCAGTCCAGCAGCATCCTGCTTTTGGCAGGCACCTACTGAGAAGAGATAGCTGCAAGCTTAGGAAGCAGTTCTGTGAACAGTCAGCTGAAACCGTTGATCCTAAATTGAAATCCTGTAGAATATCCGACGTGAACCAGTTCTGTGTTTCCTTAGTCAATACCATAGCTCCAGAACTGAGATGATGAAGAATTATTTTTAGTGACAGAAGCAAGGCCCTTTTTTAGCTCTTCATTCTCAATTCAGTGCATTGTCTTACAGGTTTGGTGAGAGATAGCTGTTCTCTCATTGGTTACAAGTTCAATCTGACTGCATAATTTTCCTTTGAACCATGCAGTCAGAAGGGCTGATGCAGTATACATTTACAGACAATAAGGCACTAATCAGTGGAGAAAGAGACAATGGTTAACTTCTCTTGCTTTAACAAAAAATAGAACCCATACATCTGGCCTAATTAAGAATAATTCACCCCACACAAGTAGCCAAATGCTGAGTCATCACAAATTCATCAATGTCTGATCGGCTGGGGTCTGACACCCCGCACCCCCACTGAGCAGCTGTTTCTGCTGCCGGCGGCAGGAGCAGGCAGCTGGACATGCTCAGTTCCGGAGCTGCCCTGTCAACTAATAGCAGCTGTAGCCGGGTACTGCACATACGCCTCCTAGTCAAATCAATAAGAGACAGATGTGCAGTACTTGGCCACGACTGCTATCAGTTGACAGGGCAGCTCCAGAACTAAGCATTTCCAGCCACATGTTGCCACTGCCAACACAAAGAACAGCAGATCATCAGGGGTGTGGGGTATCGGTTCCTTGCCGATCAGACATTGATGACCTATCCTAACAATAGACCATAAATCTAAAAGTAGTGACCAACCTCTTTAAACTTTAAATGGTGCAGATTCTCCGCACAAAAAACACACTGGAAAATAAGCGCAGCTTTTTTGTTGGAATATATCCTCATTCAGTTCCATTCTATATGTACTATTAGCATGGATTACATACTGATTTATAAGCTCTGTGACTTTCTCTAGTTTTACTAGATGTGTCTAGGCTCCAGAATGTCAAATATTTATGGAAGTGGATATGCCATAAAATTCTAAAATGAGCTTTTTACCCTTTTAATAATTAGTATTAGGAAATGCACTGAGCGTCATGTATCAAAACAGCTTTATTGCGTAGTGGGAAGTTCATACGGAGCAGATTTGTTGCAGAAACTTCTTCTACTGTTGCAATTACATGAATCGGGTTTTGTCTGATGATGTTGCATTTGTCCTATCTGCTGCGGGCCAGAACAAAATCACTGCCTGTCTACAAAATGTTAATAAAGTTCATCAGATTCTCATTCAGTCAGAGAAAATATATGTCGGCCTAAAATTGCTAGTTGCTAATATAATGAAGTATTTAAATACATTTAGCCATTTGTTGCATAAAGCCCAGCTGCTTCACGGCTGTGCGATTAGCGCTGCCATGATTTCTGTTATACATGTCCCATTTATGCCACATTAGGGTAATGCAAACAGCAGCAGTGTGATACTATGTTTCAACCTCATTACACCTCATTTGTCTGCAGATAACACTTGACTTGGGATATAGATATTATAAAATATATTCACGATTCATCAAAGCTTTAACACTAGAATTCTGATGTAAAAAGATTTGAAAAGTCACAACAACATATTGGCGCAAGAAAGGGGTTACCTCAATACCAAAGCTAGGAACATGTGAGTTAAAGTGATTTCATGTCATTTTTGCCCAGCTACCACAGAGTGGGCAGAACTGGGGTGAAATGGGGGCATGGCAACACCCACTCATAAAATTCACGATTCCTTATGCTACAGATCTTACTCCAGTCCACAACTGGAGTCAAGTTTGTGGTGAGGCAGTCTCCACTTGTCAAACGCTTCTGATTCACTAAGAGGTGTGCGCCTCTTAATGAATCCAGAGAGTTAGACTCCAGCCCCTCAACTAGACCTGCTTGAAAAATGCCAGTCTTGAAGCATCATCACCATTGACTTTGACAAGGTGAGAGATTTCTAGGTGAGAGCATTCCATCTCAGGTTTCCAACTGATGCCAGACATGTCTTAAATTGGTTGTCCTTTACTAGGACAACCTCATCTAAAGTACTATATTATCTAGTGTAAAATAAAAGACTCCTATACCCATCTTCCATAATGTTGCAGTTCCAGTGATGTCAGCACCAGGTCTCCCAGGGATCACGTAACATTGATATGCGACATCAGCTTTGGGAGGCGACATAATGGTTTTTTTTATTTCACATTGAGGAATGTAATATAATTTGTCGGAGAAGTCAACAACCCATTTAAAAACTTTCTAATAGTAAAATCCAAACTAAAAAAAAAGATCCTACTGTGTTATGTACCCAGCTTTTCTGGATACCTATGTGGTTACAGACTATAAATAAAACCTTTGGGTAACCTTGCGCTCATTCCCCTTGCTCTATCCCATCTTTGTTCCCTGCTCGATAACCTACAACCATTATATTGTAGCCATTTCCAGTAATACAGTTAGTTTATATTTCCTTGCTCTCTCCTCGTTATCTGGGGAGCGTCATAGTCATTATCATCATCTTGTTTTAGGTTTATTATCTTATGTTGCATTTTCTTTTTTTTAATAACATGAATAGTATAGTAGGATATAAGAAATCTTTGTCACCACTGCCTTTCTGTCTTTGCTAAGGAAAACATATTACTTCCAATAACCTTTTCTTCAAGTTAACATAATAAGTACATAACACAGTTTTTCTATTTTGTTAGATTTCCCTGTAAAACATACATCGCACTTACGATAGTTTTACTAAGGGAGAAGATTAACATCAGTCTGTTTTCTCCCACACAGGATTATCTATAAAGCAACATCACTATTATGGTATTTGAAGAACTTGCACATCATAAATTGCTAAAAAGATTTGTTACCATAAGCCTTCAGAAATGTTCTCTGTTCTCGTTTGCTCTTTAGATGCATTGCAGAAATTACATCGGAAAACAACCGCACGTTGGCACAATCAGTAATAAAGTGAGGAACTCAGGAGCCGATATTGATCAGACAGGACACATTGTTCATTCGGGTCAGAGCTACATCTTTTTATGTGACACGTATTTGTATCCAAAGCAAATAAACCAGGCAATGTTCAGTCTAGATCACCGCAATGTTATGTGATGCAACCTATTTCAGAGGTAAACAGGTAGCGGTTTGACAGGTGGCGTGGCGTATTTGTTTGACACATTGGAATATAAATTAATTGATCAAATGTAAAAAGTATAAAATATCTGAAATTATCATTAAGTTCCTATCAGTTCTAAAACCTACTTCTAAGGGTATGTGCACACAACGTCTTTTTTAGGCGGAACCTGCCTGAAAAAGAGCTAAGAAAAAGAATGAACATAATGCACTGCAATGTCAAAACTGCTTGCTGTGCATATGATATTTCTTTTAGGCTGGAGTCACATTTGCGTGTATCTCGCGAGAGTCTCGCATTGCATCACCCGGCATGGCCTGATGCTCTCCGGACAGGAGCATCTCAGCTGCATAGAAATACATGCAACCGACCCGCTCCTTTCAGGAGAGTGTGCGGCCGTGCCGGATGATGCAATGCGAGACTCGCGCGAGATACGCGCAAGTGTGACTCCGGCCTTAGAGCTTCTTTTATCAGCTTCAGTCTTCGAAAGCAATGAGGTGGCTAAAAGAAGTGACCTGTTTATTCTTCTGGTGGCTACCATTTGGAATTTATTGACTGTTGATAGTTCAAATGCTCAAAAACAGACCTGAGCAGTAGAGCAGCCACAGAATGAAGGAAAACGTGCTGGAGAAGACGCTTCAGTGAACAGACCGCCAGTGTTTTTCTGAAATGTGTATGCCTTGAAAAACTCGGCAGGTCCTCCGGCATCTTAAAGATGTACATACCTTTAACTACAGTCCTGTTCAATGCCAGTGATGACCATTTACAGACCTCTTCTTTCACTATTTGCGTAATTACTTCCCTAATGATTTTTATATGTGACTCAGTCTATATGATAAATTAGGGAATACAGTTGTGAGTCTATGAGTGGATATATTACGGTAATTTATAGTAATACATTTACATCATTATCGTAAAATAACAGTTATTATGTTTTGTTTGCTGGCAGGCAAGTAAAAGGAGTGTTATATAACTTGTGCTTTGCAGTTCCAGGAGTTGCAGTGTAATCGATAGATAATAGAAAATAAAGCATTCTCACATTATCAGATACACTGATAAGGTTGCCCCTGCTGTGTCCTATGTAAGCCTTGTGCCTCACCATGTACAGGAGGCTGCAGGTCTGCTCTTGCTGCTTTTAGTGATTACCGTCCCTGACAGAAGTTCTGTCGCTTATCCATGTTATGTAAATAAAGGCTTATAACCTGACTTTAAATTCATCCATTGGTTTTATAAATTACTATTTTGAAAGCTGAAAGCCTCCCAAATTTGGTTTCGGTTATGAAAATAAAGTTGCTGCAAAGCTGAAATATTGATCATTTAATGAACACAGAAAGGTCAGACTTTGGCAAGACAAAAGTTTTGTCGCTCACAGAAAGTAATGTGAAATTCAAACAAATGATTAACTTCTAATACAGAGATATGTTGCATAACATTGGTGAATGAAGTTGTGGTGCTATTAGAGCCATATTTAATATTTTGTGTGACTTCCATGAGCTTGAAAGACTGCATCCATGCGGTTCAACAATAATTCATACAATTTATTGATGAAGTCATCAGGAATAGAAAATAATGCAGTCTTACATGCCTCCCAGAGTTCATCTAGATTCTTTGGTTTTGTCTTCCAAGCTTTCTCTTTCATCCTACCCCAAACATTCTCAATGATGTTCATGTCTGGTGACTGGGCTGGCCAGTCCTTGAGCACCTTGATCTTCTTTGCCAGGAGGAACTTTGTTGTAGAGATGGATGTATGAGATGGAGCACCATCCTGCTGCAGAATTCGACCCCTTTTATGATTGGGAATGTAAGAAGTAGCTAATATTTCTTGATATTTTAGGCTATTGATATTTCGCACACCCCCATACTGAATGTAGGGACCCCAGACCATGATCTTTCCACCACTAAACTTAACTTTTTTTCTGGGTGTGTTTTGGATCCATACAGGCTCCAGTCTGCAGTATTTGCAGCAGCTGTGGTGTAATTCAACTGAAAAGTCATCAGAGAAATCCACCTTCTGCCACTTTTCCAGTGTCCATCTGTTTAGCAGGCTATGGGACTTTTAATTGCCTTTTGTTTAGTGCTGGCTTCTGGGCACTGATTTGACCATGGAGGCCATTTAGAGACAGAATCCTACAAACTGTTCTAGTTGACACAGGAACTTGGGGTGACCAGGCCTGTTGGAGTTCTGCTGCAGTGGAAGAGGAGCTGGCTTTGGATTTTCTAATTAACAAACGTTCCTCCTGAGCAGTTGTCTTGCGGGGTCTGCCAGACCTGGGCTTGTCAAAAACATCTCCAGTCTCTTCAAATCTTTTTTTAATTCTTTGTACTTGACGCTGAGACACATTAATGGTGCCAGTCATCTCTGCAGTGGATCTGGTCTTCAGCCTCTTGATAATCAAGGCTTTGGTCGCAGGGTGGATTTTTGGCGTGTTGTCAGAGGTCAAGTTGCAGTTCAAGTGAAGGTCTGGGGTGCTGGGTTTCTTTTTTTACACACCCACTAATTAAGCAATCATTTAGTGAGCACAGGTGAGGATGTAAACTAGGATTGGGTACATTACATGACAAGGCGAGAAAACGTTTGTCTTACCAAAATCTGACCTTTCTGTGTTCATTAAATGATCAATATTTCAGCTTTGCAGCAACTTTATTTTCATAACCTAAACCAAATTTGGGTGTGCTTCAGCTTTCAAAATAGTAATTTATAAAACCAATGGATGAATTTAAAGTGATGTTATAAGCTTTTATTTACATAACATGGATAAGCGACAGAACTTCTGTCAGGGACTGTAGACAGAAGGACAGAAGATAAGTGAATATTCTCTACTGATGCCAGTGACAGGGCTATTCTATTGTTATGACATTACTCCTTTCTGCCTTTTCCTCTCATTTAAGCAGGGATGGTATTTCTTATAGCAGAGGACCTTTTCAGTTCACCCCAATAAATCACACTAGAACAATACAATGAACTCATCAGCCAGACTGTTATTTCACTTTACATGTGTGACCACTGAGCTCTTTGTAATGAGTTGGGGTGATTTATTAATGTGATTTCAAAGGTCTATTTATAGAATGGTAGAGTTGGAAGGGACCTCAAGGGCCATCGGGTCCAGCTCCCTGCGAGTGCAGGTTTCCTTATATGCCCATCCGCCCTGGACAATGGGGAGTGTAAAATGGACGCCAAATCCCACGGTGATGCATACTTGGCTTCCATGCCATAGTCTGAGTGCCTGCTCGTTCCTCTCATCCAATCAAACACATGTCTCATTATACACACCAGGTTATAACCCCGAACATCTGGGAAACTGAGACCTCCTTCCTCCGTTGACTTCATCAATGTTCGTAACTTTATTCTAGGTTTCCTTCCCCGCCATATAAAATCCGCATACGCTGACTTGAGCCTATTTACGTCCCTCAGTTTTAGCAATATCAGGATCGTCTGGAATGGGTACAACAGTCTAGGAAAGCTCATCATTTTTATCAGGTGGCTCCTTGCCAGTAGTGGTAGAGGCAGACCCTTCCATCCCTTTAGTTGTGCTATAATTTTCCTAATTAGTGGGCCATAATTCATCTCGTAAATTGATTCCACCGTTCTTCCTATATGAATTCCCAGGTATTTAAGTGATGTCTGTGCTATAGGAATGCCACATATACAACCATCTCTTGCATTCCCCCCTTTTAGGAACAGGATCTCACACTTTTTTTTATTCAATTTGAATCCTGAGACTAATCCAAATTTTTCAATTAGGGCTAGAGTCTGGCAAATCCACGTTAGGGTCCCCCATATATAGTATGACATCATCGGCAAAAAGTGCTGTCTTTATTTCAGTTCCCCTTACCTTAATCCCTTTAAAACTATTCGGGCCCTGCAGTATTCTTGACAATGGTTCAATGGCCAAGTTGAATAGAAGGGGAGATAGCGGGCAGTCTTGTCTTGTTCCCTTCATCAAAGGGAACATGTCTGATAAAAAACCTGGAGTGTGTATCCTAGCTCCCGAGTTAGCGTAAAGATTCCTAATGTAAAGCCTCATTTTGCCTACAATCCCTGTGGCCTCTAGTACTTTGTCCAGCCAGCTCCAATTTACATTGTCAAACGCTTTTTCTGCGTCGAGTGTAACTAGAGCAGGTCTTGCCCCCCTCTCTATCTGTTCCAATCTCACCGCATCCACCACTAGTATTGTCTTCCGGATATTAGTGACAGCATTTCTCCCTTTAATAAACCCTACCTGATGCTCTGTAATGATCCTTGGGAGAATCATGGCCAATCTATTAGCCATAATCTTAGATATTATTTTTAAATCCTGGTTTATAAGTGATATGGGTCTATAACTAGAGGGATCATCCAGGTCTTTAGTTCCCTTAGGGAGTAATTTGATATATGCTACATTTGAATTTTTAGGAATTTCCTCTCCTTCCAAAAATGCATTAAATACAGCAGTTAAATCCGGCGAGATCAGATCTCTCGTAGCTTTATAAAACTCGCTGTTAAAACCGTCGGGGCTTGGTGCCTTGTTGGTGTTAAGCTCCCCGATGGTTCTAGTCACCTCCTCAACTGTGATATCTGCATTTAGGTCACTCAGATCTTCCTCTGTTACGCTAGGCAAGTGCGCTTGTCTTAACCACTCTGCCTCGTCAATCATGTCATTGTTTCCTGGCCCATATAGTTTTCTATAAAAATGTCCCAGCAATTTATTAATTTCCTTAGGATCTGTGGTCACCTCCCCCCCTTTCTTTTTAGTTTGGAAATCACTGTCATTTTCCTGCTACCCCTTGCCAAATTTGCCAGCATCCTCCCCGCCTTGTTGCCAAATCTATGTAACTCTGCTTCCCTGTGCGACCAAAATAATTGTTCCTTTTTTTTGGCCCATTCATCGAACCCCCTTTTCGCCTCCAACCATCTGTCTTTCGTCGTGGGAGATCTATTAGCCAAATACTTTGTGTATGCTACCCGCACTGCTTCACTCTGGGCATTACAATTCTCATTGGTTTTCCTTTTGATCATGGCCGCATATCCAATCAGGCGACCCCTCAAGACCGCTTTTGCCGTTTCCCAGTACAGCACTGGGTTCCCTTTGTGTTCCTTGTTTTCCTCTGTGAATTCTCCCCACCACTCTCGTAATACCCTGTGGAAATTATCTTGTCTGAGAAGAAACGATGGAAATCTCCATATGATATCTGTACCTCTCTTGAACTTCTCTCTGATACCCAATCTCACCGGACTATGATCAGATATCACCATGTTTTCTATCACACATTCTTGTGCCCCATAAACTAGGCCTTGAGAAATCCAAAATTGATCAATACACGACCAGCTATCATGAGGATGCGAGAAGTGTGTATATTCTCTATCATGCGGGTGAGCTAATCTCCAGATGTCCTTCAAACCCACGTCTTCTAATGTCACATCCCTATGTTCCAGCCTTCTGTCCACATCCTCTGTCCTCTCCTTCCCCCTCCTCCTGTCTTCAGCTGAGTCTGGAACTGTGTTAAAATCACCTCCTACTATGATGTTGGTCTCCCCATCTGCTAGTATGTTGGCCTTTTTGCCATCATGAAATATGCTCTGTTGGGAGTGTGGACCGTAAACATTATAGATACTTAATTTACCCGCTGGACTGATGATTGTTAAATGTTGCCACCGTCCCTGGTCGTCTGCCTCGTGTGTCACTACTTCATGGCTGAGCTGTTTATGTATTAGAATCATTGTCCCCGCTTTCCTACCTTGTGCCTCTGCCCCATATACAGTACCCACCCAGTATTTCTTCATGCGGAAAAAGTCCTCCTTCCTCAAATGCGTTTCCTGTAATAATGCAATATCTGTTTTTAGTCTTTTCAGATGTCTTAGTATCATTGCTCGTTTGTTAGGAGATCTCAAGCCTTTCACATTCCAAGTAGTTATTTGTACCATATTTGCCTTTGTATTTTGCTCTTACTACTTCCTCCCCTGTGGGCCCTGAACTCACAAGAGACGAGACAATTATTACCAGGTATAGAATTTGCCCCCCAGGCTTGACATATCTTTTCCCCACCTTGTAGGTATATCAAATATAACAATAAACAAGTAACTGTAGAACAAGTTTTCCCTTCTGGGAAATTTTTGGCTCTTTTCGCCATGCTGATGACTTCCCCTTTTCCTAGCCAAACTGTTGAGCTCCCTAGTCACCCTCCTTAGAGTATACGTTCTAGCCCCAGATTCACATGAGTCACATGAACGAGCCTTAAATAATATGTCGAAAATAGTACAGTATGACAAAACCTCTATAAGAACTTCAAGTCCAACTTAGCTCTATTTTCTGGTGGCCGTCCCAGCACTCAGAGCAGACAGATCCACTTCATTTACGCCTGGAAGTCGTTCCTGGACAAAGGCGAGTGAAAGTAAGAATGAAAGTGAATCTGGAAGGGAAACTGAAAGTAAGCGTGAGACTGAATATGCGAGAGAAAAAGAGTGAGACAGAGCGCGTGTGGCACTGAAAGTGAGCGTGAGACTGAAAATGAAACTGAGTATGGGAGTGAGTGTGAAACTGAAAGTAAGCGTGAAACTGAAAATGAGACTGAATATGTGAGGGGGGAAAGGAGAAAAAAAAAAAAAAGTGTGGGACTGAGAGTGAGTGTGAGACTGAACGTTAGTGTGAGGATGAAAGTGAAACTGAATATAGGAGTAAGACTGAAAGTGAAACTGAAAGTAAGCGTGAAAGCGAAACTGAACATGAGAGAGTGAAATCAAGAGAGCGAGAGAGTGCGAGAACAGGACCAGCAATATCTAGTTCAGTTCAGTTATCATGAACCATTTCCAACAGTTAGTCTCTGTGTTCCGAGCGAGGATTATTTTGTTGTATTGGGCTCAATCTCCTTTCCTCTCTACTCTCCACCCGCGATTGCTCCTCAAAGCTTCTCGGGTCTTTCCCTGGGCCTCTTGGAGATCCTCCTCTGCTGGTCCCTTCTCCATTATTTCCTCTTTTTTGTCCATCAGCCCGATTCTTATCCTGTTCTGCCATGAGAGTACGCTCTGCTTATTTAAAGTCTTTGTAATATGCAAACGAGCCATTAAGATTTCTGACTTTCAGTGTGGCAGGGTATAGCAGTTGGCACTTGACTTTTTTGTTATACAGGAATGAACATACTTTGCTGAATTCTTTTCTCTTTCTGGAGACTTCTGCTGTATAATCGCCGAAAATTAGCAGTCTGTTGCCTTGGTAATGCAATGGTCGCTGTCTGTCTCTAAAGGCCCTCAGTATTTCCTCTTTATGTTTATAATCAAGATATTTGACTATCACTTGTCTAGCTCTCAGCGGGGCTTTCTTGTTTGGGTTTGGATCCTCTCCCCTATTCGCTTCTTGTTGTCTTAGTGGTCCCACTCTGTGCGCTCTTTCCACTCTGAATTTAGCCTTAATGCCCAGGGCCTGAGGTAACTCGTGTTCACATATGTTATCCAGCTGTCCCAAAGATACCGATTCTGGCAGCCCCACAATGCGCAAATTATTTCGCCTTGATCGGTTCTCCAAATCTTCCGCTTTATCTCTCAAATAATCATTAGATTTCACTAGAGCTGCTATTTGCTCTTGCATAGCCATTATTTTCTCCTCTGAGTCAGATATTCTCTGCTCTGTTTCTGCCAGTCTAGATGCATGTCCACTAATCTGCTTTTGCATAGCTGCTAGGGATGTTTGTATGGCTGTTTCAATGGCCACTTTAATCTCTTTTGACAGATGTGATGTCACTTCGGCAGCCAATTTTTTATAATCAACATTGAGCTCTTGTGCATGCTTGTCTTGGCCTGCAGGTGGTGCTGGTTTCTTAGTTCTCTTATTCTGTGCTGGAGATTTTCCACCCTCCCCCATTTGTTTACAGTATTTAGATAATGGTGTGGCCGGCTGTTTCTTGTTTACTTTAGAAGGAGTGTTACTGTTTCTGACATGCAGCTTCTGCTGGCGTTGATCATGATTAGACACCTTATACTGCGTGTCTGAGTGATCAGTCCGGTCTCCTGCGTCTCTGTGCACTCTTTGCTTGCTGCACTCCTCCTCCTCTCTCTCTCTCTCGTTCCTCCATGTCCCCTTCCTCTATTCATTGTGTTTCTCCCTCTTCAATCCCCTGCAGCGATTTCTCTCCTGCTCCATCCTCCCCCGACCCCCCGCTCTCATCTCCTTCACTTCTCCCTCTCCTGCCTTCCATTACCACATCTTGCACTGGGGACTCTGGCTCCTCCTCCATCAGGCTCATCGGCGCCATGACAGTCTCCTCTTCTCCACGCCGGCAGTCAGGATCTCCATTCCTCCAGGTCCCCTCACCACCACCAGCACTCCTCAGTAAGTACCACTCCATAGCTGCTTGCTTCCTGCTACCAGACGTGCTGCTCTCTGCTCGCTCACTTGCCCGGGTATGCTGTTTATCGTCGGTTTCTCAGAGGGGTGTCGGGAGCTTCCCCTCTATGCTACCTCCTCAGCCAGGACCGGATCCGGAAGTCCAGGTTTCCTAAACCATCCCAGCTATATGTTTATCCAGCTTCCTCTTGAAGATTTCCATTGATGGAGAGCCCGCTATAGAATCATAGAATGGTAAAGTTGGAGTGAACCTTAAAGCCATCAGGTCCAACCCCCTATGAGCATAGGTTTTCCTAAATCATCCCAGCTATATGTTTTTCCAGTTTCCGCTTGAATATTTCCATTGATGGAGAGCTCACCACCTCCCATGGTAGCATGCGCCCCTCTCTGACTGCCCTCACTGTCAGAAAGTTTCTCCTAATGTCTAATCTGAATCTCCTTCCTTTTAGTTTCATCCCATTGCTTTTTGTACTTCCTTGTGCTAATAAGAATAGGGTAGTTCCCTCTGCACTGTGACTACCTTTCAGATATTTATAGACCACTATTAAGTCTCTTCTCAGCCTTCTCTTTTGCAAACTAAACACTTCTAGTTCTTTTAGCTGGTCTGCATATGACATGGTTTGTAGATTTTCTACCATCCTGGTTGCTCTTCTCTGGGCTTGCTCCAATATATTGATGTCTTTCTTGAATTGGGGTTCCCATTCTTGAATTGTAGCATGATTCTTGAATTGGCACAAACCATTCCTACATAGAAAGTTTAAGTGGACCCTGTCAGCTCCATCTTTAGAGAATGTTCACTTATCCTCTATCCCTCCTTCTGTGGGATCAATACAAGCAGCACATGCCAACCAGCAGCTAAAGCTCCTCTATATGTCAGGCACAAGCCTCACATAAGACACAGTAGGGACAGCATTATCAGTGTATCTCTGCACAGCAAAATTAATTTTAAAAACATCCAATTATACAAATGTTTAATTATCCATTGATTAAACCTCACTTTTGTACATGGGACAACCCCTTTAAACATCTACCTGTTTTAAAAACTTTGGACTAAGTTGTGTGTACATACCTTTACTTCTCTGGATAAAACCAGTCTTGGACTTAATCCCAATACATCCTTCTGTGTCTGTAAAGGTGGTTCTTTCATAATCAGTTTATTTCTTTTACTAAACATTAAGGTTTTACTTGTAAGAAGACACTTATGGACTTTATCAATTACATAGTTACATAGTTACATAGTTACTTAGGTTGAAAAAAGACCTAGGTCCATCTAGTTCAACCTTCCTCCACCAGTTGTACATTTAGTCACTAAGTCATTTATAACCAACAATGTTTTGTGTACTGAGGAAATCATCCAGCCCTTTTTTAAAAGCTGTTATAGTATCTGCCATTACTACCTCTTGTGGTAGGGCATTCCACAGTCTGACCGCTCTAACTGTAAAGAACCCTTTCCTATTTTGGTGTCGGAATCGCTTTTCTTCCACTCGCAGTGAGTGCCCCCTGGTCCTCAGTATTGTTTTCGGAAGAAATAAGTTATGTGCCAGTCCTTTATATTGACCACACATGTATTTATACATATAAATGAGATCTCCTCTGAGACGTCTTTTTTCTAAGCTAAACATATCTAACTTTTTCAATCTGCCATCATATGGGAGGCCTTCCATTCCTTGTAATAGTCTAGTTGCCCGCCTTTGAACTGACTCTAACTTCTGAATGTCCTTTTTAAAATGTGGAGCCCAAAACTGGATCCCGTATTCCAGATGTGGCCTTACAAGTGATTTATAGATGGGTAACAATACGTTGGGATCACGGGATCTAATCTCTCTTTTTATACACCCTAGAATCTTGTTTGCTTTAGCAGCTGCTGCCTGACATTGAGTGCTGCTGCTCAGCTTATTTGTAATTAGAATACCCAAGTCCTTCTCCTGTTCTGTAGTCCCGAGTTTACTTCCATTTAATGTATACGCAGCTATAGGATTACTCCGTCCTAGGTGCATTACTTTACATTTATCAACATTAAATCTCATTTGCCAAGTATCTGCCCATTCTGACATCTTATCCAGATCTTTTTGTAATATTGTACTATCCAGGTCAGTTTTTAATATCCTACATAGTTTGGTGTCATCGGCAAAGACTGACACTGTACTATCAATCCCATCCACAAGGTCATTAATATAGAGAGTAAAAAGAATTGGTCCTAGCACAGATCCCTGCGGCACCCCACTGCTGACTATAGCCCATTTAGAGAATGTAGCATTTATGACTACTCTTTGTTTCCTATCTTTTAGCCAATTCCTTACCCAGTTGCATATTGTGTCCCCTAGTCCTTGCTTCTGGAGCTTTAGTATAAGGCTATTATGTGGTACAGTATCAAATGCCTTTGCAAAGTCCAAATAAATCACATCAGCTGCATTACCAATATCCAGGTTTGCACTTACCCCCTCATAGAACCCCAACAGGTTGGTTAGACACGACTTATCTTTCATGAATCCATGCTGTTTGTCAGTTATCATATTATTTTCTGCAATATATTTTTGCATGTCATCCCTTAAAATGCCCTCAAAAACTTTGCATACTACTGATGTCAGGCTTACTGGACGGTAGTTGCCTGGATCTACCCTCTTACCTTTCTTAAATATCGGTACCACATCAGCAATCCTCCAATCCTGAGGCACCAACCCTGTTACAAGTGAGTCTAAAAAGATGAGATACAGCGGTCTGTCGATTACGGAGCTCAATTCCCTCAATATTCGTGGATGAATGCCATCTGGCCCTGGGGATTTGTCAATGTTTAATTTACTCAGACGTAGGCGTACTTCATCTTGTGTTAAATTAATTATATCGGGTGGTGGACTTTGATTTTTCACTTGTTGAATGATCCCTGGTACAGTCAGTTCCTTGGTGAACACAGATGAGAAATGCCTATTTAATATCTCAGTTTTTTGTTTGTCCTCTATAACTAACTTGTTATTATATTTTAAGGGTCCGATACTATCCTTTGTTTTCCTTTTGGCATTAATGTATTTATAAAAGATTTTGGGATTTATTTTAATGTCATTGGCGATTTTTGTTTCAGTAGCTAGTTTTGCTTGTTTGATTTCTTTTTTGCATTGCCTATTGATATCTTTATACTCCTGCAATGCTATTTCTGTATTCTCAGCCTTTAAGATGTTAAATGCCCTTTGTTTTTGTTTTATTATACTTTGTACAGTCTTATTTATCCATAGTGGTTTCTTTTTATTCCTGGACATTTTATTACCAGAGGGTATAAGTTTTTTACAGGACTCTAGCAGTATATCCTTAAACTTACCCCATTTATGTTCGGTATCCCCAGTTACCATGACTCTGTCCCAATCTACACATTTAAGCTCTTCCCTTAATTTGTTGAAATCAGCTTTCCTAAAATTCCAGGTTTTAGCATTCCCCCTTTGAAATGTTCTATTGAATATTATGTCGAAGCTTACCATATTATGATCGCTGGTGCCCAAGTGCTCCCGGACCTGTAGATTTGAAATTGTATCCGGTCTATTTGACAGGACCAGATCTAGCAAATTATCTCCCCTGGTCGGTTCATCTACCATCTGAGAGAGGAAATGGTCCTGAATGGTAGATAAGAACTTACAGCTTTTAGCAGAACCAGAAGATTCTATGTCCCACTGTATGTCTGGATAGTTGAAATCCCCCATAATAAGAACCCGATTATTATTATTAGCTGCCTTTTCAATTTGTTCCAGCATTTCACCCTCTATTTGTTCAGGTATGTTAGGAGGCTTATAGCAAACTCCAATTAGCATTTTTCCATTATTCCCCTCCCCATGTACATTTACCCATACTGACTCTACATTGTTGCTGTTCCCCTCAATGTCATCATACAACACAGGTTTTAGGTTAGATTTGATAAATATACACACCCCACCACCTTTTTGGCCTTTCCTGTCCTTCCTAAATGTACTATAACCCTGTATGTTTGTCACCCAGTCATGGCTTTCATCCAGCCAGGTTTCCGTAATGCCCACCACATCATAATCCATGGTTGACATAAGAGTCTCCAATTCATTCATTTTGTTTGCAAGACTTCTTGCATTTGCCAGTAGACATTTAATCCTATTAACACCTTTATTACTCCTAGCCTCCCTACGTTCCTTGTATGTCCCATCCCCCCCTAATCCTTCATTGACCCCTACCGTCTCCCTGTCTCTATCTGCTCTATCTATCCCCTTATTTGCTCCACTACCCTCCCTCCCCCCCGATCCTAGTTTAAAAGCTCCTCCATCCGTCTGACCATTTTCTCCCCCAGCACAGCTGCACCTTCCCCATTGAGGTGCAGCCCGTCCCTACCGTAGAGCCTGTAGCCGACTGAGAAGTCGGCCCAGTTCTCCATGAACCCGAACCCTTCCTTCCTGCACCAATTTCTAAGCCACATATTTATCTCCCTAAGCTCCCGCTGTCTTTCTAGTGACGCTCGTGGCACCGGTAGTATTTCTGAAAACACCACCTTGGAGGTCCTGGACTTCAGCTTCTCTCCTAGTTCCCTGTAATCATTTTTAAGGACCTTCCACCTGCCTCTAACTTTGTTATTAGTACCAATGTGCACCATGACCGCTGGGTTTTCCCCAGCCCCACCCAGCAATCTGTCTATCCGATCCACAATATGCCGAACCCGAGCACCCGGCAGACAACACACTGTTCGGCATTCACGGTCTCGGCGACAGATGACCCTGTCTGTCCGCCTAATTATAGAGTCCCCTACCACCAACATCTGTCTGGGCTTTGCTGCACTCCTATTTCCCTCCTTCCTACAGCAGTTGTTTTCCTGGTTGCTAGGAGCAACGTCCTGCTGTAGTGACCCTAGTCCAGGCCCTTCATTCCTAATATCAGCCAAACAGGCATATTTATTAGGTTGTGCCAGGTCAGGACTAGGCTCCCTGACACTTTTCCCCCTACCTCTTCTTCTAACTGTTACCCAGCTACCTACCTCTGGGTCCTGATCTTCCCCACTTCCACCCTCCTCCATATCACTGGCCCCAGCCAGAGAAAGCTCAGTGAGCTCTAAACTCCTCTCCAGGTTTGCAATGCCCCTTAGTGTTGCAAGCTGCTTATTTAGATCAGTTACCTTGGCTTCCAAACACGCAACATGCTTGCATCGAGTGCAGACATATTCACCCTCGAACGGCTGCTCAAGGCATGCATACATCTGACAAGATACACACCTGGTAGCATTGTCCATGGAGCACCTATCAAATGGGGATCAACAGTAAAGTAGAAAAACAAAGAGAAAAAAACGAAAGAAACCCAATGGGAAACGTCTAAGGATAAATTCAAACTATGTTCTTGTGTCAAACTATGTAATTGTGTTGAAACTATGCACTTATCTTAAATTCAGCACTTGACTTGAATTCAGCACCTCGCTCGCTCAGCACCTCGCTTGTGCTGGGTGGTTCATATAGATGTACAATGACTATCAGAAGCTGCTAGAAGCTTCTAGAAACAGGTGTGACTAATCCTACTAATTAAATCACAAGACTAACTTTTTTTTTTTCACAGAATCACAAACAGACACACAATTCCCTAATGAAATTCAACAATTACAGTTATCACCACTATGTAATTGTGTTGAAACTATGCACTTATCTTAAATTCAGCACTTGACTTGAATTCAGCACCTCGCTCGCTCAGCCCCCTCGCTAGTACTGGCTGGTTTATATAGATGTACAATGAGTATCAGAAGCTGCTGGAAGCTTCTAGAAACAGGTGTGACTAATCCTACTAATTAAATCACAAGACTAACCTTTTTTTTTTTTTTTTTTTTTTTTTTTTTTTTTTCCCTTTTCACAGAATCACAGACACACAATTCCCTAATGAAATTCAACAATTACAGTTATCACCACTATGTAATTGTGTTGAAACTATGCACTTATCTTAAATTCAGCACTTGACTTGAATTCAGCACCTCGCTCGCTCAGCCCCCTCGCTAGTACTGGCTGGTTTATATAGATGTACAATGAGTATCAGAAGCTGCTGGAAGCTTCTAGAAACAGGTGTGACTAATCCTACTAATTAAATCACAAGACTAACCTTTTTTTTTTTTTTTTTTTTTCCCTTTTCACAGAATCACAGACACACAATTCCCTAATGAAATTCAACAATTACAGTTATCACCACTATGTAATTGTGTTGAAACTATGCACTTATCTTAAATTCAGCACTTGACTTGAATTCAGCACCTCGCTCGCTCAGCCAATGTTGCTTTAAAACCTCAGTCTTTTCCAAAGATTATGTTGTTTTCTTTTAGCTTATTTTACGCCTATTGTATTTCTTACAATTTTAATTATTTTTGCAAATAGATGTCATATTTTTCTTCCACCCACATAGCACTGAAGTAAAAATATTTTAAAAATATAACAATTGCATAGAAATGAAACTGGCAGGATATAATTGTTTTTTTAAACTCCAAGGGAAACACACTTATTATTTAGGAAATAAAGTGCCCAAAAATATTTACTTTGTAAACTATACTTGTGATGTACATAATAATCTTATATTGGGTACTACCATACTTTGGAACACTTCCTATGAAAGTATACAAAGGCTATTTTTGTATTAAACTTTGCATATCATCCAAAAGTCTAAACATTTCTTTTATGCAATTTTAGCTAAGAAAGTTGTGACATTTTTAATTTTTATGTTACGATCTTATTCACTTTTCAAAAGGAACCTGTCTATAGATTCATGCTGCCCAAAACACAGACAGCATATATCAGACATTGGATGCACAATTGTAGTCTGTTATGTTTGAAAAGCCTTCTCCCACCATGCTTCACATCTGACAGTACTGTTTATGTACACAGTATTTCAGAGTAAGGGTTCATTCAGTTGTTCATGTGCATCAGTCCGGTTTTGAACTACAAAACGGACTGGCCACGGATGACAGCTCATTTCTATAAGGCAGTCATGGTGCGGATGGCAGAGCCGCGGCCAGTCCATGCATTTAAGTCCGAGACCAAACCAATGTACACAGACGTCTGAAAGAGCTATAAAACATCCTGCCTGCAGTCTCACAGCCAATGTTGGATTCATGTTGCCCAAAGCTTGGGCAGTAAATCTGATAACAGGTTCCCTTTAAGTGTGGTCAAAAAAAGTGTGTGTGAGTACCTAGTTCTTAGTTCAGTTGGAGGTAAAAAGTGAAAAAAAACATTAAAGTATTTTATATATATATATATATATATATATATATATATATATATAGGTGCACTAAATTTATCGAACATTGTACAAGACTAATTACATATACTTGGTGAAAAATCACTGACTAAAAATTAATTCATGATAAATTGCCCCCATAGTGCCTCTGTAATCTGTGTCAAAAATTTTCTGAATATAGCCTTAAGAGCCGTTATATCGAGGACTCGTCTGGTTTAGGTCCCCTTCACACGTCCGTGTGTATGGTATGTGTGTTGTTCGTTTTCACATGTACTGGAGGCTTTTTTTTATTTATTTTTTTAATAAATTGGTGAATGAGGGCTTGAGGGGGGATTGTATTTTTAACTAAATTATTTTTTTTAGTGTTTTTTGTTTCTATTTCCATCCACTTTTTTAGTAATGGGTGTGTCTGATTGACACCTCTCCATTAGAGACACTAGGGCTTGATAACAGCTGTCAATTCACAGCTGGCATCAACACAATAAACCATTAGCTAGATTGCCACCACACCAAGGCAATTGGGAAAAGCTGAACTGAGCACCAGAATTGGCGCATCTAATGGGTGCACCACTTTTGAGGCAGCTGTGGGCTGCTATTTTCAGGCTGGGAAAGGCCCAATAACCATGGGCTTTCCCACTCTAATAATACTAGCCCCCAGCTGTCTGCTGTACCTTGGGTTGGTTTTCAAAAATGAGGGGGACACCACGCCATTTTTTTAAAAAAATATTTATATAAATAATAAAAAAAAGCTTGCGATCACCTCTATTTTTAATAATTAGCTAAGGTAAATTTGACAGCTGAGGGTTGCAGCCTGCAGCTGTTGCCTTACCTTTGCTGGGTATCTGTCTGTCTATCTATCGATCTATCTATCAAGCATTTATCTATATTTTTCCTGGCTTTGCATATCTTTTACACATAAAAAAATATTCATTTCAGTATCATGCCTTTTTTCCTGGTTCTATCCACACAGATGTTACACAGATGATACATGGATGAACAAAACACATGTGTTTTTTAAATGGACGTGTGAATGGGGCCTTGTATAGAATTTTATCTTGACGCTAGCTAATACTTGAATACATGGAAGCAATTTTGAGGGTACAATAGTTTGGAAACAATTAATTAAACATTAGTAAACGTCTTAGTTAATCTAAGAAATGATTGGATGTAATACTATGTAAAAACCATGATTTCCTCTCATTACAGGCCCTGTACTTCCATATCTTCCTCTGAATGAGTTGGATACATTAACTTGCTTTCGTGAAAGTTTACAGAAATCGAAATACTCAAGCCGAGCCTTGAAACACAGCAGAAAACTTCTCACTTTGTTCTTAGCTTACGGTCAAGGTTCACAAATCCAGGGTAAATGTTGTGTCTGTGAATGCAAAATGATAACATGTAAAAAAGGTAGATTGTACTTGTATTATAATCAGTATCTCTGAGCTGAGAGAACTCGATTCTCCACAGGTTAACATAATGTGGACACGCATCTAGCAAATAAGAGAAAGACCAGTGCGATCCGTTATCCAATGCCTCCACGGACAGTCATCCAATACAACAGATATGTTAGCATTCTGGCAATATAGTAAAACGTCAAAACTGGGTCTCAGACTACATTGTTATAAATTACTTCCAGAATGATTTGCTGGAAAAAAGTGTACAAAAGTTGACAAAGCCTCCTAATTAGCTGTGACAGATTACAAGAGATCAGTGTCGCAAGAACTCCAGCCCTTTTCAACTGCCATTAATTCCTTCCGTTATTAATGAACGCAGAGCTATTTATTGCAGATTTTCTTTATCAAGAATTATATATACCAATCACAATATTGCAATTAAGAAATAACCATTGATTTTTCTGACAGTAAAATGTAAAGGAAAAGTATTCACTGATGAATCATTATGCTCATAAGGATAGGATTGTTTAGACACATGTGGAACTACATGTCACTAATGTCTAGGAATAGAGCACATCTCTTGTTAGAATCAGTGCAAAAACACAGCACTGTGATTGCTACACATGCTGTAAGAGCTTCCTGCCTGACTACTATCAGCTGCCCACAATGGCTCAAGCATATAGCCTTATTTCATCTACTTTTTATATGAAGTCATAACAGGACAGCCATAGGACTGCTCACCATTAAAACGCAATGGTAACAAGTTGGACTCTAAAAAAAAAAAAAAGTTTGTCTCAAGAAGACATAAAGCATTGAGACTTTCGGTGATTGATATCCACCTTTCTGTGCAAACTGAAACCTCAGTGCTTGCTACCACCAAATCTTGCAGCAGGTCTTTTGCAGTCACTCAGGGGCTTTCAATCCCCTGCCTCCTCAGGAGTCTGGTGTCAGCCAGTGATAACGTCTTCTTTCTGCTACATCTAGGTAGTATAGCCATTGACTTTGTACATGCAAACTATGCTTCTACCTGTATTTCTAAGAACACAGTCTTTGCTAGTGTTTTGTATCATTTTCTTTGTGCAAGCTAATGACTGCTTTTCACAACCTTTTTGATTACTTTCCAATATTAGTCACAGATCTGTATAAACCAGGTAGTTAATGTTTTTTTCTCAGCGACTAGAGTACATTTCATGAGTAAGTTACACCTCTAAATTGGCATACTCTTTCATGATTGTGGTGGGCACGCATAGCTACTCCCCCTCCCACCCTAAACTCCAAATGATACAATATACTGTGCAACCTCCGATGTATGGGAAAATATATTGCATTTTACAACAGAATTCTTGTGTATTACACTTTAAAGGGAATCTGACACCAGATGTTGCTAGCCCACCAGTGACCAGCATGATGTCGGGAAGAGACCCTAATTCCAGTGATATGTCACTTTACTGGGTGCTGCAGTTTTGCTAAAATCACTGTTTTGGCTGTTGCAGGTCTACCATTTCTCTGAATGCTGAGCTCTGTATAATCCCGTCCACAACGCTGGATAACAGATTTTGGTGTACACTATGCATAGGTATAAAGCTACCAATCAGTGGTGGGGGGCTACCAATCAGTGGTGGGGGTGCACTTGGACTTCATTGAAACAGGTTAACTGTCCTCTAGCAATAATTTCCTATTAATAAAAGTATGATTTTATCAAAACTATAGCAAGAAGCCCACATCGCTGGAATCAGGGTATCCATCTTTATATCATATTGGTCTCAGACTAGGTGGCAAAAACCTGGTGACAGATTTTCTTTAATGAATTGTGCTTCAAAATGTAAGCTATATACCAGACAAATGTTATCTGTGTTGCATAGCCAGTAATTGCAACAATTATATTGACCAGAGCTTCCTCAGTTCCTGCAGTTTAACCATTTAACTGACACTGTTAACTTCTGAAATTTCATGATGGGTACATGCACGATTTCCTGCTGGCCCCCCATTTTACAATCGCTGGTAGCCGATGAATTATAATGCCACCTTGAGGTCTGGTGAAAGCCACCATTCTGGGATCTTAGACCTCTTTTGAAGCTCATCGGAGAAAACAGCTGTGGAAAAACAAGCGCAATAGGGTCTTACCCCAATATGTGAGGGGTGGGGAGGGGGGAGTAAAACTACTCACCAATTGTAATTGTGAAGAGCCACAACTACTATAATCGCATATATAAAAGATCCAGGGCTGCAGCCACCAAAAACCGGTAGATAACAGACAGCACAAGAGAGAGGTGTTCAATGCCGCGCCAATAGATCACTTCAGAAGATGTTCAGATCAGTGTCACTTTATTGTTATTCAGGTCGACGCGTTTCTGGAGCATCTGCCCCCTGTGGCGAAGCGCCCTCAACAAACATGTCCACCTGCACCAAGCGGAGGTCACGTGGACGGTGGACTTCCCATGTGACCTCCGCTTGGTGCAGGTGGACATGTGCTTTCTGTTATCTTTTGAAGCTCATGACAGACTGGGCTTCTTAGGAGAAACTGAGCAATTTCAGTGTATAATATAGCAATCGAGCGATCACATGTTCAAGTCACCTAGGGAACTAAAAAAAATAAAGACTTTTTTCAAATAATGTATATAAAAAAATCTGTATAAAACTGTAAATCGCCTCCTTCCCCCCTCTACAATTTTTTCTGTATTAAGTAAATGTTTGGTATCATCATATTCTAAAAAGTCTGAATTGTCAAAATATTACATTATTTAAACCGTACATTAAATGCAATAATAAAAATCATAAGTTCAAGAATTTCCATTTTGTCATCTGCACACCTCCTTAAAACATGCAATAAAAACCTATCAAAATGTTATATGATCCCGAAAATGGAATCAATAAAGTCCTCATTAAGCAAGAATAAAAAAAGTTTTGGCTCTCAAGGGTGAGTCATCAGTGAGCGGGGCACCAATTGGGCTTTGTAAGGGTGCTAACCTCCACAGCAAGGTAGGGTGAGACCGTAGGGACAACGGTGGGGCCCTTCAGGTTTACGATAAGATAAGATCCATTCTTATCTCACTTTTTATTATTCTTTTTCGCCTGTTTTTTTGGAGTGTTCTCCACACATCTACTTATTGAGTTTTTAAATATATTAAATAAAATTTTGTAATTTTTAGGAATTTTTGTTTTTGTTAAGTTTGATATTGCCATAATCGTACTGACCTGGATAATCCTATTGCCAGGATATCTTTACCAGCAATGAATGTCTTAAAAACACTCCCCACCCCTCAACAAAAAATAGAGGAATTGTGGGGGGGTTTTCACCATTTTACCCTACTTGGAATATTCTTCTTGTTTTTCCGTACATTATATGGAAAAATTAATAGGGTCATTAAAAACTACAGCTCATCCTGCAAACAAGATGGAACAAGGAGAAAAGAACAAAGTGCGAAATCTGAATATAACCAGGTCCTTAAAGGTTTAAACTTTCCTGACTCTTTAGTTGCCCCCTTCCTCTAAATGCACAACTTTTATTAGCATAGTAATGAGTAAGCCCAACACCAGGGCTAAAGCAAAAACCATAAGTGGACAAAAAGGGAATGATAGAAACTATACTTTGCTATGGATTTAGAATTATCCTGGGGCATTTAAATATTGAAATATTTTGCATTCATCTTATTTATCTTGTAACTGGGGCTGGTAGCACCTTTAGCAGCTATAACTTCAAGTAATGATTTGTAGTCTCTCACTTTGTTCTGGATTTTGTGTGCATTTCTTTATGCATATCTTCCTAAAAGTTCCACCACAGCCTTTCAATCGGGTTGAGGTCTGAAATTTGTCTGAGCCATTGTAACTCCAAGATTTTTGTCCTTTGTCAGTCATTCGTTTGTGGATATTCTGTTCTGCTTCGGATGATTGTGCTGTTGCATGACCCAGTTTTTGTAATGCGTCCTTGCATCACTCTACCTCTTCTCAGTAGGTAACTCACTTACCACCACGGCCGGGCTGTGTCCTCCCCCGCACTGCCACGGCTATCCGCATGTGCTCCTGTTTCCTCCTCCTCCCGGGGCCTGTGCATGCTACACAGGTCACCCAGGAATGCTCTTAGGGCGAACGCCCACACATCTGCCATCCTCTTAAAAGGCCGGCATGCAATTTCTCAAAACTGCCTCTCAGCGTATGGCTGAGAGGCAGTAGGTACATAAGGCATCCTTCCAGTAGTGAAGGTGCCTGCGCAACGTCCTTAGTTAATCAGTCTTTTGCCTGCTAGCTAGTTGTCAGGTCTCGTGCTCCTGTCCTGTTACCTTATTTTTATTCCACCTTTACATATCTACCTGTCCCTGACGTGCCCACCATACCTTTCCGCACACGCTTTCCTGTTTGCTTCAGCCATTTTAGCTGTACCCGCTTGCACCTGTGTCCATACCTGAGTCCATCTCCTGTCCTGGTGGTCAGTTGCTACAGTCTCAGTCACTCTCAGTCACTGCCCTGAGAGTGGTACCTGACATCTGCTTTGCAACAGGCACTTAGTTAAGCCCATCGGCGCGCGAATGTCATTCTGCATGCTGACAGCTAAGGCAGCTGTCCTGGCTGTGAGAGTGCGTGTTGTTTCCAGCGCCATTTACCTGCAGTGCTTGTGGCAGGCATATATATAGAAAAGGACAGTGACTACTTCAGGGCTAGGCGTCGGTGCCGGGTATTCGTATCCGTGCACACCTGTACTTTGGTACGGTGAGGGTCAACCATTGTCCTACCAGTCCTCCGATCTCCAGTATCACTAGCTGGTTACCCTCCTGGCCTGACGTGTCCCATACACACGTGACCGGTGTTCTGCAGACGTGTTGTGGCAGACGTGTGTGGGTGTGTACCAGTCGTTGTGTACCCAGCGACGCCAACTGGGTAGTTCGCTTCGTCTGACATGCCTCTACACACGTGATCGATACCTGTATATCTGTTCACGGTCAGTCGTGCCCCGTACGCACATGACCGGTTCCAGGTTTATGTCCCAGGTGTCCCAGTGAGTTTAACTGGGTCACCTGTTGGTCTGATGTGTTTATACACACGTGACCAGCACACGTATACCTGTGAAGACAACAGGGACAGACTTGCATGTTGGGGTGTGACCTTAACATCCCCTTCGTTCCTACTTCTGTTCGTCTGTGTTGCGGTGTGCATCCACCAGTCCTGTTGTGGCCTTATCATCTGCCCGGCGGACTTCGGGTGACAATTGATATCACACTATATTCAATTGTCCCCTCTGTAACACCAACCTTGCTCTCTGCCTCAACACCTGTGAGTGTTACAATGTTGTCCAAGCTTAGGCTTTTGGATACATGGCCTCATGATTGACTCTATAATACTTTGGTATATAGCAGAGTTTATGGGCAATGTTCAAACGTAAGCCTGACTGCTATATTCTTTTTAGAAAGAAGAGACTATCTCCTGGAAACTCCTCCAGACGAGCCATACTTTTTAGTCTTTTTCTGATGAACTTGAACATGCTAACAGAAGCCTTTAGAATCTGAGCTGTAGGTCTTGGGTTTTTTTTGCAGTTTTTTTTCACCATTGCATGGTATAACTTTGGGATGAATTTGCTGAGACATCAACTTTTTGGGGGAAGATTGTGAGCTATTTTGAAATTTTCCTGAAATAAATCATTCTCACTTAAAGGACTGATTCCAAATTGTTTATAAATGGATTCACAACTTTTCCCAGATTGATGGACAACAAAATTTGATTCTCCAAAATCGTTGCTGATGACTTTCCTTCTTGGCATTGTGTTATCACCTGTCTGAATGCACCATACCCGCAAACTTCCGAACATTCTGGTTTTACAGAAGTGATCACACTTGCTGAACAACACTGGTCTATATTTGGAAAAATGATTTCAGCTGATCTATATATTTTTGCTGATTTTACCCAAATGAAAGGTGCTGATTCCAGATATGAAGTAAAAAAATATGCAGCATGTCATTTTTTTGCATAAATGAGAACGGTTTGATTAAAGGTTTTAAAGTCCAATTTCAGGGGTAATAAGAAATTCTGAAGAAGCGATAACACATAATATATTTGTTTCATGCAAAAAGACAAGTCTGTTGCCTAACCAAGAGAGCAACAGTTTGGTTGCTCTAGAAAAGTTCTGATCAGGGTTATCACACAGGAAACACCATTAGTAGATCATCCTGTTTGTTTTCCATTTTCTTGATATGTATGTTCCATGGTCCTGATGTCTTGGTGAAAGAATTTTCCTTGTTCTTCACTCATAACTCCAAGATTACAGTAGAGGGAAGTAGTTTAGGTGGCTATGAAGGAAAAGCAATTTGAAACTCATATTTACTCCCCAGTCTTTGAAAAGCAATCAACAACTTTGAACTAAAAGGTTGTAATTTTCAGTTGCCAAGGAAGTCTGTAATCAAATCAGAAATAGCAGACCAAGAATCCTTTTCGATGATTTTCATGGTATAAAGGAATTCTATCTTTGATTAGAAGCCTAATTTGTGGGTCATCAAATATGCCAACTTTCAACTTCACGTGAAACATCAGGAAATTTGGTGCAGATGTACTTCAAGCACTCACCATATCAATCCAAAGCCCTAACAAACTGTTTAATGATTTCTGATTTTATATGCAGTGGGGGGGGAACACTTGCGGATTAACAAGTGGTTCATTCTTGATATCCTTTTCACTTATTGTAAATGTATCTCTAGTTTTCCATTCTTTGATTGTATAATGTTCTGCCATTGCTCAGCTATCACATAGGTGCAAGAAGCAAGGAAATTTTGTGTATCCACTTTGTTGTCCTAGTATAATCGATATAACCTTCAGGTTGCCACATAAAATCAAGCAATATTCATTATATTTTATTTTTTTTGTAGAATGGCTCTTATGCATTCATAAGTTTCTTTCATGTTTATCAAATGAGCAATGGGAATGGAAGCTAATTTATTGCCATTGTAAAGCAACACTTACTTTAGACATCAGCCTGAGTGAATTGCTGATTTCTGACATCAGCTTCTAAAGCCACGAAATCTTTCTTATTGGTGTCTTTGGAAAAATTGGACTGATAGAATTCATCATTGTCGGAAATTTCCAAGGTAGCGTAGATAGGTACAGGAACTTAATCTCCGTCAGAAACTGGTCTTATAGCTGAGGGGAAGTGGATACTGGATGGATGCTTATGTTCTTGATAAGCTTATTGAGCTTGTTAGCATCCAAAACCTGAACACTACATCCCCAGCATAGGATTGTGAAAAAGATGGCACTTGCCACTACGGACTGGTAGAACATTTCACACGTTATACAGACTTATTGTCAGTAGGAAGTAGAGTTTGTTCATCCCCTTTTTTGTAACCCCCACTCTATATGGCACCTCCAATCTAGTTTTCTGTCCAAGTGGACTCCCAAGTATTTGTAACTCTCCACCTGCTCCACCTCCGGACCAGCAATAGTGACAGGTAAACATTCCATCTTTCTCCTGCTATAGTTCAGCACCAACTCATTAGCTTTCTTTACGTTCAGTTTTCATTGCACTGATCCAAAAAAATCGGACACCACCCTTCTATGTTTGGCATTACCCAGCCCTCCCTAATACATCTGAATACTACAGCGTCATCTGAGAATTTTTGAAGGTGGCAAAAATCAGATTTATACAGAAAATCTGCTGTGTACAATGTGAAAAGAAAAAGCGCCAGCACCGTTCCCCGAGGGGCACCTACACTGGTCAATAATCAGCAAGACACAGCCGCTTCTATCTGTACAAACTGCGGCCTGTCTGACAGGTAGTCAGTTATCCAATTTATCATCCCTTCATCCACCTTCATTTCAGTCATCTTTTTGCTTAGTAAAAGTAACTGTAAGGTATTGAACGCACTAGATAAACCAAAAAACATTGTGCGCACAGTGGTTCTGTCATTGTTCAACAGTGAATGTACTGTATGTAACAGAGACATAATAGCATGATACGACCCCAGTCTATGCTGCTAAGCAAACTGTAGGGGGTCAGAAAAAGTCCACCCTCGGACTCAAGTAAGCAAGCACTAATCTTTCCAAGGACATTTTAGCATGCGCTGTTAAGGCTACATGACAATTGTAATTTAAAGATGCAGGGAAAGTAGTTTTAGGTACCGGAATCAGGCAGGAAGTCTTTCATATCACTGGTACTCTCTGTAATTATAGACTCCAGTTATAACCATTTATAACCTCATTGATAGCATGGCAAAGTATGTAAGTGTGTGGATTTCTGCATGTGGTGCTCATACTCAATACTGAATAAATTGAGTAGTTTTAAAAAATTTTGGTTCCATCTTTTCATCAATTTGATATGATTAACATGTCTAGCAGTTCTGTGATTTCCATAACACCATTACTTTTACTTTACATTTGAGTAGTGTGTGTGTATATATCATATAATGTATGTACAGTACAGACCAAAAGTTTGGACATGCCTTCTCATCTCTAGAACAACTGTTAAGAGGAGACTTTGTGCAGCAGGCCTTCATGGTAAAATAGCTGCTAGGAAACCACTGCTAAGGACAGGCAACAAGCAGAAGAGACTTGTTTGGGATAAAGAACACAAGGAATGGACATTAGACCAGTGGAAATCTGTGCTTTGGTGTGATGAGTCCAAATTTGAGATCTTTGGATCCAACCACCGTGTCTTTGTAGAAAAGGTGAACGGATGGACTCTACACGGCAGGTTCCCTCCGTGAAGCATGGAGGAGGAGGTGTGATGGTGTAGGGGTGCTTTGCTGGTGACACTGTTGGGGATTTATTCAAAATTGAAGGCATACTAAACCAGCATGCCTACCACAGCATCTTGCAGTGGCGTACTATTCCATCTGGTTTGCGTTTAGTTGGACCATCATTTATTTTTTAACAGGACATTGACCCCAAACACACCTCCAGGCTGTGTAAGTGCTATTTGACTAAGAAGGCGAGTGATGGGGTGCTACGCCAGATGACCTGGCCTCCACAGTCACCAGACCTGAATCCAATCGAGATGGTTTGGGGTGAGCTGGACCGCAGAGTGAAGGCAAAAGGGCCAACAAGTGCTAAGCATCTCTGGGAACTCCTTCAAGACTGTTGGAAAACCATTTCCGGTGACTACCTCTTGAAGCTCATCAAGAGAATGCCAAGAGTGTGCAAAGTAGTAATGAAAGCAAAAGGTGGCTACATTGAAGAACCTAGAATATAAGACATATTTTCAGTTGTTTCACACTTTTTTAAGTATTTCATTCCACATGTTTTAATTCATAGTTTTGATGCCTTCAATGTGAATCTACAATTTTCAGAGTCCTGAAAATAAATAAAACTCTTTGAATGAGAAGGTGTGTCCAAACGTTTGGTCTGTATTGTATGTGTATACATACATGTGTATGGTGTACATTTCCACGTTTGTCGGTTTTATGTCTTGGCTTATATAATAAGGTGTTTATTTTACTGTTCTTTTTTCCAGCGTCAAATTCACTAGATAACGAAAGCAGTCCATACCTGTCCTCTGGGAAAGTAGCTTTTTCTGCTGGTGCATTGCAGGCACACCGCCCAGGTCCTCCTGACCTGTCAGAAGAACAGTTTATCTCTTTGGGCTCTATTGAAAGCAAGGCAATCCCTCCCTCACACCTTTCACTTGTTATCGCGTCCTATGACAAGACTATTGGTAAGGCATTTATTCTTTGACTGATAATAAGCCACAGTCTCAGATCAATTAATCTGTGGGTTGGGGATTAATGCCTTCAACATCCAATAAGTATTGAAAAGCTGGACAGTGACAGCAAAATATTCCTAAATATATCAAGTTAATTTAATCACCCTGATGAAGATGTTGAGGGGGGGCATCAATCAGCACGTCATGTTACCTGAGGGCAAGATTAGTATGCATGCGGGCTTATAGAGTTACCACTCATTAAATCCTCTGTCTCATCATTGCTAAATAATTCTGCTTCACATCCAGAGCTGCACTTTGTAAACCCAGACACTGCAGCCTGTCATAGTATGCCATGCACTTGCCAATACATCATTTATCTTATACTGACATATCCATTTATTTGCAAATTTATTTCAAAGCAGACAAACCGTAGGTTAACATAATAATGAAAGGTCCTATCGAAAAATATATAGTAGGATAACAAGCAGAACATGGTTTCATTTGTCATTTCACGTAATATGCATATTGCCTAAGATCAGAATAAGCAATTAGGCAAGGTGATATACAACTGTTTTTACATTTTTATATTGCTTTTGCAACAGAAAACGCACCAAAAGTGTGATTTATGACTCTACTTTGCCTAAATTCTTGAAAAACAACCCAAATATGGTCTTCAAGACAAGCTAAAATGATCACAGACAATATAAAAGTGGATTTCACTTCTGGCCTCTATTGTCCAACCCTGTGTTGGCCAATGTCAACTTTCTGTCGCTATTGTGATCTCTTTGTACTGGCTTTATGCGTAACATAATCACTAGAGTGCACATCTATGCTGCAGCCAATCACTGAGCTCAGAAATGGCACAAGCTATTGAGCTCAGTGATTGTCTGCAGCGGTGACGTGCACTATTGTCATGACTCCACTGCTGTTTGTTTTCATTGTTCTAACACAGTGTTGCCAGTAGAAGCCAAAAGTCTAGAAGGGAAAAACCGGTTTAGAAAAAAAAAAAATCCCAAACCAAATATTATGTATATATTTGTATTGAAAAGTGTAGTCAACTTTGTTTTTCAACATAATTGGGCTTGATCCTTCCTTACCTATACTGACCAAATATATCCCAAAACGATACTCCATTGGCATATGGATGGCCATTAAAATCTATAACCACAACAGTATATAAAGTTTGGAATTTTCCTGGCATATTCACCCATTATACACCACAGACATGGTGTAAAATTAGCCTTAAGGGGTATTTCAGAAATAGAAATGATCACCCATCCATATGATAATGCTTTACTCAGATGAAGGGAACAACATTTGATATGCTCAATTGCCATGCCATTCAAATGGGGGCAGAAGTTCCTGTTCTAGCGATAAGTGTCCATGTGGCTAGGTCATAACTTCTTCTTACTGGAATATATGTAACCCTCTTTATTACAGTAGTGTCTTTGTGTTCATATTGAGATTATCCCTAATTGTCCATGTCTTAGGAACTTTCCTGCATTTTGACAGTATGTGCACACTGAGTTTTTGAAGGAACATTTTGAAGCGAGTCTACTAAAAAAAAGCCTGAAAAATAGCCTGAAAGACTCTTTCTATTAATTTCTCTTGTAAAATGACTTGCTGATCATATATTAAGTCTTTTGAACATTTTTCTTACTCTTCTGGTGTTTAAAACACCTCGTGGGAGAAAAGAAAGTGCATGTCACTGGTTTGAAGTATCTCCTGATAGAAAATGCTTCAAACTAAACACTGTCCAATCAAGGAAAATTAAAAAAAAACCTCCCCAAAGAAGAAGCGTTTACTGAAGGGGGTTGGTTTTGACTGTCTCAATAAAACTGTGTGTACATATCTTAGTGTCAATTCAGATGTCTGTGACACATATTCTATGTATGGATCATGATGTACAGACTGGCTTTGAATTTTTGGACCTCAACTCAATAGCCGCCAAATTTTGACTTCTGTGAAGCATGATGCACGTACAGGTCCCAGGTCCTCTGACTTGAACACAACAACCTCAAATATGCCTATGAGGCTGTTCATATCGGTGGCCAGTCTACACATCACAGTCTGTTTGTCCATGGGGTGGGTTTCACAGATATCTGAGTTCGGACTATATGAACTTTACATGTGTGTTATATATGTTCCCAATACAGTACAAAGTTTAAGATTAAGCTATAACTATATAGTTACGTTGAATAAGAAAGTTATCAGATATTAGGTAATAGCATATTATAACTATGTTTTCGCTTCTGTGCTGTTATACCTGTTAGATTTTATTGTTTTTAAAATACCTTAAAACTTTTCCCCACTTATTTATTTTTTATTTTAAAAATGGCCCAATCTGATATTTGATGAAAAAAAAGAACATATCTTCACCTGTTAGACTCCTCTGTTTCACTGCCTTGTTGCCTGTTGCTTCCTGGACATCTGGCCTCCTCTTTTGGCGGAGGATGTCATGTGACTGTTGCAGGTAATAAATGGACCTGATTGGTTACAGCCTACACATTTTGTCCAAATCGGATGTAACAATCTGTGGCCATTTGTGGTTTGATGAGAAGATTAAGTCCCCCACCAAGAGAGGAAGTCGTGTGACACTGGCAGCTGTTTTCGGCAGAATAGAAGGGGTATGATAAGTGAGTATATGTTCTTTTTTTTGTTTTAATGCCCCATGGGCCCATTTATAATTTAAATAATGTAGTGGACAAATTCTGTAAAGAATAACTCTTTTTCTTCACTGGAATTTAGAAATCCTTCATTCAGACAGACAACAAGGACTGAAAGCTCAGGCTCTTCATGAACTTGGCAATCTTCATCACTATGCGGGAAATAAAAGGTATTATTTAGTATATACTATTTTAGTTTGAGATAATTTGTTTGATTGTGGTTTATAAAAAAAAAACCTGCATTCTAGAATTTATTCATGACCTTTTCAAAATATGGGGAAGATACATGGCACTCAAACTTCTGCCCTCTTTTGTGATTCATCTGACCAGACTAGGAGTAAACAATATATAGTTACTATAGAACAGAGTCCATGTTCAGAACTATATTAGTGCACATTGTCCAGTACGTATTTTAGTTCTGCATCAGAGGAGAACTGTCATGTGGTGTTCTGCTTTGCACTCACTAGGTGTCATGACAGCTTCAGACTCTGTTCACACTGAAGAGTGTGACAGGCAACCTGATGTCTGTTAGTTGTTCAGCCAGAGCCGGGCATCGGCTGTTTCATGTTCACTGCTCATCAGTCCAGCAGGAGTTATTCCCTGATGTCAGTTTATTTCCTCTGTGGATGTTATTTCTTCCTGTGCATGTTTTGTCTCTCCCCTGACTCTGATTGTATTGTGTATGTGTTTTGGTTCTCCCCTGTCTGTGTTATTTGTGGGGTTTGTTACTTCGGTCCGGGCTCTCCCCTGGAGTGGGGGAAAGGGGGTGTTAGACCAGGGTTTGGGCAGGAGTTAGGGTCACACTGGTGATCCAGACCTCGCTGCCATTGAGTGTACCTCTGGGAAAAGAGACAGCGCAGAGTCCCCAATCTGAAGGACAGTCTAGGTGCCCCTGCTTCAGTTACCCATCTCTTCGGTGACAAAAGTTTATCAAAAGAGAATACAAGTAGAGATGAGCAAAGCCAAGGTTCAGTGTTCGTACTAAACAGAGACTTTTATTAAAAAAACACAAAACAAAAAAACAGAGTTAGGGTGCTTTATCTTTGAACACCACTCCTGCGAGCATTGCTGTGTTTGGTATGCTTGGTGCTCAGCCTAGTGTGAACCGCTTACAGTGTTTGAATCGAACGGCTTGCACTGGGGGGTAACAGCAGCATGATCGGATGTAGTGTGCACCAAAAAATAAATAAATGGAAAAACCCCTCTCACCCACTGCCGGGAGGAATCTATTTATGACTGACTGCATGTGGGGGCGGAGACCCGAAGTGCCCATAACTTCCATTGAGGTTTTGGTCAAGCTCAGGTCCGCTCATTTGTAAATACAAGCTAATGTGGCTGCTATATCAATTTAAGACATAGTTGTCAATTCACCAATGTGTTTTTGCCAATTTTCTGGCATATAACATGTTGAAATGTTGCTACTTTTTTGTGCATCTTGAAGTTGAGCAAAAAATGTTCAGCTTTTGGCATTTTACACTATTCCAACACAATTCAACCAAAATGGATGGAACTTTAGTGGGTCTGCCTGGCAAATTGCTTAAAACTGATACCGCTTTAGTGCTTAAATTACACAAAAAATGTACTCCAGTGAAGTGACATTTCTGGCAGAGGCGCATGCCAGTTGTAGAATGTGCCTTATTCATTAAGTGGCAGGCCTCTTACTCCATCAGTGTCTTCCAATGCCAGTCTTAAAGGGACTCTGTCACCAGGGTTTCACATCCAACACTATCTACACTGTGTGCAGAATTATTAGGCATTATTAGTATTTTGATCACATGATAATTTTTATACATTATACATGTTGTCCTACTCCAAGCTGCATAGGCTTGAGAGCCAACTACCAATTAAGTAAATCAGGTGATGTGCATCTCTGTAATGAGGAGGGTTGTGGCGTAATGACATGACTGGTATGGGCTGGTATCATCAAAGATGAACTTGTGGGACCTTTTCGGGTTGAGGATAGAGTGAAGCTCAACTCCCAGACCTACTGCCAGTTTCTGGAAGACAACTTCTTCAAGCAGTGGTACAGGAAGAAGTCGGTATCGTTCAAGAAAAACATGATTTTCATGCAGGACAATGCTCCATCACATGTATCCAACTACTCCACAGCGTGGCTGGCCAGTAAAGGTCTAAAAGTTGAAAAAATAATGACATGGCCCCCTTGTTCACCTAATCTGAACCCCATAGAGAACCTGTGGTCCCTCATAAAATGTAAGATCTACAGGGAGGGAAAACAGTACACCTCTCGGAACAGTGTCTGGGAGGCTGTGGTGGCTGCTGCATGCAATGTTGATCGTAAACAGATCAAGCAATCTATGACAGATTCTATGGATGGTAGGCTGTTGAATGTCATCATAAAGAAAGGTGGCTATATTGGTCACTAATTTTTTTGGGTATTGTTTTTGCATGTCAGAAATGTTTATTTCTAAATTTTGTGCAGTTATATTGGTTTACCTGGTGAAAATAAACAGGTGAGATGGGAATATATTTGCTTTTTATTAAGTTGCCTAATAATTCTGCACAGTAATAGTTACCTGCACAAAGATATATCCTCCTAAGATAGCCAAATCTAAACAAAAACCCACTCCAACTTCCAAAAATATTAAGCTTTGATATTTATGAGTCTTTTGGGTTGATTGAGAAGATAGTTGTTGATCAATAATAAAAAAATCCTCTAAAATACAACTTGCCTAATAATTCTGCACACAGTGTATATGTTTATATAGATCTCTCAAAGAGAAGTCTAGTAATATCTCTATATGGCCAGTTTGTTCCTCCATTACTGAGTATTCAGCGTTTGCACAGATATGCAAATTAAGCTAAAGAGCTACTGTTGGTCTGAAACCTCTGTCACTCCCGCTCTATTCCTCGTTCAGCGCTACCTCCTACTGCTTGACTGAGAGCCTCTATGTTGAGTAACTTCAGGCACAGGAGCTTTCAGTTAAGCAGGATGAGGCAGTGTTGGGTAGGGAAAAGAGCTGGAGTGACAGAGGCTATACATAGCTCTTCAGCCTCATTTGCATTATAATTCAAACGCTAGTAATCTAGAATTAGCCTGAACTTTGATAATATTGCTGGACTTGTCTTTGAAAAAGCTACACGTACATCTAAATAGTTTGAGTGGTGAAGTCCTGCTGACCTCTTCCCTTTAATGAACCGGCCCATGGAGTCAGAGAGTTGGACTGACACTAAAAATAAATCAAATTGGTAAGGTACATACAACTGGGGAAATAAGTATTGAACACATCACCAATTTTCTAAATAAATATATTTCTAAACGTGCTATTGACATGAATTTCTCACTAGATCTCATAACTACCCATCCAATCCACAGAGGCAGAGAAATCAAACCATAACTGGCCATAAATTTAGTAATATGTAATAATGAAAAAGACAGATGCATGTAGCCATACCATACCAAATCTGCTGCCATCTATCAGGATGATGAAGATAAAGTGTGGGTGGACATTTCAGCAAGACAATGATCTCAAACAGACAGCCATGGAAACTCTCAATTGGTTTCAGAGAAAGAAAATAAAGCTGTTGGAGTGGCCGAGCCGATCACTTGACCTGAATCCAATAGAAAATTTGTGGAAGCAACTAAACTCAGAGTTCACAGAAAGCGTCCACGGAACCTTCAGGATTTGAAGAATGTTTGTGTGAAAGAATAGGCCAAAATCACACCTGTTCAACGCATGTGACTAATTTCTGCATACAGGAGGCGTCTTGAAGTTGTCATCAACAACAAAGGCTTTTGTATGAAGTATTAAACAAATTTCAGTAAGTGTGTTCAATGCTTTTTCCCCAGTTTCTTTTCTTAATATTACACATCAGCAAATTTATGGACATCTATGATTTGATTTTTTTTGCCTATGTAGATTGGATTAGTTGTTACTAACATCTGGAGAGAAATTCATGTCAATAGAACCTTTAGAAGTATATTTACTTAGAAAATTGATGACATGTTCAATACTTATTTCATCCGGTCTATGTGTATGGCTCTGTTTATAGTTGCACATGAGGAATAACAAGACCCTGACTGAAGCTCATCCTTAGAACGGACTTTTATGACTGTTCTTGTCTTCAGAGAGGAAGACTTTGAATGAAGCTTTGGTCATGGGCAGCTTGGTGGCTTAGTGGTTAGCACTGTAACCTTGCAGCCTCGCTGGGATATTGGGTACCAATCTAACCAAGCACAAGATCTGCAAAGAGTTTGTATGTTCCCCCCATGTTTGCGTGGGTTTTCTCCAGGTACTCCAGTTTCTCCCACACTCCAAAGACATAGTGATAGGAAAATTATATTGTGAGACATAATGAGGACATGAATCATGATGTCTTTAAATGGCTGTGAA
Source organism: Anomaloglossus baeobatrachus (assembly GCF_048569485.1). Taxonomy (NCBI): domain Eukaryota; kingdom Metazoa; phylum Chordata; class Amphibia; order Anura; family Aromobatidae; genus Anomaloglossus; species Anomaloglossus baeobatrachus. The sequence continues at coordinate 233,691,965 of NC_134356.1, forward strand.
AATGAATGGCGCAATGTAGGCGAGTAACATAAATTAAAATGTGCTGCAGATTCAGTTAAAGTTTGAGACTGAAAAAGATAGCAAAGCTCTGTGCTCTGCTATATGTGTCATACCTATTAACTATAAATATATGTGTCATGCCTATTAACTATGAATGAAGCATCAGTTTAGATGCTTAACCACTGACCTAGTTCTACCATATTCACAGCCATCCCCTCACAGAATATAGATGTTCAGGTGCACAATATTTTGGTTATGTAATTGCTGTAGTATAGCGATGGTGAGTGAGTCACATCGCCATTTATCTTGTAACACCAAAGTGCAAACACAAGATTCATTCCAGTGTGCTATATTCAATATAGCAATTTAGTAATGGAGGTGACAGATAAAAGGTATAAGCAATCGCAATGTAGCAATGTAACACTGCATTAGAAATTCATTTCTGTTGCACAGGTCTGCAAGGGTAAAATTGTTTGAAAACTAAGAGGTGATTTTTTAAATACATCAAATGTTGAACTCAGTAAAAATATTGAAATAATTCCATTACGTACAGTTTTTTCATGAACACTGACTCCACAGGCTTTTTCTATCACCATACTTTGACCCCATTGCATGACCTTTGGTGGATGATCTTGGTGTCATTAAATTGGTTAGAAATCAATGGACATTGTTGCGATTGGCTGCTGTGAGTAAAGAAGATTTTCTTAACAGCTTCCAAATTTTTTGGTGGTGTCTAGAGCATCGACTCATATCATATCTTTCATTTTACCTCTGCAGTATAAGAAAGGAATCCTGCTCTGCAATTGGTTGCTATGGGCAGTGTCATTGGAGCCAAAAAGTTGGGCAGCGAGAATATATTTGCAACCTACACTCAAGAACTTAGTTGCGAAAAGTTTAATTTATACCAGTAAAGTTGTCCTGTCACCACTCCATATTAAGCTTGGACTGATTAAGCTGTTTCTGAATGCTGAAACGAAAGGAGAGACTTTAGAGTACCTGCGTATCAAGTTTCAAGGGCTGTCCGTAGAAAAACTGAAGGAAAGCGTATTTTTTGTGGGTCTGAAATTCGGATACCCATGAAGAACGACGTGTTCTAAATAAATAATACATCCCTATGTAACAACAAAGATCCAAAATTTAAGTCCATCGTGGAGAAGATGCCGAAACGTTTGAAAGCCATGGGTTGTCTGATGAATTTAATGTTACTGTATTTTGTTGTAGCTTGGGAGCTGCTATTTATGGTGTCAGATGTCTCACGCCCCATATGTTACCCATCCTTGCCCCATCCTGGTATACAGTATATGATCCCCATCCTGGTATATATGCCCCTCATCCTAGTACATATGGCCCTCATCCTGGTACATATGGCCCCCATCCTGGTATATATGACCCCTATCCTGGTATATATGACCCCGATCCTTGTATATATGTTACTATCCTTTTATATATGGCCCTCATCCTGGACCCAACCTGTCAACATTTCTGCCATGCAAAAACAAAACCCAAAAAAATTAGTGACCAATATTGCCACCTTTCTTTATGATGACACTCAACAGCCTACCATACATAGATTCTGTCAGTCGCTTGATCTGTTTACGATCAGCATTGCGTGCAGAAGCCACCACCGCCTCCCAGACACTGTTCCAAGAGGTGTACTGTTTTCACTCCCTGTAGATCTTACATTTAATGAGGGACCACATATTCTCTATGGGGTTCAGATCAGGTGAACAAGGGGGCCATGTCATTATTTTTTCATCTTTTAAACCTTTACTGGCCAGCCACGATGTGGAGTAGTTGGATGCATGTGATGGAGCATTGTCCTGCATGAAAATCATGTTTTTCTTGAACGATACTGACTTCTTCCTGTACCACTGCTTGAAGAAGTTGTCTTCCAGAAACTGGAAGATCTGGGAGTTGAGCTTCACTCCATCCTCTACCCGAAAAGGTCCCACAAATTCATCTTTGATGATATCAGCCCATACTAGTCCCCACCTCCACCTTGCTGGCGTCTGAGTCTGAGTGGAGCTCTCTGCCTTTTGCTGATCCAGCCTCTGGCCCATCCATCTGGCCCATCAAGAGTCACTCTCATTTCATCAGTCCATAAAACCTTTGAAAAATCAGTCTTAAGATATTTCTTGGCCCAGTCTTGACATTTTATCTTATGTTTCTGGTTCAAAGGTGGTCGTTTTTCAGCCTTCCTTACCTTGGCCATGTCCCTGAGTATGGCACACCTTGTGCTTTTTGATACTCCAGTACCGTTGCAGCTCTGAAATATGGCCAAACTGGTGGCAAATGGCATCTTGGCAGCTTCACGTTTGATTTTCCTCAATTCATGGGCAGTTATTTTGCGCCTTTTTGCCCAACACGCTTCTTGCGACCCTGTTGGCTATTTGCCGTGAAATGCTTGATTGTTCAGTGATCACGCTTCAAAAGTTTGGCAATTTCAAGACTGCTGCATCCCTTTGCAATGCATTTCACAATTTGGGACTTTTCAGAGCCTGTCAAATCTCTTTTTTGACCCATTTTGCCAAAGGAAAGGAAGTTGCCTAATAATTAAGACACCTTATATAGGGTGTTGATGTCATTACACCACACCCCTCCTCATTACAGAGATGCACATCACCTGATTTACTTAATTGGCAGTTGGCTCTCAAGTCTATACAGCTTGGAGTAGGACAACATGTATAAAAATTATCATGTGATCAAAATACTCATTTGCCAAATAATTCTGCACACATTGTATGTCCTTCATCCTGGTATATATGTCCGCTATCATGCCACACACATAAAAAAATTATACTTACCATTCCTCTGCTCCCCCAGTTCATCGTATCCTCTTCTGATGCTGGCAACTAATGTCAGTGTTTAAGCAGTGCAGCACTTGACGTCACTGCCATGCACCCCGAGTTACAGGTGGAAGTCAGCTGCTGGAATATTCACTGCTCCCCATACCCTGGATTATGGGCATGGTGAGCAGGGTATATTTATTCTCTTTAATAGTGGACATATGCGATCCCCAGTCGCTGCTGAAATCCGGCAACTGGGTGATCACGTGTGCCCACTATTAAAGGGAATGAATATTTACTGATCCCCATACCCTTATTCCTGCTTCAGTGCCGAGAGGTGGATAGGATTATGGTTGTAGGGAGCAGTGAATTTTCATTCTCTTTATTAGAGGGCACACGTGTACGCCCCAGTACCGGTTCCAGCCTCCTTTGACCCTGCTCCTGCGTCCTGTGACCAGCTCCTCTATCGCCACCCACACCACCCCACAGCCACAGCCAGGTACATTGGAACTATGACACCAATCAATGTTTTCTTTCTTCCAATTTTCAGTAAAAAAGTGCATCAGGAAAATAGGGTACATTTTTTACATTCCCATTTGGGCTACTTTTCTGAAAACCTTGGTGTTGTTACCAAAGATCAAGGAGAAAGATTTCATTAGGATATCAAGGAGATGGAACGATTATACTAAGGTAGATAGAACATGAACAAGATGGTGGACTACTGCTGGATGCTTTACAGGGAAGATCCACAGGCCTTTTATAAGAATAAAGGTGTCAAGAGAAACTTTGAAGAAAAAAGGAAAAGGCACAAGAATCAATTCAAGTAAAGTTGCTGAATGAACGTTCAATACATTTATTTATATAACATTGTGAATATTTTTGGCTACAATAAAGATTTTTCTTTTTCATCTCTCTTGTACATAATTTCATGTGCGTTTTGTGCAAAATCCGTACTTGATGGTGAAAAGTAAGTGTTTTTGAAATTGGGGCATAAGAAAAAATAAGAAACAGTCATTGGAATTGGAAAAAATGTCATTAACCAAAATTTTGCATACCTGTGTTATTACACTTTGTAAATGTTTGGAAAACTGGAATTTAATAAGACAAAAGACTGCTATTTTCCTTTTGTAACCAGTTTCATAAGCACTGCATGCTCTACTGTTATAACCCTAAAATAGAGCTAATGAATAAAATGCTTATAGACTTGATATCTTTAGTTAAATGTGTGTTGTGTATTAGTAATTGCTGTTTTCTTTGTGTATGTGTATATTTAGGATTAAAGCTAAACAGTCTGTATAAAGGCTGCTTTACACGCAGCAACATCGCTAGCGATGTCGCTAGCGATAGCACCCGCACCCGTCGTTTGTGCGTCACGGGCAAATTGCTGCCCGTGGCGAACAATATCACCGGTACGCGTCACACCAACTTACCTTCCTAACGACGTCGCTGTTGCCGTCGAACAACCTCTTTTTTAAGGGGGCGGTTTGTGCGGCGTCACAGCGACGTCACACAGCAGGCCACCAATTGAAGTAGAGGGGCGGAGAGCAGCCGCATGAACGTCACTTCCACCTCGTTGCCTGAGGACGCAGGAACGCTGTTGTTCGTCGTTCCCGGGGTGTCACACGTAGCGATATGTGCTGCCTCAGGAACAACGAACAACCTGCGTCCCAAACGAGCAACGATATTTTGAAAATGAACGACGTGTCAACAATCAACGATTTGGTATTTGGGATCGTTAGTGGTCGCTGGTATGTGTCACACGCAATGACGTCGCTAACAAGGCCAAATGTGCGTCACGAATTCCATGACCCCAGCGACATCTCGTTAGCGATGTCGTTGCGTGTAACGGGGCCTTTAGAGTACATTCACCCAAACATAATCCAAAAACAGGAGTGAGGGCAGAACTCACCAGATAAGTCTTATCTTTTATATTTCTTAAAAAAAGAGTTATTCATAGGTCATCTGATTAAAATCAAGTGAGAAACAACAGGCAATGGCTGTTTAACACTATCCACTGCACTTATTCCAGACTCGAAACGAAGTATATAGCATGAAACGGCCCTTGCCCATTGTTTCTTTTGATTTTAACCCCTGTATCCTTCTAAAAATCTTTTTTTGTTGAAATAAAGAAGATACGCCCTAGCTTGTGAGTGCCTATTTTATTCATTTTTAGTATTACGAGACATGCCTGTCTCTATGCATGGCACCATATATTGAGTTCATGTGTAACCCTGTGCCAGTACTCCACTTTATGTGTTAAATGTGTCTGCTTAGCTATGCCAGCTTTTATTTAGTCTTTATTGGATTACATTGCTGTTTGTGCTGTCCATCAAGTCCATCAAGACTGGGATGATACTGAGACTGCTGAAAAGCGATACCTTCCAAACAGGTAGTGCATGCTAATTCAACTTAGACACAAAAAATGAATGAAAAATAATAAAAATATACTGTATATATTTAACATAAAAACTTGGTTTGCATTTGTTGATTCCTGTAAAAGTGATCAAATATACAATGAGTATTGAGTGTTCTCGAAATCAGGGATGGACATATCATTAGTTCAATCTGTACAGCTGTTCAGGGCCCAAGGGGTCCCACTTACATCATCAAAACAGGTGGGATTGTGTATTATGATGAGGCTGAGCTCTTGGACTGTAAAGGGCCCATATACTATTCTTGCACAGGGGCCCTCTTATGTCTGTGTCCGCCACTGCTCACACAGATCTAGTTTGTTTATTGGCTCATATTGGTTGCTATGCCCTTTACTTTCCAAATAGGCTATACTATAACAGCACATCACAAACCTTCAGATTTGTGAAGTTCTAAATTAAAAGTATTAGGTGTTTAACTTTTTTTTGTCGACAAACTTTTTAAGGCGCTGAGTCTATTAATAATGTAATAATATTTTTTTATTTGTGTAGCGCCAACATATTCTGCAGAAGTTTACAATTTAGAGGGTACTTGTAAAGACAATATACATAATTCAATAGATACCAAGAGGAGTGAGGGCCGTGCTCACAAGCTTACAGTCTATGAGGAAATAGGAAAATATGGGAGGCACAAAATAAAATAAATGGTTAAAAAGTGATTTTCATGTATGGTCCAGCCATCAATTTAACCAATAGGTTATTCAAATAATGCTGCTTGAACTGTTGACCAGCCAGTATCTGTACAAGTGCAGAGTTCTGTTGTTTCCATGGAGTGTGTGTGAATTTGGAGGTAAATTTTATAGGGGCAAAATGGGAATAGTTTGATTAATGAAGGGAGGCGATAGGCTAGTCTAAAGAAGTGCATCTTTAGGGCATTCATAAAATTGTGGGTATTGGCAGTTAATCAATCAAAGTGGACTGTGTATTTCAGGGAATTGGTGCAGCTTACTAGAAGTCTTGTAGATGGGAGTATGAGGTTTGGATTATAGAGGATGGCTGTCTTTGATCATTAGTGGAACAGAGGGCATGGGTAGGCTGATAGAGATGAGGGAAGAGATTTAGAGTTGAGAATAACTATAGAGGGCTTTGTGATAAGTTTATATTGGACTCTAAAGCAGATGGACAACCAGTGCAATGACTGGAACAGGGGAGAGGCATTAGTGTAGTAATTGGAAGGAATATGATCCTGGCTGCTGCATTAAGGATCAATTGGAGAGGGATGGGTTTTGTAAGAGTGAAACTGATTAGTAGAGAGTTGCAGACAAGAATGAATAAGAGCAACAGTAAGAGTTTTTGCAGAGTCAAAGGCAATAAAAGGCCGAATTGTGGAGATATTTTTGAGGTGTAGACGATATTAGAGAGCGAGTGATCAGATGTAGGGAATGAAGGAGAGATCTGAGTCAAATATAACCCCAAGACAGCGGTCATGCTGCTGTTGAGTAATGGAAGAACCACACACGAAAATGGCAATATTGGGTTTAGAAAGGTTAGAGGGAGGAAACATAAAAAGTTCAGTTGTTGACAGATTCAGTTTTAGATAGAGGGAGGACTTGATGTTAGAAACAGCACACGATCATTGGGATTTTGTAGTAATGTAGGGGTGATTTCAGGAGATGATGTGTATAATTGGGTGTCATCAGCATAGAGATGGTAATGAAAACCAAATTTACTGATGGTTTGCCAGGAGGGGCAGTATATAGGAAAAAGTGGAGGGGACCTAGGATTGAAATCTTGAGACACCCCATCAGTAAGGGGAAGAGGAAGAGGCGCCAGCAAGAGATACAGAGAAGGAGCAGTCAGAGATGTAGGAGGAGAACCAAGAGAGAACCAACAGATGCCAATAGAGTGTAACATAGTGAGGAAGAGCTGATGGTCCACAGTGTGAAATGTAGCAGAGATCCAGGAGAATCAGCAGGGAGTAGTAGCAATTAGATTTAGCTGTTAGTAGATAATTACAAATTTTAATCCTTGTTTGTATTGTCGGGATCATTTGTATATTCTGCTGTTAATCAATTTTATTTAATAAAGTTTAAGATATTTTAATAGTGTGATTAATTCTGTCCTTGCACACATTTACCTTTTCAGTCGCTTCTATTCATTCAGTGCATTTTTAAGACACTAGCACTTTCTAGAATTGCAAGTTTTGGTAGCCCATTAGAGATTTTAGTATTGGCAGTTTCAGTAAAGTGTAAGAAGCAGAAATCAGATTGCAAAGGGTCAAGAAAAAAATTATCTGAGAGCGGATTAGAAAGGAGTGAACCAATCATTCCAAAAGTTTAGAAATGAAGAGGAGATTATTGACAGGTCTGTTGTTAGCAGCACAGTTATTGTCGAGGGATGCTTTTTTTTAGTAATGTAGGTATGCTGGCGTGTTTGAAGGAGGAGGGAAAGACACCAGATGAGAGACAGGTTAAATATTTTAGTTAGCTGAATGGTGATAGTCAGGGAAAGGGACTAAGGCAGATGGGATTAATTAGGATCAGTGGTGCAGGTAGTAGGGTAAGAAGACGCAAAGAACCTGATAACTTCTTGTTTGTGACTGGTTCAAAGACAGAAAGTGAGCTAGATGATGTGCGGGAAGGAAGATGTCAGGCAAGATGCCTGCATATCAGACCACATGTCTGCACTGTTGGACTGCGGAGGGAATGACAAGTGTCAAATAGTTTTTATAGGATTGTTGTATAGCGAGGTGATGAGGGTATTGAAGTAAGCTTGTTTAGAGAGGTGAAGGGCAGAGTTGTATGTTTTAAACATACATTTATAATGGTTGAAATCTTTGGCCAAATGGGATTTTCTCCACAGATGTTCAGCACACTTAGAGCACTTTTTGCAGTTTGCAGTTTGAACCACGGTTGCCATCATCGATGATAAGTTGTTCTATGTGTAGGAGGTGCATCTTCATCCAGGGCATTTTGCAGTGTTTAATTATTATGTTTCAGAGCAGAGTCTGGACATGAAATGGAGCCAATTGAGGCCAATGATGAATGAAAATTCATCATAAGTTTCTGAGTTTTAATGGCACGTATAAGTGTGGTAAGTGGGGGTTGACAGTTCTTGACAGAGAATGAAAGAAGGTTGTGGTGATACTGGTCAGAGAGCGGGAGAGCGGAGTTAGTAACATGCACTGAGCCGAGTTCGGGGTCCAGCATATTCCCGTCTTTATGTGTAGGAGAGTCTATTCAAGTTAATATTTTTTTGCTATTTGCCAGCTTCCGAAGATGTACTTGATGAATAGCAAGAACCATTTACCATTTCACTAGCACAGTGGGGCAGATCTATTAAAATGAACATGCCACAAATTTGAAACAATTTGTACAAAAAACACCCCAACCTCCATGCCTTGAACTGCATATGTCATACATTTTCAACACTTTTTGTTCCAACCATTTGGTGGGACTGGTTTGTAAATAGGATTGACTTTGTGAAAGGTTTGTGCCCTAAAGTGTGCCACTGTAACGTCCTGGAGGTGGATTCACGGGACCGTGCACCGCACTCCCCCAGAGAGGCGACCCGGAGCTAACCCCTATACAGGGACTGTCCGATCACCCCACCAGAGGGCCTAGATGCACGGTAGCCGGAACACTTGGGGTACGGAGTACGGGTCCTACAGAAGTCTTTACGGGAAATGACTTAGGCGGGCTTTGCACACTATGACATCACAGGTGCGATGTCGGTGGGGTCAAATCGAAAGTGATGCACATCCGGCGTCGCAGTCGATATCATAGTGTGCAAATCCTTTTTGATACGATTAACGAGTGCAAAAGCGTCGTTATCGTATCATCGGTGTAGGGTCCGACATTTCCATAATGCCGGTGCAGTGACAGGTACGATGTTGTTCCTCGTTCCTGCGGCAGCACACATCGCTGTGTATGAAGTCGCAGGAGCGAGGAATATCTCCTACCTGCGTCCCGGCTGCAATGCAAAAGTGAGGAGGAGGGCAGGATGTTTACATCCTGCTCATCTCCGCCCCTCCGATGCTATTGGCCGCCTGCCGTGTGAAGTCGCTGTGACACCGCACGACCCGCCCCCTTAGGAAGGAGGCGGTTTGCCGGCCAGAGCGACATCGCAGGGCAGGTGAGTGCATGTGAAGCTGCCGTAGCGATAATGTTTGCTACGGCAGCAATCACAAAATATCGCTGCTGCGACGGGGGCAGGGACTATCGTGCTCGACTTCGCAGCATCGGCTTGTGATGTCGCAGCGTGCAAAGTACCCCTAAGAGTCCAACGGGAACTGTAGGCAGGACGGATGACTGGAACCAGGTACAGGTGCCGAGTAGAAATAGCAGACGGGGTCCGGATCCAGCGGGATGGGCAGGCTGAAGTATCTAAGTGGGATCCAGGATCGGTGACGGGTTCAAGCTGATGGAAGATGGCGGGATCCACAGCAGACAGTCACCGGGACACCTCCTGGGAGGCTGACACACTGGACACAGTCGGGACGGCAGACGGGCACTGCGGAGTAGACAGGGTTAAACTGGGTACACAAGACAGAGGGACCTGAACACCTAGCTAGAAGAACACGTTGAACAGGCACCGCCCACATTGAAAAGGAAGTCTTATATACCCTGTACCTGTAATCAGCCATATCCTGTTCCCGGGACGCTGGCCCTTTAAGAAAAGGTGAGTGAGCACGCGCGCCCTAATGCGCATGCGTGAGGCCCGAGTGCCGGAAACCAGAGCAGGAAGTGGCGGGGAAGGTGAAGGAGATGCAGGGGAGCCAGACGGAGTGTCCGGGGTCGCAGGAGAACGCCGGGACCGGCGGCCGGAAGGCACAGAGGACGTACAGGAGGGGGAGTGAGAGGGACCGCCGCGGGCAGGAGAACCGGAGACCGGAGCGGTGAGTGACAGGCGGCGACGGGACCTAGGGAGCGTGACAGCCACTATGTGAAATCTTGGTGTAAAATAAGCTAATCAGTAGATAGTATAAAATTAGGGTAAAATATCTGAGGATTCAGCAATTGTATCATCCAGAATGGCACATGTTAAAATCTATCCCAGTATATTGATAATATTTAAACAGACACAACAGTTCAAAAGTTCGTGGTCACCCAGACAATTTTGCCATTTCCATGAAAAATCATATTTTTATTTTATCAAATGAGTTGCATAATGAATAGGAAGTATAGTCCAGTTGACTAGGTTATAAATAATGATTTTTACTTGAAATAATAATAACGTTGCTGCCGTCACAGAATGCTCCATTGCAGCAATTACAGCTTTGCAGACCTTTGGCATTCTAGCTGTTAATTTGATGAGGTAATCTGGAGATATTTCATCCCTTGATTGATCGGCATTTTTTGCGTACCATATGGTCAAGTTTCTCCCAAGTTGCTCAATAGGGTTGAGATCTGGTGACTGGGCTGGCCACTCCATTACAGATAGAATACCAGCTGCCTGCTTCTTCCCTAAATAGTTCATGCATAATTTGGAGGTGTGCTTTGGGTCATTGTCCTGTTGTAGGATGAAATTGGCTCCAATCAAGTGTTGTCCACAGGGTATGGCATGGCGTTGCAAAATAGAGTGATAGCCTTCCTTATTCAAAATCCCTTTTACCTTGTACAAATCTCCCACTTTACCATCACCAAAGCAACCCCAGACTATCACATTACCTCCACCATGCTTGACAGATGGCGTCAGGCACTCTTCCAGCATCTTTTCAGTTGTTCTGTGTCTCATAAATGTTATTTTGTGTGATCCAAACACCTCAAACTTTGATTTGTCTTTCCATAACACTTTTTTCCTCTATTCCTTATTCTTATATTATCTTACTCTATATTAATCTTTTCCTTTAATTTGCCAGTCTCAGATATGGCTTTTTCTTTGCCACTCTGCCCTGAAGGCCAGCATCCCGAGTTGCCTCTTCACTGTAGACCTTTACACTGGCGTTTTGCGGTACTGCTGCTAGTTGAAGACCTGTGAGGCATCGATTTCTCAAACTAGAGACTCTAATGTATTTGTCTTGTTGCTCATTTGTGCAGCGATGCTTCCCACTTCTCTTTCTACTCTAGTTAGAGTCTGTTTGTGCTCTCCTCTGAAGGGAGTAGTACACACCATTGAAATCTTCAGTTTCTTGGCAATCTCTCGCATGGAATATCCTTTATTTCTAAGAACAAGAATACACTGCCTAGTTTCACATGGAAGTTCTCTGTTTTTCTGGCCATTTTGAGAGTTTAACGGAACCAACAAATGTAATGCTCCAGATTCTCAACTTGCTCAAAGGAAGGTCAGTTTTATAGCTTCTCTAATCAGCAAAACTGTTTTCAGCAGTGTTAACATACTTGCACAAGGTTTTTCAAGGGATTTCTAAACATCCATTAGCCTACTAACACAGTTAGCAAACACAATGTACCATTAGAACACTAGAGTGGTGATTTTTGGAAATGGGCCTCTATACACCTATGTAGATATTGCATTAAAAACCAGATGTTTAAAGCTTGATTAGTCATTTACCACATTAACAATGTATAGAGTGTATTTCTGTTTAATTTAATGTTAACTTCTTTGAAAAAAGAGTGCTTTCCTTCAAAATTAAGTAAACATCTAAGTGACCCTAAACTTTTGCACTGTAGTGTATATAGATAGTATTGAGTTTGTTGAAGCAATAAAGATAAATTTGTCAATTCACAACTGATATCTCCAGTTTTCCTAAAGGCCACTTCACACATAACGAGATCGTAAACGAGATCGTTACTACGTCACAGTTTCTGTGACGCAAGAACGACTTCAATTGCGATCTCGTCACGTTTGACACGTACCAACGATTCACCCCCTGCTGCGAAATCGCTGATCGATGCCGAACAGCTTGGGCCATTTCTGGCTCGTTGGAGTCCTGCTGGGCTGCATGAATCTGTATGTTTGACACCCTATTAACGATTTCGTTGACGACCTAGATGAGATGCACGAAGGCGTGTTGTTGCGTCCCCGTTTCCGCGCCCCTCTCTGCACCGATTGGTTAGCTCCAGGTGCAGGTGCGGCTTCGATCCGAAAAACACACCAACAAAGCGACCGGGTACAATGGACGAAGGAATCAGGGTGGAGACGCAGGTTCTATCTCAAAGTAAAGCGCAAAAGAAGTGACAAAGGGTGACGCGATCCAAAATTTAACCGCTAGATACGCCCCCAATCAGAACGCAGTATTGGCCGCCAATGAAAGCGGAGTGGGGGTATGGAAAAGGCGACGCAAATGCACGCCTACGTGACTCACTGCATTTTACTACGCCCCTAATGGGATTAGAATCGTTAACATAGTTGCTGTGTGACAGGGTCCCAGCGATTTGAAAGATCGTTATACGGGACGCATGCTCGTTCATAAACTCGTTATGTGTGACACCCAACATGCGATTTCAACAACGACTCATAAACGATCCAGAAAGTGTGACGTAGTAGCGATCTCGTTCACGATCTCGTTATGTGTGACTGGACCTTAATAGCGGCAGAGCATTATCACAGTGCAGAGAATAAACAGTTAAGTAACAAATTCAGAACCGCTACATCTTTATGTCATGGCTAAATTACAGGTAAATGCTTTAAAAGGTAAAAGCCATCCATCATGGCAATGTAAATTAAACAAGAAATTGGTCAACTAATGTGAGGTTTCACAAACACCTTTCACCATCTAATTTTTCCGGTTGAATACGGCTGATTCCCAATGTGACCTTTAAAGCTTAATTATTATGTAATGAAATGTTATGCAACTTTCTAATATGGTTTTGTTATTTAAATTCCTCAATAATTTTTATACATTTGTTTGTTGGTAGTCCATTAATTTGGTCAAAATCAGGGGAGAAGTAATTCTCATATACATTCATGGTGGAAAATGTTGGCACCTTTGAAATTGTTCCAGAAAATGTAGTACGGTATTTCTCCAAGAAAATAATTGCAATCACCATTGTTTTGTTATACACGTTTATTTTCTTTGTATGCATTGGATCAGTATAAATAACTGCAATCATCACTTTCTGTTACCATCAAAAAGATTCTTACACCTCTCAACTGGATTTTTGGAACACTCTTCTTTTGCAAGCGTCTGCAGGGCTCTCATAATTGAAGGGAGTTTTCTTCCAATAGTAATTTTAAGATCTCTGCAAATATGTTAAATGGGATTTAGATCCAAACTCATTGCTGGCCACTTCAGAACTGTCCAGCGCTTTGTTTCCATCCATTTCTGGTTGCTTCTTAGGGGTACTTTACACGCTGCGACATCGCAAGTCGATGCTGCAATGTCATGCGCGATAGTCCCCGCCCCCGTTGCAGCAGCGATATCTTGTGATTGCTGGTGTAGCGAACATTATCGCTATGCCAGCTTCACATGCACTCACCTGTCCGGCGAACCGCCTCCTTCCTAAGGGGGCGGGTCGTGCGGCGTCACAGCGACATCACACGGCAGGCGGCCAATAGCAGCGGAGGGGCGGAGATGAGCAGGATGTAAACATCCCGCCCACCTACGTCCTTCCCCATTGCAGCCGGGATGCAGGTAGGAGATGTTCCTCGCTCCTCCGGCTTCATACACAGCGATGTGTGCTGCCGCAGGAACGAGGAACTACATCGTACCTGTCGCTGCACCGGCATTATGGAAATGTCGGACCCTACACCGATGATACGATAACGACGCTTTTGCGCTCGTTAATCGTATCAAAAAGGATTTGCACACTACGATATCGACTGCGACGCCGGATGTGCGTCACTTTCGATTTGACCCCACCGACATCGCACCTGCGATGTCGTAGTGTGCAAAGCCCGCCTTAAAGTAGGTTTGGGGTCATTGTCCTGCTGGAAGACCCATGACCTAGGATGGAAACCCAGCTTTCTGACACTGGACACTATATTGCAAATCAAAATTCTCTGGTAATCTTCAGATTTCATAATGTCTTGTACACAGAGAAGGCACCCAGTGCCAGAGGCAGCAAAACAACCCAATAGTATCTGTGAACCTCCACCATATTGACTGTAAGTATTGTGTTCTTCTCTTTTTAGACCTCATTCCATTTTTGGTAAACAGTAGAATAATGTGCTTTACCAAAAAGCTTTATCTTTGTCTCATCTGTCCACATCATGTTTTCCCAGAAGAATTTTGACTTACTTAAGTACATTTTAGCAAACTGTAGTCTATTTTTTTTTTTTTTAATATATATCTGTGTCATCAGTGGGGTCTTACTGGGTCTCCTGCCTTTTCATTCAAATGTTGCTCCATAGTTCGAACTGACACTGATGCACCCTTAAGGGTACTCACAACGATATCGCTAACGATATATCGTCGGGGTCACGGTGTTCGTGACACACATCCGGCACCGTTAGCGATATCGTTGTGTGTGACTAAAAGGAGCGACGATCAACAATCGCAAAAACGTCAAAAATCGTTGATCGTTGACACGTCGCTCCTTATCATAATATCATTGGTGGTGCATGCCGCTGGTTGTTCGTCGTTCCTGCGGCATCACACATCGCTATGTGTGACACCGCAGGAATGACGAACATCTCCTTACCTGCGTCCACTGGCAATGAGGAAGGAAGGAAGTGGGCGGGATGTTCCGGCAGCTCATCTCCTCCCCTCCTCTGCTATTGGGCGGCCGCTTAGTGACGCCGCACGAACCTCCCCTTTAAAGGAGAGATTGTTTGGTGTCCCCAGCGACGTCGCTAAGCAGGTATGTGCGTGTGACGCTGCCGTAGCGACGTAGCTACGGCAGCGATCACCCCCATGACGAAACAGCGATGTGGACGGCTGCTATCGCGCACGACATCGCTAGCTATCGCTAGCGATGTCGCAGCGTGTAAAACTTTAGACTATAGGACTGCTTAAATTTATTTGGAACTAGATTAGGGCTGATTATCCACCATCCAACCTTTCATCAACTTTTCTCTGCTGACCACGTCCAGGGAGACTATAGCCTACAGAGCTACAGGGAGACTACATAGTGCCATTGGTTGTAAACGTCTTGAGTATCTTGCGCACCATGGACAAGGAACGTCAAGATGTCTAGAGATGGACTTGTAGCTTTGAGATTGCTGATATTTTTCAACAATTTTGGTTCTCAAGTCTACAGACAGTTCTTTTCTTATCTTTCTGTTCTCCATGCTTAATGTGGCAGACTAAAGGGTGCTTTATACGCTGCGATATCATGAGCGATAGCACCCGTCCCCGTCGCTCGTGTGACATTTGGTGATCGCTGCCGAAGCGAACATTATCGCTACGGAAGCGTCACACGCACATACCTTGACAGCGATGTCACTGTGCCTGCCGAACAATCCCTCCCTCAAGGGGGAGGTGCGTTCAGCGTCATAGCAACCTCACTGCGGCATCACTAAGCGGCCGGCCAATAGAAGCGTAGGGGCGGAGATGAGTGGGACATAACATCCCGCCCACCTTCTTCCGCATTGCCGGTGGACGGCAGGTAAGGAGATGTTCGTCTTTCCTGCGATGTCACACATAGCGATGTGTGATGCCGCAGGAACGACGAACAACATCGGACCTGTGGCAGCAGCGATATTATGGAAAGGAGTGACGTGTCAACGATCCCCGTTTTTGAACAATTTTGCGATCGTTGATCGTCGCCCCTTGGTGTCACACGCTGCGATGTCGCTACCGGCGCCGGACGTGCGTCACTAACGACGTGACCCCGACGATATATCGGTAGCGATGTCGCAGTGTGTAAAGCACCCTCAAGATTGAGCCAACTTCTCCAATTTTTATCTGGTTTCATGTATGATTTTCATATTTCCCACAAATCTTTTCCTTCCACTGGTGAGTTTAAACAAACATCACATGCTTGAAAAAAAATTGTTTACCCACAATTTTAGAAAAGTGCAAACAATTTTGTCCGGCCCATTTTGGGGATTTTGTGTGAAAATATGTTCAATTTGCCTTTTTTTTCCTGTTGTTCCAATACACACAAATTAAATAAATGTGTAATTACAATAATTTTCTGGGAGAAATACTTCATTTTCTGAAACAATTTAAAGGGTGCCAACATTTTTGGCCATGACTGAATTAAAGAAGTTCTTTCACAAATTTTAGCATCTTAGACTTGGCACATCATGGAATAGTGGCTGAAGAACAACATAGTTTTTAATTTTCCTCTCTGGCAGCTTAAATCTCTGCAATAGAATCTCAGACATTATCAGACATTCTTCTCTGAGGGCGTGTACTTTTTTCCTGCATGATGTTGACCAATCATAAGTAGGAGGCATCATGTAGCGAAACAAAGATCACGCCTTCAGAATGTCAGAGGAACATGCTCCACTTTGAGATGTAATTATAGACGTGTGATGAGTGTTATTATACACACATTCAGTTTTGATCTCATAGCAATGTGGGGTAGTGGGATACAGCTGAGCTTACAGCACTGTGAGAGTAAAGCTGCAGAGGGCTTTGTATTGATACTCTCCTATCCCTTATTCTGACTTTTGTGGGATGTAAGCTGAAAGGTGTAATCACACTCAGCTCTGCACTGTAATACATAGTAGCTGCATATATCAAGGCTTATGCCTGCTTTACACGAGTAGACCGATCGTGCGATTTCACGATCGATCGTACCCGCCCCCGTCGTTTGTGCGTCACGGGCAAATCGCTGCCCGTGTCGCACAAAGTCGTCAAACCTCGTCACATGTACTTACCTGCTGAGCTACGTCGCTGTGGGCGGCGAACATCCTCTTCCTAAAGGGGGAGGGACGTTCGGCGTCACAGCAACTTCACACAGCGGCCGGCCAATAGAAGCGGAGGGGCGGAGATGAGCGGGACGTAAACATCCCGCCCACCTCCTTCCTTCCACATAGCCAGCGGAAGCCCCGGGATGCAGGTAAGCTGTGTTCATCGTTCCCGGAGCGATGTGTGCTACCCGGGTACGATGAACAACTGCCGCCATTTTAATGAAACAATTTTTTGAAACTGAGCGACGAGTACACGACTCACGATTTGTGAGCGATACTGTGTCGCTCGGAGGTGTCACACGAGACGACGTCGTGAACGATGCCGGATGTGCGTCACGAAAACCGTGACCCTGACGATGCATCGCACGATAGCTCGTCTCGTGTAAAGCACCCTTTAGACCTGGATTGTCCATCTCATAGGAGAAGGCATGTCCTTCTGCCATTCTTTGGGCATGTTCTTTTTTTCTCCTGCATGACGCCTCCAACTTATAATTGGTCAACATTATGCAAGGAAAAAGTAGACGTCACAGATACATATCTGTGGTAATGTACAGTTGTGCTTATAATAAATTATAACCTAAACTTTAAAAACTATTATCTCTACAATGAAAAGGAGAAATTAAAAAATAAAAACTACATTTTAGGCCCTGTGCGCACTAGGCGTTTTTACCCGCGGATTTACCCGTGGTTTTGCTGCGGAAATTTCTTGAGAAATGTTTGAAATCTTTCTGCAGACATTTCCCAGCAAAACCTATGGGAGAAAAAAAAATAGCTGTGCACACACTGCGTTTTTTTCTCAAGAAAATTCTTTGTGAAGATTTTCTTGAGAAAATTTCTTGAGAAAATGTGCATGTCACTTCTTTTCCGCAGGTACCTGCGGTATACCCCCGGTATTTCACTCCATTCACTGTAATGTAATCGCGAAATTCCGGGGGTATATCGCAGGTAGCAAATGATGTGCAGTATACCCCCGGTATAGCCGCGATTTACCTGCGGTAATGTTCATCGCTGCCTGCGGTTTTGTAGGAAGTGAAGTCATTATGACAGAAGAGAAAGCGGAGCAGAGTAAACACAGATGTCACACTCTCTGGACGCCGCACAGAAGCACTTCCGTGTGACCTCCAGGTGCCCGTGCAGTCTGTGTCCCGCTCCAGCCCTGCGGCTGCCTGCCCTGCAGTGTCAGTGTCTGCCCGCAGTATCAGCAGCTAGTCACGCTGCAGCGCAGGCAGACACTGACACACAGCAGTGCGTGCAGCCACGGGGATGACGGACGCTGCTGTCAGGAGGTGAGATGAGACCATTACCTGCTGTGACGATCTCCTGCCTCGTGACGTCACCGCTGTCACTGCCGTCTATGCCCGTGGCCCGAGACTTGCACTGGCGGTGACGTCACGGGCTCTCACGATACTGCTGAGAACGCGGCGGGCATAGAAGGCAGTGACAGCGCTGATGGCAGGACTGCAGCACAGTCACAGCAGGTAATAATCTCATCTAACCTCCTAATGGCAGCGCTCGTCATCCCCTGCAGTGACCTAGGCTGATCTATTGATGTTAGCTCAGGTCACTGCATTGCTCATAGCCAATGGGGAACCTTCTGTTCTTCATTGACTGGGACAGTGACTATGGTATGGATCGTCGTGGGACCCTCTTCCTTATTGGATTACACCGGACCCGGATTTGATTGTTCTTGTCAATAAATTGGTGAAAGAGGGAATGTGGGGAGTGTTTTTTCAAATAAAACTTTTTTTGTTGTCTATTTTTTATTTCTTACTGACTGGGTTTGTGATGTCGGGTATCTGATAGACGCGTGACATCACTAACCCCAGGCTTGATGCCAGATGACATTACACATCTGGCATTAACCCCATATATTACCCCGTTTGCCACCGCACCAGGGCAACGGGATGAGTTGGGGCGAAGTGCCAGGATTGGCACGTCTAATGGATGCGCCACTTCTGGGGCAGCTGCAGCCTGCTATTTTTAGGCTGGGAGTGTCCAATAACAGTGGACCTCCCTAGTCTGAGAATATCAGACCCCAGCTGTCTGCTTTACCTTGGCTGGTGATCCAATTTGGGGGGGACCCCACGTTTTTTGTTTTAAATTATTTATTTAATGTAAAATAACAGCGTGGGGTGCCCTCAGTTTTGGATTACCAGCCAAGGTGAAGCTGCCAGCAGTGGTCTGCAGGGTGCACCCGTCTGCTTTACCCTAGCTGGCTACAAAAGATGGGGGGACCTCACGTCATTTTTTTTTAATTATTTATTTATTTTTTGGCTAAATACAAGGCTAGGCACCCTTTAGTGCCACATGAAAGTCACAAAAGGGTACCAGCTTAGAATATGCAGGGGGGTAGGACATTATATAGGTCTTTCTTATCTATCTATCTATCTATTCATCTATCCATCTTTCCCTCTATCCATTATCTGTCTATCTATCGACTATATCTATTATCTATATTATTTATTGCAGTTCAGCATAAAAAAAAACGCAGGGACCAACCTGCGGAAAAACCGCGGCAAAAACGCATGCGTTTTTCCCGCGGTTTTGGTGTGGTTTTTTACCGCAGGTGCGGTAATCTTCAACTCCCAAAAGTTTCTCAAGAAATTTTCTTAAGAAAAATCACTTTTCTAGTGCGCACATAGCCTTACTCAGCTCTGCAGCTACTACTCCATGATGTGGCCAGTTTAACATGCTCAATTGGTGAGAGATCACCTTTAAATGCAAAGAATGTGAGCTATGCCAGCATTGTATAGTCAGATTATATGAGAAACGTTCTCTGTGTGGCACCTTAAAAAATAGCTTGTACAGTAAGGGACGAGAGCAGTATTCACGAATGTTGCAGAAGTTTCTGACATTGAAAATCTGTTCAGTTCTTCCAATTGGGGATGTTCTGTGGGCAGGCATGTGGATTTCTGCAATCCTCATTTAAATGAAAAGGACAAGCACAGAAATTTCAGGAACACATTTGCAGTTTGTGAATTAATCTTTAAGGTTTTTATAGGGGGTTTATACATCACAGGTCTGTAATAAGTTTGTGTTCTTGAATCGCTAAAGAAGATGAGTTATGTGAAAATTACCTATTATTTAAGCCAGGTTAAATTTATATTTTAATTTTGTGCCTGCTTGAAAAGATGCAAAATACAAAATGGATACAGCTGCACACTAAATGCCATCAATGTATAAGGGAACTCTGGTACTGCATTACTGCTATATGAAAAAATGAGATTTTTTGTTTTTGAATTGGCCAATGCATGTAAGCCCAGAAACCAACGGCAAGGTAAATCTCAATAATCCGGGTACCTAACTAAAATGCCACTATCGTTTTTAACCTAGATAGTGGCATTTTAGTTAGGTACCCGGAATATTGAGATTTACCTTGCCGTTGGTTTCCGGGCTTACATGCATTGGCCGATTCATAAACTAAAAATCTCATTTTTTCATATAGCAGTAATGCAGTACCAGAGTTCCCTTATACATTGGTGGCATTTAGTGTGCAGCTGTATCCATTTTGTATTTGCTATGTTTTTTCAGCTGGCACCTATACACACTTGTAGGATGTGCGGGTCAGTTGCTTGAATAGATGAACTTTGTCTAAAAAAGAGTTCATAAGTCATCCAAAGTAACTCAGTTATGGATGTCAGGAAAGAAGGGTTAAATATTCATGCTGGTGATGGACAAGATGCACAGGTTGTGAATAAGACAAGACAAGTAAGTATAATCCAAGTAGTGTATTGTGTTTATGCATTTCGAAGTATAAAACTTCTTCAGGATAAAAACTACTATCCTGAAGACGTTTTATACTTTGAAACGCATAAACACAATACACTACTTGGATTATTCTTAATTGGCGTCTCCTCTTCACATCAGGTGCATCCATCGGCAGCGCAGATATTTAACCCTTCTTTTCTTGACATCAATTTTATCTGAGGGGCCACAGCAGCCATACCCCTGAGCGTATTCCTAGGTTGTGGGTACACAACCCCCACCAGGTGAGCCCTCAGTGAATTCAGCAATACTGTTTTTCTTGCAGATAAGACCCTACTGCACTTATCCTGTCTTTAAAGTAACTCAGTTGGCATTATTATAGTGAATGACTTTATTGGGAGTTCCACCAGAGCCTGTTTATCAGGGCCACAGATGGAAACTACAAACATCTGGCAGAAATGTGAACCCTGCCTAACAGTGCTTCCTAAAAGATAAAAGATATCAATTCCATACTTACATATTGATGTTGATATGTCTTTTAGTCCGTGTTGCATATATGTATTTGGTCATGTGTTTATTGGGTGCTATATATAACGTAGGAGAAGTATCCTGTGACCAAAGTATTGCCAGTGTTTTAGGACTAGGGATATTATCTTTGCTCATAGTCCTTTTTTTCCACATTCTCATTTTCACAACCTTTAAAGGCATTGGATTATATTATATAGCCTCTTCAGGGGACAACAGATAAAAGCTATTGGGGTCACTGTCATGTATCAAAGCACAGATGACTAAAAATGTGTGGCCTCCATTCTGTCAGATAAAAACAACTGTTTTGTTTTATTGTTTTCAAAGTAAAATAATAGAGGAACCACAGTACGTTCATAAATTGTATTGTGTCAGCGGGGAACCTGTGCTGAATTCCTCTCATCATCTACATATTCAAATCAGTGGTGACCAAAATTATTTTGAGACTCTGCCAAAAGTGTTTTCCTTTGATGCAACAATTCATTTTTCTTCTATAAACTGATAATCTGCTTTGCGTGTGATATTTATCAACAAAGATGTTTTCTATTGTGATTGTCATATTTATCTAGTGCTGACAGTAGCGGCTGTCATCGCCATTTACCGTATCTAGCGACGTTATTTAAAAGATTTATTATTACATTTGTTTGGAGTGCTTTCTATTGGTGCATATTATTCTGCCATTTCTTCTCTGCCGAATTGTCATCGTGTGCGTTGGGATTGAAAGTCAATTCTATAGTTTGAAGGTCATTATCTCATAATGTTTCCAGAAACTAAAGGCAACCATATACATTCGATTAAAATTGGCTGAACCCAACAATTTTGACATGACTGGTTGTCGTGAATGGGATCCTCCCAATTCTTTCCTTACAGAGGATGTAGAATTCAATAGGAGAATATACCCTGCTAACACCATGGAATCCGATATTAATAGAATTCCTTTATTGTTTGTACAGGTTGACGCGTTTCAGAGATATCCATCACCTTCATCAGGACATCAAAGGAACAGTATGTCATCAGCTACAAAGAAGCATCTGTTTATACAAAAGAAGTGACACGTCAGAAGACCACCCGCCACAATTCAAATAGTGGCAGGATGTTCAACTGTTAACATTATGGGACATGTACATATACAAATGTGCAGAGAAATGCATAAAACAATTTAAAAAACTTCATAGATTTTAAAAAACAATATATAAGGGTACAAAAAGTCAAAATAAATATATCCAAAAGCATAGAAAAAATAATAAAAGGGGGCGGGAGGGAAGGGAGAGCGGGTCTAGAACTCTAAAAGCTTGAGTAGGTTCATAGGAACAATGTGGGATAAATCCACAACGGTATAGATATTAACAATTAGTAAAACCGTATTTAATAAAATTATTTAATTATTTAATTAAAGTAACAAAAACATGAGTGAGAAACACTTGTAAGGATATCATGAAGATTCCAGGATCATATAAGAAAATCAAGGTTAAAAAAGTGTTAATTTAGTTACTGTGTCTTCGGCCCCGTTCACACGCACGTGTCTCCGATACCTGCTAGGTCCGTGCCCACATGTACCGGAGACACGGGCACACGTAAACCCATTAAAATCAATGGGTTTATGTGCACGCACGTGTGCAGCCCTTGGCCCGTGAATCCATGTGGAGCAGACGTGTGTCCGTGTGCTCACGGATGCATGTCCATTTTTCTCCGGCAGCACGGGTGTCAAATGGCCCGCACCCATACAACACGGATGTAGTGTGGATGCGGTCCCGTGTGACACGCGCCGGAGAAACACACGTGTCAGAGAAAAAAAAAACTTTACTCACCTGCTCCAGCCCTCCTGTCTCTGCCGCTGCTGTCACTCGCTGCCGACCCCCGCTCATTATGCTCATTTAATATTCACTTCACTGCGGTGGAAGCGGCAGCAGCGGGGAGTCAGCAGGACCGGAGATCGAGGATCAGCACCGCGGACAGCGACGCCAGGGACAGGTGAGCAGAAAGTTCCGCTCTCCGTGTGTTATCACGGATAACACACGGAGAACACACGTAGTGCCATAACACGGCACACGGAGGGGAAAACGCACCTTTGACACGTCCGTGAAACACGTGCGTGATTTTCACGGACGTTTGAAGGGGGCCTTCAACAAAGAAAAAAAAAAGAGAGGACATGGAGGAATGTATCTGTGTAAAAGAAGCGAGTGCCAGAGTACCGTGGAACTGCGCATGCATGAGAAGGTGCCAAAACTTCAGAACCGTGGGAACAACAGTTAATGCGCATGCGCGGAGATAAACAGAGGTCAAGACCATGGGAAAAATCTCAAATGCGCTGGCGCAAATGCAAACGTAAGTTCAGATGATAAAGGAAAGAAATAGCTTGCTGGTGGAGTGTATAAAAAGCAAAACAGTTGTGGCTAAGGGGAGGACAACAGGGGAAAGTTATTAGATAAACATAAAAACTATGAATTAGATATGAATTACTAGATATAGTGCTATTAGATAAAAATGATATATATATAAATTTGAGCACATTTGAGATTTTTCCCACTTGCACTATATCTGGTAATTTATAATGTCTAATATCTAATGTTGTGCTTTTTATACACTCCAGTGACAGGCTATTTCTTTCCTTCATCATCTGAACCTACGTTTACATTTGCAGCTGCACATTTGAGATTTTTCCCACGGTCTTGACCTCTGTTTACCTTCTGACGTGGCACTTCACTTGTATATATAGAAGCTTCTTTGTAGCTAATGACATACTGTTCCTTTGATGTCCTGATGAAGGAGACGGATATCTCTGAAATGCGTCGACCTGTACAAACAATAAAGGAATTATATTAATATCGGATTCCGTGGTGTTAGCGCGGCATATACCCGATTTCTTCTCCTATTGAATTCTGCATCTTACACTTCGGGGCTGCGACTGATATCATCATTGCACATGTTTAAAGGGCTTGTGACTGTCACAACCTAAATAGGTGAGTGCGCCTTATTTTTGTCAAATTTTTTTTCTACCGGTAAGACCCTATTGTGCTTCTCTGTGCCACAGTAATATTACTTAGAGGATGTGAAAGAAAGAAGACCAAGCATTGAAAATCCATTTGTTTTAATAGGAAATGAGATTTCTCCCCATGGAAAATACAAGGATTTTACGCAGCTAACTGGATGACAATGTAGCTGGGCAAAATCTCACGCCTGCACAGACACATCGCCGACTTACACATGGTCAGTTATGTTTTAGGCGCTGTCCGCGGTGGGGAAGAGCATGCGCATATGTGAATAGGCAATGTGTAAGCGCAGGCATGAGTTCTCCCCCGGCTATGTGCATGATGCAGGAGGAAATCAGAGGAAAAGGCCGGCCACAGTGGCGGAGAGGAGGGGTAAAGGGTGCAGTAACGATGTCCATCAGACTGAAGCATCCACATTTACATAAAGCTCTGGACAGTATAAAAATGTTTTTGAGGGAGTTAGGGTCTTAGTTCACACATGAAAAATCTGGTGACAAAGTTCCCTTTAATTACTGTTTCTTTTTGCTTACCGGTCACTACAGCACCTTATCGCAAATTATCTTGGGTAGCATAAATGATTTTATGTGTTCCATCTTAAATGGAAGGCTGTAAAAATATGTGGAACTAAGAGAGGACCAATGGTTTCATTTTTTGGGGAGATAAATATTTAAATATTCCCAAAAATTGAAGTATATTAGACCATCACTTTCTTTTTAAAACCAAAGGCATAAGAAAATGCAATCGTTATTTCTTCGCTGCCATTAACACATAACTTTCTGGCATAATTAATATATTATATTTGGGGCCTTCCATAGTAATAGATCAAGGGACATTAGAAGCACAACTTTACAACATCATTTTATAAAAGAAATGTATACTTCACCTAATGGCCAGTGCTCTGCTATTGCTCCTTCTATATCATGTCCCAAATGGCTGGTGCAGAGAATCGGGGAAAGCTGTGGTGAGTCCAAACCATGCCTTCCCATAATGGAGTTACTATACTTTAGGATTATATAGTCACAAATAGTATGAGGGGTACAGGATCGCTTTAGGGACATGTGCACACAACTTCTTTAACAGCGTTTTCTCCTTGGAACCTGTCTGAAAAAAAGCACTAAAAAATCACTACAAAGAATAAACATAATGCACAGCGAGTCATTTTTATATTATATTATATTAAAATATATTATATTGTAATATATTATATTAATATTTTATATTATACTATATTATATTAAAGTTGCTTTTTTTGTCTCTGCTTTTACTTGTATTGGAGATGGGAAAATTTCTGACCATGCTTATTTTGGAGGTAGATGATAGTCCCCAATCGGTGGTGACTGACATCTACCAAACATTTATGAGATATCGTAGCTCATTCCTTTCTAAAATCTAAAAACAATTGTCGTAAATGTAAACAATTACCAATTTTGTAATATATAAGGCACCGAAGACACCTTCATCAATTAGAAAAATCTTTGTTGGTCTCAAGTACATGAGGGGATATAAACAACGCTACGTTTTGGGCAACGCAGGGCCTTTATCAAGCCATAAAAATGTTATGCTATACTAAGTTCTTTCACTTACTCCCATTTACACCCAGTTTTCTGAATCTCCAAACAGCAAATTGTATAGTTACTCTAAAACATTGGGCTGAGGATGTATCATTGCATCACAATGCAGATTTACCAGAAATGTAAGAAAGATGGAGGCAAATCTTCAATCACTGACTATAATTAATATTCTGACTTAAACATTTGAGTATGGTTTGTATTACCAACTTTTGCCCCCTGTATGTACCCTCTTTGATATTTAACATATAAGCCTTCTTCTCTTGTAAGTAGACACTATATATTCCATATATTTCCATATTACTATATAATTACTGTTTGCCTTTGGTTCATATGTGAAATATGGAAATCTAGCAATACAAGTTTAGAATAAATGATACTTGATACTGATGCAATAGTAAGCGTCTGGATAATATCCACATAACTCATCCTTTTCATACGCCTTTGTGCACACATTGCTTGATCTCTAAAACTAAAGAGGTTAAGTATTTTATTTGGCTGTGTGTGCACTAAATCCCCCCTATAGTGTCATATTTTTTTGCATTTTATATGTTGCAGAGCTGCTTTCAAATGCTGGTGTCAGGCCCTTGATGAAACGCTCAACATGTCTGATGCTCTTAATTCATGGCAGGAGCCTGATAGCTCCCCAGACGGCATAAGCAATGGAAGATCTAAAGATTACAGTGAGAAATTTCTCTCCCGAGCGGGAATTTGGGGTTGTTTGCTGGCTGCCGTCATAGCTGCTAAAATGTCTCGGTAAGTATTGAAGAAAAAAACGCCTTGATTTATTTTTATTTATCACGTAATGTTCAGTGCCCAGAGGGGAGCAATAAAAGCTTCTCCTGGTACATGCTGAAGAAATAAAATGTTACAATATAGGAAGGGAAAACTTTTCCTTAGTAGCATTGTTGTTTAATGCATGAACCCCCATATTTTAGCCACATAAACATCACATATTAACTCTTAACAGAAGCCGTGTTATACTTTAAAAAAAAATGTTTGTATTTCTGCTTAAAGGACAGAACAAAATTCCGAAGATGGGATTCAGCTAAGCAACATTAGGCTTTCTTGGGAAATTCTCAAAGATGTTCTTACTTGTATAGAGTCATCATGTTGTAAGGGATACTTCACTTAAAAGTTCAAGGAGGGCCTGGATGCTTTAAAAAAAAGGGACCTGTCTGCACAAATTTAGAATTGTACACTAAAGACGTAGCTGTAATGGCACTGTAATACTGATAAATGAATCCTTTTGTTGAAAAAATACACTTTGACTTTCTTCTGTAATCATCATTTCAAGTGTTACGATAATTAGGTCTAAGTGCATTGGGGCTGGATTTTGTACCGGATCTACTTCTGTTTGTCTGTGATTTCCCAGCCACGTTTGCCTGTCCCGAGTCTTTCAATGATAGGTCACTGTTTTTTCAGTGACGTGCCTCCTTTGTTTGAAATCTATCGCTATTATTGCCATACGTAGATTGAGTTCCTGTCTCAATGACGTCTTATAGAGATGATTGCACATGTGCTGCCCATGGTAATGACAGCACCATTTTATTGTAACCCAGCTCAATCTGCGCATACACAGCACAAGTCTCGCATCACATGCACCCATACTACAAGTCTATGGGTACATGTGAAACATTGGACTCCACTCGGATGTCATCCAAGTGCAGTGCAATATACGCTCAGAAGGGCAGCAGAGAAGATGGAGAGATTAATCTCTCACTCTTCTCACCTGTGATCCGATAATAGGATCGGATCACAGTAAAAAAAAAAAGGTCACAGAAAAAGCAGTGATATGCCATTCAAAGACCAGAGGCAGGCTAAGGGGCCGGGAAACACAGACAGACAGCAGAAAACCCAGTGCACAGTCCATCCCCCATGCACTTTAGCCTAATTAGCATAACACTTCAAATAGTGATTACAGAGGAACAACAAAGTGGATTTATTCAACAAAGGTATCAATTTAATCAATGCTATGTCTATACATCACAAAATCATGCTGACAGGTTCTCTTCTATATTTCAGGTTATGGGTACAAGATTCTATTAAATTGAGTGTGGTACTGAAGCCTCGCTTCCACTCGCATTTCACACTGATGAGGGCTGATAAAATAACGGATTGTACTCGCACTAGTGTTAAACAATGAGGCAGTGTCCAGCCGTGATTTTTTTCTCATGCTGAACCAACGTGAGAAAAAAGTTGCAGCATGCTGCGTTTGATATCACGGCTCGCATCATGAGATCCAAGTGCAGTGAGATATATGCATAGACAGGCAGCAGAGAGGATGTAGAGATTAATCTCTCCCTCTTCTCACCTGTGATCTGATCACAGGATTGGATGACAGTAAGGGCGGCTTTGCACACTACGACAGGTGCAATGTCGGTGTCAAAGTGAAAGTGACGCACATCCGGCATCGCATGCGACATCGTACTGTGTAAAGCTTAGATGATACGATTAACGAGCGCAAAATCGTCGTAATCGTATCATCGGTGCAGCGTCGGCGTAATCCATAATTACGCTGACGCGACGGTCCGATGTTGTTCCTCGTTCCTGCGACAGCACACATCGCTGTGTGTGAAGCCGCAGGAGCGAGAAACATCTCCTACCGGCGTCACTGCGGCTTCCGTAAGATATGCGGAAGGAAGGAGGTGGGCAGGATGTTTACATCCGCCGAAATTTTCTTGAGAAAAATGACTTTTCTAGTGCGCACATAGCCTAATATGGGAAAATTAGCATCTGCGTCATGGGGTTTTTGCCTTCTTCTGAATCAACATGTTAGATTAAAGCCTGCTTTACACGTTGCAATTTCGCATACGATATCGTATGCGATTTGCAACGCCCCTATCGTATGTGCAGCACGTTCAATTTGTTGAACGTGCCGCACATACGATTAACCCCCGTCACACACACTTACCTACCATACGACCTCGATGTGGGCGGCGAATGTCCACTTCCTGGAGTGGGAGGGACGTTTGGCGTCACATCGACGTCAAGCGGCAGCCGGCCAATAGAAGCGGAGGGGCGGAGCTGAGTGGGACGTAAACATCCCGCCCACCCCCTTCCTTCCGCATTCTGGGCCAGGAGCCGCAGGAGGCAGGTAAGATCTGTTCATCGTTCCCGGGGTGTCACACACTGCGATGTGCGCTACCCCGGGTACGATGAACAAGCTGACGTTCAATTCGTCAGAATGAACGACGTGCATGCGATGAACGGTTTTTCGTTCAATCGCAATTGCACGTCGCTGTCACACGCTACAACATACCTTACGATGCCGGATGTGCGTCACTTACGACGTGACCCCGCCGACACATTGTAAGATATCTTGTAGCGTGTAAAGCGGGCTTTAGAGTATGTGTGCACGTTGCATTCATAACAGTGCGGAAAAGAACACACCCTCTAACACAGTAAACACTGCGTTTGTAAAAAAAATGCATCCAACACGCATGCATTTTGCATGCATTTTGCATGCGTTTTGGATGTATTTTTTGCATTGCGGTCCCAGGGCAATTGAGCTCTGTAATGCCTGTTGACAGGAGACAGAGTCGCGTGATGACAATGAACTCGGATGAACTTCACCCAACTTCATTGTCATACCGTGGTTCTGTCTGTGTGTCGCGTCCTGATTAGCGGTCACTCGTGAAGGACTCATTGGTGCCCGCTAATCCCCAGAGTGAAGTGAGCAGTGCGATCAGCCGTCACTCAGGTTACCCGCGGCCAGCTGGAGTCCTCCACCCGAGACCGCAACTCACCTGTGACGTCATCGCTGATCGCGCAGCTCACTTCAGTCAGTCAGGCGAATAGCTGTCACAGTTGGAGGATCCAGGGGTGGTTGCGGGTAACCTGACTGACGTCATCGCTGATCGTGCAGCTCACTTCAGTCGCTGCGTGGAGCTGACAGAGAGCGGTCTGGTCTGTGACCGCTCCTGTCAGCTTCATGTAGCAGAGCTGAGAGCGTCGTGGGACGTTGTGTGGATTACGCCATACCTGGAGAGGTATTTGGGGGTTAATAAAGTGGTGAAAGAGGGTGGGGGTTTTTTGTCTTTTATTTCAAATAAAGGATTTTTTCGGATGTATGTGTTTATTTTCTTTAACTTACAGGTTAATCATCGGTGAGTATGAAAGAGAGAGAGGGGGGGAGAAGGAGAGACCGACAGACAGAGAGAGACAGACAGGGCGACCAACTGACAGAGAAAGAGACCGACCGACAGAGGGAGATTGACCGACATCCACAGACAGAGATTCACTGACATCGACAGAGAGAGACTGAGAAGACTTGCGTTTTGCTTTTCATAAAAGCATGCGGAACGCAACAAAAATGCAGTCCAAGTGTATTTTGGTTGCGTTTTGACCCACATCATTGATTTCAATGGGTGGAGAACGCAGCTATAACGCACAAAATAAGTGACATGCTGCTTTTTTTTCCGCAGCGATTTTTGGCATATAAAATGCTGCGTTTAAAAACGCAGTGTGAGCATTGAATTTTCGGACTTCTCATAGACTTTGCTGGGGAAGCAGAACGCATGCCATTTGGCACTGTAACGCTGCAGTTCAAAACGCAGCGTTAACGTGGGGAAAACGCAATGTGCGCACATAGCCTAAGGCTTTGTGTGCATGTACATGCTGACATTTCTGCAGTGAATGGACAGCACATGTGCGCTTCAAATCACTGCAGAAACACTGCGTAATGGATGCAGTGTTTCAGCAGAATAAATGCCGAATTCATGCGCTCAGGATGCTGCCCCCACCATAGACAGAGTGGGAGCAGCATCCAAAGCGCACAAATTAATTGACATTGCTTTTTTGTACACAGTGATTTGGGTCAAAATTTTGGCATCCAAATCACTGCGTTCAAAAAAGCAACGTGCGCACGGATTATGCACAATCTACATACATTGTGCAGGGGACGCAGGTGCATGCATTTATGCTGCAGTGCTAAACACAGTGTAAATGCATGAATTTACGCAACGTGCGCACAAGCCCTAAAGGTTGACCCAAATGACCATGTCTACTTTCAACCTTGAAAGCTATGAAACTTTGAAAGTATACATTAGAACAGGATGAAAAAATGTTTTGAATGGTTGTACAAGTAAAATATATCTTTGTACCGTGTTAGCCAGTAGAGATAAAAAAAAATTTTTGTTTAAAAGAACAGAAAGTCCTCAGTGGTTGATACCTTTTAATGGCTAACTGAAAAGATGGTAATAATTGCAAGCTTTCGAGACTACTCAGGTCTCTTCATCAGGCATGGTATAACCCAAAATCTGAAGAGTCACATATTTATACACAACAGGACTTAGAATAGTGCAGTAAAAAAAAAAACAAAAAACAAGTTATATGAAACAGAACTATCACTATGGCAGGGGGGCAAACTGTTGTGGGGCCATAAATACTGCTGCAGTTCAGTGTAAACAAGTTATATGAAACAGAACTGCAGCAGTATTTATGGCCCCACAACAGTTTGCCCCCCTGCCATAGTGATAGTTCTGTTTCATATAACTTGTTTTTTGTTTTTTTTTGTACTGCACTATTCTATGTCCTGTTGTGTATAAATATGTGACTCTTCAGATTTTGTGTTATACCATGCCTGATGAAGAGACCTGAGTAGTCTCGAAAGCGTGCAATTATTACCATCTTTTCAGTAAGCCATTAAAAGGTATCAACCACTGAGGACTTTCTGTTCTTTTAAACAAAAAATGTTTTGAATGGTTTTAAACATATATTTAATAATTCATTGAACTTTTGTAGCTAAAATGCTTGTATACTGAAAGTGCTTCTTACCATTTCAATAAATGTTAAGTAGAAACTCACTCTTAAAATTGTATCTGGACAGTCTGGATCTCAGCAGATTTATATATTTCTCTTTTCCACTTCAGATTGGAAAGACCCCATTTAGCATTACATTGTGTACTGACAGCTTTAAAGTTTAAAGGGAACCTGTCATTTTGAAAGGCGCTATTAACATATATGGGGTTAATCTGTAGGTTAATAGCATTCCCAAACTGGCCAGCCGCTACACTGAAAGCCCTGGTTACCTGGAGGAAATTAACTTTATTCCTCCCAGCAGCCTCTGACTTTCAGTCTATAGTGGAATGACCAAAAGCTAATCTAAAGCCTAATTCAGATGTACTGTATGTGTTGTATTTGTGTTTCTCATGGATTCATCATGTATCCATTATAGGGCAATATTTAGGGCTGTTCACTTGGACTGTGTGTCCATGCAAAACTCACGGAGGCACGACTCTTTTTTCCGATATCATGGTGTCAGGGCAGAGTGTACAGATGCTCAGCATCCAGAGCAACACAAACGTAAAAAAACCAATGGTATAGAACAAAAGGGAGTGACGATGGGCAGAGGGGGCACCTTCAGCAACTTACCTGAGTTTGTACCCTACACTTCCTAACGTCCCTTTAAGGGTCCTTTTCCTCTTCATGGTCACGTGCCTAGGCCCTCGCTTACCTTGAACTCAATCTGGCTATTGAGAAGGCCAGTGAGAAAACTGGTCTCATCACTACAATAATACAACACATGGTAAGGAAGACAGACAAAGGAAAAATAGACACAAAAAGAAAAAACACTGAAATCTCCTCCCATGCAGCTAAACACCACAGCTGCAATCATCACGACTCTGCAGCTTCTTCCAGAGACAGGCTCCTTCCAAAGTGATCAGCATAGAATGAGATCCTATTACTTACCTCAGATGGTAAAACACATGACTATTTATAAAGGAAGTGGTCAAAAAAGAGCTGCACCTGACATAAAGGCTACAAAGGACAGCCAGATATTAAAGAGTCCTCAGCACTAAAAGAAAGTAGATTAACTTAAATATATGTTGTCGACCTGCAAATAGTAAAGCGCTGTGACCTTCTGGTGCCAGACATGTCAGAGGACTCCTCAGTGTAGGACACACCCATGACACATGGATGTAAAGTGCCAATACAAGTTGATTGGTCCGTGAAAGAAACATTCAGCACTCGGATGGCATCCATCAAGCATGATCACGTGTTTAACATTGGAAAGGATAAGAGAAGTTTTGTAAGTTTATTCATCCGAGAAAAACAATGATGAATGTTGGTTAAAATGGACACATTGACCGTACACGGATGACACATTGATCCAAAACAGTGATGACACCAATCCCATTTATTCAAATACATGTTAAAACACAGCCGTGTGAATGAGGCCTAAGGTGTATGGGCAGATGCCTTGCCACTGGTGTCTAAAATCAGTATATTCCTCTATATTACCCTTGAAAATAGTTGCACTCTTGGCTGAACTGAGCACACGCACACATTTGTATGGGAGGAGAGGGGTAGGGAGTGTATATCTGTATTTGTCATTTAATATTGTAGGGTGTCGTCCTTTAATCTAGGAAACCTACAGATCATATGGCTATTGAAATGTTTTCAGTTTGATTAAACGATATAGCTTCATTGGTTGCAACTGCCCTGGTTTCCATGTATGTACCCGTCTGCCTCCATGTATTGTTATAGTATACCTTTCTTGTTTTGTATGTTTTTGTAGTTATATCTTGACATCAGATGCTGGAAAGAGAAGAGATTGCTGCTTGCTCTCAGCTTTACTTTTCAAGGTAAGAAGCACATTTTTTACTTATGAATTTCTATGACAAGTAATAAGTTATTTGAAAGCAAATGATATAATATATAAATTCTGTTTTTCTTCCCAGTCCTTGTTTCGCGCATCCTTGCCACATCCAGATGAAGATCTTGATTATGCATTATATGAGATTGGAGAAGGATGTGAAGTATCTGAACTTATTCCAGGGATTGACCTGTTTTCTGATCGGCACAGAGCAGATGTTATAACTGTTGTTTCCAGCCTAGGTTTTCTCATTTCCGATTTGCATTCTGTTGCCCAGAATTTTATGGTTAGTGCCCAGTGAAGAAAAAAATAAAAAAATAAAACAATAAATAAATATATATAATATATATACATATATATATATAATCTTTTAAGATATACCAGAATACTTATGCCATTCTGCTTGAGGGTTTTTTTTTTTTAGTCTTTGTTGTGTTTTACTTATTTGCATGCCATTCATTTTTTAGAGTGATTTCAAAAAGTATAAAGTTTATTATGATTTCAATAAGTATAAGTTTAAAATAGAATGATAAAACAGATCATAACATAGAAAGTATGAAACACTGTTAATGGACAGTGGAAAAATTGTATATTGATTTTTTTTTTTTTTTAATAAAAGACACCAGTACTAGTTTTTAAGAAATCTCCAGACTCTGACAAAGGGATTTAAGCTCTGGAAAGGGAATGTAATCACCTATATTATATTTTAATAACTAAAACCATCAAGTAAAACTTTTTTTTTTCAATCTATTTTTTTTTCTGTTTGTATATTTTTTAGACAGTTTTTGCTACATGATTATGGGGGTTTCCTATATTGCCTTAAGGCCCCGTCACACACAGAGATAAATCTTTGGCAGATCTGTGGTTGCAGTGAAATCATGGACATCTTGTTCCATTTGTAAACAGCCACAAACCTGGCACTGATTGTCCACAATTTCACTGCAACCACAGATCTGCCGCAGATTTATCTCTGTGTGTGACAGGGCCTTTAATGTCAGGATTTAGAGATTGGTCCATATGTAAAACTTCAGACTGCAATAGTAAAAAAAATAAAAATAAAATCACAAAAACAATGTATATATAACACATTGATTTAAATAGATCGTTTTCTGATGACATTTTTGCGACAAAAATTCCATTCTTCTGAATAGGGTTGTGTTAGCCACAAGCACATATATTTACATAGGTTGCATCCAGATGAATAGAACAGTCACAGAATTTCTGCAACAAAATCTGTAGGTTATGAGTCCACCCTTAAGTGGTGGTAGGTCCTTTACATAAGATTGGTGGGGGTCGAACATCAATCTGCTGTTAACACTTTTGGCAGCTGCCTGATGTGGATAGTGTATGGAGGAAAACACTATAGTTCCATTAATTGTTTAGTGATTACAGCCGGGTACTGCAGATCAGTTCCTAGTCTCTTCAATAAGAGCAGTTCTGCAGTAACTGGCAGTGTCCGTTAAACAATGTATGGTGTTGTGATGTTTTTCTCTGTACACTTTACATCTAGCCTCCAACAGAGGTGTTAACAGCTAAGTGGATGGGTGCCATGTGTCAGACATCCACTGATCTGATATTGTGAAGTATCCTAAGAATAATGCGGGCTTCACACGGTGCGAGCTATCGTGCGATTGCACGAGCGATCGTACCCGTCCCCGTTGTTTGTGCATCACGGGCAATTAGTTGCCTGTGGCGCACAAAGTCGTTAAACCCCCGTCACACGTACTTACCTGCTGAGCGACCTCGCTGTGGGCGGCGAACATCCACTTCCTGAAGGGGGAGGGACGTTCGGCGTCACAGCGACGTCACACAGCGTCCGGCAAACATCTCGCCCACCTCCTTCCTTCAGCATTGCCGGCGGGAGCCGCGGGACGCAGGTAAGCTGTGTTCATCGTTCCCGGGGTGTCACACAGAGCGATGTGTGCTGCCCCGGGTACGATGAACAACCGGCGCCATTAAAAATAAACATTTTTTTTCAAAATAAGCGACGAGTACACGACTCACGATTTGTGAGCTATTCTGCGTTGCTCGGAGGTGTCACACGAAACGACATCGCAAGCGATGCCGGATGTGCGTCACGAAAACCGTGACCCCCGACTATGTATCGCGCCATAGCTCGTCTCGTGTGATGCCCGCATAAGTCTGCAATAGAAAAGCAGTGGATAAGACCTTTGAAGGCTATGTGTGCACATTGGTCACCACAAAGATGCACGTTTTTGGCCCCCAAAAAACACACCTGTGGGAAAAATGCTACATCTGACGCACCTGTGACCACAAATCACCTGAGTGACATCACTGATCGCGCTGCTCTTTTCAGTCACTGCGTGGAGCTCACAGCAGGCAGTCATTTTCTATGGCGCTTGCTGTGAACTTCAGATGTAGCAGTGGTGGAAGCGTCGTGGGACCTCGTGTGGATTATATTGGACCTGCAAGGGTATTTTTGGGGTTAATAAAGTGGTGAAAGATGGTGCTTTTTTGTCTTTTATTTCATATAAAGTTTTTTGGTGTTTGCGTTTATTTACTTTCACTTACAGATTAGTGATGGGGGGTGTCTCATAGACGCCTGCCATCTAAGACTTAGTCGTTGCTGTGGGCTGTCATTAACGCCCTCATTACCCCAATTGCCACCGCTCCAGGGCAATCTGGAAGAGACAGGGAAAGTGCTGGGACTGTCGCATCTAATGGATGCGGCAAATCTGGGTGGCTGCTGGCTGATATTTTTAGGTTGGGGGCGCCCAATAATCATGAATATCCTCAGCCTGAGAATACCAGCCCCAGCTGTCAGGCTTTACCTGTGCTGATATCATAATATGGGGGAATCCTACACCAAATTTTTTAGTTATTTATTTTACTGTACGTTATAGATCTTCCCACTGACGTCTTTGATTGGAAGCCTCAGACACGCTGTCACTCAGCATGGGGGCTCCTCTGACTGCAACCAATCACAAACGCCGGTGGGCAGAGAAAGAAATGAATATGTATGAGCCTAGTCAGCAGCCTGGGAAGAAGAATGAGAGGCCGCGGGAGTAGTGTGACTGCTGCCCTGATGACTCGGTAAGTATAAAACGCTTGCTCTTACCCTATTGCGCCGGATTCCGGTCCCCATAGACTTTATATGGGAACTGGCATCTGGCCAGATACTAGGGATCAATCCCCCGCTGACCCACAGTCAGCAGGGAATTGAGCTGACAGTCCTCCGAAATACAGGGACAAAACGCAAAAAGAATTGACATGTTGCATCTTTGTGGTTACCACAAAGAAGCAGCCAAAAACAAATGCAACGTGCGCACAGCAAAAATGAAATCTCAAAGACTTTGCTGCAGAAGGAAATGCATGCAGTTTTGGAATCAAAACAGCACCCAAAAAAATAAAAAAAAAAAACACAGCCTGCGCACAAGGCCTAAGGGATTGTCCACTACTAGGAAAACCTCTTCTGATTCCACATGTTCACTCCAGGTAAAATAATAGAGACTATACTCACTTCCCATACCAGCTCCGTTCCAGTGGTGTCCAGGATTCCGATGCTAGGGCTCACATGGGGTTGTAACAGTATGCGAGCACCCATCAGCGCCGCTATGCTTACTTCCTGTTGATTGTTCATTTGGTCTGAAGGCAGGGAGAAGGAAGCCGGCGCTGATTGGACATGACATGATACACATGACTCATTACATCACAACCCCACGTGAGCCCCGTACTACTATCCCGGACACCACTGGACGGTACTGGATGTTTGCTGGTATGGAAGGTGAGTATAGTCTTTATTATTTTACCTGGGGGAAACGTGGAATCAAAAGGAGTTGTCCTAGTAGTGGGCAACCCCTTTAAGAGTCTAAAGGGGGTTTTACACGCAACGACATCGCTAACGAGATGTCGTTAGGGCCACGGAATTCATGATGCACATCCGGCCTTGTTAGCGACGTTGTTGCGTGTGAAGCGTACGAACGACCGCTAACGATCAAAACTACTCACCTAATCGTTGATCGTTGACACGTCGTTCTAATCCCAAATATCGTTGCTGTTGCAGGACGCAGGTTGTTCGTCTTTCCTGAGGCAGCACACATCGTTACGTGTGACACCCCGGGAACGAGGAACAACACCGTACCTGCATCCTCCGGCAACAAGGTGGGCGTGTCTTTCTTTTGGCTGCTCTTTGCCCCTCCGCCTCTATTGGGCGGCTGCTGTGTGATGTCGCTGTGACGCTGCACGAACCGCGCCCTTAGAAAGGAGGTAAAACACCGGCCACAGCGATGTTGCTAGGCAGGTAAGTCTGTGTGACGGGGACTAACGATTTTGTGTGCCACGGGCAGCGATTTGCCCATGACGCACAACCGTCGGGGGCGGGTGCGATCGGCAGCGTGTAAAGTGGCCTTATGTGTTCTGAAAATGAATGATGGACCAAGATTGATGCCCTGATATCTTCAATCCCCCAGGTCTTTGTGAAAGATAAGAAAGATAAGAGACAACCCTTGTTGGAGCTGATGCTATAGACTTCACCCGGATTATTTAAAATATAACCATGGTCTCTAAGAGGAAAAAATATTGGCAAGACAACAACACAATGACCTATACAGTATGACCCTAACAAGGTCACATATTTGTAAATTGAGTCAATGTTAGTGACAGAGAATTTCTCCAAATTAGTCAAAAATGAAATCTTTTTTAAGTTCACTTGTGATAAACGTTGGTCAATATTCTTACATTATAGCATTACTTAATATTACAAATTGTAGCATGCCATGCTCCCACCTTAAATATATAATATATTTTTGCAGGTTTTGCCATTATTTACATTGTACCAGTATTTTGTCAGCACTATTTGCCGTGACCCTGTCAGAAGTGTGGAGGGAAGGCTCTTAAAGGTATGTGAAATTTTAATTTAAGCTTATTGACACCGAGATAAACAGATGACAGCGTGACTTTTAACAGCAGTAAATGTATTACACAGACAGACATTATCTAGCCAACAATTGATTTGTTTGTATGCTGCCTTTTGTCATTTTTTTTCTCGTATTGACACGAGTATCCATATTTGCTACACTTAAGATAGCAGTTACAAGTGCAATGACTGGAAAGGAAAAGTGTAAGTCTAGGTACAGCAAATTAACACTTTCTAGCTGTCTTGTGGATATTGATTTTAGAAAACACAGCCTATTGCTTGCTATGACCAACAATACGGTTTATCCACGCCTTGCAGTATCAAGAAATAGCTGTAATTCCCTTCTAGTTAGATTTTGCTTATTTAGAGACACTGCAGAAGTAAAGGAAACCTGTTATCACTGATTTCCCTATGTAACTAATGCCAGGGTAATGTAGCGTGGAGTATTACTTTTTAATTATGTCCTAGTGGAAATTAGCACAGAATCTGGTAGCCAGAGTACTGATGTTTGTCGCTGCTGTGGTGCATTTGGTGCAGCGCTTAGTTTGTACTAGGGTACAAACAGCTTATCAAAAAATCACAGACACATTGGAAAACCACAATAAGTCATTATGATTATAAGTGATCCATTTCTACAGCCCATAATTCTGATATAAAGATATCAGCTGCATTCATTGTAAACTGTAAAATTATGACAATTTCAGTACTCTTAACCTGTAGAAGTTTCTACAACTTAAATAAATCCTGGACGCCTTCCATTTTTTTACGGGCAGGCCGAATATGTGACCTATTTTTACGGATTGTTCTGGAATTTCTCGATAGTTGGCAATCCAGGTTTGTGCTTTCAGCTTTAAATACTGTAAAGGGTGTGGTAGATCACCTCACTTGTTTTCGTTTAAAGTGAACCTATCACCAGATTTGGGGCTTATATGCTGCAGCCACCACCAGTAGGCTCTTATATAGACCATTCTAACATGCTGTATATAAAAGCCGAGGCCGCTATGTAGAATATAAAAAACACTTTATAATACTCACCTAACGGGAGGTGTAGTGCAAACCGGTCGGATGGGTGTCTCCGCTTTCCGGGTCCGGCGTCTCCTCTTTTGGCCATCTTTGTCCTCCTTCTTCTGAAGCCTGGATGCATGACATGTCCTACATCATGCTATTTGGCATTGAGGTCCCGCTCAGGCCCACCACAGTACTTTGATCTGTCCTGCTCATGGCAGATCAAAGTGTACCTGTGCAGGACCCCAGTATCGGATAGGGTGCATGACGTAGGACGTGTCATGCAGCCAGGCTTCAGAAGATGGCCGAAAGAGGAGGCGCCGGGCGCAGATAACGGAGATACCGTCTGCACTGCCCCTTAGGTGAGTAATATAAAGCCATTTTTACATTTTACACAGCGGCCTGCGCTCTTATATACAGCATATTAGAATGCTGTATATAAGAGCCCACTGGTGGTGGCCGCAGCTTATAGGCCCCAAATCTGGTGACAGGTTTCCTTTAAATATTCCAGTGGTTTATTTAAACTTCATAAAAAAAAAAAAAAACAGAACAAAAATAAGAATAACTAACACAGCCTTTCCGTCATAAAGGTAACAGACAGCTCTTAACAATTCATACAACTGTGTGGTCTGCCCACTTAGGAAAACGATTAAATTCCTTAAGTAAGAACACAGCTGTGGAGGTCTGCTCTCCTCCCTACACAGACACCTAGTGAATTCAGAGACCTTCATTTTACCTTCTGGACGACTCCCTAGGGTGGCGATAGGGTGAATAGCTATCTGACCCAACTCTTTAGCTGTTCACAAACTAGGCCCTTATCATGGCCAATTAGCATCTAACATATTGAAACATGCTTCCAGGTTTACATTACTGAGGCATTTTCTAAGATTGTCTCTGTCTAAGAATTGTACAGAATTTATACATGTTCCCCAGGGTATTATATACAGTATAGAGTACTCACATTAGCAGTTAAAGTATTAGCTTTATCTGCTAATGTGGGTTAAAAGGGTTTTCCTTTTTTGTAAAAGTGTATTCAAAACAACTCACATAATGTAAAATAAACTTCCTTCCCCGCTGCAGAACGGCTCATCACTACAGCGCCGGTCTTTGTTCATTGTTTATTGCTTACAGTGGTGATGTGTAGTGATGAGCGAGCACTACCATGCTCAGGTGCTCGGTACTCATAACGATTAGTGATGAGCAAGCACTACCATGCTCAGGTGCTCGATACTCATGACGATTAGTGATGAGCGAGCACTACCATGCTCAGGTGCTCGGTACTCATGACGATTAATGATGAGCGAGCACTACCATGCTCAGGTGATCGGTACTCATGACGATTAGTGATGAGCGAGCACTACCATGCTCAGGTGCTCGGTACTCATGACGATTAATGATGAGCGAGCACTACCATGCTCAGGTGCTCGGTACTCATGACGATTAGTGATGAGCGAGCACTACCATGCTCAGGTGCTCGGTACTCATGACGATTAGTGATGAGCGAGCACTACCATGCTCAGGTGCTCGGTACTCATGACGATTAGTGATGAGCAAGCACTACCATGCTCAGATGCTCAGTACTCATAACGATTAGTGATGAGTAAGCAATACCATGCTCAGGTGCTCGGTACTCATGACGATTAGTGATGAGTGAGCACTACCATGCTCAGGTGCTCGGTACTCATGACGATTAGTGATGAGCGAGCACTACCATGCTCAGGTGCTCGGTACTCATGACGATTAGTGATGAGCAAGCACTACCATGCTCAGATGCTCAGTACTCATAACGATTAGTGATGAGTAAGCAATACCATGCTCAGGTGCTCGATACTCATGACGATTAGTGATGAGCGAGCACTACCATGCTCAGGTGCTCGGTACTCATGACGATTAGTGATGAGCGAGCACTACCATGCTCAGGTGCTCGGTACTCATGACGATTAGTGATGAGCGAGCACTACCATGCTCAGGTGCTCGGTACTCATGACGATTAGTGATGAGCAAGCACTACCATGCTCAGATGCTCAGTACTCATAACGATTAGTGATGAGTAAGCAATACCATGCTCAGGTGCTCGGTACTCAACGATTAATGATGAGAAAGCACTACCATGCTCAGGTGCTCAGTACTCATAAGGATTAGTGATGAGCGAGCACTACCATGCTCAGGTACTCGGTACTCATGACGATTAGTGATGAGTGAGCACTACCATGCTCAGGTGCTCGGTACTCATGACGATTAGTGATGAGCGAGCACTACCATGCTCAGGTACTCGGTACTCATGACGATTAGTGATGAGCGAGCACTACCATGCTCAGGTGCTCGGTACTCATGACGATTAGTGATGAGCGAGCACTACCATGCTCAGGTGCTCGGTACTCATGACGATTAGTGATGAGCAAGCACTACCATGCTCAGATGCTCAGTACTTATGACAATTAGTGATGAGCAAGCACTACCATGCTCAGATGCTCAGTACTTATAACGATTAATGATGAGAAAGCACTACCATGCTCAGGTGCTCAGTACTCATAAGGATTAGTGATGAGCGAGCACTACCATGCTCAGGTACTCGGTACTCATGACGATTAGTGATGAGTGAGCACTACCATGCTCAGGTGCTCGGTACTCATGACGATTAGTGATGAGCAAGCACTACCATGTTCGGTACTCATAACAATTAGTGATGTGTGAGCACTATCATGCTCAGGTGCTCAGTACTCATAACGATTAGTGATGAGCGAGCACTACCATGCTCAGGTGCTCGGTACTCATGATGATTAGGGATGAGCGAGCACTACCATGTTCATGTGTTCGGTAATCATAACAATTAGTGATAAGCGAGCACTTCCATGCTCAGGTGCTCAGTACTCATAATGATTAGTGATGAGTGAGCACTATCATGCTCAGGGGCTCGGTATTCATAACGATTAGGGATGAGTGAGCACTATCATGCTCAGGTGCTCGGTACTCATAACCAGCGGTTGGACGCTCAGATGGGTATGACTCGAGTACTGAGTATAATGGAAGTCAATGGAGTAGATGATCATTTTTCTGGTAGAAAATTTTTGAATTCCCCATTGAGTTTCATTATACTCAAGTACCCGATCCCAGCATCGAACTGTTCGTTACAAGTTCCGAGTACCCGAGCATGGTAGTGTTTGCTCATCACTAGTGATGTTGTGTCAACAGCTCACATCACCGCTGCAGCCAGTCACTGAGTTCGAACTATTTGATATAATTGACATTACTAGCTTTACTATGAGAAGATTTTGGAATCTAAAAATTGTGGGGCACAGTGAAATTAAGGAGAGATCACCTAGGACAGTAACTAAAATCAATACCTGTCAGACTGAATCCAAAACACTAGGAATGCCTGCCTATATACAGAACAAAAGGACTGACGAAAACAACACTCCGGTGTAGAAACACATTGCCTTTTATCTTCCACACTATTTATTGCTTTAAGACTTATAAATATCCAGTTTTTGTCACTGTCTGTCAGACCTCTGAATTCTTCTAAACATTTGTGGTCAAGGTTATGTATTGAGTGTAATTTACAAAGTGTCATAGTATGTTCAGCTCATATACTATGTACTACAGTTTGGATTTGATATCACATTCATTCT
The DNA here is from genome assembly GCF_048569485.1 of Anomaloglossus baeobatrachus. Lineage (NCBI taxonomy): Eukaryota > Metazoa > Chordata > Amphibia > Anura > Aromobatidae > Anomaloglossus > Anomaloglossus baeobatrachus. The sequence goes on from NC_134356.1 coordinate 233,734,721, forward strand.
CCCATAGGATTGAGATCACATTAAAAACAATGCGGTACCTGATATTGAACCCTGGTCATTTAGCTGCATCTACACGTTGCAGTTGCGATGCTTTTTTTTTTTTTTTTTTTTTACAATAGTGTTAAAAGGGCATTATTTTGCCATGGTTTTCTAATGTCAAGTCTAAAACGGTACAGTACTATCACACCCATGGCAAAATATCACAACTGGGGAACGCAATCTCAGGCTCACATATGGGAAATGTCATTTGAACAATGATAAATTGTAATTGTTCATTGCATTGTTCTTTTTAAGGTTAAAGTCCTGATAGATCTTCACCTGTTTTCTGAAGCTTTCCGGGAGTTTTTCCTCCTAAATAGCGGACAAAGAATTCCAAGAAGACCACATGAAGGATTCTCAACAGTCGGAAAAATTTCGGTAAAGCGGTAGTTCTACATTTTTATACAAAGGATTATTTGGTTCATTGGGCTAAGTGATCATATTGAAAATGATGGATTTTAACAGAACTCTTTTTATTTCAGGCAACCATAAAATTCTTATCATCAAGCAATCTTATCTCAAGGGAAAACTTAGAGGTAGGATGGATATATGTTTAACACGCTAACTTTTAGTATCATCTTATAGATTCAAAGAACTTATATAAAAGCTTTGTAATATGTGAAGAAATCATTATATGTGTATAACTGAATAACACGGATATAAAAAGGCTCTGGGGCTCAATGCAAAGCTATATTTCTACCTACTGTACAAATACCATCTTTTCAGACTCTTTGTCTTCCAGTCGGTGACCATAAAAGAAATATGAGAAAACTGTGAAACAGCAAGTTAATTTAATTGCAGTAAATAGTGAATCCTTTGTTTCCAGTGCTGATAACCAACAGCTCTGCCCCTGAAATGTGCATTGTCAGTATAAGAGCTTTATCCTTAAGGTACCGTCACACATAACGAGATCGCTAGCGAGATCGCAGCTGAGTCACGGTTTCAGTGACGCAGTAGCGATCCCGTTAGCGATCTTGTTATGTGTGACACCTACCAGCGATCAGGCCCCTGCTGTGAAATCGCTAGTCGTTGCAGAATGGTCCAGGCCATTTTCTTCAAAGGTGATGTTCTGCTGGGCAGGACGCATCGCTGTGTTTGACACTGTGTGACAGGGTCACAGTGACTGCTGAGATCATTATACAGGTGGCTACTGTGACCTGTATTGTTTCTGCATCGCTGGTAAGATCTGACTGTGTGACATCTCACCTGCGACCTCCCAGCGACTTACCTGCGATCCCTAACAGGTCGCATCGTTTTCAGGATCGCTGGTAAGTCGTTGTGTGTGACTGGGCCTTTAGGCCGAGTTCAAACCAGCATGTGAAAAAATACCACTTTTCAGCCAGAAAAAAGTATGATTTTCCATCTGTGCCATCCCTATTTCCAGCTTTTACATCCAAATAGCATCTGTTTTATACATAAATAGTGAAAAGAATTCCTATATTAATCTTATTTTAATAATTGCAATGGATGTGTAAAAAACGTATAAACGGATGGTGTATGTATGGCATCATTTATTTAAACATACCCTTTCAGTGTAGTGGTTGGGTTTGATCAGACTAGTGCATGCTGCAATTTTATACATGGGGACTGTCTGTCAATGTGTAAAACCATTCATGTGATCTACCCCATTGATCAGCATTGGTCAGTGTGCTCTACATATGAATGGAGACTATATGCCAATATGTAAAACCATTAATTTGGTCTACCCCAGTAATCAGCATTGGTCAGTGTGCTCTCCGTATGAATGGAGACTATATGCCAATATGTAAAACCATTCATGTGATCTACCCCATTGATCAGCATTGGTCAGTGTGCTCTCCATATGAATGGAGACTATATGCCAATATGTAAAACCATTAATTTGGTCTACCCCAGTAATCAGCATTGGTCAGTGTGCTCTCCGTATGAATGGAGACTATATGCCAATATGTAAAACCATTAATTTGGTCTACCCCAGTAATCAGCATTGGTCAGTGTGCTCTCTGTATGAATCTAATTTGCTAATGTACAGCATATGTAAGTATAATCTGCTCATTTGAATGAGCCCTTAAAGGGAATTTGTCAGCAGATTTTGGCTTTGTAATTTGAGAGCAGCATAATATAGGGCAAGAGACATTCCAGGGGTGTATCAATTACTGGACTGCTTGGTGTAGTTTTCCATAAAATACCTTTTTTATCTGTTGTAGATGTAGCAGAGCTAAGACATCTGGACTGTGTATAACCCACATCTCTAACCCTGTAGCTTCCTGTGTACATTTTCAGCAAGCTGCCAATCAGCAGTGGGGGCGGGGTTATACAGATTAGCCTGACTACTTTGTATGTGAGACCTAGTCAGGCAGTGATAATCTCCTGCTGTTTGTATTGAAACAACAACACACAACCTAGTAAGTGACACATCCCTATAATAAGGATCTAAGCCCCTACATCATGCTGCTCTTAAATCGCAAAATTTGCTGACAGATTGTCTTTAAGGGAATAAGGAATTTATTGGATTTTTATTATATTCCAAACATCCCCTAAAGTGTGTTATCTAACTTTGCTCACTGCTTTTAGAGATCACTGAATCTGACGTTTTTGTTGTGCCGGTTGAATCCTGCCTAGTATTAATAATGTATACCAGTAAACATTGGATCAATGCTCAGTGTACAAATATACGTCAGGTAGCCAGATCTCAGCTAGTCATACTTTCCTAACATGTTTTTTTTTCTTATAGATTATTAAATATTTTCCTAATTTGTCTTTTTTATTTTACATTGTAAGTTGAGTTTATTTTAGGTTTGCTATTGTGTAACCGGTAAAAAAAGGCAGCACTGTATTTATCTCAGAATGGTTTGCCACCTATTTTTAAGTAAAGTTTGCTGTCATGACTAGGTATACCCCAGTGGTTTGGCTACTAACGGAAGATAAGTCAGAACTGTTCCTTACAGCAATAGCTTGATATTTGTTCCACTAAAGGTGCAGTTCTTTTCCCTAAGGCTTATTTAATTGAAGAACTATATTCTGCTAGGAAAGAGTCTAGTTCACAAAACATGAAGCAAAAAAATGTTGTTGGCACACGGCTAATGGTAAAATAGGTCTCATATTTGTATTATAGGAATAGCCATTAACTGAATTGAAATCCTACGTAGACAATAGTGGTAATCATTTTTATTGTAGACGTACTATAAACCTTCTTGAAATTGCAGGCACTAGAAGAAATTCTCAACAAAAAACCCAGTCCTTGTCTGCTGTCTGTGTGTGATCAAGCAACCATGAATAAGCTGGTACTGACTAAAACATATTTCATCCTAAAACTGTCTTCAACGATTAATGCCATCCCCGAGATAGAGAAGGAGCCTGGATATTATGTGACTGGGGACAGAACAAAGCCACAAAGTAAAAACCGGGAGCCGACCTTGTCAGGTAACAAAACCCATCGAAATAGCTCCATTCTCTTTAAAGTGTTGCCAAGTATATGCCATTGTCATTGCTTTCTATTGATTTTACAATATGCCCTATAAAGGAAACGGCTGGTCTCTTTTATGGGCTGTTGTGACTTCCATTACTACTCCTTAGGCGGGCTTTGCACACTACGACATCGCAGGTGCGATGTCGGTGGGGTCAAATTGAAAATGACGTACTTCCGTCATCGCATGCGACATCGTAGTGTGTAAAGGTTCAATGATACGATTAACGAGCGCAAAATCGTCGTAATCGTATCATCGGTGCAGCGTCGGCGTAATCCAAAATTATGTTGACGCGACGGTCCGATGTTGTTCCTCGCTACTGCGGCAGCACACATCGCAGTGTGTGAAGTCGCAGGAGCGAGAAAAATCTACCGGCGTCACCGCGGCTTCCGTAGGATATGCGGAAGGAAGGAGGTGGGCGGGATGTTTACATCCCGCTCATCTCCGCCCCTCTGCTCCTATTGGCCGCCTGCCGTGTGACGTCGCTGTGACACCGCACGACCCGCCCCCTTAATAAGGAGGCGGGTCGCCGGCCAGAGCGACGTCGCAGGACAGGTGAGTCCATGTGAAGCTGCCGTAGCGATAATGTTCTCTACGGCAGCTATCACAAGGATATCGCAACTGCGACGGGGGCGGGGACTATCGCGCTCGGCATCGCAGCATCGGCTTGCAATGTTGCAGCGTGCAAAGTACCCCTTACTGTTATCCTGAAGATAAAACCTATGGTACTTCTTGGAATTTAAATGACAAATCTAGAATTTCTCCCTAACTATATATTTACATTTTAATAAGATCAACATGTCACCATTTTTTTCCCATCCAAAAAAGTCCAACTTTTTGACCTTTGATCAGTTCATTTAGCCAGATTTCCAAGAGATCTGAGTGAAACTCTATGCATCTCTAATGCTAGATAACTATGGTACTGTATATAGGCCTTGAGTCATCTGGTGTTTTTCACGCCAGTCTTGATGAGTTGAGATATTGGAGTAAGATGCTGGTAATTCATTAAGGCTGAGGCCACATGGGGATTTGTGCGAGTCCTCGCATGGCACTCGGCTCACACTCGCAGCACAGCAATCAAAAAATCGTTGATTGTTGAGGACGCAGGTTGTTCGTCGTTCCCGAGGCAGCACACATCACTTCCTTATGGCTGGTGTTGATTGAACATAGTTTTAAAGTGCCATGTTCTTTCACACGCCAGTGTGAGCGAGCCTTTCATTGTAATTGTCTTGGTGCTTGTACCCACATTTTTAATATACCAAGGCTGATTAATTCTATTCAACTCTATGAAATATCTTTCTCAATCTGTTGAAAGTTTTCTAAATAGTAAATAGCGCTGAAATGATAGAGTAGCAATCTATAAAACATCTTTATAAAGGTCTCTAAACGTACTACTCATGTTTGTGCCCTTGTTTGGAATTCGACAATTGCTGCCAACAGTTTTGGCAGTAACACATGCGCAGTTGTGCCAACCTCCCTTTAGCCTATGTGCATGCCCAAGTAGTTAGGTTTCCATTGCAGAAGCAGGACCATGCATGTTCAGTAAAGTTTATGGTAGCATCATTTCCATGTATAACACTTCACAATATTGTAGGCACCTCAAAAGCTCTAAATTTTAGTGACTTATACTGTAATCACACATTGTTACCTATCTTTTATAGCATATTTTATTTGCTTTCAAAGCTGCAGATTGTCAGATATTTCACCTTTTATATTTTGTATCTGTTGCTGCTTTCTCAAGTAACTACTGTTTTCAATCATGTGTAGACAAGTGCTCAGGACTTTACATAGAACACTGCCTCCCTAAATTACTTCCCCACCAGACACCAGTCTCTGGACTTTACATAGAACACTGCCTCCCTAAGTTACTTCCCCACCTGGCACCAGTCTCTTTAACTGTATTAACATCTCATTGTTTGTGTGACAGCAGGTGCCAAGCAAGGAAATTAGACAATGAGCTATCAATCAATCAAGCTAAAGAAGCTGGTGCAGGGTAGGGAAACTACTAAAGGAGGCAGAGGATGGTTAAGTGCTCTGTCCTGCCCAGAGTACCTAATGCCATAATTGCATATGACATTAAATGCTAATTTCTTGGTAATGCAGCAACAGATAGAAGATGTAAAGGTGTAGATTGGATTACATTTCAAAGACCTGCAGTTTGGGGAGGTTGATCTTGCTGACTTATTCCCTTTTAAATTGTGAATGTGTTTTCAGTAACAATGTTTATTGCCGTGCTTTGTACCCTATACTTATGTAACAGTGTACTCAGCTTTGTCTTTGACTGAAAGACTTACAGCCTTCTAATTTTTTCATGCTAATACATCTAGTAATTATATGATTAGTTCTTTGGTCCATGCTAACACAATTAAAAGCAAAAGCACACAGGTACTAATTGCACTTTGTACAAACTGACTGTTTTAATAGTACAATCACTTTCAGATCTATTCGAAGAAAAGGTCAGAAAAATTATAAGAAGCACAGGTTAATTTTGCTTTGTTTTAACATTTAAGAAGGTTTGGATGTTATAAAATATTCTCAAATTTAAAGGTATCTGATCACCAAGGTAGGACCTTGTAGATCACAATCTTTTTATGACTTATTTTTGGTTGACTAGCACGTACAGTAGTGTTAGAAGCTATTTTCTTTTCCTCCGTGACCATTTCTGTTCCAGCTCTAAAGCGAAGAGTTACAGACAGTAATACTCTGTGCAGCACAATTACCAGGAGTACTATTTTATGTCCACTGATTGGCACTTTAGGGGGCCATTTGTGATCACAGCCTGCCTGCTCTACAGGAGCCTTTGCTTGTGTTAGGCTCTCTTTATGTCTGCCACTTTAAAGCAATATATGGTTTTTCTGACAAACATTGTAATTATATAATGTAGCGGGTGACGAAAAAACCTAGGGAATAAAAGTGTGAAATCTTTATCCTTTTTTTTCAAGTTTTCCAGCAAAAGGGAACAAACATTAAGCTGGAAAACTAAGAAATAGTAGGTACTATACTAGAGATAATATATAGCAAAAGCAAAAAAGAAATTTAAAGGGATTTTTCCTGCTAAATACATTTATTAGCTTGCCACAAGACCCTACAGATCATTAAGGCCCCGTTACACGCAACGACATCGCTAACGAGATGTCGTTGGGGGTCACGGAATTCGTGACGCACATACGGCCTCGTTAGTGACGTTGTTGCGTGTGACACGTACGAGCGACCACTAACAATGTAAAATACTCACCAAATCGTTGATTGTTGACACGTCGTCCATTTCCCAAATGTTGTTGCTCGTGCAGGACGCAGGTTGTTTGTCGTTCCTGAGGCAGCACACATCGCTACGTGTGACACCCCAGGAACGACAAACAACACCATACCTGCGTCTTCCGGCAATGAGGTGGGAGTGACGATCCTGCGGCTCTTCTCTTCCCCTCCGCTTCTATTGGTGGCCTGGTGTGTGACGTCGCTGTGACCACACATGAACCGCCCCCTTAGAAAAGAGGCTGTTCGCCGGCCACAGCGACGTCGCTAGGAAGGTAAGTAGGTGTAACAGGTACTAGCGATATTGTGCGCCACGGGCAGCGATTTGCCCGTGACGCACAAACGACGAGGGCGGGTGCTTTCACGAGCGATGTCGCTGCGTGTAAAGCCCCCTTTAGAACGGGGATCCAAAGTCCCTTTGCGAATATAATGATGGTGTTCATGCATGATCAACACTTATTCACTTTCTTTGAAACATCTATCATACAAAAAGAACTGTGAATAGGTTATAAATGTTTTAAATTGGTAAAACCCCTTTAAGGAAATTGGAAAACTTCTTTTAGGACAAGGCATTACTACCTAATGCATACCATGTCAATTTTTCTACATTTATTCATATTGCATGCACAAACTTAAATTCATTTTTATGGGATCTTATGTGATATATTAGCACACAGTAGTAAGTATTTTGTGAAGTGTAATAGAATTGACACATGGTCTTCTAAATATTTTAAAAAAATAAATCTGAAAATAGTGATGTGCACTTGTTTTCAACGCCATGTAGTCTGATACTAAATAACATCCTGAGTGACCAATTTCCTCCAGAAATCACCTAATTAGTAAATTAAGACCACCTGCGTCTCATATAGTCTTAGGCTACTTTCACACTTGCGTTGGACGGGTTTCGTTGCTATCCGCAGCCTTGAGGAATTACGGTAACCGTTGCAGGAATCCGTTATATTCCTCATAGACTTCTATTAGCTACGGATATCAACGGATGGTCTTGCATTGCATCCGTCCCACGACGCATCAGTTGTTTTGACGCTGACCGCGAGTGACCGTCGGGCGGATGGAACGCTGCATGTAGCGTTTTTCTGTGCTTGGCGGAGTGTCAAAAAAACGCAACCTGCAGGAATCCGTTGGCGTCCGTTGTTTTTATAATGGATGCCTATGGTGGCGGATTCCGTTAGAATCCATCATTTGATGGATTCCGTTAAGGCAACCGTCTTTACACAACTGCGCATGCTCAGATGTGTAAAGTCAAGGAAAAAAAACCTATAGCGGATTACGTTATTTTGTACGATCTGTAACATCTGTTGTGCCACTATATGCAACGCATCCGTTGCATCCGTCACACAACGTAATGCTACGGATCCCGTCCAACGCAAGTGTGAAAGTAGCCTTAGTGTAAATACAGTTGTTCTGTGAAAGCCTCAGAGATTTATTTGAGAACATTAGGGATCAAACAGCATCATAAAAACTAAAGAACACACCAGACAGGTCAGGGATAAAGTTGTGGAGAAGAGTAAAGTAGGGTTAGGTAACACAAAACTAACCTAATCTCTGAATATCTCAAGCAGCATTGTTTTAATCCATCATCCAAAAATGGAAGGAGTATGGCCCAACTGCAAACCTACCAAGACATGGCCATTCATCTAAGCTCAATAATCAATAATTCTAATCACCGCACACTCAAAAATAGTTTGCAAAAATTGTTCAAAGTTTATTCACAAATGTGGTACAGGGCAGTAGGTGGTGTCAGGAAATGAGCGACTAAAACAATGTTTCAACCCTGCATGGCTCTTGTTCACATTGTTGCTCAGATTTTATTATTTATTATTATATTAATATTATTTATTATTATAGCGCCATTTATTCCATGGCGCTTTACAAGTGAAAGAGGGTATACGTACAACAATTATTAACAGTACAAAACAGACTGGTATGGGAGGAGAGAGGACCCTGCCCGAGAGGGCTCACAGTCTACAGGGAATGGGTGATGGTACAATAGGTGAGGACAGAGCTGGTTGCGCAGTGGTGTACTAGACTGAGGGCTATTGTAGGTTGTAGGCTTGTTGGAAGAGGTGGGTCTTGAAGTTCCTCTTGAAGCTTTTCATAGTAGGGGAGAGTCTGATATGCTGAGGTAGAGCGTTCCAGAGTATAGGGGAGGCACGGGAGAAATCTTGTATGTGATTGTGGGAAGAGGAGATAAGAGAGGAGTAGAGAAGGAGATCTTGTGAGAATCTGAGGTTGCGTGCAGGTAGGTACCGGGAGACTAGGTCACAGATGTAGGGAGGAGACAGGTTGTGGATGGCTTTGTATGTCATGGTTAATGTTTTGAACTGGAGTCGTTGGGCGATGGGAAGCCAGTGGAGGGATTAGCAGAGTGGCGAGGCTGGCGAATAGCGAGAGGAGAGGTAGATTAAGCGGGCCGCAGATTGGAGGGGTGCAAGAGTGTTGGAAGGGAGGCCAGAGAGCAGGAGGTTGCAGTAGTCAAGGCAGGAGATGATGAGGGCATGCACTAATGTTTTTGCTGATTATATGATATTAAGTGCAAAAGGCGTTCCCGTGCCTGTGTCCATTAGTGGTAACTAATAGTGGGTACCTTGAATGATGCAATGAGAAAGGTATCTTCTGAGTTCTGGTTAATATAACACACCAGCATCTTGTAGTGACAAGGTTCTATTTGTTATATAGCCTTGAGGATGGAGATAGTGACTCAATACGTTCCTGGGTCTTGTAGTGGCAGGGTTCTTATAGTTACATAGCCTTCAAGATAAAGGTGATAAATCTAACGATGCAGCATCTTGTAATAGCAGGGTTCTGATAGTTGTACAGCCTTGCAGTTGGAGAAGGTTCATATAACGCACCAGTGTCTTGGAATGGCAGGGTTTTATAAAATTACTTAACCTTTAGGATGAATATGGTTGATCTGACACCCCAGAGCCTTGTAGTGGCAGGGTACTTCCTTGTAGATCTGCGCTCCCGCGCCTGAATCCTGGTAGCTGTGTTCCTGTGGTAGTGTCACTAATGAACACAGGCATGGGAGCGCCTTTTGCACTGCATATCTGAGCGACAACAAGAAGAAGACCCATGCAGGGTAGAAACGTTGTTTTAGTCACTCATTTCCTGACACCACCTACTGCCCTGTACCACATTTGTGAATAAACTTTGAACACTTTTTGAAAACTACTTGCAGTGTGCAGTGATTAGAATTATTGACTACGAGGGATTCTCATCCCCTCTACCAGCACCTCCATCCCGACTGAGTGCACGACATACAGAATCTATTTATTCATCCATCTAAACTGACATACCAAGCAAGGGGAGCATTAAGTAGAGAAGCAACCAAGAGGCCCATGGTCTTTCTGGAGGACCTGCAGAGAACCAGAGCCCAGGTTCAAGAATCTATTGCATTTTCAGTTTGCAAAAAGCCATGATAAGCACAGAGCTAGCATGCAAAAGAAGGTGCTCTGGCTAGATGAGACCAAAGTAGAACTTTTTGAGCTAAATGCAAAATGTTATGAGTGGCAGAAAGCTAACATTGCACATCACCCTGAAAACACTATCCCCACCATCAAACTTGGCAGCATCATGCTATTGACATTCTTTTCTTCAACAGGGATAGGTTAGCTATTCAGAGTTGATGGGAAAATGGATGAAGTTAAATACAGGGCAATCCTGAAGGAAAATGAGTTAGAGGCTGCAAAAGACTTGAGACTGGGGAGTATGTTCACCTTCCAGCTGGATAATGACCCTAAACATACTGCCAGAGCTGCAATGTAATGGTTTATATCATGGTTATTAATGGCCCAAGTTGAGACCCAAATCCCATTGAGAATCTGTGGTAAAGCGGGCTTTACATGCTACGAGATCGCTACAGCGATCTCGTTGGGGTCACGGATTTTGTGACGCACATCCGGCCGCTGTAGCGATCTCGTTGTGTGTGACTTCTAAGAGCAATTTTGGATCGTTGCAAAAACGTCCAAAATCGCTCCTCGTTAACTTGAGGGTCCTCTCCCAATTATCGCTGCTGTCGCGTGGACGAAGTTGTTCCTCGTCCCTGCGGCAGCACACATACGCTACGTGTGATGCCGCAGGAACGTGGAACCTCTCCTTACCTGCCACACACCAGCAATGAGGAAGGAAGAAAGGTGGGCGGGATGTTCGTCCCGCTCATCTCCGCCCCTCCGCTTTGATTGGCCGGCCGCTTGGTGACGTCGCTGTGATGCCGAACGTCTCTCCCCCTTGAGGGAGGAATTGTTCGGCAGTCACATTGACGCTGCCGACCAGGTAAGTGCGTGTGACGCTGCCGTAGCGATAACGTTCGCTGCAGCAGCCATCACCAAATCGGCATAACGATAGGGGCGGGAGCTATCACGCTCGCCATCGCTAGCATCGGCTAGCGATGTTGCAACGTGTAACGCCACCCTTAGACTTAATTTACTGTTAACAGACACCTCCATCCAATCGCACAGAGCTAGAGCTATTTTGCAAAGAATGGGCAAAAATTTCAGCCTCTAGATGTGCAAATCTGATTGAGACACCCCAAAAGACTTGCAGAAGTAATTGGAGCAAAAGGTGGTCCTGCTACTCTATTGACTCAGGGGGGCTGAATACAAATGCATGTCACAATTTTCAGATTTATATAGAAAACTATATATTATTTCCATGTATCATATATACCATACCATATACACTGATGAGGAAAAGGGCAACAATGTTTTGATCTTTTGACCTTCAGGCTTCATATCTCACCATCCACTAAAGCTTTGAGTGTGATACTACCTTCGTTATATAGACAATCATCTTGTCTGTCTCATACATAAATTTAATTAGCAATTATTTAACATATGGTTATTGATCCCATGTCTCAGCTACATGATTCCAATGTTGGGGAATACTGATTGACGCACTTGGGTATGTATACAACTTTTTCTTCAACTCTACACCTAAGTATTCGATTGGGTTGCGGTCTGGGGAATATGGGGACAATCTTGCATGTCTACTTCATCATCATTGAACCATTTCTTCACCATTCTTCAGGCATGCTTCTGGTCTTTGTCCTGCTGGAACACTATGTCATCCTTCTCATACCCATAGTACTTGAGTGTATGAAGTAACGTCTGTTGTAGCCTAGCTCACATATAGCTCAGCATTAAGACTACCATCAATCCTAATCAAGTATCTAACTCCTTTGGCTGTGAAATAACCCTATATCATGAGACTTCCTTCACTGAACTTCACAGTTCCTTCAATTTCCCAATCCATTGACCCCTTTTTCCCTTGTTTCTTCAAGAGCCACTTGCACTCATCAGAGCCTAGTCTATTCACTTTCTTCTCATCTATCCAAATCGGCTATTTACGATCTTCTACTGTCCACTTTTCGTACTTTTTTGAGAACTTGAACCGACGCTTCTTATGACGATATTGAAGTTGAGACTTTTCCAGCTTTTTTCAGACCACCATTACAGACTTGTGTAACAGGTTTTGTACGGTGCTTGTATGGACATCTATGCTCTCACTATTACAACACATATCAGCCGCCTCCACTCCCGTGTTTGTCGTACCAGGACTAATAGACCTTGTCATGAGCCAACTTGTTGATTCCGATATGTTGCCTTGACATCCACCTCTTGGCTTTTGAATGGTTGGACCGACTTAATTTTATATTCTTCAAACTGTCATGGCATTCGGATTATGACGTTTGGTAATTTTCCTGGCCAAGAGATCTCTATCGATAAGCTTGATGCTGCTGTTTCTTTTTTCTTGGGAAATATTCTTAACGTCTGCTCCTCAATTCGAACCAGTGACTTTCACTTGGGAATTAACCTAATAACACACTGAGCTATTAGGAAATGTGAGAACATGTTGTAATTTGTAGTATACAGGGAAAAAAAGATTTTTCCATTACCAGAAGCAAAACAGTAACAATGCAGGGACATGACAAGAATCTGCATAAATAATCATATGCTAGATGTTACAAATCAAATTTATGTATAAGATAGCCCAAAATGATTGTCTATAAAATGAAGGCAGTATCACTTTCGAAGCTGTAGTTGATGGTGAGATACGGAGTCGAAAGTAAAATGTTCAAAACATTGTTACCCTTTTGTTCGTAAGTGTATCATCTTTACAAGTCACAAGTACTTGCTTTTTGCTTCCCATTAAAATACATTTAAAGGGAACCTGTCACCTAGAATATGCGTTTTGACCTATCAGCAGACTCATGTGTGCCCTAATTACACCTCCCGACCCATCCCTGTGTTGTAAAATTGTATAATATGAAAGTAATAAAAAACATTTTATTACCTTCATATTTCATATTTTAGGTGACAGGTTCCTTTTATGTTTGAGGGTGTAGCATGAAAAAATGTTGAAAAGTTCACAGGGTATGAATACTTTTTCAAAGCTTTGTAGAATGCAGTTCTTTATACAGTTGCAACAAAAAGAGGAATAAATATCCTCCAAAAATTAAGTATTAATTACAGCAAAGATGGGCTGCAGTGTGTACAACGCCCAGGCCAAAATCTAATACTCTACCAGGATACAGCTAAACCCCCACTAAGTGCAGGAGGAGCAAATCACACACACACACACACACACTTCCACGGAATGGAGGGGGTGATTGCTAGATGATAAAACTGCACACTGATGGCTTGCATAGAGCGCTGTTCACACATGCAGATAACACAGTCTCAAGCCCGCAGCCTATTAGGTGACGCCCATACTATTAGATCAGGCGGGCTGCCAAGCCGTACCCCACCTGTGTATCATGCAGGGACAGAAACTCTAAAATGCAAGGCCTAACAGAAAGGGGTCTGGCTGTATCCTGTAAAAAAAAATAGGTTTTAGTTGGTATTTATGACCATAAAACGGAAGCCTACAACCCTCGTCACGGGAACCTCATGCTTTTCTTTATACAGTTCTTTATAGAGTAGTAACAAACTATTTCTTTTCTTCATCTACATTGCCACCAAAACTATAATACAAAGTCTGTTTTGGAGTTCAATATAATTATGTGCTTCCATTTAATTACAGTTCTAAGGTCTATACAGAGCGCCAAGCTGGCATAGAGAGCCATGGAATCAAATATGCTAATAGTCTTTTCATAGTTTAAAAGAGTAGGGACTTTAGTGCTACCTGCTGGAGGTAGCAATCCTAAAAGTCTGTATCGACCATATAAAGAACCTTGCCACATGAACCAGGTTCCAGTCTGGCTTTTAGGATTGATTCTTCCAACAGGTCGCTTTAGAGACCCTGCTCTTCATCTGGGAGGAGGCTTATTGCATACCCATTTTATTGTGATTGGCAACAACCTTCGTAGCTCAGAAAAAGTATTGTTCAGTGAAATAATAATCTAATAATTAATTTGCATTGATTTTTGTTTGTTCTTTGTAGAAGACAATGCATCCAAAAGTGAAAGTGACGCTCCATTGCAACTTGCTTCTAACCAAGATCTTACACTACCAAAATTAAAGGTATGGTACATGATCAGGACGTTCTGAGCATTTGTGGGACACTGACTACATTACATTGCCAGCTAAATGTTTTGTTGTTTCACATTGCAGCCCATGGACAACCTCAATATTTTCTTATAGGAACGAATGTTGTCATCACAAAGGCTCAGATTTATTTTGGGACACATGACAAGTATAGGGCCTGCCTGATCAGGAGGTTCAGGAAAAACAGAGATTTGTTTAAAGTGTTTTTTGGGCAGTGCAATCATGTTAAGGTGAACTCTTAACCAGAGATCACTTGTTGCCTACTGCCTGGCCTAGTTGGTATGGACCAAGTGCATGCGTAAAGAATTCACGCCGGACACAGTCAGATGTGAAATCTCTTCTTTATCACAGTAAAAAGGGCAGCCAAGAGAACAGTACAGAGCATGCGTCCTCTGATATAGACTAGGGGCATACACAAGTTCAGATATGTCCATTTAGTGGGACAGTTCATGGGCTAGCCAATGGGGAGATCCGTGTTGCTGTTGATGGGCAGGTCTGACTTCAGTGGATGACTCCATGGTGTTATCTGATCTGTGGGTTGGTCCTCTAGCTTGGCCAGTGGGTCTTTTCCTTATATGGTGGTCTTCTTACATCTGGACAGTCCTTGTATTCCAGACAAGGTGTGGAAAACAGGAAATGGCAGCCATCCTTAAATCTGTGTCATGTGTATGATCTGAAACCTGAATTATGTAAGGCAAATCAACATATTTCCCACAATCCCTTGTCAAGAGGTTATTTCATTGAAAGGCTCTCCTCAACAATCAGACTAGTAATCACGTGAATTCTCATTGATTTGGTGAAATAATTTTTAAGCTTGCTTAAAAATAATCATTCAAAGCAGCATGTTGTCCTCTGTAAACAGGATTTGTGATGCCAAGAACAATGACAGCCTCAATGTACAGAAGAAGAACACATACCCTAATAAAAGCAAAAAAGTGACAGAGTTCAAAAATAGTATATATTTATTAACATGAGATGGGCATTAGCGAGGAATCCAAATATAAATAATATAACAGAAGAATTGTGTGTAAGTAATGCAACAGGTCAAAATCACCCAGGAATGAGAATTATTCATTATTGAAGATCACTGTGTAAATGATAATTCATATTAATAATAAAGTAAGATAAATGTGAAAAAAGGGGCCAATATAATAGAAGTAAAGTGCAAGTGCAGCAAATCCTATATGAGTATAAGAGATATTAATAGGTGATTTAAGGGTTAAGATAGTTGCAATGATCTCTTTGTTTCCCAGCCATAAACCTCAAGGTGTATTTCGCATGACCTTCCTTAAAGAGTGACGTGGAAGGGAAATAGTGACGCTAAATTGATACGGCCAATTAAAACAGTATCTATATAATATGGAGGAATATTATCTCCCACTGGCATCAGTGAGGCGATATCCGTAAATGTGTCACATGGGTGGTAAGTGGCACATTCTGTGATGTCACCAGTAAACAACACAGTGAGGGCGCATCAGATGTGCAACACAGTGCTCAACATTCCTAAAACACCAGTGGGAAAAAAATTAAAAGTAGTGACACCTTTAGGGAACAATTAAAGGGAACCTGTCAGGTGCAATATGCCCCCAGACCCATGTGCAGTTCTGGGTGCATATTTCTAATCCCTGCCTAACTGTCCCTGTATCTAGTAGCGTACATGCTAATGAGCGCAAGGACTAGTCGCAAGGGTTTTAGTTGCTGCACTCATTCCGCCTTCTTAGCATGTTAGCACACCCAAAATTTTGAAGAACTTCACAGATGTCAAACATCCATGCCCACTCATTGGTTCTTATGTGCAGAGGTTGACAGGAATAATGATGGGCTAGTATTAGTATCCAACTAAAGCCCTCTGCTGCTCACAAAATCTTGCCAACATGTGCAATGTGGTGTTACCAGCGCGTGTGCATGTTGCACACAGTCGGTGAGCTGGCACTTGCTAGCACTGCTGAGGTACTGCCAGATGGGTGGCAGCTGTAGTTGGCCTGACTTGTGGAAAT
This sequence comes from Anomaloglossus baeobatrachus, assembly GCF_048569485.1. Lineage (NCBI taxonomy): Eukaryota > Metazoa > Chordata > Amphibia > Anura > Aromobatidae > Anomaloglossus > Anomaloglossus baeobatrachus. The sequence continues at coordinate 233,750,960 of NC_134356.1, forward strand.
AAGCGCACATGCAGCATACCTTCACAAGTAGCTCTGACAAATCTGGGTAGATTTTCAGAAACCATTGAACCACTAAGTTGGACAGGTAGAGTATGTGTGCGAGCTGTGTTGCTTCAGAGCCTGCCACCAAGTTAAGGCCATTATCACACACCACCATGCCTGGTTGTAGGTCCAGCGGTAAGAGCCAGAGTTCTGTCTGGTCTGTTAGAGCTTTCCACAACTCTCTGGTGGTGTGCTACTTGTCACCTAAAGAAATTTGTTTCAGCAGAGCCTGTTGACGCTTCACCGATGCAGTGCTGCAGTGCTTCCAGCTTGTGTCTGATATGGATGACAATTCTGGGATGGAGGATGAGGAGGAGGAGGGGGTGTAGAAACTGGTGTAGGAGGTGGGGAAAACCTTGATGGAATGAGTATCCGCAATCCTAGTCATCGGTAGCACGTGTGCCATCCCAGAGTCCGACTTGAGCACGGCCTCCATAAAGTTCACCCAGTGTGCCATCAGGAAAATGTAGTGTCCCTGACTACAAGCACTTGTCCACGTGTCCGTGATTAAGTGGATTTTCCCAGTAACTGCGTTGGTCAGGGCACTGGTGATGTTATGGGACATGTGCTTGTGTAAGGTGGGGATGGCACAGCAGAAAAAATGGTGGCAGCTGGGGCCTGAGTTCTGATGTACAGCTGGCACCATGAGGTTGTGGAAAGCTTGAGTGTTCACAAGCCTAAACGACAACATTTCTAGGACAAACAGTCTGGAAATGTGCCTGTTTAGTGTTTGGGCCTGTGAGTGGGTGGCTGGGTTTTTTCTTTTGCATACTAAGACCTGTCGTAGAGACAGTTGAACGTTGCGCTGGGGCAAGGAAGTGGACATGGTTGTTAATGGTGGTTGCAAATATGGAACGACAAGTGTAGGGCAGGAGTCATCCACGCCTGTGTCCTGAGCAGGGTATTGACAAGCATGTAGCACAGGGGAAGAGGTCATGGTAGCACTCGCAGACACTGATTGTGGACCCAGTCGTTCGGGCCACGTATCCGGGTGCTTTGATGACGTGTGCCTGAGCATGCTGGTGGTGGTCAGGCCCCTGCTGATCTTGGTATGGCACAGGTTGCAAATTACCATATTTTTTTACTCTTTACACTACCTTTAAAAAAGCACCAGACTGGACAACACCTAACCCTTATCCTGGAAACCTACTGGAAGCATTATTTGCTATCCAATCGACCACCTGTTTGCACTGTTCTGGCTTCAAGAGTGGTGGCCCATGCCTGCCTGCAAATTTGGATAGAAAACTAGGTCTCATGCATGAGCGTGTTTTTTGTGCTTTCGCAGAAGACACAGTTTCACCTGTCCCACGGCCTCGGCACTCCCTTACTGCATGCCTTGCATTTATTAAATTAGGTGTATGATATAGGCCAGCAGTATTAATAGGGAAGAGAATGAATGTAGCCCTGGCAAAGAACTTTGGTTTTAGGGTGCAGCAGCAAGGACTGTAAAGGCTATAATCCCTGCCTATATGACTTTAATACAAACCTATCCCTCCTCCAGCTGCTATCCCTATATTGAATGCAGCAAACAGCATTACTAATAGGGAAGAGAATAGATGTAGCACTGACAAGGAACTTTTGGTTTTAGGGTGCAGCAGCAAGGACTGTTAGGCTACAATCCCTGTTTATATGCCTCTAATCCAAACCTATCCCTGCTCTAGCAGCTATCCATACATTGAATGCAGCAAACAGCAGTATTAATAGGAAATAGACTAGATGTAGCCCTGATAAGGGATTTTTGGTTTTAATGTTCAGCAGCATGGACTGTAAGGCATATAATCACTGCCTATATGCCTTTAATCCAAACCTATTCCTCCTCCTGCAGCTAACCCTACACTGAATGCAGCAAACAGTGGTATTTATAGGGAATAGAATAGATATAGCCCTGAGAAGTGACTTTTGGTTTTAGGCAGCAGCAGCAAGGACTGTAAGGCTATAATCCCTACCTATATGCCTTTAATACAAACCTATCCCTCCTCCAGCAGCTAACCCTACACTGTTTTTGGGGTACAGTGTGCCGAGCGTCTCGTCACCGGGTCTTATATAGACCTGATGATGTGATGCAGCTGGCCAATCACAGGTATGCCAGAAGCCAAAATGGCCTTGGCATTATCCTGTTTGGCAGGCAACCCCACATGTTTAGTGGCTGAAAAACATCTGTGAAATTTGGGGTGGGGACTTGAGCATGGCACTTAAGCAGCGTTACTCGATATTTGATCGAGTAACGAGCTTGCTCAAGCACCCTGATGCTCGATCGAGTATCAAGCAGTGTTGACCACCCCATCACTATTTGTTATATAATCTTGAGATTTATGGTATTTCTCTCTAAATTGGTTATAAATGCACAGAACTTTCTATTAGTGTTCATTCTGTATGTATTGGAAGCGTTGGTCAGATTGTATGTAGCAGCTTAATGGTCAATTATGGCAATGGGTGATCCAGTGTAAACAAGCCATGAGTTACAGTGCTGATAAACTTATTAATTTTTGTCTGATGTGTCTAATCAGTGGTTACCTTTTAGTTGCTTAAAGGGGTATTCCATCCTAAACAAATCATCTATCTACTGAAAATTGTACCCTGCAGATACATTCAATTCCTGATGAGGATAGCCAATTATAATGCCAGTGGGAACCACAATAATCCAACAGTTTTTACCTATCTGGTAGATGGATGATATCTTATTAAGACTAGAATAACCATTAAGGTGTATTGTGCTGATGACAATCATATTTTAAATATTTGACTTTTATTTGCAAACAGATTTTCTAAGGATATAGACAAATTAATTTTGCCTACCCTATTTGTTGTTTGTCTTGCTATTAAATTAGGACATTTTATTAAAAGAAGCTGAGAGAAGCGTAAAATGCATTCTCCAGGATTTAGAGATAAAACATAATTATCAATTGTCAGAATGTAATGCATCAGATCTGGAATTGGCAATTGAGACAAAGCTTCAACTTTCCGAAATAGCACAGCAGAAGCAGCATATTGCCGAAAGGTAAGCCATACATATTCGATGGACAGCCGTCTTGAATATGAGGATGCTTAATGCCTTGTTTTCTGTCAAAATGTAATTGCCTTTGTTTATTTCCATTAAAAACACATAGACAGTAGACCGATTCCATCATGGATATGTAGGGGAAGTCAGTAGGAATAGCTTTTGACTAAATGGGTGTGCTGCACTCAGCTATCTAAGGTCTATGGCCACCTTAAAGGGATTAATTGTTCAGGATTTTTATATTGATGAGCTGTCCTTAGCGGTCATCAATGTCTGATAAGTGCGGTGGCAACACCTGGCACCCCACCAATCAGCTGTTTCCGATGCTGTCGCCGACTGAAATAACTCAGTGACGGAGCTTCACAGAACACGTCCGTCATCTGTAAAGTGGTCACAGCTGAGGACTGGATATCCGCACCCTATTCAAATCAACATCCAGTACCCATACTATTCCATCAACGAAGCTGCACTGTGCAGCGGAGTAGTTCTGGTGACACAGCGGCACTGGGAACAGCTGGTCGGCGGGAGTGCTAAGTGTCGCTTCTACGTCGATCAAACATTGGTGACCTATCTGAAAGATAAGTCATCAATGTTAAAGGGGTTTTCCCACAAACAATGCTAATTTTAAAGTTGATTTTATTCAATATATCTTGGAATAATAATAATTTCCACCATTGAATGTGTTTAAAAAAAAATGTTCCTGTGCTGAGATAATCTTATATATGTGTCCCTGCTATGTGCTGTGTAATGGTTGTGCCTAAATCCCAGTGGCTAACCTTGAGCGTGGCCGGCTTGGATAGTGGATGTGGCTGGCTTTGTTGGGAGGGCGTGGGGAGTTTACTTCCTTTCCACTATAATCATGCAAGGAGGGCTTCGCCCCCGCTTCACCCCCATGTGGGGGTCTTACCCCCAGACTCCCGCTTCTATTGTAATCAACTCTATCCCATGTGGACTTAGAAAAATAATGTTGCTTCCTGGTATCAGCTATGTTGGTGGAGGCCCCGCCCCTTCTTGTCACACGGCCATAACGTCATTAGAGGTCCCTCTGTTCACTGGGATTTAGACGTTACCACTGTGTAATGGCCATGTCTGACCATACAGGGACATGGTCTGATCATGCCACATCTCATGGACAGGGCAGGAAGTAAAAGAGTATACAGATAGCACAGCATAGGATCGCAGCTGATTCTTTTTGTGAGGTAAAACATTTCCCTGCTTATTTTTAAAAATTGCTGTACCTCAAAGAGAGAATCATTTGTGATCCAGTGCTGTAATGTCTGTATATTTTTTTTACTTCCTCTCTTGCCCAGGAGATGTGGTATGATTAGACAAAGCGCTGGGCACAGTCAGAAACAATCATTACACAATATACAGTATAGCAGGAACACATATTTACAGTATATCACAGTGAGTACAACCCTCATATTTTTGAAGATATGACACTTTGATACATGTAAAGTAGTCAGTGTACAGCTTGTATAACACTGTAAATTTGGTGTGCACTCTAAATAACTCAACACACGGTCATTAATGTAAAAAACGCTGTCAACAAAATTGAGTACACCCCTAAGTGAAAGTGATGAAATTGCCACCTAATTAGTTATTTTCCCTCTCTGTTGTCATGTGACTCAGTGTTACAAGGTTTGAAATATGAAGCATGTGTTTTAAAAATGGTGTTATAGCTCACAAACACTCTCATACTGGTCACTGGAAGTTCAAGATGACACCTCATGGGAAAGAATTCTCTGACGATCTGAAAAAAAGAATTGTTGCTTTACATAAAGATGGCCTAGGCTATAAGAAGATTGCCAACACCCTGAAACTGAGCTGGAGAATGGTGGCCAAGACCACAGAGGAGTTTAACAGGACAGGATCCACTTAGAGTGCTCAGGTATTTCTATGGTCGACACTGAATGCGTACGCAGAGTTTGTCTATTCAAAAAGTACTGCCACTATTGCTGCCTAGGATAAAGGGGTTTGAGCTCAGCCTGTCAGTGCTCAGACCATACTCTGCACATTGCGTCAAATTGGTGTGCATGACTGTTGTCACAGAAGGAAGCCTCTTCTAAAGAAGATTGACAAGAAAGTCTTCAAACAGTTTGCTGAAGACAAGCAGACTAAGGACATGGATTACTGGAACATTGTTCTGTGGTCTGATGAGACCAAGATAAACTTATTTGGTTCAAATGGTGTCAAGTGTGTGTCAGCAACCAGGCCATGTGTACAAAGACATGTGTATCTTGCCTACAGTCAAGCATGGTGGTGGTTGTGTCATGGTTTGGTGCTGTATGAGTGCTGCCAGCTGTGGGTAGCTACAGTTAGTGGAGGAAATCATGAATGCCAATCTGTTCTGTGACATACTGGATCAGAGCATGTTTCCTTCCCTTCGATAACTGGGCCGCAGGACAGTATTCCAACATAATGAACCCAAATACACCTCCAAAATGACCACTGCCTGGCTAAAGAAACTGAGGGTAAAGGTGCTGGATTGACCAAGCATATCCCCAATCCTAAACACTATTCAGCATCTGTAGGGCATGCTGAAACAGGAGGTGGAGAAGTGCAAGGTCTCTAACATCCATCAGCTGTGTTAATGCGTCATGAAGGATTCCAGTGGCTCCTGTGAAGCTCTAGTGAACTCCATGCCCAAGTGAATTAAGGCAGTGCTTGAAAATAATGGTGTCTACAAAATATTGACACTTTGGGCACAATTTGGCCATTTTCGCTCAGGGGTGTACTGACTTTTTGTTGCCAGCAGTTTAGACATTAATGGCTGTGTGTTGAGTTATTTAGAGGGCACACCAAAGTTATACTGTTATACAAGCTGTACACTGACTACTTTACATTGTATGAAACTGTCATATCTTCCGTGTTGTCCCATGAATGATATAAAAAATGTACAAAAATGTGAGGGGTGTTCTCACTTTTGTGAGCTGCTGTAAGATTATCTCAGCACAGAAACATTTTTTTAAACACATCCAAGTGTTGAAAATATTGTTATTATAAACTCTATTGATTGACATGAACTTTGTTAGTGAGAAAACCCCTTTAAAGTCCTAGACAACCCCTTTGAAAGGGATCTATTACGCAATTCCTCAATGCAAACTGTATATATTATTAAATAGAGCTATTGGACTTGCTAAAGATAGTGAATCTACTTAAAATGAAGCTGCTATACATAATAATCATTTGTGAAAGTTTTCCCTATTGGTATTAAAATGAGCACTTTCTAAGGGGTACTTTACACGCTGCGACATCGCTAGCATTTGCTGGCGATGTCGAGCGCGATAGCACCCGTCCCCGTCGTACGGCCGATATGTGGTGCTCGCTGCCGTAGCGAACATTATCACTACGGCAGTGTCATACGCACATACCTGTTCAGCGACGTCGCTGTGACTGCCGAACAATCCCTCCCTCAAGGGGGAGGTGTGTTCGGCATCACCGCGACATCACTAAGCGGCCGGCCAATAGAAGCGGAGGGGCGGAGATGAGTGGGACGTAACATCCCGCCCACTTCCTTCCTTCCTCATTGTCGGCGGATGCAGGTAAGGTGAGGTTCCTCATTCCTGCGGTGTCACATATAGCGATGTGCTGCAACGATAATTGGGAATGGACCCCCATGTCACGATTAGCGATTTTGAACGTTTTTGCAACGATTCAATATCGTTCATATGTGTCACACGCAACGACATCGCTAACGCGGCCGGATGTGCATCACAACTCCGTGACCCCAATGACATCGCTTTAGTGATGTCGTAGCGTATAAAGCGGCCTTAAGTCCATAGAGCCAGATTAACCCTTTCACAACCTAGTAAATACAGTTAAAAAATGAGATTTAAATGAAAAAATAATCAACAATACATGTATTGTTGATTTTTTGGTCCTGAGGAAGAGGTTCCGTACCTCGACACACGTAGACCTATGAATTAAAATAATTATTAGTTAAACAATTTTACATCCTTTTTGGCGACTGTGCGGCGTTAACCCCTTCTCTTCTGCTTTGAAGATTTAATAATGTTTGTAATTTGTGTTTTGTAAAATGGTGACTGATCCTCTTTAACGTATAACATAATTGCTTCTGGTTAAAATAAAGTTTTAAAGTTTATTAGAACACAATAGCTTGAAGCAAATCTGAGAAATTGTACATTAGATAAATGACACCATCAATGCATAAGTTTCTGCTAAGGTTATATTTTTATCGATTGTATTACACCAAAGTTGGTAATATGTTCAGGGTGGCCAATATAATTTTGCTTTCCTCGCTAATTGCAGCGTTGCTCTGTCATTTTCTGCACTGAAGATTCTGCAGGAAGCCAAACTGTTCACAACTAAAGCGAAACGTGATAATAAAAATGGACAAGTAAGTAGTGACAGAAATGACCCATTATCACACATTTTCTCTTCCTAATTAAGACTGCTATTACTTCCATCCTTCTCATACGCTTACATTGCTTCTATACTGAGCCTTTGTGTCAAATGTGTAGGTCTATTGTATTTAGACATGTGAAATGTCTACATTATGTATTTTAGATGTTTATTGTAGACCATATGCTATTGTGCTATTGTGAGGGTTGTATGTAATTAAACGCACAACATAAGGCAAGGCGCACATAAAATGCAATTAGAATAAAAAGTATATAAATGGTGAAAAACACAATTTTCATATTAGACTTTAAATTAAGTTTAAAAAAACTATAACGTGGCAAAAACTAGGTAAGAAGTTTCTAAATCTGTATCTAAAGTGGAGAACAACTTGATTGCATTTTAGCCAAGAGCAATTATTGGTGCATGTAGCTGCTATATTATTTTTATTATTTCCTATTTACTGGGTGTATCAGCAAATAATTACAATTAACATTAATGGTATTGTGTAGGATTACTGACTTACGGAGCATACAATTTCCTCCGTCAGCAGGGCACCAAGTTAGCTAAAGGAGACTTACAGGTCAGGCAATGCTCCTTAGGAAAAAGATATGCACATACCTCTTCAAAAAGGAAACGTTCTCTAGTGCCACCTATTGGCGGTAACAATCCTTGAAGTCAATATTGACCCCTTTAAAGGGGACCTGTCACCAGATTTTTCCCTATGAAAAAAAAAAATCACCTTCTGCAGCTCCTGGGCTGCATTCTATGAAGGTGCACCTTGGCTTGGACTCCCCTTTTAGACCCCAAAAATAACTTTATAAAACTTGGCCCTTAGGTATTCTAATTACCTTGGTGGGCCGCAGGCGCTGGCTCGCTCATTTTCTGCTCCGTTTCCCCCTCCTGCCTCTGTTCGCTGGCCTCCTTCCTTGATTGACGGGATGACGCCCTCCGTCATCCTCCTCATCGCATTTTCAAATCTCGCGCCTGTGCAGTTAGGTCTGCTCGCGCAGGCACAGTTCACTCTGCCATATCTGCCAGAGCGCCAGTGAGCTAAATGCGCAGGCGCGAGATTATGGGCAGGTACTAGGATGACGCTGGTGAGGTCCTGCACAGCAAACACATCACCAGCGTCATCCTAGTACCCAACCCATAATCCTACACCTGCGCATTTAGCTGACCGGCGCTCTGCCCGAGATATGGCAGAGTGAACTGCGCATGCGCGAGCAGACCTAAGGCGCGAGATTTGAAAATTTGGGAAGTTCTCCAAAAGGTCTTGTGGGAAAACCCGTACAAAATTAGCCATCATTAACTATGTCTTCCTCGTGACAATGATACCCGAATGACATTTGCAATCATGTTTCTGGCAAGAGTGGAAGTGGATGGCAATTGGACATGTAATTTTCTGTGGTGCGACGAATAGCATTTTTACCTGAATGGAACGGTGAACACACAAAACTGTCACATATGGGCTATCAAAAATCCGTATGTGGTTGAGGGGGTTACGCTGCATTCGCCAAAGGTAACTGTTGGTGTGGCTTCACCTCTTCATTTATCCATGGACCGTTCTTTTGTGAATAAATGAGGCTAACTGGGGTTGCTACCTTGTATGTGACAGCAATGAGATACCAGACAATACTGGAAACAGTGGTCGTTCTGCAACTCCAACAGCGGCAGTGTCTACAGACGACCACCTTCATGCTTGATGGAGCACCTCCTCACATTGCAAATCGTGTGAAAAAAGTTCTGCGTACATATTTTCCCGATGACAGGATTTTGAGCTGCTCCTTCCATAATGCATGGTCACCGCGTTCACCTGATTTCAATCCTTGTAATTTCTGGTTATGGGGACACTTGAAAGAGCGTGTTTATCAGGGAAATATCAACACCCTGGCTGACCTCAAAGACCGCATCATTTTGGAAGTGCACAGCATCCCACCAGACATGTTGTCACGCTCCCCGGTGCCCGTGCCACGCTTCCCAGCTCCCATGTCCCGCTCCCCGGCTCCCGTGTCCCGCTCCCTGGTCCCCTGCTCCACAGCCTCCATGCTCCCTCACCTGCGTCCTCCAGGTGACCCGGTCCCCGCTCCCGGCGCCCATCTGCGACGCTGAGCCAGCCCAGCACTCCTGCCTCCTGTGCACCGCTTCCTGCTCTGGCTTCTGGCACCCGGGCCTCGCGCATGCGCATTAGGGCGCGCGCGCGGTCATTGACTTTCTCTTAAAGGGCCAGCGTCCTCCAACAGGATATTTAAGACTCAGGTACAGGGTATATAGGGGGTTCCTTTCCAAGTGGGCGGGGCCTGTTCTTCGTGTTTAGCAAGCTAGGAGTCAGGTCCCCCTGTGCCTTGTTCTGTATTGACTGTTCCTGTCTTGTAGAGCCGCCCTTGCCTCGCCAACTGGTCCTGACCACGAAGGTTCCGGAATTCGCTCGGTGACTGCCCGCCATCTCTTCAGAGCCTCTAGTCCCCGATCCGTGTGGTGACTGATCCCCTTGCTCAGCCGGTTCCGGATTCTACCTAACATCATCCCGGCCTCCGAACCTGAGCCTCGCCACCCGGACTACCTTCAGAGACTCTGTGGTCCCAGTAGACTTCTTCCTTCCGAACGGACTGTCCTGCTACCCGTAGTGCTTCGGCTGCCATGCATCAAGGCCCTCTGGCGGGGTGACTGGCCTGGTTGCCTCACTAGGAAGGTCCGGTGTACGGTTCAGTGCTTCCACCACCACGACCCACAGTAACACATGTTACACGCAAGCGTCGAGCATGTTCTGCATAGGATGAACATGATCACTATGCATGATGGCGGCCATATTGAACAGTTATGCTAGTCTGTGGAACAATTGTGACATCTCCAATTATTGATACACAGTTTTTGGGTCTTTGCTCACTGTACAGCACCACTTTTTCACCTGGTGGGAAGTTTTGGTATAATTTTATCTTTTTTTAAAGATGCCTTGAATAGCATACATGCTATTTTTCAGCCAATTCTGTCCACTGGGTCATGGGAGGAAAAAAAGGAAATCAAAAAACTGAAAATCACTGGGTGATGAAGGGGTTCAATTTCATTGTAAGGGTAAAGTGAATATTGTCATTCAAAACTACAACTCATACCACAAAGAAACAAGTTCTCGTCTAGCTATGGGGTTGGAAAATAAAAAGTTATGGCTCTTGGGTAAGAGGGAGAGAAAACAAACTGCAAAAACAAAAAATTGTCTTCTTAAATTGCTAATTCCAATAGATGGCACTAGGTCTATTCCTCTCTGAAGAGGCTATTTTCATGGGATTACAATTATTCTGATAACAGTTCCATTCCAGCTATATTAATGTTTCTGCATTAAACGGATATATTTATCAAAGGGAATATATTATGTACCCAGAAGTTTTAATAGTGCATTATATACCTTATAACACCCATGCATGACATTATTCCCGAAATAGTACCATAGCTAACAATAACAATATATTATTTCTTCTCAGAGATAAAGGATTCCTGTTATTATTATATATGTCTTTATATATAATTGCTAATGCTTGTTTATAGACCGTATATCTAACTACATTCAATTATGCATTGAGAACAAAGGCTTCCTACAGAAAAATACCATCTTGACATTCTCCTGCAAATGCATTGACTTTCCAAGAACACTGCAAAACATTCTGTACTCCATTTACCTTGTCTTTTGTAGGAGATTACTGTGTACATTAGTCAGACAAGATGCATTTATTTACCAGGATGATAAATGCCATTCCAGAGGTTTAGTTGTCACGTATGCCTATCACTTAGAATAGCTAGAATGCATTGAGCTCACATGCCACATCTTACTTGTGCCTGTAACCTGCTCCTTATTTTCACATTTTACAATCTGTTTAACAATAAAGTTCCATTGGCTACTATTATAGAAAGCATCTCAGCGCAAAATGACTGTTGAAACCAAGCACAGTGCCTTGTAAGGGACATAGTGCTAATAAAAATCATACCTTTAGTGTAAAAATCCATTGCTTGTTGGCCAAAAATCCTTCTTTATTCAAATATGCTAATAGTGGTGCTTGGTGCAACCTTGTCATGGCTGAGCAGTTCAGTGCACCTTCCAGATACTTGTTTTCCATCTATCTCCTTGATCGACAGCTTTGTCTTTATAAGAGCCAAAGGAGGGTGGAGAAAGAGAATAGCCTTATACTGAATCTCCAAAAGCAGGCACTAAGGGGAACTATATGAAAATGGGTAACAAATTGGCTAAAAAATAGGAAACAAAGAGTAGTCATGAATGGTACATTCTCTAAATGGGCTGCAATCAGCAGTGGGGACCGCAGGGATCTGTGCTAGGACCGATTCTTTTTAATCTCTTTATTAATGACCTTGGGGATGGGATTGATAGTAAAGTGTCAGTCTTTGCTGATGACACCAAACTAAGTAGGATATTAAAAACTGACCTTGATAGTACAATATTACAAAACGATCTGGATAAGATGTTGGTATGGGCAGACACTTTGCAAATGAGATTTAATGTAATAAATGTAAAGTAATGCACCTAGGATGGGGTAATCCTAGAGCTGCGTATACATTAAATGGAAGTAAACTCAGGACTACAGAACAGGAGAAGGACTTGGGTATTCTATTACAAATAAGCTGAGCAGCAGCACTCAATGTCAGGCAGCAGTTGCTAAAGCAAACAAGATTTTAGGGTGCATAAAAAGAGAGATTAGATCCCGTGATCCCAACGTATTGTTACCCCTCTATAAATCACTTGTTAGGCCACATCTGGAATATGGGATCCAGTTTTGGTCTCCACAATTTAAAAAGGATATTCAGAAGTTAGTCACTTCAAAGGCGGGTAGCTAGACTACTACAAGGAATGAAAGACTTCCATATGATAAGAGGTTGAAAAACTTGGATTTGTTTAGCTTAGAAAAAAGACATCTCAGAGGAGATCTCATTTATATGTATAAATACATGTGTGGTCAATATAAAGGACTGGTACATGACTTATTTCTTCCAAAGACAATACTAATGACCAGGTGGCATTCGCTGCAAGTGGAAGAAAGGCGATTCCGGCAGCTAAATAGGAAAGGGTTCTTTACAGTTAGAGCAGTCAGACTGTGGAATACCCTACCACAAGAGGTAGTAATGGCAGACACTATAACAGCTTTTAAAAATGGGCTGGTTGATTTCCTCAGTACACACAACATTGTTGGTTATAAAAGATTTATCGATAAGATGTAGAATTGGTGGAGGAAGGTTGAACAAGATGGACCTAGGTCTTTTTCAACCTATGTAACCATGTAAAGACGGAAAACAAATAGTTGGAAGGTTTGCTGAACTAATTGGCTATGGAAAGGGTGGAATGAGTGCTTTATTAGCATATTTGTACGAAGAAGAATTTTTGGCAAATGATATCCAATTTGGACATAGAAGGCCCCATTCATTAAGACTGGTGTTAAATATGCTAGTCTTAATGGAGAGGTGGTAGGAATTAGAAGTGTCAAATTCATTAATAGACACACACCACTTGATGGATTCAACGCATCTTCTCAGTGGAATGCGCCTTCGTTCCTCCTTCCAGAAATGTTACTCCAATCATGGACTGGAGTACATTTCTCGCTTAAAAAAAGTTGCCATTATTTATAAATATGGTCAGTGGGCATAACCACCCCCTAGTCCTCACCAGCTCTGCCCATATTGGTGAAGCTATCCAAAACTGCTGTGAAAATGGTAAAAGTCGCTACATTTTTACTCTACTCCACAAAAATGTTGCAACTTTTCAAAGTCTTTCAAGCTAGATTTGTGGTATAAACACTTTGATGAATTGGGGCCTAAAAGTATTATTTTTATTAGGGCTATGTTCCTTATAAGGCGTGCTTGGTTCGGACAGTCATTTTGTGCTGGCAGAGTCAGTTTAATTACATAAGTCTAATTTACTTTTTGCTTTTGAGTTTGATTATTCTATTTCCGTGATTTAAGATTGGTGAAGAAATTTTTATGAATCCAGTTGAATGTGAAGCCAGAGAGCGTCTAAGTATAAACACGTGGCTGAGATGTCGACTTGTGTTTGTTGCTGTTCTTACAAGGCAGATACGTGGAATAGCACTTCATGGTATGGACATTCATTTCTATCCTAACAGACCTCTAGATTTTATCTAAAAAGAACATTTGATTCATTTTACTGTATGTACCCACCTATTACATGCTATTGAGCCACAGACATTGCATTTCATAACATAATAAATGGTCTGTGGCATTGCACAGGTGTTTTATATTGCAGTCAGATTAAGGAGACTATAGTGCAACAGTATACTTTGCTATCTGACATAACCCCATCCCTGAGCGGGCAATTACAAAAATCAGCATAGCAGCAATCTTAAAGGGAATTTGTCAAGTCATTTTTGCATACCATACTAGCAGAATCCTGAAACAGGGTTTGGGCAGCCCTCTTAGGATATGTAACATTTATTGCTTTATGTGTCCTCGTTGTGTTGCTTTAAGCCCCTGAAAATGTATAGTCATTCGCCGGCTAGTCAGGTGTATTTAAATGCATATGAATATTCACCTCTTCCCCGACCATAATCCCACCCACCCCTCTGCATTGGCGTTAGTAATTGGGTACAATCAGACTGCCATATTACTCCATTTATCGGAGCAAGTGAACCTCATCTTGCAACTGTGACACCTCTTTCCTTAGAAGCAAACCATTAGTGTATTTGTCTTCTATTTATAGAGTACCAGATCTGCTCAGCTTCATGTTGCCATATTGCAGACCTTGTGTGTTGTGCTGGTTATTCTCCATGATTAGTGATGGACGGACCCAGACTGTAAAAGTCCAGATCCGTGCAGGTTCAAAAGTACCCGAGTTGCGGGCCTCGAGTTCTCAGGGATCTCTGGGTAACCATCCAGGCCCAGCAACTTAGGTAATAAAAATAATAAAGCAAAAAAAAAGAAAATAAGAATAAAGCAGGTGTGATATACTTACCAGTCTTCACGTAGCTGTAATTGCTTCCGGGGCTGCTGATTCTACGTCCGGAGCCGCTCATTTACCTTCATACCTATTCACTGCTTCCCCTGCCCACCATCAGTCCTGGTGTCTATGATTGTTTGTAATCAGACGCGCCCCCACCCTGATAGACAGCATGTTAGACTGCTTGCAATCACAGACTCCATCTGCGGCTCTAGATTGGTGTAAAAATAAATAAATAAATAAAATTTGCATAGGGTCCTTCCATATTATATCCATCACAGATAAAGCATACAGAAACAGGCTACATCCCCCAGCCACCCACGTTATTTTGGCTGTGTATCAAATGCGGCTTTTTTAAAAAAAATATTGAAAATGATGTACGACCCCCCCAATTTTTAATACCCAGCTACGATAAAGCCTGACATCTGGGGGCTGGTATTATAAGACTGGGGAGACCCATGCTTATTGGGGCCCCCAGCCTAAATATAGCAGCATGCAGCCGCCCAGAATTGTTGCATCCATTAGATGCGACAATCTCGGCATTTCACCCAACTCATCCCGATTGTACTGGTGAGGTGGCACTCGAGGTAATAAGGTATTAATAACCCTAGATTAGTAATGGGAGGCATCTATGAGACCCCCCATTACTAATCTGTAAGTGAAAAAAACAAACAATGAAAAAATCCTTTATTTGAAATAAAATACAAAATAACACCCTCTTTCACCTAGGGTTTAGTCACAGCTATGAGCTGTTATTAGCGCTTTATTACTCCGATTGCCACCGTCAATCGGGATGAGCGGGCTAAAGTTCTGGGATTGTCGCATCTAATACATGTGACAATTCTGGGTGGCTACTTTTTGCTATTTTTAGGCTGGGGGGCCCCAATAAGCATGAGTCACCCCAGCCTGAGAATACCAGCCCCAGCTGTCAGGCTTTATTATGGATGGGTATCAAAATTAGTAGGGACCACACGCTGTTTTTTAAAAATTATTTATTTAAATAATAATAATTAAAAAAACGCACCCGGTTTCTTTTATTTTGATACACAGTTAGGATAAGTGCACGGCTGGGGGCGGCAGCCTGTAGCCGTATGCTTTATCTTTGCTGGGTATCATAATATCAGGGGACCCTATGCCAATTTATTTATTTATTTTTAGACTAACAGATGGAGTCTGTGATTGGTTGCAGTTAAGCATGCTGTCACGCAGGCTGGGGGCACATCTGATCAGACACCAGGACTGCCAGTGGGCAGGGGAAGCAGTGTACATGTATGAAGGTAAAATAATCTGCCCCGTAAGTAGAATGTGTTGCTCCGGAAGCAGTTACAGCTGTGCAGGAGACAGGTAAGTATAACATGCTTGCTTCAATCCCCCTATCTCTTCTACCACCATTTTGAAGCCCGGATTATGGTCCCCATAGACTTATATGGGGACCGGCATCTGGCCACATATCCGGGCTGCAACTGCGTTTTTTCTTTTAGACCTGCCAATCCCAGGTATCCGAAAGTCCGCCCATCACTATCCATGACACAAGGTTCTGCACTGTTCAGCTCAGCCAGTGCTGCTCATTTCTTCAAGGGAGTGGGTGTCGGAGTGTGAGCACTGTACCTACCATGCTGCTCCCCATCTCCCTTCTCCCCAGGCCAATATCCTGCAAGTGATGGAGAATAACAAGCTGCTGGCCCTGACAATAGATGGGGTAATTCAGTCTGCGAGCCAGGAGGTGACTAACCTGAAATTTGAGCTGACAGCGACCAACAGTAGACAAGGTGAGCTGAATAATGCAGACCCCTGTGTCATGGAGAACAACCAGTACAACACACAAGGCCTGCTAAGGGAAGAGGTGTCACAGCTGCAAGATGAATTCCACTTGCTCCAACAAATAAAGTAATATGGCAGTCTGACTGCATCCAATCAGTGACACCGGCGCAGATGGGTGGGCGGGATTATGGGCGAGAGAAGAAGTGAATATTCATCTGCATTTACATACACTGTGTGCAGAATTATTAGGCAAGTTGTATTTTAGAGGATTTTTTTTATTATTGATCAACAACTATGTTCTCAATCAACCCAAAAGCTTAATATTTTTGGAAGTTCGAGTGTTTTTTTTTTAGATTTGGCTATTTTAGGAGGATATCTGTTTGTGCAGGTAACTATTACTGTTCAGAATTATTAGGCAACTTAATAAAAACCAAATATATTCCCATCTCACTTGTTTATTTTCACCAGGTAAACCAATATAACTGCACAAAATTTAGAAATAAACATTTCTGACATGCAAAAACAAAACCCCAAAAAATTAGTGACCAATATAGCCACCTTTCTTTATGATGACACTCAACAGCCTACCATCCATAGAATCTGTCAGTTGCTTGATCTGTTTACGATCAACATTGCGTGCAGCAGCCACCACAGCCTCCCAGACACTGTTCCGAGAGGTTTACTTTTTTCCCTCCCTGTAGATCTCACATTTTATGAGGGATCACAGGTTCTCTATGAGGTTCAGAATGAGGTGAACAAGGGGGCCATGTCATTATTTTTTCATCTTTTAGACCTTTACTGGCCAGCCACGCTGTGGACTAGTCGGATGCATGTGATGGAGCATTGTCCTGCATGAAAATCATGTTTTTCTTGAACTCTACCGACTTCTTCCTGTACCACTGCTTGAAGAAGTTGTCTTCCAGAAACTGGCAGTAGGTTTGGGAGTTGAGCTTCACTCCCTTCTCAACCCGAAAAGGTCCCACAAGTTCATCTTTGATGATACCAGCCCATACCAGTACCCCACCTCCATCTTGCTGGCATCCGAGTCAGAGTGGAGCTGTCTGCCCTTTACTGATCCAGACTCTGGCCCATCCATCTGGCCCATCTAGAGTCACTCTCATCTCATCAGTCCATAAAACCTTTGAAAAGTCAGTCTTAAGATATTTCTTGGCCCAGTCTTGACGTTTTATCTTATGTTTCTTGTTCAAAGGTTGTGGTTTTTCAGCCTTCCTTACCTTGGTCATGTCCCTGAGTATGGCACACCTTGTGCTTTTTGATACTCAAGTAACGTTGCAGCTCTGAAAAATGGCCATACTGGTGTCAAATGGCATCTTGGCAGCTTCACGCAAGAATTTCCTCAATTAATGGGCAGTTTTTTTGCGCCTTTTTTTGCCCAATACGCTTCTTGCAACCCTGTTGTCTATTTACCATGAAATGCTTGATTGTTCGGTGATCACGCTTCAAAGGTTTGGCAATTTCAAGACTGCTGCATCCCTCTGCAAGACATCTCACAATTTTGGACTTTTCAGAGCCTGTCAAATCTCTCTTCTGACCCATTTTGCCAAAGGAAAGGGAGTTGCCTAATAAATAAGCACACCTTATATAGGGTGTTGATGTCATTACACCACACCCCTCCTCATTACAGAGATGCACATCACCTGATTTACTTAATTGGTAGTTGGCTCTCAACCTATACAGCTTGGAGTAGGACAACATGTATAAAAATGATCATGTGATCAAAATACTCATTTGCCTAATAATTCTGACACAGTATACACTTGACTAGCTGACGCATGACTATAAATTTTCCGGAGTTTAAAGCAACACAATGGGGCCATGTACAAGAATAAAAGTTACATATCCTGAAAGAGCTGCCCAAGCTCTATTTCAGAATACTCTTAAGGGTGCTTTACATGCTGCGACATCGCTAACGATATATCGTTGGGGTCACGTCATTAGTGACGCACATCTGGCGTCGTTAGCGGCATCGCAGCGTGTGACACCAAGGAGTGACAATCAATGATCGCAAAAACGTCAAAAATTGTTGATCATTGATACGTCGCTCCTTTTCATAATATCGTTGGGGCTTGCCGCTGGTTGTTCCTCGTTTCTGCGGCATCACACATTGCTATGTGTGACACTGCAGGAACGACGAACATCTCCTTACCTGCGTCCACTGGCAATGAGGAAGGAAGGAAGTGGGCGGCATGTTCTGGCCGCTCATCTCCGCCCCTCCTCTGCTATTGGACGGCTGCCGTGTGACGTCGCTGTGACGCCGCACGAAGCGCCCCCTTAGAAAGGGGGCGGATCGCCAGCCACAACGACGTCGCAGGGAAGGTTAGTCCGTGTGACGGGTGTAAGCGATGTTGTGCGCCACGGGCAGCGATTTGCCCGTGACGCACAACCGACGGGGGCAGGTACGCTCGCTAGCGATATCGATACCGATATCGCAGCGTGTAAAGCCCGCTTTAGTAGGGTTCACAAAAATCACCTGACAAATTCCCTTTAAAAGAGAATAAATGTATTACATTGTATTAATCCAAATTACAGAAAATATAAAGGATTATAAAGGATTAGAAAGGAATAAATTGATCACAATGTAAACGTAATCCCAGGAACTCGAGAAGAAAACTTGCACTCTATGGCAACTAAAATAGAAGCAATTAAGTAATTATGTAGCTACTTAGATCCTATTAGTCTCTGTTCTCATCTGTGTTTGAGGCTCTGTTCTTCAACTTTTACCCTAGATTTTTTGGTGTGTAAATATTCCCCATGAGGGCGCTCTCACACATCTGGCTTTTCACCGGTTTGCCGGTTCCGGCACACTTCAGTATAGTGTATACAGTACAGTGGCAGCGCGACAAGCTCCGGTCACATGCTGTCATATGACCGGAGCATGTGACCCGGAAGTTACAGCGCTGCCATTGTACTGTATACACTGTACTGGCATGCGGCGGAACTGGCAAACCGGCGAAAAGCCAGATGTGTGAGAGCGCCCTAACTAATGCACACTTGGCACTATTTTTCACTGTGCAAACAATGTTCTGCCATAAGTTCTGTTGTAACGAGATTATTTTGTTTAATAATTTCCCTTTGCAATTGAATCCTTTTTTCTTTCCTTTTGATTTCCACTTCTACATTTCCAAGTATACGTGGCTGACAGTGCTGACTTCCTTGCCTGTGCTACGTGGTCCACTTTAGCCTCCTCGTGGTATTGCTTATCTGTTGCTTGACAGTTCCCTAGCATTAAAGATACACTTTCCTGACAGTTTGTATGTGTGCAGACAGGTGTACTGTTATCAGAACAAGGTTGCTGGTATAGTAAGGTAATGTTTTTATACATCTCTTTCTAGATCAGGATGTGCTGGATGGTTCAGCTCTAATAACTGAGGGTATTGTAGAGGCAGAAGCACTCAATGATTCCGAGATCCAGGCCCAATTTATGTTGCAAGCTGCTTTCCTTGATATTCAAGAGGGACATCCCAGGAAAGGCATTCAGCTCATGCTGAAGGTACATTACATATACTGTATATATTGCACAGCAAATTTACTTGTATTTGTATCATTTTTCAGGATTCAAAGAACGCTGTTGATTTTTTTTTTACATTGCATTTTATGTTTTTTTTGTACAGCTCATAGCTAATTTAAAGATATTCTGTCTAGAGATGAGCGAACCGGTCGCGGTTCAGCTCGAGTTCGGTTCGCCGAACGGAGGTCTCGTTCGAGTTCGGTTCGGCGAACCACTCGAACCGCATAGGAAACAATGGGAGGCAATCACAAACACATAAAAACACCTAGAAAACACCCTCAAAGGTGTCCAAAAGGTCACAAACAACTCACAACACAACACAAACACATGGGAAAGTGAAAAGGACATATACTCATGCGAAAACAAAAGAGCTGGACAAGGAAAAAGAGGAGGAGACACAGATATAGGCATGGCATGCCCTTCTAAAATCATGTAAATCACCGTAAGGTTACTCCAAGCGGAGTCTCCCTTTTTTCCAAAAATTGTGCCCCACACACACCCACCCCTTCAGTGGCAGCACTTGTGCCCCAGTTGTACACTTCACAGGTAGATTTGCATCAAGCACATTCAAAAATACGCCATCCTTAACCGTCCCCAGGATGACACCGGGGTAGGTAGCAAAGTCTTTGCTGAACCATGACTTGTTTATCTTGGCTCCTTTTAAAAAACACAGCAAGCAAGGGTTACTCCAAGCGGAGTCTCCCTTTTTTCCAAAAATTGGGCCCCACACACACCCACCCCTTCGGTGGCAGCACTTGTGCCCCAGTTGTACACTTCACAGCTAGATTTGCATCAAGAAGCACATTCAAAAATGCGCCATCCTTAACCGTCCCCAGGATGACACCGGGGTAGGTAGCTAAGTCTTTCCTGATCCCAGCTCTGTTCATCTTGGATCATTTTTAAAAACACTGTAAGCAACGGTTACTCCAAGCGGAGTCTCCCTTTTTTCCAAAAATTGGGCCACACACACACACCCACCCCTTCAGTGGCAGCACTTGTGCCCCAGTTGTACACTTCACAGCTAGATTTGCATCAAGCACATTCAAAATCCACAAGCATTTACTCTCCCCAGGATGACACAGGGGTAGTAAATTCCTTGTGGATCCATGACTTGTTCATTTTGATGAACGTTAGTCTGTCCACATTGTCACTGGACAGACGCGTGCGCTTATCTGTCAGCACACACCCAGCAGCACTGAAGACACATTCAGAGACATCGCTGGCAGCTGGACACGACATAAACTCCAAGGCATAAGTGGAGAGCTCTGGCCATTTTTCAAGATTTGAAGCCCAAAATGAGCAAGGCTCCATTTGCAAAGTAATGGCATCGATGTTCATTTGGAGATACTCCTGTATCATCCTCTCCAGCCATTGACTATGTGTCAGACTTGTTGTCTCTGGTGGCCTTGCAAAGGATGGTCTAAAAAATTATGAAAAGATTCAATAAAATTGCTGTTACCAGCACCAGATGCGGTGCTACTGGTACGGGTAGACTGTTGAAGATGACGAGACCGTCCCATGTTTGTCAAGTTACAACTGGGAGATTCACTCCCTGCACCTGCACGGTTGTTTGGTGGAAAAGCCGAGCTAAGATCGAGTAACAGCTTCTGCTGATACTCCTGCATACGTGCGTCCCTTTCTATGGCTGGAATTATGTCACAAAATTTGGACTTGTACCGGGGATCTAATAGTGTGGCAAGCCAGTAGTCATCATCACTTCTAATTTTGACAATACGAGGGTCATGTTGGAGGTAGTGCAGCAAGAAGGCGCTCATGTGTCTTGCGCAGCCATGCGGACCAAGTCCACGCTGTGTTTGTGGCATAGAGGTGCTAACCGTTCTTTCTTCCTCTGACATCTCCCCGCAACCTCTTTCAACAGAAATTTGACCAAGGTCTCCCTCAGCCGCTGAGTCTTCCATGTCCATGGACAGTTCGTCCTCCATTTCTTCATGTTCTCCTGCACCTTCCTCAACATTTCGCCTGCTACTATGTGCCCTTGTTGATCCCTGTCCCCCATAGTCCCATGCCTGCCGCGTTGGTGATGATGAACATCTGGACCTTGATGATATTGTTGTCTCTTGCGCATATGAATCCTCCTGTAGTTCCTCCCCTTCCTGTTGTCCCACCCCCTGACTCCGAATAGTGTTTAGCGTGTGCTCCAGCATGTAAATGACTGAAATTGTCATGCTGATAATGGCATTGTCAGCGCTAAACATATTCGTCGCCATGTCGAAACTGTGCAGAAGGGTGCATAGGTCCTTGATCTGAGACCACTCCATCAGGGTGATCTTCCCCACCTCTGCATCTCGTTGGCCCAGGCTATACGTCATGACATATTGCACCAGGGCTCGACGGTGCTACCACAGTCGCTGTAACATGTGGAGAGTCGAATTCCAGCGTGTCGGCACATCGCATTTCAGGCGATGAACCGGCAGGCCAAAAGACTTCTGGAGCGATGCAAGTCGCTCAGCAGCGGTGGTTGAACGGCGGAAGTGAGCAGACAGTTTTCGTGCCCTGTTCAGAAGGCCATCTAGGCCGGAATAGTGTGTTAAAAATTGCTGGACAACAAGGTTCAACACGTGAGCCATACAAGGCACGTGTGTCACCTTGGCCAGGGGAAGGGCCGCACCCAGGTTTGCAGCATTGTCGCACATGGCTTTACCAGGCTGCAGGTTGAGTGGAGACAACCATTTATTAAACTCAGTCTCCAGAGCTGCCCACAACTCAGTCAGCCGCTGTGTGACTCTTATTTCCAAGACATTTCAAGCTAAAGATTGCCTGCTGCTAGCATAGTAATGAGGGGTGCGTGATTCCTTCTGCGCAGTTAGAACGCTGGTGGCCTGACCAGGCAAGCTTGGGGCGGAGGTGGAGGACCCAGACGAGGTGGAGGAGGCAGAAGCAGTGGCGGAACTTGGACAGACAGAGGATTGACACACAAGTCGTGGGGACAGCAAGACTTGTGCAGCAGACCCTTCACCATCTATCGCCATAGTTACCCAGTGCCCAGTCAGCGACATGTAACATCCCTGTCCATGCTTACTGGTCCAAGTATCGGTGGTGAAATGCACCCGTTCACACACAGAGTTTCTCAAGGAAGCGGTGATGTTATGTGCGACATGCTGGTGTAGCGCAGGCACACCTTTCTTAGAGAAGTAGTGGCGACTGGGCATCTGGTACTGGGGCACAGCGACAGACATAAGGTCTCTAAAATCCTGTGTGTCCACCAGGCGGAAAGGCAGCATTTCGGTAGCCAAGAGCTTACAGAGGGATAAAGTCAACCTCTTAGCTTTGTCATGGGTCGCAGGAAATGACCTTTTATTTGTCCACATCTGAGGGACAGAGATCTGGCTGCTGTGTGTAGACGGTGTTGAGTAGGGTGTCCCTGGAAAAATGCAGGTTTGTGAGGAAAGTGCAGGCGTAGACATGATGTTGCCTTCATCCAACATTGGTGCTATTGATGTCTGAGAGAGCTGTACACACGCACTTGTTTCCCCTTCCAAACCAACTGACGACCTACCAAGCAAACTGCCTGTTGCGGTTACAGTGGTGGAAGTTGTGCGTGGAAAACCAGGTGTGACAGCTGTCCCCACAGTCCTAGAAGATGAAGAGCGCGCGGATGCACTAGAAGGGGCAGGCGGTGGATGGTTCGCTCCTCTAGGCCGCATTGCAGCACGGTGAGCTTTCCACTGGGACATATGATATTTATTCATGTGACGATTCATGGAAGAAGTTGTCAAACTGCTGAGGTTTTGCCCTCTACTAACAGAATCACGACAAATTTTACAGATCACATAATTTGGGTAATCTTTTGCTATGTCAAAAAAGGACCAGGCTAGGCAAGGCTTAGAGGGCATGCGACCTGCTGATCCACCCCGACTAGTGCTCAGAGGCACAGTGGTGGCTGAGGATGCAGTTGTAGACGTGCTACCAGTACTCCGACTCTGTCCAGGAAGGCGCAAGGTAACTTCGTCGTCAGTTGCATCCTCCTCCACCGCCTCTGTTGACCTCCTCGAGTGCCTGACTGTGGGTTGACAGTAGGTGGGATCTAGAACTTCCTCATCAATTGTTGTGTTTGCACTCCCCTCACCCTCAGATTGAGCCTCTTCTTACCCTGACCGAATATTTAAGTTGTCATCCCAATCTGGTATCTGCGTCTCATCGTCATCAGTATGTTCCTCATTGTCTATAACCACAGGTGTTTCAGTTTGTGAATAAGGGTCCACATTATGGTCAGAAACTTGTTCATCACAGCCTGAATCTGAGTCACAAAGGTTCTGGGCATCACTGCAGACCATTTCCTGGTCTGTACTCACTGTAGCTTGGGAGCAGACCTCTGATTCCCAGGCTATAGTGTGACTGAACAGCTCTGCAGACTCCGCCTTCTCAGTTCCACCATACTGTGCAGGGCGGATGGAGACTTCAGAGCTGGGAGAAAGCAAGTCTGATTGGGATGACAACTCAGAGGACTGGTGTTTTTTGGATGCGGTAGTTGAGGTGGCGGAGAGGGCACTTGTTGGACCACTTGAGATCCATTCAAGCATTTTCTTTTTTTGGCCATCATCTACCTTTGTTCCAGTTGTTCGTGTCCGTAAAAAAGGGAGCACATCGGATTGTCCACGGTAAGTAGTAGACATCTTACTTTTGCTGGAAGATGGTCTATCTTCAGCAGATGTTAATGGAGCTTTGCCACCTTCCCCACGGACAAACCCATTTTTTCCTTTTCCAACACGCCTCTTCCCCTTTCCACCAGCATCTGTCATTTTGCCACTCATTTTGATTGCGACAAGATTGTGCACTTAAAATGTGGTAGTGAAAATTGAGAGGGGGTGTAGATTGCAGCGGTGGTCTAGCTTTATTAACAGCAGAATAAACAACAATATCTATCTCTGACAATGCAACTACGGCCCTTAAACTGGCAGCATAGTTTGCTAGTATTATGGCTTAGTAACAATGAGTTTGAGTGTGTAATGCAGAGGTGCTGCAAATAGATTTGCACCAGTGGGACACTAATGGAAGTCCAACAGCCACTTTTAGGATGCACACTAAGTTTACTCAGTGTTTGCTAGTATAATGGCTTAGTAACAACGAGTTTGAGTGTGCAATGCAGTGGTGCTGCAAATAGCTTTGCACCAGTGGGACAATAAATGGAAGTCCAACAGCCATTTTTAGGATGCCACTAAGTTTCCTCAGTGTTTGCTAGTATAATGGCTTAGTAACAACGAGTTTGAGTGTGCAATGCAGTGGTGCTGCAAATAGCTTTGCACCAGTGGGACAATAAATGGAAGTCCAACAGCCATTTTTAGGATGCCACTAAGTTTCCTCAGTGTTTGCTAGTATAATGGCTTAGTAACAACGAGTTTGAGTGTGCAATGCAGTGGTGCTGCAAATAGCTTTGCACCAGTGGGACAATAAATGGAAGTCCAACAGCCATTTTTAGGATGCCACTAATTTCCTCAGTGTTTGCTAGTATAATGGCTTAGTAACAATGAGTTTGAGTGTGCAAAGGGCAGGAGGGTACAGTGGCAGGGTTGTGGGTCTGTGTAGAGGAAAGGAAGCCTCACTTTCTATCCCTCTTAATGGTGAAATGCAGCGAGGAAGTCCCTGAGCTTAGCTACACAGACGCTGTTATCTTCTGTAGCTGTTAAAATCTGTTTCCACGGACCTGACAGTCACCTATGGCTCTGAGCCTGCTGTTATTAGCCCTTACAAGGGCTAATAGAAACCTCTATTCCTATTGTGTATGGCGCTGTGTGTAGAGTGTACACAGCAGTATCAGAGACAGGAGCTACGCCAGCGCTGACTGACACCCAGACGCAGAAGAGATAATGGCGTCCGGACGGGCAGATGCCCGTTTTCAGAATGCAGGGACATGTGACATGGACATCCTATCACACATGCCGTTGCTTCTCTGGCTAAAAGTCCACTTAGCTGTGTGTGTGTCTGGGATTGGCTGACATGCTGGCCCACCCCACTACACGCGCACGCTTAGGGAAGGAAGACAAGGAAAAAAAAAATGGCGATCGCCATTATCCCAGCAGCAGTGATCTGAATGCGCTGTTCCCGCACACTATACACTGAAATTTCATAATAGTGTGAGTCACAGAGTGACTTACACTATTACAGCGGAAAGCCAGCTACTAATTAGCTTGGCTTTTTGCTGCTAGAACCGTTCTCGAACGTAACTTGAACTATCGAGCTTTAGCAAAAAGCTTGAGTTCTAGTTCGATCTAGAACAGCCCCCAAAATCACTCGAACTGGAGAACCACGAACCGCGCTCAACTCTAATTCTGTCACCAGGTTTTAGCTACCCCAACTGAGAGCAGCATGATGTAGGAGCAGAGACCATGATTCCAGTGCTGTATCACTTACTGGGCTGCTTGCTGCAGTTGGGATAGAATCACTATTTTCTCTGCAGTAGATCTACCATTTTTTCAGAATGCTGAACAATATATAATCCTGCCCATACCACTTATTAGCAGATATCTGATATGCACAATGCTCACAGAAAGCTGCCAATCAGTGGTGGGGCCAGGGTTACACAAAGTTCATTAATATGGATGACAACATTGCATGAGATAAATAGTCCTCTTATAATAATCTTTTGCTGATAAAGCAATGATTTTATCAAAACTACAGCAAGAAGCAAAGTAAGTAAGACAACACAGGAATCAGGGTCTCTCAGATTAGGTGACAAATTCTCATTAATTGTGGCACTCAGTCAAACAACCTCCATATTTCTTATCTATATGTTGCATATCCCCATGCCTACTACACCATTATGGTATCTCAGGTGACTTTTCAACTGTTTTCATCTGCCTAAATGAGAATGATCGGAATACACATAGCTTCATTCATGGAGTAGTGCATTATTACATACTCTTAAGGCCCCGTCACACACAGAGATAGATCTTTGGCAGATCTGTGGTTGCAGTGAAATCATGGACATATTGTTCCATTTGTACACAGCCACAAACCTGGCACTGATTGTCTAACAATTTCACTGCAACCACAGATCTGCCGCAGATTTATCTCTGTGTGACAGGGCCTTTAAAGGGTTGTTCTCATAATCAGTCATTAAGAGCACAAGGGTCACCTGCCTACAGGTTTCTTGCTTGCTGAGGATTGGTGCACTCCTGATTTATTGGCAGGTTTTGTCATCAGCCAGCTTCAGAGCCACACTTACAAGCTCTGTTGGAAAGAGCTTGTAAACACTTTGCTTCTTGCCTGGGGGACCTGCCAATTTTGGGCAGGGGGCAGTTAACAATAGGATTAAAAATAACTGTTCTTTTCAGAACAGAGATGATTTTATTAAGAAGTAAATTGTAAAGTTGCTTATTTTTAAAAGTAGTTTAATTCAGGATGTTGCAAGAACTCTATCATATTATGAAATGCAAAAGACAGTAGGTCCTAACAAATTCAGGCAGGAACAAATCTGCTGTGACGCAACGCAGAACCAAAAGAATACACGTTAACAGTGAACAGGCAGCATATGAAATAATATACAATGAATATCCTATGTAGGATCTTCTAATTAGATTGTACTGAAGTCTAAAATACGGGTACCATGCTTCTACCGACACTGTATTTTTAGTCAAAGAAATGGACAATCACTGGAAAGAAGCGTGTGCAGCAAATTCATTAGCATTGACTTTGATGTAAGTGTCTCATTTCTCTGCACAAAGAACTGAGAACAGAGCCGTTTTTATTTATAGTCTGTATTATGCCTGAAGACTGATAGATGATCTTGGCCTCTTGCTAATACTAGGCAAATATTGCTATGAGTATAGATTTCTGCATGATCATAGTAAACGTATTTAATATACTCTTGAGATATGCCGTACAAAGGCTGGAAACCTGCAGAATATAGAAACAACTATTTTTGGAGCGTTAGCAGCTGCAGAGCCACAGAGTGCAGACAATTACTATAAATTGATGTGTAAAATGGATGGGAAATGCAAAAAGGAAGAAAGAAAATGTAGACATCAGTATTTACTCACAAATTATAATGTGGTATAACAAATTATATGGATATATAAAGCTCCCTTCATGCTGGTGATGTGGATTCCATTTACTACATCCACCGATAGGTGTTATGGACTTATGAGTCCAACAAACATTATTCAGCAATTATTCAGCAGACTATATTAATTTGACACCCCTGCATGCATAGCCATTGTCACTATGTGACTTGTAGGATAACGAGGGATAGAGGCTGTCCCTCACACTAGGGGGTCGTAATCTCAGGGATACTGCTAATGGTGATGACGCCCGAGTCCTGTTCCTAGCCCTGCTCCTAACCAGACCTTGTCTGATTTCCTCCCTTCCCCTCTGACCAAGGAAGGACTGGGTAGGAGTGTGATGTTAACCCTAGAACGCGCAACCATCTACAATAGAAAAGAAGTAACCTAGCAGGCCTGCGAGGCCCCAGGTATGCGTTCTAGGGTTAAACATAAGAAATTCAGGAGGAAAATGAGAGCTGGAAGGAAACAACAAAAGTCAACTGAGGTAAACACAACTGCATAAAGCAACAAGAACTACAAGCACCAGATAATCTGAGACACCACACCAGCCCAACTAAGACGAGCTATTGCTGGCATAGGTGATAGGACCCATCCAGCATAAATAGGCAGGGAGCAGATGTGATAGGCTCCCTCACAACAGATGACCAAAGAGAGCAAGTAAGCAGACTAGCGAGGATTAACTCTTGCCAGCCTGCCTATGAATCGGCACACAACAGGCCGATGCTGAGTCTGCCTGCATTGCTTCCAGACACCAGAGAATCTCTCAGGCGGAGTGTTAGAATCTGCAATCTGAACAGGATCTGAATCCTCCATGATAGTTGGCAAAGTTAGTGAAAATCTCTGTATGACACCCATAGATGGAAGTTTACCTTCACAATGTATTTTTTTAATTGTTACAATAAATTAACAATCATTTAGCATGTAAATCCTAAATATAAATCTCTTATTATCTTGTGTCTACAGCTCCTCGGGAGGCCTGTGTGTTTTTAACCCTTGAGTTAATACAAACTGTATGTTGGAAACAAGTAGTGGACAGAAAAAAGCATGATCGTAACATCAGACTACACAGATGATTGTTTGTAGTCTGTAACCTTGGAGACACATAAGCCACCATTGCAGCTGTAGAGCTAAAGCAAAAGAAACACAATTAACTAAGTAACCATTGTAAGATTTCATTTTAATAATTCATCAAAAATAAATGCACTGAGAAAATACTGAGAAAATACTTGTAACAAGTGTATCAGCCTAGGACATTATCTGTCTTTTTGTATGATATTTTATAGCAAGTAATGAGGTCTCATAAACAACTTGCTCTGTAAGAGAACACTTTTATACACAACTATTCAATTAAAAAAAGTAGTTTTGTCTTTTTTAACAGAATACCATCCATTTGCTGCAAGGAAAGTGTTTCATGTCTCCCGTAGCCTACTTAACACTGGCTCAAAGCTTGATTCTTTCGGCTGACTTAATGGAAAATAATGAGGATGAACAATTGTTTTGGGCAAAGCAGTTGAAAAATTATAAACTGGCATATGAACTTATCACTAAACAGGTAAATATATCAGTGGACTTAGTTGTATTCTAGAGAGTTAAAGTAGAAAATGCAATAAACTTGTTCAA
Organism: Anomaloglossus baeobatrachus; assembly: GCF_048569485.1. NCBI lineage: Eukaryota > Metazoa > Chordata > Amphibia > Anura > Aromobatidae > Anomaloglossus > Anomaloglossus baeobatrachus. Next base: position 233,780,242 of record NC_134356.1, read on the forward strand.
ATATTGATCTATAAATATATGAAAAAGACTGACCTGCACAGCCAACAGGTGTGAACAGGTGCCAGCTGAAAACACATTATAACTTCAAAAATACATACAGCTGCACTCTAGAATGCTAACATTGAATAAGTGAACTCTGGTATTGCATTACTGTTATAGAAATAATTGAAACAAAAAGATATTTAGCTTATGTATTGGCCAATGCATGTGAGCCCGATAACCCCAACAAAGTAATCTCTTGTATACTGGGACCCTAACTTGAAATGCCTCTATCTGGGTTAAAAACCTTCATGTCTGGGCAGATCCTGCTATCAAAGAGGGTGGACACAGCCCGTTTACAGGGCAGGGTGCTAAGTCAGAAAGTAATGTACTACAAATATATTAAAAATATTGATCTATTTTATAAGTGAAATGATTAATGTGGGTCGAAGTCAGAAAGCTGTCCCAATCAGCGGTTATTGCCAGGGAAAGCTAAGGCATTACATGTCATAAAGGGGCACCCTAAGAAGATGCCTATCTCATCATAGGGCATATGTAAAAGAATTGACTCGGTAAGACAGGACCTTTTCTAGGAGAGCGACTTAGGGTACCTGAGTGAAACAGGGCATCGGCCTATGGGCCCCTCGTCATATGGGGGCCTTGCGCAAATGATGAAAAATAATATTGATTTGATATAGAAAGAAATTTACAATCAGCTCTGATGTGCAAGCGGCAGGGAAATGATGTTTCAGCTGTTGACCGGTCTATTCAAGAATTTACGAGTAGTAGAGGAGGTGCATCTATGCAGTTGGGCGTGACAACTGTGTAATTGGCCAGAAGGTCATGTGGGAGTGGAGAATAGGTAAGTGGTAGCGAGTTCTCGTTACTCTAGATCATCATAGGACATTCATGGGTAGAAGCTTTGCGACCCCTGACAAATGTATATATAGGCCTACAGCTGGTGTTAGTTACCTTTTCTAGGTTTCGGTTTGATTAACTTAATTTTTGTTCAGTTTAATAACATTTAATTAGTTTATTAAAATTGTTTTTAGTAAATTTTAAGCCATATTAGGAAAAAATTTACTGGAGGAGGCCAAAAGATGTCAAACTGCCTATGGGTCTTCACAAGTTTATTCCGATACTGACCTGAAAGAAAAGCCCACACAAAACCGGCAGATCTTTACACATTATGACTATTTTTCCTGATTAAAATCAGAGCCATAGCCATGTCTACAATAGCTGATGTGCCATCTAAGATAGCTGTCAAGGCTGACATTACAGGTTACGATATGTGCGCCTTATTAAATTTCAAAGGGCGGATCACAAAAAAAATCTAACATTTCTACGTTTAGCAAATATATGCTATAGATATCTGGAAAGGCAGTAAGTAAAATATGGACATTGCAAAATACACGTCATATAAGAGGAATCTGTACTCAGTCAGCCATAAAATCCTTTATACTGTAAAAGTGTAAAATAGCAATGTCACATATTATGTTTTAAGGTATGAACAATGTCTGCCCGGAGGGCTCTCACTGGGTGGTAAATACCAGGCCGGGTTATGTTCTAATGCATTTCATTGACATTTTCCAACTGTTTCTATGCCGAATCAGGACAGATTACACTAATCTTCACATGTGAGTAACACCGCGCCATTCTTCAATCTGGTATAAACATCCCAAATGTTACTTAAATGTAGTGACTTTTAGACCTCCACTTTATACATTTATTTCTATTGTACATTTACTTTCCGGTTTACTCCCGGATGAACTCTAGTGTATCATCTTCTTATACTTATTCCAATTTTCTATGGTGCTCATCATAGCACAAAATACATGAATAATCTTAGTAATATATTATCCTAAATCTATATCATCTTCCTTTTTATCTTCGGTACATGTCACAGAAGGGCTTTCCTAAAACAATACTTGCATATGGTATATTTGAGAAGACCACTAAGATTTCTGTACTCAGCTGTCTCCATCAAGAATTCATTCATGTTATGTGCAAATGTGCCCTTTCAGTTCCAACCAAAGTGAGGTAGAATGGGGGATCAGAACCCATGTTCTTGTGATTTTAGAGGTCTTAGAACTCCGAGTGATAAGTAATAAAAGTCATTCATAGGAAAACCCCTTAACTTGTGAATGTTATAATACTTTGTAGAGGAAAAAGCAACTACTACTTTTCAAAATCACTTCGACATCTCAATACATGCCGATGAAAGTAAAAAAGATATCACTAGTCACGCAATTGGCTGCAGCATTTTAAAGAGATTTTCAAGCCACTCAATGTGTTCCTATGATCAGAGATTTCTGAGCATTGCAGCACGATATCACATTAGTCCACTAAAATGTGCGGGATATATACAGTTATAATTCAATAGCTATCGCCCATATGGATTATATAGAAGTGTAACCCCAATTACCGACCTTAATGTTGTTTTGTACCAGCAAACCGGTTCTGTAAGAGACAGGTCTAGGGTGTATCCACAATCTCCAGTCCGATCCTGGGTTTGGGTGGCGATAACTCCCATTCAGTATGTTTCAATTAAGAAGATGGAAAGTGTAGTGCATCTCGGCCGTAGGCGAACTCTAGACACTGCTTCAATCTCAAATCCTGTTTTTACAGTGATGTTACTTCAATGGAAAAGTTTAAGGAGCAAAACAAGATCCTACATGTTACAGAAAAGTCGTTTTCCTTCGCTGGGGATTCTATTAGTCCATATTGCTAGTTCCTTTGTATTGGTGCCATTAATCCATATGCATCAATAGTTATTGAATTATATGTACTGACTTGCCCTTGTTAATGTAAAGAAGAGTGTTCACTTTTACTGACAGCAAACCAAACTCTTGAAAACGATGAGGAGTTGACACACAAAGGGCCAGAGTTACCATTTGCATTTTTTTTAATTCCTCTTTCATTTTTCTGTCTTGTGGCATTTGCTGACATTTTTTGCACCAAATTCATGAAAATATCACACACAGTTAATATATTTTTTATTTTTTTTCTTTCACAAAAAGTTGCGCAAAAAGTGCACAAAAATAACTGCCATATATACAATTACACAAGTGTGGGGAACGGAAGTATCTTTGCTACAAATTTTGTGACTTTTTTGAAAGTCGCAAATGATGATTAGGGCGAAAACATCTAGAAAATGTGAACTCTAATCACAATAGCAAATATGAAAAAAAGGTTGAAAATGTATTAAATAGACTATAAAGAGAGGTTCAGCTGAAAGTAATAGGCAAAACAGGCAATACACACCAATGATAGACAAAAAAAGGCACAAATGCATTAATGAATAGTGCCCAAGTATATTTGAAAGTCATAAAACTTTTAATTTGTGTGGTAATTAAAGCATAACCGTCAATATGATGTTATGCATCAATAATACACTGTTACGCCCACCGAGGAGCGGTGAGCGTCCGGAGGTGGACCCACTGGACCCCGAGAAGACGACCAGCAGCGAACCCCTATACAGGGACTGTGCGGTGCCTCCTCAAAGGGACTAGATGCACGGCAGCCAGGAACCGGTAGTAGGAGTCTCTGTAAGGCCATGCGTAGCACGGGTGTGACGTCCGCAGCAGGCAGAACACGGTTATGGCACCGGAGATGTTCACAGCAGGTGGCGTCCACAGTAGGTACGGCACCGGTGACATCAACGGCAGGTATGGCGCGGTGACGTGCACTGTAGGTATGGCCGGTGACGTCCTCTGTAGGTATGGCCGGTGACGTCCACAGCAGGAATGGTACAGTTGGCACTACGGCGAGACAGAGGATTAGAAACAGGTAGATAAGGCATAGATACAAACGATAGTACTCAAGGGCCTGGACATTAGCAATGCACTAATAGGAGCGTTGCTCGGGCGCCTACTGCCAGGGGAGGCGAACTTAAATACCCATATGGTAACAGGTGACCTCTGAGGTCACTTCCAGATAACGGAGCGCTACCATTTTAAGAAAGGGGGTGTGGCCTTGCACGCAGCCTAGAATCACTCACTGCAGATCTGTGTGTGGCCGGGAGACAGGAAGAGGCTGCAGCAGCCCCTGGAGCAGGACGCCCGACCCGGGAGTGAGCAGGACGCACAGCAGGAGCCAAACCAGGAGCAGAGCCTGCAGAGCCATGGGACCGGTAAGAGGAAGGACGTCGCTGCCGGAGGCTGGGATCGGGAGTGCACGTGGGGGCTATGCTGGGGCTGGGCAGATGTGAGGGAGAGTGCCTTCCTCGGGATCTGGCGGGACCAGGCGCTACATACACATGAAAATAAGAATGTCTTACTTGAGATATCTGCTTCTTTTACTCACAATTTGAGTAAAATCTGTATTCATTGAAGACAGATTTCCCCATTACTGATATAGGAAATAACTAGCACTAGCCTAACGGCATTAAAAGATTAAAACAGAAAATATATCTGCAAAGGCACATATACTATATATACATGCAGGCACATATACTATATTTACACGCAGGCACATATACTATATATACACACACACACGCACATGCACTATATATACACACGCAGGCATATGTACTATATACACACATGCAGGCACATGTACTATGTATACACACACAGGCACATGTACTATATATACACACGCAGGCATATGTACTATATATACACATGCAGGCATATGTACTATATATACACATGATGCAGGCACATGTATTATAAATACACACAGGCACATGTACTATATTTTCACTCAGGCACATATAATATATATACACAAAGGCACATATACTATATACAGTTAGGTCCAGAAATATTTGGACAGTGACACAAGTTTTGTTATTTTAGCTGTTTACAAAAACATGTTCAGAAATACAATTATATATTTATAATATGGGCTGAAAGTGCACACTCCCAGCTGCAATATGAGAGTTTTCACATCCAAATCAGAGAAAGGGTTTAGGAATCATAGCTCTGTAATGCATAGCCTCCTCTTTTTCAAGGGACCAAAAGTAATTGGACAAGGGACTCTAAGGGCTGCAATTAACTCTGAAGGTGTCTCCCTCGTTAACCTGTAATCAATGAACTAGTTAAAAGGTCTGAGGTTGATTACAGGTGTGTGGTTTTGCATTTGGAAGCTGTTGCTGTGACCAGACAACATGCGGTCTAAGGAACTCTCAATTGAGGTGAAGCAGAACATCCTGAGGCTGAAAAAAAAAAGAAAAAATCCATCAGAGAGATAGCAGACATGCTTGGAGTAGCAAAATCCACAGTCGGGTACATTCTGAGAAAAAAGGAATTGACTGGTGAGCTTGGGAACTCAAAAAGGCCTGGGCGTCCACGGATGACAACAGTGGTGGATGATCGCCGCATACTTTCTTTGGTGAAGAAGAACCCGTTCACAACATCAACTGAAGTCCAGAACACTCTCAGTGAAGTAGGTGTATCTGTCTCTAAGTCAACAGTAAAGAGAAGACTCCATGAAAGTAAATACAAAGGGTTCACATCTAGATGCAAACCATTCATCAATTCCAAAAATAGACAGGCCAGAGTTAAATTTGCTGAAAAACACCTCATGAAGCCAGCTCAGTTCTGGAAAAGTATTCTATGGACAGATGAGACCAAGATCAACCTGTACCAGAATGATGGGAAGAAAAAAGTTTGGAGAAGAAAGGGAACGGCACATGATCCAAGGCACACCACATCCTCTGTAAAACATGGTGGAGGCAACATGATGGCATGGGCATGCATGGCTTTCAATGGCACTGGGTCACTTGTGTTTATTGATGACATAACAGCAGACAAGAGTAGCCGGATGAATTCTGAAGTGTACCGGGATATACTTTCAGCCCAGATTCAGCCAAATGCCGCAAAGTTGATCGGACGGCGCTTCATAGTACAGATGGACAATGACCCCAAGCATACAGCCAAAGCTACCCAGGAGTTCATGAGTGCAAAAAAGTGGAACATTCTGCAATGGCCAAGTCAATCACCAGATCTTAACCCAATTGAGCATGCATTTCACTTGCTCAAATCCAGACTTAAGACGGAAAGACCCACAAACAAGCAAGACCTGAAGGCTGCGGCTGTAAAGGCCTGGCAAAGCATTAAGAAGGAGGAAACCCAGCGTTTGGTGATGTCCATGGGTTCCAGACTTAAGGCAGTGATTGCCTCCAAAGGATTCGCAACAAAATATTGAAAATAAAAATATTTTTTTGGGGTTTGATTTATTTGTCCAATTACTTTTGACCTCCTAAAATGTGGAGTGTTTGTAAAGAAATGTGTACAATTCCTACAATTTCTATCAGATATTTTTGTTCAAACCTTCAAATTAAACGTTACAATCTGCACTTGAATTCTGTTGTAGAGGTTTCATTTCAAATCCAATGTGGTGGCATGCAAAGCCCAACTCGCGAAAATTGTGTCACTGTCCAAATATTTCTGGACCTAACTGTATACACACAGCTACATATACTATAAATACACAAAGGCATATATATGTTAGGGCCAGGTGGACGGGCGGACCCAGGAGGTGGATCCACTGGGCCGAACACCTTACTGAAGGCAAGGGGTCCGGTAGCCGGAGCACAACAGGTAGCAGGACAGTCCGTTAGAAAGAGTGGAATGTAGAAGTCCCTGGGACCACGGAGTCACTGATGGAAGTCCGGGTGACGGAGCTCAGGTTCGGAGGCCGAGATGTTGTCAGGCAGATTCCGGAACCGATGGAGCGAGAGGACGGATCACCACAGGGATCAGAGATGGTACGGACTGACGGGATGGCAGATAGTCAGCGTTCGGGGTTCGGGAATCGGCAGGACCGGATGGCGAGGCAGGAGCGGCTCTAGAAGAGAGATAGGTAAGTATACCAGCAGAGACAAGGAGACCTGACTCCTAGCTTAGGAAACACGAAGAACAGGCCCCGCCCACTTGGACATTAAACCCCTTTATACCCTGTACCTGTGTGTTCAATATCCTGTCCGTGGACGCTGGCCCTTTAAGAAAGGGTCAATGACCGCACGCGCGCCCTAATGCGCATGCGCGAGGCCCGGGTGCCAGAAGCCAGGGCAGGGAGCGGCGAACAGGAGGCAGGGGAGCCGGGCTGGAGCGAAGCTGCCGGCGGACGCTGGGAGTGGGGACCGGGACGCCTGGGGATCATAGGTGAGGAGGCCTGGGGGCTGTGGAGCGGGGGACGCCGGACAGAGGAGCCGGGAGGCGAGCCAGGGAAGCCGGGGAGCGTGGCAGTGGAGCCGGGGAGCTGGGCAGAGGACCCGGGGAGCGTGACAGTACCCCCCCCCCACGCCCCCCTCCCCGCAACCGGGACAGGAAGGCACGAATCAGAGGAGTACCCACATTCTCCCGGGGTTCCCAGGACCTATCCTCAGGACCATACCCCGCCCAGTCCACCAAGAAGAACTGTCGGCCTCGTACAGTTTTCATGGCCACGATATCCCTTACCGCATAGATGTCATCATCAGCAATAGGAGGAGGAGCAGAACTGGCAGCAGCGGAGAAGGGACCAAGGACAACCGGCTTGAGCAGGGAGACGTGGAAGGAGTTGGGTATCCTCATCGTGGCCGGGAGCTGCAGCTTGTAGGAGACCTCATTGATCTTGCTGAGGATTTTAAACGGCCCGATGTAGCGAGGACCCAGCTTGTATGACGGTAGCTTCAATCGGACGTACTTGGAAGCAAGCCAGACGAGATCTCCTGGAGAGAAACACGGGGGATCCAGACGCCTCTTGTCTGCGTGTCTCTTCATCCGCAGGGAAGCACGTCCAAGGGACGTCTTGACAGAGTCCCAAATTGTTGCAAAGTCACGGGCTACAGCATCAGCAGCAGGGACATCCGAGGAAGAGGATACAGGTAATGGGATGGAAGTCTGAAGTCCGTAAACGACATGGAAGGAAGAGCTGGAGGAGGACTCACTGACGTGGTGGTTATGGGAGAATTCAGCCCAAGGAAGAAGCGTGGACCAGTCGTCGTGATGGGCGTTGACGTAGTGACGTAAGAAGGAGGTCAAGATCTGATTGACTCGTTCCACTTGGCCATTCGACTGAGGATGGTAGGCTGAAGAAAAGTCCAGAGTCACTCCCAGATGTCCGCAGAGAGCCCTCCAGAAGTGGGAGGTGAACTGAGTTCCTCTGTCGGACACAATGTGTGATGGAAAGCCATGCAACCGGAAGATGTGCTGTATGTAGGCGTCAGCGAGTTCCTGGGCTGAGGGCAGTCCAGCCATAGGGACGAAATGAGCCATTTTGGAGAACCGATCCACCACGACCCATATGACTGTGTGTCCGGAGGACAGGGGCAAGTCCGTAATAAAGTCCATTGCAATGTGTTGCCACGGAACGGAGGGTATAGGCAGAGGCAGAAGACGACCATATGGCAGGTGTTTGGGCGTCTTGTTCCTGGCACAAGAGGAGCAGGCTGAGACAAAAGAAGCGACGTCCGTGCGGAGGGATGGCCACCAGTAGTGACGTACAATTGTACTCCATGTTCTCTTCTGACCAGCATGGCCGGCTGTTTTCGAGGCATGGCCCCAGTGCAGCACTTTTTGCCTGTCGGTCTCAGAGACATAGGTCTTCCCGGGCGGTATCTGGGTCAGGGTGACAGGGGCCACCGGAATGATTTTACTAGGACAGATGATGGGTTGGGATGTCTCCTCCTCCTGTTCCATGGGCATGAATGACCTGGACAAGGCATCTGCTCGCACATTCTTGTCCGCGGGTCGGAAATGGAGCTGGAAATCGAACCTGGCAAAGAACAAGGACCACCTGGCTTGCCGTGGGTTCAGCCGCTGAGCGGACCGCAGGTATTCCAGGTTCTTGTGGTCCGTATAAATGATCACGGGGTACACTGCTCCCTCCAGAAGGTAGCGCCATTCCTCCAGAGCCAGTTTGACTGCCAATAGCTCTCGGTCACCGATGGTGTAGTTGCGTTCAGGCGCTGAGAAGCTCTTGGAGAAGAAACCGCAAGTCACCATCTTCCCGGAGGAGGACTTCTGCATGAGCACTGCTCCGGCCCCCGAGGAGGAGGCATCCACCTCCAAGGTGAACTGTCGGTTTAACTCCGGACGCTGGAGCACAGGGGAGGAAGCAAATGCCCGCTTCAGGGAGCCAAACGCGGCGTCGGCCGCAGGTGACCAGTCCTTTGGATTAGCCCCCTTCTTGGTCAAGGCGGAGAGAGGTGCAGTCAGAGCAGAGAAGTGAGGGATGAACTGACGGTAATAGTTTGCGAATCCCAGAAAGCGTTGGATTGCCTTCAGTCCAGAAGGAGGGGGCCAGTTGATAATGGAAGAGACCTTCTCCGGATCCATCTGCAGGCCGGTATCGGAGATCACGTAACTCAGGAAGGGAAGAGAAGACTGCTCGAAGACACACTTCTCGTACTTGGCGTACAGACGATTCGCCCTCAGTCTTTGTAGAACCAGCTGCACGTTCTCTCTGTGGGTCTGGAGGTCCGGAGAAAAGACCAGGATGTCATCAAGATACACCACCACACAGACGTAGAGAAGATCCCGGAACACGTCGTTCACCAATTCCTGAAAGACTGCTGGTGCGTTACACAGGCCGAAGGGCATCACACAGTATTCATAGTGCCCATCGCGAGTATTGAACGCGGTCTTCCATTCGTCCCCAGAGCGGATGCGGACCAGGTTGTAGGCACCCCGAAGATCCAACTTGGTAAACACACGAGCTCCTCTAAGCCGATCAAACAATTCGGGGATGAGCGGCAGGGGGTATTTATTTTTCACGGTGATTTGGTTCAATCCCCGGTAGTCAATGCATGGGCGTAAGTCGCCCTCTTTCTTCTTAACGAAGAAGAAGCCTGCTCCAGCAGGAGAGGAGGATCTCCGAATGAATCCCCTTGCCAGGTTCTCTGTGATGTAGGTAGACATGGCCCTTGTTTCGGCAGGAGACAGCGGATATATCCGTCCTCGAGGTGGTGTAGTTCCCGGGAGCAGGTCGATGGCACAATCATAAGGACGATGTGGCGGCAGTACCTCTGACTCCTTTTTATCAAAGACGTCCGCGAAGGACCAATAGGCCGAGGGCAGTCCCGGTAGGGACTCAGGAACCGGAGGTCGTCGGATGGGCTGTATAGTCTTCAGACAGTTCTCGTGGCAAGAGGAGCCCCATCGGGTGATTTCACCAGTACCCCAGCTGACTGACGGTTCGTGTGTCCGTAACCAGGGGAGTCCCAGCAGGATTTGGTGAGACATGTGTGGGAGGACATAGAGAGCGATGTTCTCGGTGTGCAGGGCACCGATACGCAGTTCCACCGGCTTGGTGATCCACGAGATGGTGTCAGAGAGAGATCTCCCATCCACAGAGGCAATCACGAGGGGTTTGTCGAGTGGAGTAACAGGCACCTGGTACTTATCCACCGTGGCCTGCTGGATGAAATTGCCTGCTGCCCCGGAATCGAGGTACGCCTCGGCCGTGAACCGCGTCTCTCCCGTTGTCACTTGAACAGTCCACGTAACCGGGTCAGAGAGAGTCCCAGCACCTAGGGTGGCCTCTCCTACCAACCCTAGGCTTTGGAGTTTCCCGGCCTCTCTGGACAGGAGCGTAGCAGGTGTGTGCCCTCTCCGCAGTAGAAGCAGAGACCCTTGGCGAGCCGTTCTGCTCGGCGTTGTTCGGACTGCCGCACACGGTCGATCTGCATGGGCTCGTGGACGGAGACACCAGATGACGTTGACTGAAGTACGGCGGGCTTCTGCGGAGGAGATGAATGCCGTATCGAACGTCTCTCACGGGACACCTCTTTGGATCGTTCCTGAAAGCGAAGATCCACTCGAGTCGCTAGGGCAATCAGGGCATCCAGGGTGGACGGCACGTCACGACCAGCCAGCTCATCTTTAATTCGACCCGAGAGACCTTCCCAGAAGGCGGCGGTTAGAGCCTCATTGTTCCACCCGAGTTCCGAAGCCAAGGTGCGAAAACGGATGGCATATTGGCCCACCGTCAGAGTCCCCTGACGTAGCCGGAGGAGAGATGAGGCAGACGCGGAGGCGCGTCCGGGCTCGTCAAAGGTGCCACGAAATGCCTGCACAAGAGACACTGTGGAGAGAGAGCGCAATAGGGTCTTACCCTAAAAACAAATAGGGTGAAAATCACATAGGTTACTCACCAAGTGGAGTTGTGACAGTCACAACCACTATAAGGGCATAGACAATGGGTCAGCGGCAGCAGTTACCCCTTGGATGAAGTAAAATAGTTTGAAGAGAAAAGGGTATTATGGTACCGCGCCAACGACCACTCATGCAGGAGATGAATTTAACGTAACTTTATTCCATGCTCAGGTCTTTTTACGCGTTTCAGGAGGCTATGCTCCCTTTCTCAGGACAATACAGGCACAAGAAACATCAAAATCAACAGACACAGAATGGGCTGAAAACATATACCTTCAAGTGTGACGTCATTGGACCGCCCACTTCAAAAAGAAAAAAATCGGCGGGAATTCTATACATTCACTATGTGACGTAGTAACATGATTTGAATGCAAAACCAACTTATCTTCATTATAGAAATCTCTGTTGAAATAAACATCAATAATCTAGTGTAATAAAAAGGAAAAAAAAAAATTTTTTGAGTACCGTGTATTTATTATTAGTGACAAAATATATAGGAAAAAAGGATAGTGGTAATCACTATGTAAACCGGCAAATAGGGTCAGAAGCGAACCCACAGAAGCATAGAATCAGTCTGTGAACACAAGTGTTTTGGAGGATAAGACCCTTAGGCCAAACAGTGCAGACAGAGGTGAACATAGAAAAAGAAGTTTTATTTCCACAAAGAAGCATCATCTTATAAAAGGCAAAGACCTAGTAGTGCAAGTGAACAAACTGTGAGAGGTCCAGAGTAAAGGAGCTACAGGTATCAGAAGTACTGGGGTCATGAAGTTCAAGACCGTGGGAAAAACACTAATGCGCATGCGGAAAACAAGATAGGAAGCCGGAGTAATGTGCGGGGTCGAGAAAGATCAAAAGCGTGGGAAAAAACACTATTGCGCATGCGGTAGGAAGAAAAAAAGATAGCCGTGTTATGTAGCCACGGGAATCTAATACTGTGCACGAGAACGTACATAAAATTATAAAAAGCACTATAAGGGTGTACCACAACCAGAATTTAAGTGGGAATCAAACCCAGGGAGTTCAGACAAAGGCACATGGACAATTCAAGTCGTAGTACGGCCTGAGCCATTCCCTAGAACTGTCAAAGGGGAACAATTATCTGGATTATCTATTTCCATGGACGAAAGTGCAGACATTATACCAATGTGATGGAAAAAAACCTTTTATAAAAACCAAGATAATCGACTGGTGATCTCAAAGGGTGAATTACACCAAAAAATGCTCCGAAGCAAACCATAAAAATAAATTAAATAAAGGCTTCCACTTGTATATACCTGTGGGACAATCACACACATACGTGTGTGCATATAACACACACACATATACGAGAATTCCTCGAATAAAAACTTATACACAAGGATTATGCAAAGGAGAGGCAGGTGCAGACAAAAATTACATTAATATAAAATATATAAAAAATAAATAAAAATTGTATCATGTTGACATATAAGGTAAGACCTGGTAATTAGCTGGATTAAAACCATTAAGCCAGAAAAACAGGCATTAAAAACAAGAAAACGACAAAATACAACTATACATATAAACCAATTAACAATTATCTGGAAGGATTATTTAAAATGATAGAGCCCAAAAAAACTTAAAACCCTGAATTATCAGGATAAAAAGTGTAAAAAATATATATATAATAAATAATAAAATATATATATATATATATATATATATATATATATATATATATATATATATATATATATATATATATATATAAACATGTGGATACATAGGAAGAAAGATGTGGAAAAACAATATTTGACTAATGGATATAACATTTCATCAATATTTCAATTTAAAAGCCACTAGTGAAAAAGATCGGTTACCTCATTAAGCCCCAACGGTTTAAGCGTGTTAAGTTTGTAGATCCAATAGGTTTCTTTTTTGTTTAGTAATTCATTACGATTAGGAGTGTGTGGGGGTATCTGTTCAATAGGAGTCACTTTTAGGCTGAACTTTTTGTCATGAACCATGGTCATATGCCTAGATAGGCCATGGAGCATAAACCCAATTTTAATATTGTGTCTATGCGAGTTGATTCGGTTATGAAGAGCCTGCGTGGTCCTGCCCACATAACGCATGTTGCAGTCGCACTCGATGAGATAGACAACAAATTCCGATTGACACGTCAAGTGACTCTTAATCGTGAACTCAGTACCTCCTAGAGAAGACCCAAAAGCCACCCTTCTATGTTGTATAGATCTACAACATAGACAGTTTTTCATACCACATTTGAAAACTCCTATAGGTTTATTGATTATCGGTCCTGGGGAAAACGTCCTAAGTCTGCTGGGGGCTAACTGATTCTTTAAACTAGATGCCCTCCTAAACGTAATACCGGGTTTTATTGGGAGAACATCCTTCAAAAAGGGATCATTATGAAGAATGCTCCAGTGTCTTTGTATGATATTTTTTAAGGCCACACCATCCCTACTGTATGTGGTCAGGAAATTTAGGGAAAAACTGGGATCATTTTTAATTTTATTTTTAGTATCTGGATGATTCTTTTTTCCTTTGATTAAATCTATTTGTTGGGACTTTAAATTTTCGTTATAGGCTCTTTTGATCACTGAGTGTGGGTATTTTTTATTCAAAAATCTGTCTTTTAGGACCCCTGCCTGTTCAATAAAATCTTTATTCAGAGTACAATTTCTGCGTATCCTCTGGTATTGATTTCTAGGCACATTTGACAGCCATTTGCAATAGTGATCACTAGTATAATCAATGTATCCGTTGCTGTCTACCTTTTTGAAAAACGTTTTGGTCACAATAGTCCCCTCCTCATGCCTAATGGTTAGGTCCAAAAAATCTATGTTTTTTTCTCTCACTAAGGGGGAAAAATTAAGACCCCAATTGTTGAATCAATCATCATGAACGCGACCTTGGCTTGGTCGGAGGCAAACAAGTGCGGCAGCTGCTTGAAATGGAGAGAGCACTGATTGATGAATCCCCTGCAGGTCTTGGGATCTCCGGCGTACCGGGGCGGTGAGGCCAAACGAAGTCTGGAAGCATCCGAGGAGGCTGCCACGGGAGCTGTGGCCGTGGATTGTACAGTGGAAGCTCGAGATGCTGAAGATGTGACCGACGCTTGTAGCGTGTTCAGGCGGGCGTCCACAGAAGACATGAAGTTTAGCTGGCGTGTGAGTTCCTCCTGCAAGGCTGCTAGTGCTTCGGCGGGATCCATGGCCTGTTCTTACTGTTAGGGCCAGGTGGACGGGCGGACCCAGGAGGTGGATCCACTGGGCCGAACACCTTACTGAAGGCAAGGGGTCTGGTAGCCGGAGCACAACAGGTAGCAGGACAGTCCGTTAGAAAGAGTGGAATGTAGAAGTCCCTGGGACCACGGAGTCACTGATGGTAGTCCGGGTGACGGAGCTCAGGTTCGGAGGCCGAGATGTTGTCAGGCAGATTCCGGAACCGATGGAGCGAGAGGACGGATCACCACAGGGATCAGAGATGGTACGGACTGACGGGATGGCAGATAGTCAGCGTTCGGGGTTCGGGAATCGGCAGGACCGGATGGCGAGGCAGGAGCGGCTCTAGAAGAGAGATAGGTAAGTATACTAGCAGAGACAAGGAGACCTGACTCCTAGCTTAGGAAACACGAAGAACAGGCCCCGCCCACTTGGACATTAAACCCCTTTATACCCTGTACCTGTATGTTCAATATCCTGTCTGTGGACGCTGGCCCTTTAAGAAAGGGTCAATGACCGCGCGCGCGCCCTAATGCGCATGCGCGAGGCCCGGGTGCCAGAAGCCAGGGCAGGGAGCGGCGAACAGGAGGCAGGGGAGCCGGGCTGGAGCGAAGCTGCCGGCGGACGCTGGGAGCGGGGACCGGGACGCCTGGGGATCATAGGTGAGGAGGCCTGGGGGCTGTGGAGCAGGGGACGCCGGACAGTGGAGCCGGGAGGCGAGCCAGGGAAGCCGGGGAGCATGGCAGGGGAGCCGGGGAGCTGGGCAGAGGACCCGGGGAGCGTGACAATATACCATATATACACACAGCCACATATACTATAAATACACAAAGGCACATATATACAAGAACGTATACAAGCACATAAACACACAGGCATATATACTATATATACACAGGCACAAATACTATATATACACAGACACATTTACACATATACTATATATTCACACAGGCACATATACACAAACTATTTATGCACACAGATGCATATACTATATACATACATGCACATACAAATATACTAAATATACACACAGGCACATATACACATAAGCCCATATACTATATATACATAGAGGCACATACACATATATACAGGAACATACACAGGCACATATACTATATATACACACATAGGCACATATACTATTTATGCACAGAGATACATATACTATATACGCACAGACACATACACACATCATATATGCATTCACATACACACATATACTATATATACACAGACACAATTATATACAGTACAAGCAACATAGGTATGTAAAAACAAACAGACAGATCCAACAAGTATATAAACACTTGTGTTTCTTTGGAAGTTGCTGATAACCCCATGGAGTTTATACTGGGCTTCCTCTCCTGCTGTGGATGTGGAGCTGTGCAGCCTCATTTTCCAGCTCCGCCCTCCTTTCCTGCAGGAATCAGCTCCTCTTTGGCTGCGGCCTCCATTCTCTCCTGAGTGGTGAGTCCCGGGCATCTTCTCCCCTGCATTCTTAGCTGATGGAGTGGCAGAGTGAACTCCAGAGCAGAGCTGCAGGGGAGCTTTCCATAGGAAGGGCCACTTACTGGTTCTAGGGCCCATAAGCATTCACCAGTTTCCTAGTGAGTCAGTTAGACCCTGGAAATATATAATTTTTATTGTAGTCCATGTCCCTCCTCTAGTTGTGAGGGACCCTCCTCGCAGGATGCACCAAGTATATGTCCGCCACTGGATAAGACATATTACCAAGTTTATTATTTTCATGTGTGCAATTGAGTCTTTACTTGGTGGGGGGATTGTATGCACTCTATGGTACTTTACGTGAAATGGTTGATTTCTCCGCTTGGTAATCCAATAAAGTTAATAGATAACCTTTCTACTTTATTTCAGCTGGCATGTCTTGGGGAAACCATTGAACCTAGTGTCTTACAATCTGTGGGGTCATCAGCTGAACCATCTCTCAATAACATATACTTACCGCAAATTTGTTTATTGGCAAAAGTACAAATGAGAATAGGTAAGTGAGGCCCATGTATAGCAGGCATCCTTTCTGACTTTCAGACCCCTGTTTTGTGTTTCTTGTATATTTTATAAGGAGACCATTGTTGACTCCGCATAAAAATAGGTCTAATTATCTATACAAATGCAGCTATCATATTGATTCTAAAATGGGCCTCTCTGTAGACAGCGATCAATGAGCTTATGTTCTTCTCTCTGTGTCACCCAGACTAGAATAGTAATTGTTTGGATCTTTACAAAGGGCAAAAGGGGGAAACAAACTGATGCAAAATTACCTACTGAATGCTTCTATCTCTTGGCTGTTATCCAGCCTTCATTACATTTATGAACTGCTCTGCTGTAGACGATTTCTTCTCATTTGCAAATCTGTAAAATACATTTATAAACAGGACAATCATTCTCTACATAACTTTTTTTCTTAGAAATCAGTTTGCTTTTATCTGCAAGTCAAGCATCTTTATATAGGAGACACGGACCTCACTATCAGATCAATTTCCCCATCGAGTAGTGCAGGGTCCTCTGCATAGCAGACACCATCGACTCCTGATGGACCACATTGACTTACAGGTTGCTCTAAAGTGCTTGTCATTTTCAGGAAAATAATAGCACTACATGCAAAGCTGTTTTTCCTGTGAAACATGACGGAATTTGTAATGGCTCCACTGCTAATGAGAACATAGCCTCACGAAAACTGAGTTTCTTGGTGACAGCTGCCAATCAACGTCAAGCTTTTAATTTTTAAACTGCTCTAAAATTAGACAAGCTGTGTTGTTATCCATTCCTACAGGCAACAAAGACAATTTTTCATAAGCGATAGTCTTATTTTGGGTTTTGAGTAGTGTCATGATCATATAGCTTGCATATCAGCAAAAATTTAAAGGGAACCTGTCACGTTGTACATGCAGTCCGATCTGTGGATAGAATGGTATAGAAAAGGAGAAGCTGGGCACAATATACAAGTGCATCTCAATAAATTAGAATATCATCAAAAAGTTAATTTATTTCAGTAATTCAATACAAAAAGGGAAACGCATATATTATATAGAGTCATTACACACAGAGTGATCTATTGCAAGTGTTTATTTCTGTTAATGTTGATGATTATGGCTTACAGCCAATGAAAACCCAAAAGTCATTATCTCAGAAAATTAGAATATTATATAAGACCAACTAAAAAAATTATTTTAAACTCAGAAATGTTGGCGCCTTCTGAAAAGTCTGTACAGTAAATGCACTCAATACTTGGTCGGGTCTCCTTTTGCATGAATTACTGCATCAATGCGGCGTGGCATGGAGGCGATCAGCCTGTGGCACTGCTGAGGTGTTAAGGAAGCCCAGGTTGCTTTGATAGCAGCCTTCAGTTTGTCTGCATAATTTTTTTTTTTTTCTTTACAAAGCCCTCCTTTTAGTGCAGAAAATGACTTGTTTTATTTTTATTATTTGCACTTTTAAACATTGCAGAATTGCACTTTTTTTTTTCTTTAACTGCACGTGTCTGTTTATAACACTTTTTCTCTCATCTTCCTTTTGACAATACACCATAGTTTCTCTATGGGATTTAGGTCAGGCGAGTTTACTGGCCAATCAAGCACAGTGATACTGTATTTATTAAACCAGGTATTGGTACTTTTGGCAGTATGGACAGGTGCCAAGTCCTACTGGAAAATGAAATTTCCTTTTCCAAAAAGTTAGTCGGCAGAGGGAAACATGAAGTGCTCTAAAATTTCATGGTAGACGGCTGCGCTAACTTTGGTCTTGATAAAACACAGTGGACCTACATCAGCAGATAACATGTCTCCCCAAACCATAACTGATTGTGGAATTCTTCACACTGGACCTCAAGCAGCTTGGATTGTGGCCTCTTCACTCTTCCTCCAGACTCTGGGACCTTGATTTCCAAATGAAATGCAAAATTTACTTTCAAATGAAAACAACACCTTGGACCACTGAGCAGCAGTCCAGTTCTTGTTCTTCTTTGCCCAGGTAAGACGCTTCTGGCGTTGTCTATTGGTCATGAGTGGCTTGACACAAGGAATAAGACAGTTGTAGCCCATGTCCTGAATACATTTGTGTGTGTGGCTCTTGAAGCACTGACTCCAGCAGCAGTTCACTGGCCTTTTTTTAACAATCCTCTCCCGGTTGCTTGTGTACCTTTTTCTACCACACTTTTTCTTTTCACTCAACTTTCCATTAATATGCTTGGATACATAACTCTGTGAACAGCCAGCTTTTTTTAGCAATGACCTTTTGT
The DNA here is from genome assembly GCF_048569485.1 of Anomaloglossus baeobatrachus. Lineage (NCBI taxonomy): Eukaryota > Metazoa > Chordata > Amphibia > Anura > Aromobatidae > Anomaloglossus > Anomaloglossus baeobatrachus. The sequence continues at coordinate 233,798,784 of NC_134356.1, forward strand.
GGCTTGCCCTCCTTGTGGAGTGTGCCAATGACTGCCTTCGGAATATCTGTCAAGTCAGCCGTCTTTCCCATGATTGTGTAGTCTACTGAACCAGACTAAGGGACCATTTTAAACACTTAAGAAGCCTTTGCAGGTGTTCTGTGGTAATTATTCTAATTTTCTAAGATAATGACTTTTGGGTTTTCATTGGCTGTAAGCCATAATCATCAACATTAACAGAAATAAACACTTAAAATAGATCCCTCTGTGTGTAATGACTCTATATAATATATGCGTTTCTCTTTTTGTATTAAATTATTGAAATAAATTCACTTTTTGATGATATTCTAATTAATTGAGATGCACTTTTATTGTATTGTGGTAAAAAATTTATTTTAACTTTGATTTAATTGAAATCCCTAGTATCTGTATGTGTAGGAGTCCAGTGGGTGGTCCTAATAGTTGTTAACGCCCACTGAACTCATATATACAAGCATCAGTGATTTCAATAAATATAATACAAGTTATACTCCCTTTTCCCACAGAAATGTGTATCAATCTGATCAGCTCCCTCTGCTCTAGAACACATCAGATATACCTGCAGATCAGATACCATTTTCAAAATGACAGGTTCCTTTTAATTATGTTTTCCATATCTCAAGTCCATCCAAACAAAAAACATACTTTCTCCTGCTACCATAAGAAGTGTGAAACTTGCTTACATATTTTTGCATACAGTTTTCCAAGAATAAGAGATTCACAAGTATCTACTTTTAAAGAGGATCTATCACTTGCAATACATATGTAATTATCGCCCACTCTTCTCAGTATATTGCCCGATTCTCTATTGCATTATTATCTTTTTTTTCGCGTTTTGGGTGTTTCTCGCCAGTTTTTCATTTGCGCCTGTGTTAAAGTCTATAACATGTGTTTGGCTGCTTTTTTTTCTAATCATTATTGTGGGCAGGATTAGGGATTTTCCGATGTTTTCACTGATTCATCAATTGTGACTCTTTAAAAGTTCCCTTTTTTGGCGCAGAACTATTAAGTTTGCACCTGAAGTGATTTTATGTACGTCTGAATTTTTTTTTTATTTTAAGCCAAACCTGGTAACTTTTTTATCCTAAAAAAGTCTCACGGAAACGTTAAAAACAGAAATAAAGAATCATTTGAGCAATTTTAAAGATTTTGGTTGAAAAAACATCAATGAATACCAAAAGAATGAAAGAGACCTAAAAAACTGCAAATGAATAGAATCCATAGTATTTTGTTCTTTTATGCTAACTGAGCATAATCCTCATGAAGACTCCCAGAGAGAAGAGTTGATAATGACCAGTTGGCTAACAAGACTAGAATAGTGTAAAAGGAAGAGCTATCCATATCTTAGGCAAAAAGAGGACCAGGTAAAAGAGAAAAACAATATCAGATTCAGGACAACGGTGTCATTTATACAAGGTAAAAGAAAAATTAGTTATTTGTATAAAATGATAGCTCTTCTTTAAGTTAGACAGATATCACATTAGAAAAATGGTGGTTTCTCCAGCTTTCTTCTTCCGCACCCTTAGTTCAGCTGGGAGTGATGCACTGTAAATGGGAATGTGTTGCCAGACACCATTGACGTAACTTCTCCAAGGATAAAAGAATCAGCAATGTTGAAATTCATACGCCCGACTTCTGCTGCGGGGGGGAAAGCCTGGACATAATAGATGGTCATCATTATTTCATATAACATGGTCATCGCTATTTCGTAATAGACACTTTCTTCTTGGATGCACAACAATGGCATAAGTGTCTTGACAACTGGATAAGCTAACAGCATATACAATGTTGTCACGCTCCCGGTGTCCCAACAGCGCTCCTTACCTACTGAGCCGGTTTCACCATCCAGGCACCGCTCCATACCCACTGATCCGGTCGCACCTGCATTGCACTACTCCGTGCTCACTGATCCAGTCTCGCCATCGCACCACTGCTCCTTGCTCACTGGTCCAGTCCATGCATCCACCAGTCACGCCTGCCGCTCCCGCTCTTGCTCCCCTGAGTCCTGTTCCAGGTCTTAGGAGTCTGACTCTGACTGATGCCTCTGTAAAGGACCGGGCCGCGCCCACTCACCTGGTCTTATAGGCCCAGCACTGCTGCAACAGGAAATGACCTGAGGCTGTGCTGGGTATATAAGACTGGCCTTTCCGTGTGGGTGGGTCCTGATTATCGCTTGTGTTTTTTTGCTTTGTCTTATGAGCTAGGTGCTCAAGTCCTTTTGTTCCTGTTTCCTGTATTACTGCCTTAAAGTACGCTGTGACCCTAGTAACCTGGTCCTGTCTTTGCTTCCTGATACCTGCACCTGTTCCTGTACTGTCCTATGGGACTCCATGACCCTGGTGACCTAGTTCTTCCCGTTCCTGCCACGCTAGTGCTCCAGCTACCGTGTACCCTGCCCTCCAGGTGGGGTGCTCGGTCCAGTGGATCCACCTCCTGGGCCTACCAGTCCTCCCGGCCCTCACAAATGTCGAAAGGGTAAAAACCTTTACGCTTTCAGGCCAGGAGTGTAGATACCAGATAAGAATGTATATTGTCTATAATAATACATATTACCAGAAATGTGACTAATGATTCAACAAAAGAAAGGAATTCAACTTTGAGCTTATAAAACAAGAAACTTCCATGGTGTGTATCGTGTACTTCACGTTCCCCTACAAGTAGAGAATATTTAACACTTTCTGATTAATAGCTGATGCTTTTTTGAAATATTAAACAATAATTAAATTAAAATGATCATTATCTTGTTGTCGGGCAATGAGTAATAGTGCAGTTTTATCATTTGTTGCTTTTTAATTAACTATCCTTCCACTGCTTTTTATGTCAGTCATGTTGATTGTGTATTGGGCACACCTCCAGGGTAACTTTTTGTTTGTGCCAAAAAAATACTGAATTACTGTTGGCTTTACGTTACGAATTTAGACTCTAAAAATAATGTTTTTTTTCTCTCATTTATTTACAAGGTTCATTGCTATTATATTTGTATATTAACTGCACTGGTAATGTCATTTGGGAATGAATATAAACCTGCATATCCTTTTACCATGATAATTGATGGAACAACATCTTTTAATTGTCCTACTTGTGTCACGGTAGTAACGGAGTGACTGGAAATCAGGACTCCTGAACTGACCCTCAGGATAGAGGAGCTCCTAACTGTCCGTCATCCCAGAGGTACGCCGATAATGGCGAGGTCTGCACCCCAACATAACCCTAACTCCTAAGACGCCCTGGTCTTATACCCCCTCAGCCCCACTCCAGGAGGGGGCTGGGACTGGAGTGATAAATCCCCACATAAATAGACAGATAGGGGGAAACTGAAACTCACACTCACAGCAGTCAATCACGGAGGTAAAGACAATATGTGCACAGAGAGGAAATAAAAAAAGGAAGGAAATACACAACGACAAGGGTATCTCCACTACACACCACGATACCATACAACTGTGCTCCAGCAGGTGAATCCCCTTCACCAAGACCGATATTGCTTTTGCTATATTTGGCATAGAGGAACAGGACCCACCTTCTTTTAAAGGGCATAGGCACCTGTGATAGGTTTTTAGTAACCTGTGACCCCAGGAGCAACTAACAGGCTAGCAGGAATTAACTACACCAGACCGATCATCAGCGAGCTTAAAACTGGTCAACGCCCGGCTCTGCCTAAACCATACAGAAGCACCAGTTGGCGTGTCAGCCTCTGCAGTGTGAATAGAGTCCGAAGTCACCATGGCACCTGGTGTGTATAGAGCAGCATACCGCATGACAACATGGCATTTGAACCTCGTTTTAGTCTCTTCTCTATTTGTGCAAGAGCCAAAATATGGTATTTGTTTATTTGCTCATATACAGTCATATGAAAAAGTTTGGGCACCCAGTTAATGTTAACCTTTTTTTCTTTATAACAATTTGGATTTTTGCAACAGCTATTTCAGTTTTATATATCTAATAACTGATGGAGTGAGTAATATTTCTGAATTGAAATGAGGTTTATTGTACTTACAGAAAATGTGCAATCTGCATTTACACAAAATTTGACCGATGCAAAAGTATGGGCACCCGTATCAATTTCTTGATTTGAACACTCCTAACTACTTTTTACTGACTTACTAAAGCACTAAATTGGTTTTGTAACCTCATTGAGCTTTGAACTTCATAGGCAGGTGTATCCAATCATGAGAAAAGGTATTTAAGGTGGCCACTTGCAAGTTGTTCTCCTATTTGAATCTCCTATGAAGAGTGGCATCATGGGCTCCTCAAAACAACTCTCAAATGATCTGAAAACAAAGATTATTCAACATAGTTGTTCAGGGGAAGGATACAAAAAGTTGTCTCAGAGATTTAAACTGTCAGTTTCCACTGTGAGGAACATAGTAAGGAAATGGAAAAACACAGGTACAGTTCTTGTTACGCCCAGAAGTGGCAGGCCAAGAAAAATATCAGAAAGGCAGAGAAGAAGAATGGTGAGAACAGTCAAGGACAATCCACAGACCACTTCCAAAGACCTGCAGCATCATCTTGCTGCAGATGGTGTCAATATGTATCAGTCAACAATACAGCGCACGTTGCACAAGGAGAAGCTGTATGGGAGAGTGATGCGAAAGAAGCCGTTTCCGCAAGCATGCCACAGAGTCACCTGAGGTATGCAAAATTACATTTGGACAAGCCAGTTACATTTTGGAAGAAGGTCCTGTGGACTGATGAAACAAAGATTGAGTTGTTTGGTCATACAAAAAGGCGTTATGCATGGAGGCAAAAAAACACGTAATTCCAAGAAAAGCACTTGCTACCCACAGTAAGATTTGGTGGAGGTTCCATCATGCTTTGGGGCTGTGTGGCCAATGCACCGGGAATCTTGTTAAAGTTGAGGGTCGCATGGATTCAACTCAGTATCAGCAGATTCTTGACAATACTGTGCAAGAATCAGTGACGAAGTTGAAGTTACACAGGGGATGGATATTTCAGCAAGACAATGATCCAAAACACCGCTCCAAAGCTACTCAGGCATTCATGCAGAGGAACAAGTACAATGTTCTGGAATGGTCATCCCAGTCCCCAGGCCTGAATATCATTGAACATCTGTAGGATGATTTGAAGCGTGCTGTCCATGCTCAGCAACCATCAAACTTAACTGAACTGGAATTGTTTTGTAAACAGGAATGGTCAAATATACCTTTATCCAGGATCCAGAAACTCATTAAAAGCTACAGGAAGCGACTATAGGCTGTTATTTTTGCAAAAGGAGAATCTACAAAATATTAATGTCACTTTTATGTTGAGGTGCCCATACTTTTGCACCGGTCAAATTTTGTTTAAATGCAGATTGCACATTTTCTGTTCGTACAATAAACCTCATTTCAATCCAGAAATATTACTCAGTCCATCAGTTATTAGATATATGAAACTTAAATAGCTGTTGCAAAAACTCAAATTGTTATAAAAAAAAAAGGTTAACATTAATAGGGGTGCCCAAACTTTTTCATATGACTGTATTGACATTTTTCTGTTTTGTTACAAAAAGTCTGAACTTAAAGTACTTCCAATAGTCTGAGAGATATTTCTTCTGTCTCCATTCTTTGCAATAGTCAAAATTACTGTTATTGTGAACAGTTAGGCAAATTGAAGATTAAATGATCTCTAAAAGGCATAAAGTTAAAGATGACACATTTCCTTTCTAGGCAAAAAGAAAAAAATAATCTTTTACATTTTAAAAATTTCAAAAAGGAAAATGGGCCGATGCAAATGTTTGAACATCTTTGGAGATTTGTGTGCTCAGATAACTTTGACCAAGGTTTCAGACCTTAATTAGACTGTTATGGTTATGACTTGTTTATGAACATCGTTAGGAAAAGTCAGGTGATGGAAATTGCACAGCTTTATAGAAATGCAGCCTTTTAAGGAGCTGCCTAGCACTCTGAAAATGGTGGGGGCCCACAAAACAGGAGAAGGCGATAAGAAGATAGCAATATGTTTTTAAGTTGCCCTTCCTGGGTATGAAATGTAATTAAGAAATGACAATTAACAGCAACAGTGGCTGACAAAATAAGGTCTGGAAGACCAAGCTAAATTTCTGTGAGAGTTGCTCGTAGGATTGCTAGAGAGGCAAATCAGAGCCACTGTGTAACTTCAAAAAACCTTCAGGAAGATTTAGCTGACTTTGGAGTTGAGGTACATTGTTCTACTATTCAATGACATCTGCACAATTATGGCCTACACGATTATCCGCAATCCAACCACGCGCGCTTGCCACTTAGATCGCAATGTCCAATGTGGCAGGGATCGTGCCGTTACCCGCCACCATTGGTAGCTCCGTGACGCGATCACGGGGCTCCGATGGTTGCCATGGTAGCGATGGGTCATGTGATGACTCCTGTCGCTATAATGATGTACTTCCTTCAAGAGCTAACAGAGCGGCAGTTCTTAAAGGAACAGTGCATTTTTGCTGATCAGAGACGTGTAGCTCTGATCAATAGAAATGCACAAGCGATCAGACTGCTGACTCATAAAGTCCCCTAGGGAGACTAAAAATGTAAAAAAAGTTTTTAAAAATATGACAAAATAAAAAACCCTAAGTTTTCAAATCACCCCCCCCATTCAACTTATTGAAAATAAAATAGTTAAAAAAATATACACATATTTGGCATCGCCGAGTTCAGAATTTCCCGATCTATAAAAGTATAAAATCAGTTAATCTGATCGGTACACGGTGTGACAAGAAAAAAATCCCAAACGCCAAAATTACATTTTTTGGTCGCCACAAAAATTTTTTAAAAATGCAATAACAGGTGATCAAAACACAGCATCCGTACAAAAATTTAATAATTAAAACCGCCAGTTCAAGACGCAAAAAAATAAGCTGTCACTGAGCCCCAGATCCCAAAACATGAGAACACTACTGGTCACGGAAAATGGAGGCAAAAGCACAATTCTTTTTTGTGGACAAACTACTGATTTTTTTTAACCCCTTTAGATAAAGTAGAAGTACACGTTTGGTATCTACAAACTCATACCAACCTGAGGCATCACACCGACACATCAGTTTTACCATATAGTGAACACTGTGAAGAAAATACCCCAGAAACAACTGTGCAAATGCATTTTGTTTGTAATTTCACAGCACTTGGAATTTTTTCCCGTTTTCCATTGTACTATATATAAAAGCTTATTTAAGGTGATATATGTCTGTATTATGAAATTTAGCTATATAGATTAATATAAAGTGAGAGGTCATTTAAAGGGATGGGTATTCCATTGATATTTATGAGACAATGTTTTGTCCAGTAAGATTTACCATCCTCTTTATCTGGCAGGTTGTTTTCTTTGGTATACAGTGAAAATACATTCACATGGATTTATTTTCTGTCCATGCAATCTTCTGTTCCCAAAAATGACACAAAATATAACTTTGTCATTATGTTGTTTAGAGAAAATAATGATTATAAATGATTATTTTCTCCAGGGCGCATTCTTATTCTCCAAGCAAATTCTTCTTCGGAATCATCTGTTAATCCATCTTACATTTTGCCAAGTCTGAATTTGTACAACATCGCATTAGGGATATGTCGATTGTCTGCATTTCGACAAAGGGACTTGGAAGCTGAGTTGCTCTTTTTGAAAGGTATTGTAACTGGTCGTTAGATACTTCAAGGAAATATCTCAAGAAAGGTGTGTGAGGTATATAACAACATGCCGTGGGGCTCAGTTATCAACCAAATTTCATGAGGGTCATCGCCTTATGAGCTATGGCTTTTCCAAAATAAAGTTTGTTCTAACTAGAGATGAGCGAACCGGTCCCGGTTCGGCTCGAGGCGGTTCGCCGAACGGGGGGTCTGGCTCGAGTTCGGCTCGTCGAACGTTCGACGAACCGAACTCGAGCCCATAGGAAACAATGGCAGGCAATCACAAACACAGTAAAACACCTAGAAAACACCCTCAAAGGTGTCCAAAAGGTGACAAACAACTCACAACACAACACAAACACATGGGAAAGTGACAAGGACATGTACTCATGCGAAAACAAAACAGCTGGACAAGGAAAAAGAGGAGGACACACAGATATAGGCATGGCACGCCCTTCTAAAGTCATGTAAAACACCGCAAGGTGACTCCAAGCGGAGTCTCCCTTTTTTCCAAAAATTGGGCCCCACACACCCACCCCTTCAGTGGCAGCAGTTGTGCCCCAGTTGTACACTTCACAGCTAGATTTGCATCAAGCACATTCAAAAATACGCCATTCTTATCCGTCCCCAGGATGACACCGGGGTAGGTAGCAAAGTCTTTCCTGATCCCAGCTCTGTTCATCTTGGCTTCTTTTAAAAACACAGCAAGCAAGGGTTACTCCAAGCGGAGTCTCCCTTTTTTCCAAAAATTGGGCCACACAGACACCCACCCCATCAGTGGCAGCACTTGGGCCCTAGTTGCAAACAGGATGTTTTGATTTGCATCAAGCACATTCAAAAATACGCTATTCTTAGCCGTCCCCAGGATGACACTGGGGTAGGTAGCAAAGTCTTTGCTGACCCATGACTTGTTCATCTTGGCTTCTTTTAAAAACAATGTAAGCAAGGGTTACTCCAAGCGGAGTCTCCCCTTTTTTCCAAAAATTGGGCCCCACACACACCCACCCATTCAGTGGCAGCAGTTGTGCCCCAGTTGTACACTTCACAGCTAGATTTGCATCAAGCACATTCAAAAATACGCCATTCTTATCCGTCCCCAGGATGACACCGGGGTAGGTAGCAAAGTCTTTCCTGATCCCAGCTCTGTTCATCTTGGCTTCTTTTAAAAACACAGCAAGCAAGGGTTACTCCAAGCGGAGTCTCCCTTTTTTCCAAAAATTGGGCCACACAGACACCCACCACATCAGTGGCAGCACTTGGGCCCTAGTTGCAAACAGGATGTTTTGATTTGCATCAAGCACATTCAAAAATACGCTATTCTTAGCCGTCCCCAGGATGACACCGGGGTAGGTAGCAAAGTCTTTCCTGATCCCAGCTCTGTTCATCTTGGCTTCTTTTAAAAACACAGCAAGCAAGGGTTACTCCAAGCGGAGTCTCCCTTTTTTCCAAAAATTGGGCCACACAGACACCCACCCCATCAGTGGCAGCACTTGGGCCCTAGTTGCAAACAGGATGTTTTGATTTGCATCAAGCACATTCAAAAATACGCTATTCTTAGCCGTCCCCAGGATGACACTGGGGTAGGTAGCAAAGTCTTTGCTGACCCATGACTTGTTCATCTTGGCTTCTTTTAAAAACAATGTAAGCAAGGGTTACTCCAAGCGGAGTCTCCCCTTTTTTCCAAAAATTGGGCCCCACACACACCCACCCATTCAGTGGCAGCAGTTGTGCCCCAGTTGTACACTTCACAGCTAGATTTGCATCAAGCACATTCAAAAATACGCCATTCTTATCCGTCCCCAGGATGACACCGGGGTAGGTAGCAAAGTCTTTCCTGATCCCAGCTCTGTTCATCTTGGCTTCTTTTAAAAACACAGCAAGCAAGGGTTACTCCAAGCGGAGTCTCCCTTTTTTCCAAAAATTGGGCCACACAGACACCCACCACATCAGTGGCAGCACTTGGGCCCTAGTTGCAAACAGGATGTTTTGATTTGCATCAAGCACATTCAAAAATACGCTATTCTTAGCCGTCCCCAGGATGACACCGGGGTAGGTAGCAAAGTCTTTCCTGATCCCAGCTCTGTTCATCTTGGCTTCTTTTAAAAACACAGCAAGCAAGGGTTACTCCAAGCGGAGTCTCCCTTTTTTCCAAAAATTGGGCCACACAGACACCCACCCCATCAGTGGCAGCACTTGGGCCCTAGTTGCAAACAGGATGTTTTGATTTGCATCAAGCACATTCCAAATCCACAAGCATTTACTCTCCCCAGGATGACACAGGGGTAGTAAATTCCTTCTGGATCCATGACTTGTTCATTTTGATGAACGTCAGTCTGTCCACATTGTCACTGGACAGACGCGTGCGCTTATCTGTCAGCACACACCCAGCAGCACTGAATACACGTTCAGAGACAACGCTGGCAGCTGGACACGACAAAATCTCCAAGGCGTAAGTTGCGAGCTCTGGCCATTTTTGTAGGTTTGAAGCCCAAAAGGAGCAAGGCTCCAGTTGCACAGTCATGGCATCGATGTTCATTTGGAGATACTCCTGTATCATCCTCTCCAGCCGTTGACTATGTGTCAGACTTGTTGTCTCTGGTGGCCTTGCAAAAGAGGGTCTAAAAAAATTATGAAAAGATTCCATAAAATTGCTGTTACCGGCACCAGAAAAGGTCCTACTGGTACGGGTAGACTGTTGAAGATGACGAGACCGTCCCATGTTTGTCAAGTTACAACTGGGAGATTCACTCCCTGCACCTGCACGGTTGTTTGGTGGAAAAGCCGAGCTAAGATCTAGTAACAGCTTCTGCTGATACTCCTGCATACGTGCGTCCCTTTCTATGGCTGGAATTATGTCACAAAATTTGGACTTGTACCGGGGATCTAATAGTGTGGCAATCCAGTAGTCATCATCACTTCTAATTTTGACAATACGACTGTCATGTTGGAGGTAGTGCAACAAAAAGGCACTCATGTGTCTTGCGCAGCCATGCGGACCAAGTCCATGCTGTGTTTGTGGCATAGAGGTGCTACCCGTTCTTTCTTCCTCTGACATCTGACCCCAACCTCTTTCAACTGAAATTTGACCAAGGTCTCCCTCATCCGCTGAGTCTTCCATGTCCATGGACAGTTCGTCCTCCATTTCTTCATGTTCTCCTGCACCTTGCTCAACATTTCGCCTGCTACTATGCGCCCTTGTCGATCCCTGTCCCCCATGGTCCCATGCCTGCTGCGTTGGTGATGATGAACGTCTGGACCTTCGTGATGTTGTTGTCCCTTGCGCATATGAATCCTCCTGTAGTTCCTCCCCTTCATGTTGTCCCACCCCCTGACTCCGAATAGTGTTTAGCGTGTGCTCCAGCATGTAAATGACTGGAATCGTCATGCTGATAATGGCATTGTCAGAGCTAAACATATTCGTCGCCATGTCGAAACTGTGCAGAAGGGTGCATAGGTCCTTGATCTGAGACCACTCCATCAGGGTGATCTGCCCCACCTCTGCATCTCGTTGGCCCAGGCTATACGTCATGACGTATTGCACCAGGGCTCTGCGGTGCTGCCACAGTCGCTGTAACATGTGGAGAGTTGAATTCCAGCGTGTCGCCACATCGCATTTCAGGCGATGAACCGGCAGGCCGAAAGACTTCTGGAGCGATGCAAGTCGCTCTGCTGCGGCGCTTGAACGGCGGAAGTGAGCTGACAGTTTTCGTGCCCTGTTCAGAAGGCCATCTAGGCCGGGATAGTGTGTTAAAAATTGCTGCACGACAAGGTTCAACACGTGAGCCATACAAGGTACGTGTGTCACCTTGCCCAGGCGAAGTGCCGCACCCAGGTTTGCAGCATTGTCGCACACGGCCTTACCAGGCTGCAGTTTGAGTGGAGACAACCATTTATTAAACTCGGACCGCAAAGCTGACCACAACTCCTCAGCTGTGTGACTCTTATTACCAAGACATGTCAAGCTAAAGACCGCCTGATGCCGTTGCGCTCTGCTGCCAGCATAGTAATGAGGGGTGCGTGATTCCTTCTGCGCAGTGAGAACGCTGGTGGCCTGACCAGGCAGGCTTGGGGCGGAGGTGGAGGACCCAGATGAGGTGGAGGATGCAGAAGCAGTGGCGGAACTTGGACAGACAGAGGATTGACACACAAGTCGTGGGGACGGCAAGACTTGTGCAGCAGACCCTTCACCATCTATCACCATAGTTACCCAGTGCCCAGTCAGCGACATGTAACGTCCCTGTCCATGCTTACTGGTCCAAGTATCGGTGGTGAAATGCACCCGTTCACACACAGAGTTTCTCAAGGAAGCGGTGATGTTGTGTGCGACATGCTGGTGTAGCGCGGGCACACCTTTCTTAGAGAAGTAGTGGCGACTAGGCATCTGGTACTGGGGCACAGCGACAGACATAAGGTCTCTAAAATCCTGTGTGTCCACTAGGCGGAAAGGCAGCATTTCGGTAGCCAACAGCTTACAGAGGGATAGAGTCAACCTCTTAGCTTTGTCATGGGTCGGAGGAAGTGGCCTTTTATTTGACCACATCTGAGGGACAGAGATCTGGCTGCTGTGTGTAGACGGTGTTGAGTAGGGTGTCCCTGGAAAAATGCTGGTTTGTGAGGAAAGTGCAGGCGGAGACATGATGTTGCCTTCATCCAACGTTGGTGCTATCGATGTCTGAGAGAGCTGTACACACTCACTTGTTTCCCCTTCCAAACCAACTGACGACCTTACAAGCAAACTGCCTGTTGCGGTTACAGTGGTGGAAGTTTTGCGTGGAAAAACAGGTGTGACAGCTGTCCCCACAGTCCTAGAAGATGAAGAGCGCGCGGATGCACTGGAAGGGGCGGGCGGTGGATGGTTCGCTCCGCTAGGCCGCATTGCAGCACGGTGAGCTTCCCACCGGGACTTATGATATTTAGTCATGTGACGATTCATGGAAGAAGTTGTCAAACTGCTGAGGTTTTGACCTCTACTAACAGAATCATGACAAATGTTACATATCACATGAGTTGGGCGATCTTTTTCGATGTGAAAAAAGGACCAGGCTAGGCAAGGCTTAGAGGCCATGCGACCTGTTGATCCACCCCGAATAATGCTCATAGGCAGAGTGGTGGCTGAGGATGCAGTTGTAGACGTGCTACCAGTGCTCCGACTCTGTCCAGGAAGGCGCAAGGTAACTTCGTCGTCGGTTGCATCCTCCTCCACCGCCTCTGTTGACCTCCTCGAGTGCCTGACTGGGGGTTGACAGTAGGTGGGATCTAGAACGTCATCATCAATTGTTGTGTTTGCACTCCCCTCCCCCTCAGACCGAGCCTCTTCTTGCCCTGACGGAATATTTAAGTTGTCATCCCAATCGGGTATCTGCGTCTCATCTTCATCAGTATGTTCCTCATTGTCTATAACCACAGGTGTTACAGTTTGTGACAAAGGGTCAACATTATGCTCAGAAACTTGGTCCTCACGGCCTGAATCTGAGTCACAAAGGTTCTGGGCATCACTGCAGACCATTTCCTGTTCTGTACTCACTGTAGCTTGGGAGCAGACCTCTGATTCCCAGGCTATAGTGTGACTGAACAGCTCTGCAGACTCAGCCATCTCAGTTCCACCATACTGTGCAGGGCTGATGGAGACTTCAGAGCTGGGAGAAAGCAAGTTTGATTGGGATGACAACTCAGAGGACTGGTGTTTTTTGGATGCGGTACTTGAAGTGGCAGAGAGGGCACTTGTTGGACCACTTGAGATCCATTCAAGCATTTTCCTTTTTTGCCCATCATCTACCTTTGTTCCTGTTGTTCGTGTCCGTAACAAAGGGAGCACATCGGATTGTCCACGGTAAGTAGTAGACATCTTACTTTTGCTGGTAGATGGTCTATCTTCAGCAGATGATAATGGAGCTTTGCCACCTTCCCCACGGACAAAACCTTTTTTGCCTTTTCCACCACGCCTCTTCCCCTTTCCACCAGCATCTGTCATTTTGCCACTCATGTTGATTGCGACAAGATTGTGGACTGAAAATGTGGTAGTAAAAATTGAGAGGTGGTGAAGATTGCAGTGGTGGTCTAGCTTTATTAACAGCAGAATAATAAAGAATAAATATCCCTGACAATGCAACTTAGTTATAATTAGTTGGAGTGTGCAACGCAGGCAGACGTGCTGCAAATGTCTTTGCACTAGTGGGACTATAGCAAAGTCCAATAGCCACGTATAGGATGCCACTAGGTACACTGAGTGTTTGCTAGTATAATGGCTTGGTTAGAATGAGTTGTAGTGTGCAACGCAGGCAGACGCGCTCTGCAAATGTCTTTGCACTAGTGGGACTATAGCAAAGTCCAATAGCCACGTATAGGATGCCACTAGGTACACTGAGTGTTTGCTAGTATAATGGCTTGGTTAGAATGAGTTGTAGTGTGCAACGCAGGCAGACGCGCTCTGCAAATGTCTTTGCACTAGTGGGACTATAGCAAAGTCCAATAGCCACGTATAGGATGCCACTAGGTACACTGAGTGTTTGCTAGTATAATGGCTTGGTTAGAATGAGTTGTAGTGTGCAACGCAGGCAGACGCGCTCTGCAAATGTCTTTGCACTAGTGGGACTATAGCAAAGTCCAATAGCCACGTATAGGATGCCACTAGGTACACTGAGTGTTTGCTAGTATAATGGCTTGGTTAGAATGAGTTGTAGTGTGCAACGCAGGCAGACGCGCTCTGCAAATGTCTTTGCACTAGTGGGACTATAGCAAAGTCCAATAGCCACGTATAGGATGCCACTAGGTACACTGAGTGTTTGCTAGTATAATGGCTTGGTTAGAATGAGTTGTAGTGTGCAACGCAGGCAGACGCGCTCTGCAAATGTCTTTGCACTAGTGGGACTATAGCAAAGTCCAATAGCCACGTATAGGATGCCACTAGGTACACTGAGTGTTTGCTAGTATAATGGCTTGGTTAGAATGAGTTGTAGTGTGCAACGCAGGCAGACGCGCTCTGCAAATGTCTTTGCACTAGTGGGACTATAGCAAAGTCCAATAGCCACGTATAGGATGCCACTAGGTACACTGAGTGTTTGCTAGTATAATGGCTTGGTTAGAATGAGTTGTAGTGTGCAACGCAGGCAGACGCGCTCTGCAAATGTCTTTGCACTAGTGGGACTATAGCAAAGTCCAATAGCCACGTATAGGATGCCACTAGGTACACTGAGTGTTTGCTAGTATAATGGCTTGGTTAGAATGAGTTGTAGTGTGCAACGCAGGCAGACGCGCTCTGCAAATGTCTTTGCACTAGTGGGACTATAGCAAAGTCCAATAGCCACGTATAGGATGCCACTAGGTACACTGAGTGTTTGCTAGTATAATGGCTTGGTTAGAATGAGTTGTAGTGTGCAACGCAGGCAGACGCGCTCTGCAAATGTCTTTGCACTAGTGGGACTATAGCAAAGTCCAATAGCCACGTATAGGATGCCACTAGGTACACTGAGTGTTTGCTAGTATAATGGCTTGGTTAGAATGAGTTGTAGTGTGCAACGCAGGCAGACGCGCTCTGCAAATGTCTTTGCACTAGTGGGACTATAGCAAAGTCCAATAGCCACGTATAGGATGCCACTAGGTACACTGAGTGTTTGCTAGTATAATGGCTTGGTTAGAATGAGTTGTAGTGTGCAACGCAGGCAGACGCGCTCTGCAAATGTCTTTGCACTAGTGGGACTATAGCAAAGTCCAATAGCCACGTATAGGATGCCACTAGGTACACTGAGTGTTTGCTAGTATAATGGCTTGGTTAGAATGAGTTGTAGTGTGCAACGCAGGCAGACGCGCTCTGCAAATGTCTTTGCACTAGTGGGACTATAGCAAAGTCCAATAGCCACGTATAGGATGCCACTAGGTACACTGAGTGTTTGCTAGTATAATGGCTTGGTTAGAATGAGTTGTAGTGTGCAACGCAGGCAGACGCGCTCTGCAAATGTCTTTGCACTAGTGGGACTATAGCAAAGTCCAATAGCCACGTATAGGATGCCACTAGGTACACTGAGTGTTTGCTAGTATAATGGCTTGGTTAGAATGAGTTGTAGTGTGCAATGCAGGCAGACGCGCTCTGCAAATGTCTTTGCACTAGTGGGACTATAGCAAAGTCCAATAGCCACGTATAGGATGCCACTAGGTACACTGAGTGTTTGCTAGTATAATGGCTTAGTTATCAGTTGGAGTGTGCAGAGGACAAGAGGGTACAGTGGCAGGATTGTGGTGCTCTGGGTAGAGGAATGGAAGACTGCCTTTCTATTCCCTCCTAATGGTGAAATGCAGGTAGGAAATCCCTGACCTGGGCTACACAGACGCTGTTGCTGTTTGCAGGACCTGTCACCTATGGCTCTCTGACCCTGCCGGTTGGAGCCCTTAAAAGGACTGCTATAAAGTGCTCTCCCTAAGCTGTCTAACGCTGTGTATGCAGCGCATACAGCTGTATCGGCGATAGGACTCAGGAAGACGGAGCTGCGACAGTGATGTCTGACACCAAAGACGCAGAAGGCAGATAATGGCGTCCGTGAAGAAAATGTCCGGTTTTATAATGCAGGGACATGTGACATGCAGATCCTATCACACATGCCGTTGCTTCTCTGGCTCAAAGTCCACTTAGCTGTGTGTGTGTCTGGGATTGGCTGACATGCTGGCCCGCCCCACAAGACGCGCGCGCTTAGGGAAGGAAGACAAGAAAAAAAAAAAAAAAAAAATGGCGATCGCCATTATAGAAACAGCAGTGATCTGAAGGCGCTGTTCACGCACACTATACACTGAAATGTGATAATAGTTTGATTCACAGAGTGACTTACACTATTACAGCAGAAACCAAGCTATGATTTAGCTGTTTTTTGGCTGCTAGAACCGTTCTCGAACGTTTCTAGAACTACCGAGCTTTTGCAAAAAGCTCGAGTTCTAGTTCGATCTAGAACATGCCCCAAAATCACTCGAGCCGCGAACTGGAGAACCACGAACCACGAACCGCGCTCAACTCTAGTTCTAACACTAGTCATACTTTTTTGGTGATGTACTGATTTTTCACTAACCTAACAACGAAAGAAAAAAATTTTTTTCTATTTTTTCCTGAAGTCTAAACATAGAATACAGACAGTTTTATTCATAAATGTAACTTTGCTCTACATCCTATTGATTCTTAATGACTAAATATTTTGTACAAACCCAATATTTTCACAAATATACAACATTCTAGTGTTGACCAGGATTTTTTTTTTTTTAATTCTTTCACAAAGCAAAGAAAATGATAAAACAGAAAAATAACATATAATGGATAACTCCCTGCCACTTCAGCATCGTTACTCCAGTGGTTCCATCAGTCTTTATGAATTCTCCTAAGTGCTCACTGCAGCGATCACGTGTATGTGTTTGGCGTATCATCACTGCAGGACAGTTACCATAAATTTACCATTGTTGACTGGGCTTCTCTTCTTCTCTCTGGATGATCACGCTTCCATTTTCTCTTACCATTGGACCTATCATCCTCCTTCCATTTGCACTGTGTGCTGCTAAATAAGCCAGTATAATAGACCTTTCGGACGTACACATAGTACTACTAGTCATAGCTCTAGTGATGGTAGGGTTATCAGATACAGTGTGAACTGTGTTTTTTATTTGTAGTTACCACAAACTGATGGGACCACTGTATTGCAGCAACAAAAAGAATGGTTTTTAACAGGGAAAAATGCAAAGTCATACATCTTGGCAAGAATAATGAAAAGAGCATATACAGCATGGGAGGAATAGAGCTAATCAACAGCATGTGTAAAAAAGACTTAGGTATACTAATAGTTCACATACTGAACATGAGTCAACAGTGTGATGCAGCAGCAAAAAAGGTAAACACCACACCATTCTAGGATATATTAACAGAAGCATACATTCTAGATCACGTGAAGTCATTATCCCCCTTTACTCTTCTTTGGTCAGACCTCATCTGGAATAAAGTGTCCAGTTCTGGGCACCACATTTTAAAAAAGACATCAACAAACTAGAGCAAGTTCAGAGAAGAGTGACCAGAATGGTGACTGGTCTGCAAACCATGTCATATGAGGAACGGTTGCAGGATTTAGGATTGTTTAGCTTGCAAAAGAGAAGACTGAGAGGAGACCTAATAGCTGTCTACAAATATCTTAAAGGCTGTCACACTGTAGAGGGATCAGTTTTATTCTCATTTTCACAAGGAAAGACTAGAAGCAATGGGATGAAACTGATGGGGAGGAGACACAGATTAGATATTAGAAAAAACTTTTTGACAGTGAGGGTGATCAATGAGTGGAACAGGCTGCCACGAGAGGTGGTGAGTTCTCCTTCAATGGAAGTCTACAAAAAGAGGTTACATGGACATCTGTCTGGGATTATTTAGTGAATCCTGCTTTGAGCAGGGGGTTGGACTATATGACCCAGGAGGTCCATTCCAACTCTACTATTCTATGATTCTATTGGTAGCAAGGTATTTGCCAGGTTAGCATTGGATGAATATTATGCAAACTATCTAATTTCCAGCAATAATATGCATAACTTTTGATTAGAGGGTATCAGAAAATAAAGTAAAGTTTTGTACTACTTTTAGTGTATAAACATTTTTTCCACAAATCTTTATGGCCTATGTACTATTTCAGGTAAGGCAGAACGCTTGATGTTTGTCTTAGGAGATCATGAAAAGTCCCACGCCATCAAATCCTTCTCAGATGCTATCCGCATTAGCAGGGATAATGATCAAAACTTCAGGTAAGACATAAGTTGTTTAACTAAGAAAAATCTAATTCATAAAGAAGACTCGGGAATGGTGGCTTTAAATAAAGAAAGTGAAGGAGATATATCCAAATTAGCGCAAAGCTATGGCAGCTACGAGGCAACCAAATTTCAGCACTATACAAACACCCTTTACTAAGTTATGATATTTGTTTGGCAACTCCTTCAGTTCAAAGTTGGGCTTACTATGAATCCTACTGTCTATAGTTTGTTAAATGGGCATTTTTAGACATTTATATTGATGTTTTCAAACTAAGGATCCCATTAGTTAAACTGCTATGATTAGAAATGAGGGAACTCATCCGATAAAGTTCGGGGTTCGTACCAGTCACCGAGTGTCCAGGGCTCAAGCTCAAAGACGGACTTTTAAAAAAAAGTCAGAGTCTGGGTACTGTTTATATGCTAATAAGGTTTGTTGAAAGACTCCAGCACAGCCAATCAACAAGCTTTGCTGCATGTAGAAGAATCCTGTACGCTGCTGTGAACAATAAAGAAAAAAAATATGTGGGTTCCTTCCTTTTTTTGATAATCAGCACAGATAATGCAGACTGCTGTGGACTGCAACCCTCAGTTGTTTGCTCTATTTTGGCTCATTATCAAAAATAAAGGGGATCTCATGCCGTTTTTTAAAATTATTTATTTAAATAATTTTTAAAAAACGACTTGGGGTCCCCCCTATTTTTGATAATTAGCCAAGGTAAAGCAGACAGCTGTGAACTACAGTAGCATTATCTGGCTGGGAAGGCCCATAGTTATTGGGCTCTTCGCAGCCTAAAAATTTCTGCCCACAGCCACCCGAAAAGTGGGGCATCCATTAGATGCACAAATTCTGGTGCTTTGCCCGGCTTTTCCCGATTGCCCTGGTGTGGTGGCAATCGGAGTAATACTTTTGTGGCTGATGTCAGCTGTGAATTGACTGCTGGCATCAAGCCCAGGGGTTAGTAATTGAGAGGCATCTGTCAGACACCTATTACTGCTGCTCTTAAGCTGGAAGGGGGCAAAAAATTATGCCTGATAATACAACCCCCAGCTATCTGCTTTACGTTGGCTGGTTATCAAAAATAGGGGGGGGGCCTCATGTCATTTTTTTTAAATTATTTATTTAAATAATTAAAAAACTGCATGAACTCCATTCTGTTTTGATAACCAGCCAAAGTAAAGCAAACAACTAATGGTTACAGCCCGTAGCTGATTTTCCTGCTCTGGTTATAAAAAATAGGCGAGAGCCTGTGTCATTTTTTTACTTATTTACTCCTTATTCAAATTTGTTTGCCCCCATTTTGCTTTCTTCTGCCCCAGCCCCTACTACAACAATTTTACATCCATTTTACAGCAGAATAGTTCTGGTCTTCTGACTTATATAGGGTCTGGGGTCAAGTCCGGGTCCTGGACCGAACTTTTACCTAAAGTCCAACTGAATCCGGTGAACTTGAACCTTAACAAGTCCACTCATCTCTATCAATGATCACTCAGATTTTTTTTAAAAATATTTATGACTCAACAAACTACAAGGGTACGTTCCCAAGATGTGTATTTGGTGAGTTTTTGAGTGGTTTTTTTTACATTCATTTTTCTTGCAATATTGGCACAGCGATTTTTTTTTTTGTTTACCTGTGGATTTTCTGCATCTGTTACAATTTAGTGGGGAAAATCCATACATAAAACTTAAGGGTGCTTTACACACTGCGACATCGCTAACGAGATCTCGTCGGGGTCACAGTCTTTGTGACGCACATCCGGCGTCATTAGCAACATCGCAGCGTGTGACAGCTAGGAGCGACCTTAAACGATTGCAAAAGAGTTAAAAATCGTTGGTCTGTAACACGTCGTTCATTTTTCAAAAATCGTTGTCTGGTCAGTAGCGAGGTTGTTCGTCATTCCTGCGACACCACACATCTCTACGTGTGACACCGCAGGAACGATGAACATCTCCTTACCTGCCGTCCACCGGCAATGAGGAAGGAAGGAGGTAGGCGGCATGTTCCGGCCGCTCATCTCCACCCCTCCTCTGCTATTGGGCGGCCGCTTAGTGACTCCACAGTCATGTCACTATGACGCCGAACGCACCTCCCCCATGAAGGAGGGTTTGTTCGGCGGTCACAGCGATGTCGCTGAAAATGTATGTGCATGTGACGCTGCCGTAGCGATAATGTTCGCTACGGCAGCGATCACCAAATGCACTTGAACGATGGGGGCGGGTGCTATCACGCACGACATCGCTAGCTATCACTAGCGATGTCGCAGCGTGTAAAGCACCCTTTAGAGTACTCGCTAAGAAATTGACATGATGCAGATTTCACACATTCGCCATAGGTCAGTTTATGATGAGTTAATAAAAACAGTGGGCAGGAGATTTCGATAAATCCCATCTACTTTGCTGTAAATTTGAGACTCTGCGTTTTTTGAGCAGCGAAAATATGCAGTGTCAAAAACCGGAGTTTTAGCTAGAGCATCATTGCAAATAATGACTCCCACTCGGCCGGACTTAGCTTACGCACATACAGTATTGTTAAGCCTCTAAAAGCTTCTTCATATGAGACAATTGCAACTTGTGCATTTATTACACTAATTGTATTGTATGTACTTACTTTTTCCTAACAGCTTAATAAGGAAATGTTATCTGGAGATTGCGCTTGTATACCTGCACATGTCCAGTTTGGATGCAAACAAAATAAATTCTATACCTTTACCTGCCCTAAAATCACCTCCATCAAAGCGCAAGGTAATTCTAACATTTCCCTGATGGTTGTCTCCTTTGTCTCAGTAGCGAACATTGTAATGTAAGATTTCTCTCCCTTCGTTTAGTATATTTCTGAAAATAAGAAGTGGTGTTTATGTATTAAAAACATTTGTTTCCTAATGGAGGGTTTCATCACAGTATAAGGGGTTTAATATGAGGAACTTTCTATGTAATTTGTGACTCAGAGTTCAGATACTGTATTTATACGGCATATCAAGCGCAAAAGTGATTCAGAGCATTGTGTGTGAGGCACAGGAATACGCCGTGGGCCTTGATTGTAAAAAGCGTGGTAATTATTATAATGTAGATCAGTGAATAATGATATGGGAATCCCACTAGTTGTTATGAGCAAATATAGATCTTATGATGTATATTCATTTTTACATTCAGTGTTGGAGCCACTCTGCATTACTAACATCATCTTAAACACCATAATCTTTACCTTCAAGGACTAAATTGAGGTCTCCAGGCCTCAAGTTCTTTATAAGAGATTTTTCAATCACAAAAAATCGTGATCTGCTTCTGAACCTCTGTGGCCATCCTTACTATTGTTTATTTTATTTGTAGGGTTCTTCTGGTGCCGTGTTGCCCAATTCCAGTCCCCAAGAGCCACCAACAGGGCATGTTTTTGGAATTCCCCTTGTATTGCACAGGTAATAATTTAATTTCCTGCATTAGTGATGATTCCAACACCTGTGCAATGCTGAGGAAATCATGAAAACATGCACTGTTGGTGACTTTTGAGGACTGGAGTTGGAGAACACTGGTCTAGTGGACACAAAAAATGGATCAGGCATCAGGAGTTAGGGGCACTTTGCACACTACGACATCACAAGCTGATGCTGCGATGCCGAGCGCGATAGTCCCCGCCCCCGTCGCAGCTGCGATATCATGGTGATAGCTGCCGTAGCGAACATTATCACTACGGCAGCTTCACATGCACTCACCTGTCGTGCGACGTCGCTCTGGCCGGCGAACCGCCTCCTTATTAAGGGCGCGGGTCGTGCGGCGTCATTGCGACGTCACACGGCAGGCAGCCAATAGAAACGGAGGGGCGGAGATGAGCGGGACGTAAACATCCCGCCCACCTCCTTCCTTACGCATAGCCGGCGTGAGCCGCAGGACGCAGGTAGGAGATGTTCCTCGCTCCTGCGGCTTCACACACAGCAATGTGTGCTGCCGCAGGAACGAGGAACAGCATCGTAACATCGGTATTTCCCAATTCATGGAAATGCCGGACCCTACACCGATGATACAATAACAACGCTTTTGAGCTCGTTAATCGTATCAAAAAGGATTTACACACTACGATATTGACTGCGACGCCGGATGTGCGTCACTTTCGATTTGACCCCACCGACATCGCAGCTGCGATGTCGTAGTGTGCAAAGTGCCCCTTAGAGAGTCTGCTACCTGAAATGCAAACTGAATTAATTAAACAGTTATGAAGGGGACTTGGCCCCTATAAAAATCTTATCAGCATGATCATTTTCACTGTTGTAATTAGTTTGAAAACTTTTTATTTAAAATATGCAAATAAGAGGGATTTGGTGCACCCTTGGTGTTACCAAGAACTTGGCGCTCAATTACATTTTCCTCAATTTGCATACTAAGCAGTTCCCTGACTCTAATTGAAAACACTCATTTTGCTAGATTGAGCACTGCTCAAACCCAAACCATGGTGCTGAGTGTGCACACTGCCCATGCAGGAGTCAGCAGCAGGCACACAGTACAGCGGCAGGTCCCCTGTTACGCTAGGTACAGGGAAGTACCAAGCGAGTGGAAATGGGAAGGGAAACCCAGTGTCTAGGGAAAGGGGATATGGTGACCGCCTGACCAAATTTAGCGCTGGTCTCTGGGGTCCTTCATCATCCTAGATAGGTTCCTCACCTATGCGTCAAGCCGGATACCTGACCCTAGGTATCCCTAGTGCTGGGCCCTAAATAGGGAACGGATGCGATGAGTTCTTCATCAACCCGACTAAAAACTAAAGACGACAACAAGGAGGACACACTGGGGAAAAGTGAACTACTTATCCACAGTTGATTTAGGTAGAAGTTCAGCAAAGTTGCAGCAACAATACCACAGATGAGAGCAAGCCACCTGCTTGCATCCAGGGCTTGAAGGAACTGAATAATATCACCAGTACAAGTCCAGGGAAGATGAGAGTATTTAAGAACATGGACAATACTGATAATCAGCTCTGCTAGGTCCTAAAGGGGGAGAGATGAAAATCCAGCAGGAAAGCTACCTAATGCAATGAATACTAACAGCAGGAACAATAGAAAATCAGGGAGCATGTTGTGCAGTCAAGCGCTTTGACCTTCTATTGCCAGAAACCACATGAGTTTCTATCACCGGTGACACACCCGTGACATCCCCCTTTTAACATTGCCTCCTGTTATGACGTTACCCCTTCTACACCCAGAAATGTAGTGAGCAGCTTCAGAGGGGAGGAGATATCAGTTATGTGCAACTTCTGTCTTCAGTGTGCCATAGAGGAGCACAGACAGTACTGGGATTGAAAATAAGGCCAAAGGAACGTTGCCTTTTGCAAATCATTTGCGTTTGGGGCACCAAAGTGTAATACACACATAATCCTTTTTAGAATACCTGCGGACCTACTAGGTTTATGACACTTAGCATGAGATCTGTGGAGTGGGCTCCAGTTGCCCACACTTGCAAACATTTATGTTCTGAGACATACATTTTCTAGCTCTTGCTTTGTCGCTTTAAAAGTCCATCATAGAACTCATGTGGACTCAGTTTTTCCTCGTATTTGAATATTGGATTGATTTTCATCAGTGTACTGGTTCAGATTTTTACTAAATTTTGGTCAGGTTATCAGTTTTCATCAGTGTTTTATCATCATTAGGAAATGTTCCTATGGCGTCTTTTTCAGGTGGATCCACTCAGGATCCCGCCTGAAAGAACACTTAAAAAATGATAAAAAGAATAAACAAATGCACTGCAATGTCAAAACGACTTATCGCTAAATCAAGCGAACTTACCAATCTTCTCGTGGCTTCTGTTCGGAAGCTGCTCATTAATTTATATATACTGTACAGTCCAAGAAAACTTTGTTGGAAAGCAAACTAAAAGTAGACCAAGAGGGCACTGAAGAGGGATACAGGCACATGTGGCAGATTTGCTGCAATAGGGGTTTTGCCTACAGCACAAGTATTAGTTTCTTCTTTACGTAAAGAGGGAAGTTGCACACATTTCTGAAAAAAATATGTCATGCATGATCTTAAAGGGGTGTTTCACCACTTTTCATTCTAAAGGCCCCGTCACACGCAGCGATATCACTAGCGATATCGCTAGCGAGCGTACCCGCCCCCATCGTTTCTGCATCATGGGCAAATCGCTGCCCGTGGCGCACAATATCGTTAGGAGCCGTCACACGGACTTACCTGCCTATGACAACGCTGTTGCCGGCGAACCGCCTCCTTTCTAAGGGGGCGGTTCATGCGGCGTCACTAAGCGGCCGCCCAATAGAAGCGGAGTGGCGGAGATGAGCGGCCGTAACATCCCGCCCACCTCCTTCCTCATTGCCAGTGGCCGCAGGTAAGCTGTAGTTCATCGTTCCCGAGGTGTCACACATAGCGATGTGTGCTGCCTCTGGAACGACGAACAACCTGTGTCCTCAACAATCAACGATTTTTGGAAAATAAACGACATGTCAACAATAGACGATATAGTGAGTATTTTCCATCATTAACGGCCGCTCATTGGTGTCACACCCAACAATGCTGGATGTGCGTCACGGAATCCGTGACCCCGGCGATATATCATATCGCTGCGTGTGACGGGGCCTTTAGAGTTGCTTTCATCACAAACTAACCATCACTTCTGGCCGTAAAATGGCTGCTAGTGGAGGAGCAGGTTAACAACCTCCTCCAAATGTAAGTCACCTCACATGGTACAGTAACTTTTCTATTGAAGGAAAGCATGGTTGTGTATGGTCATCTGCTCCACAAATAGCAGCTGTGAGACCAGCAGTTCTGTCGATAAAATGACTTCTAGTGGAGAAGCACGTGACCAGACCTGTACATCAGCCTCCTGTAAATGTAAGTCACCTCACATGGGAAAGGTGCTTTTCCATTGGAAACTCAAGAAGTAGGAGGGCACCAAATCCTGGGATCACCCCTGGCACTGAAAGCTAATAATTAATAGAGAGAAAAGAAGTGCCAAAAAACTGAGGGATCACCATATACATAATTAATCAAAAATATTTTATTGTATATCAAGGAACATAAAAAGCACATTTGTGTCACACAACACCAAATGGTATCACAACAACCATAGACAAATTTTAAAAACATTTAAAAACATACAAAAAAGGAAACCATGTGATTCCCTATATAAAGTGGACCAAGATTCTAACCAAGCTAGCTGGTATAATGAACAGATCAGAAGTTAGTTAAATTTTCAAAGCACATGGTGTAACAGCATAGCAAAAAATGTGCTGTAACACTTCACAGATAATTATACATATGTCACGCTCCCCGGGTCCTCGGCTCCCCTCCCCGGGTCCTCTGCTCCGCTTCCCGGGTCCTCAGCCCCGCTCCCCGGCTCACCTGCCACGCTCCCCGCTCTCCAGCCTCTGGTGCCCGTCCTTCCCAGGCCCCCTGGTCTCCGATCTCGGCGCCCGACGGCTTCCCAGGCCCTGGCCGGCTCCCCTGCGTCCTCTTCTCAGCTTCCTTCCCTGGCTTCTGGCACCCGGGCTGCGCGCATGCGCATTAGGGCGCGCGCGAGGTCACTGACCCTTTCTTAAAGGGCCAGCGTCCATTAACAGGAAATGAGGCTAAACAGGTACAGGGTATAAAGGGGTTTATTGTCCAAAGGGGCGGGGCCTGATCTTCGTGTTTCCTAAGCTAGGAGTCAGGTCTCCTGGTGTTTCTGTGCATATACTCACCTATCTCTCTTGTAGAGCCGTGCCTGCCTCGCCATCCAGTCCTGCCGTATCCTGAACCCCGAACGCTGTCCATCTGCCATCCTGACAGTCCGCACCATCTCGGATCCCTGCGGTGACCCATCATCTCGCTCCAAAGGTTCCGGACCCCGCCTGACATCATCTCGGCTTCCGAACCTGAGCTGCGTCACCCGGACTACCACCCGTGACTCCGTGGTCCCAGGGACTTCTCCGCTATACTCGTGTGCACGGACTGTTCTGCTGTTTATAGTGTTCCAGCTACCGGACTCTCTACTACCATCTAGGAGTTCGGCCCAGTGGATCCACCTCCTGGGTCTGCCCGTCCACCTGGCCGTGACAGTAAGATCAGGCCATGGATCCCGCTGCAGCACTAGCAGCCGTACAGGAGGAACTCCAACGCCAGCGTGAAGTCCAGACACGCATGCTGCAATTCATGTCTTCTGTAGACGCCCGCCTGAACACGCTACAAGTGGCAGTTACGACTTCTACATCCCGGGCTTCCACTAGTCAATCCACGGATCCAGCTCCTGTGGCGACTTCTTCGGATACCACCAGACTTCGGTTGACTTCACCACCCCGGTACGCCGGAGACCCCAAGACCTGCAGGGGATTCTTAAACCAATGCTCCCTCCATTTCACGCAGCTGCCGCATTTGTTTGCCTCCGACCAAACCAAGGTCGCCTTCATCATGTCCCATCTAGAGGGTGAGGCACT
This sequence comes from Anomaloglossus baeobatrachus, assembly GCF_048569485.1. Lineage (NCBI taxonomy): Eukaryota > Metazoa > Chordata > Amphibia > Anura > Aromobatidae > Anomaloglossus > Anomaloglossus baeobatrachus. Next base: position 233,825,578 of record NC_134356.1, read on the forward strand.
GGCGTGGATGAACCCCTTGTGGGAGAAGGGGGATCCTGTGACCACGAACCTCCCGGAGTTCCTGCAGGCATTCCGTGCTACCTTTGATGAGCCCGGACGCGCCTCCGCGTCTGCTTCGTCTCTTCTCCGGTTACGTCAGGGGACTCTGACGGTGGGTCAATACGCGATCCGGTTTCGCACCCTGGCCTCAGAACTCGGGTGGAACAACGAGGCCCTAACCGCCGCCTTCTGGGAAGGACTCTCAGGGCGAATTAAAGACGAGCTGGCGGGTCGTGACGTACCGACCACCCTGGATGCCCTGATTGCCCTAGCGACTCGAGTGGACATTCGCTTTCAGGAGCGATCCAAGGAAGTGTCCCGTGAGAGACGTCCGGTACGGCATTCCTCTCCTCCGCAGAAACCCTCCGTACTTCAGTCATCAACAGCAGGGGTCCCCGTCCACGAGCCCATGCAAATCGACCGAGTGCGGCAGTCTGAACAACGTCGAGCAGAGCGGCTCGCCAAGGGTCTCTGCTTTTACTGCGGTGAGGGCACACACCTGCTACGCTCCTGTCCAGAGAGGCCGGGAAACTCCAAAGCCTAGGGTTGGTAGGAGAGGCCACCCTAGGTGCTGGGACTCTCTCAGACCCGGTTACATGGACAGTGCAAGTGACAACGGGAGAGACGCGGTTCACGGCTGATGCCTACCTTGATTCCGGGGCAGCAGGCAATTTCATCCAGCAGGCCACGGTGGACAAGTACCAGGTGCCCGTTATTCCACTCGACAAGCCCCTAGTGATTGCCTCTGTGGATGGGAGACCCCTTTCTGACACCATCTCCTGGATCACCAGGCCGGTCGAACTGCGTATCGGTGCCCTTCACACCGAGAACATCGCTTTCTACGTCCTCCCACACATGTCCCATCAGATCCTGCTGGGACTTCCATGGTTGCGGACACACGAACCATCAGTCAGCTGGGGCACTGGCGAAATCACCCGATGGGGCTCTTCGTGTCATGAGAGGTGCCTAAAGTCCATACAACCCATCCGACGACCTCCGGTTCCAGAGAACCTACCGGGGCTGCCCTCGGCCTATTGGTCCTTTGCAGATGTCTTTGATAAAAAGGAATCCGAGGTACTGCCGCCACATCGTCCATACGATTGTGCCATCGACCTGCTCCCAGGAACAACACGAGGACGAATATATCCTTTATCTCCAGCCGAAACAAGGGCCATGTCTGCTTACATCTCAGAGAGCCTGGCAAGGGGATTCATTCGGAGATCCTCCTCTCCTGCTGGAGCAGGTTTCTTCTTTGTCAAGAAGAAAGAGGGTGACTTACGCCCATGCATAGACTACCGGGGTTTGAATCAGATCACCGTAAAAAACAAGTACCCTCTGCCGCTCATCCCCGAATTGTTTGACCGGCTTAGATGAGCTCGTGTGTTCACCAAGCTGGATCTTCGGGGTGCTTACAATCTGGTACGCATCCGCTCTGGTGACGAATGGAAGACCGCGTTCAATACGCGCGATGGACATTATGAATACTGCGTGATGCCCTTCGGCCTGTGTAACGCTCCTGCCGTCTTTCAAGAACTGGTGAACGACGTGTTCCGGGACCTTCTCTACATCTGTGTGGTAGTGTATCTAGATGACATCCTTGTCTTCTCTCCGGACCTCCAAACCCACAGAGAAAACGTACAGCTGGTTCTACAAAGACTGAGAGAAAATCGTCTGTACGCAAAGTTTGAGAAATGTGTCTTTGAGCAGTCTTCTCTCCCCTTTCTGGGGTACATCATCTCTGATACTGGACTGCAGATGGATCCCAAGAAGGTCTCCGCCATTCTCAACTGGCCTCCTCCTTCTGGACTAAAGGCAATCCAACGTTTCCTGGGATTCGCCAACTACTACCGCCAGTTTATCCCTCACTTCTCTGCCTTGACTGCTCCTCTCTCCGCTTTGACTAAGAAGGAGGCTAATCCAAAGGACTGGTCACCTGCGGCCGACGCCGCGTTTGGCTCTCTGAAGCGGGCTTTTGCTTCCTCTCCTGTACTCCACCGTCCGGAGTTAAACCGCCAGTTCACCTTGGAGGTGGATGCCTCCTCCTCAGGAGCCGGAGCAGTGCTCATGCAAAAGTCCTCCTCCGGGAAGATGGTGACTTGCGGATTCTTCTCCAAGGGCTTCTCAGCGCCTGAACGCAACTACACCATCGGTGACCGAGAGCTCTTGGCCGTCAAACTGGCTTTGGAGGAATGGCGCTACCTCCTGGAAGGTGCAGTGTACCCCGTGATTATTTACACGGACCACAAGAACTTGGAATACCTACGGTCCGCTCAGCGTCTGAACCCACGGCAAGCCAGGTGGTCCCTATTCTTTGCCAGGTTTGATTTCCAGCTTCACTTCCGACCCGCGGACAAGAATGTACGCGCTGATGCCTTGTCCAGGTCTTTCATGCCCATGGAGCAGGAGGAAGAGACTACCCAACCCATCATTTGTCCTAGCAAAATCATTCCGGTGGCTCCTGTCACCCTGGCCCAGATACCGCCCGGGAAGACTTATGTCTCTGAGGTAGACAGGAGAAAAGTGTTACACTGGGCTCATGCCTCGAAAACAGCCGGTCATGCTGGTCAGAAAAAGACATGGGGTGCGATTGTACGTCATTATTGGTGGCCATCCCTTTGCACGGACGTCGCTGCTTTTGTATCCGCCTGCTCCTCTTGTGCCAGGAACAAGACGCCCAAACACCTCCCATATGGCCGTCTTCTGCCTCTGCCGATACCCTCAGTTCCGTGGCAACACATAGCAATGGACTTTATTACGGACTTGCCATTGTCCTCCGGACACACAGTTATATGGGTCGTGGTGGACCGCTTCTCTAAAATGGCTCATTTCGTCCCTATGGCTGGACTGCCCTCTGCTCAGGAACTCGCGGACGTCTATATACAACACATCTTCCGCTTGCATGGCTTTCCATTACACATCGTATCCGACAGAGGAACTCAGTTCACCTCCCGCTTCTGGAGGGCTCTCTGTCAACATCTGGGAGTGACTCTGGACTTTTCATCTGCATACCATCCTCAGTCTAATGGCCAGGTAGAGAGGGTCAATCAAATCTTGACCTCTTTCTTACGTCACTATGTTAACGCCCATCACGACGACTGGTCCGCTCTTCTTCCTTGGGCTGAATTCTCCCACAACCGCCACATCAGTGAGTCGTCCTCCAGCTCTCCCTTCCATGTCGTTTACGGACTTCAGCCTTCCATCCCATTGCCTGTATCCCCTTCTTCGGATGTCCCTGCTGCAGATACTGTAGCCCGTGACTTTGCAACCATTTGGGACTCTGTCAAAGCGTCCCTTGGGCGTGCTTCCCTGCGGATGAAAAGACACGCAGACAAGAAACGTCTGGGCCCTCCGTGTTTCTCTCCTGGAGATCTCGTCTGGCTTGCTTCCAAGTACGTCCGCCTGAAGATACCATCATACAAGCTGGGTCCTCGCTACATTGGGCCGTTTAAAGTCCTCAACAAGATCAATGAGGTCTCCTACAAGCTACAGCTCCCGGCCACGATGAGGATACCCAACTCATTCCACGTCTCCCTGCTCAAGCCGGTTGTCCTTGGTCCCTTCTCCGCTGCTGCCAGTCCGGCTCCTCCACCTATTGCCGATGACGACATCTATGCGGTAAGGGATATCGTGGCCATGAAGACCGTACGAGGTCGACAGTTCTTCCTGGTGGACTGGGAAGGGTATGGTCCTGAGGATAGGTCCTGGGAGCCCAGGGAGAACGTGGGCACTCCTCTGATCCGTGCCTTCATGTCCCGGTTGCGGGGAGGGGGGCGTGGGGGGGGGGTACTGTCACGCTCCCCGGGTCCTCGGCTCCCCTCCCCGGGTCCTCTGCTCCGCTTCCCGGGTCCTCAGCCCCGCTCCCCGGCTCACCTGCCACGCTCCCCGCTCTCCAGCCTCCGGTGCCCGTCCTTCCCAGGCCCCCTGGTCTCCGATCTCGGCGCCCGACGGCTTCCCAGGCCCTGGCCGGCTACCCTGCGTCCTCTTCTCAGCTTCCTTCCCTGGCTTCTGGCACCCGGGCTGCGCGCATGCGCATTAGGGCGCGCGCGCGGTCACTGACCCTTTCTTAAAGGGCCAGCGTCCATTAACAGGAAATGAGGCTAAACAGGTACAGGGTATAAAGGGGTTTATTGTCCAAAGGGGCGGGGCCTGATCTTCGTGTTTCCTAAGCTAGGAGTCAGGTCTCCTGGTGTTTCTGTGCATATACTCACCTATCTCTCTTGTAGAGCCGTGCCTGCCTCGCCATCCAGTCCTGCCGTATCCTGAACCCCGAACGCTGTCCATCTGCCATCCTGACAGTCCGCACCATCTCGGATCCCTGCGGTGACCCATCATCTCGCTCCAAAGGTTCCGGACCCCGCCTGACATCATCTCGGCTTCCGAACCTGAGCTGCGTCACCCGGACTACCACCCGTGACTCCGTGGTCCCAGGGACTTCTCCGCTATACTCGTGTGCACGGACTGTTCTGCTGTTTATAGTGTTCCAGCTACCGGACTCTCTACTACCATCTAGGAGTTCGGCCCAGTGGATCCACCTCCTGGGTCTGCCCGTCCACCTGGCCGTGACAACATATTGAACCCAGCAACAGCTTGTAATGCAGTCATAATATACCTTGATACTTAGACAAAGCAGCCTTGTGCAGAAAAATTATAGAAACCCCAATATCTCAACTAGCATAACCCCAGGTTAAACCTGAGCACCACAATTCCCAGAGCTGCAGCCTGATAATCCCTAGCCCTGGGCTGAGAAAATGAGTGCAAAAAAAAAAAAAATTCCTCCTCAAGGAGACAGATTTTGACTTGACTCGTGTGTCTATGCACCAAAGTTCAAAGGCTTAAAGCAGGATAATGTAAAGCACAAAGCTGTTTGAAGGTCCAGGGAATCACCTTACCCACCCGACGCGTGTCGTCACACTTGGTGACTTTCTCAAGGGCAAAAAAGTATTACTTCTGATCTGTTCATTATACCAGCTAGCTTGGTTAGAATCTGGGTCCACTTTATATAGGGAATCACATGGTTTCCTTTTTTGTATGTTTTTAAATGTTTTTAAAATTTGTCTATGGTTGTTGTGATACCATTTGGTGTTGTGTGACACAAATGTGCTTTTTATGTTCCTTGATATACAATAAAATATTTTTGATTAATTATGTATATGGTGATCCCTCAGTTTTTTGGCACTTCTTTTCTCTCTATTAGCTTTTCCATTGGAAGAGGCAGATGGACTGGTTTGGTCATAGACTCCTCCAAAAGCAGTGATGTGACCAGCACTTCTGTCCATAAATTGGCTGCTGGTGGAGAAGCATGTGACTAGACCAGTCCATTAGCCTCCTCAAAATGTAAGTCACCTCACATGGGAAAGATGCTTTTTCATTGGAGGAGGCTGATGAACTGGTCTGGTCATCTGCTCCTCCACCAGCAGCGATTTGACTAGACCTTCTGTTCATAAAATGGCTGCTTGTGGACGAGCATATGACCAGACTGATCCATCACCCTCCACCAAATGCAAGTCACCTCACATGTGAAAGCTGTTTTTTCATCGCAGGAGGCTGATAGAATGGTCATCGGCTTGTCCACCAGCAGTGATGTGACCAGCCCTTCTGTCCATAAAATGGCTGCTGATGGAGGAGCAAGGAGCATATGACGAGACTGGTCCATCAGCCTCCTCGAAATGTAAGTCACCTCACATGTGAAAGCTGGTTTTCCATTGGAGGAGGCTGATGGACTGGTATGGTCATCTGCTTGTCCACCATCAGCGATGCGATTAGCCCTTCTGTCCATAAAATGGCTGTTGCTGGAGTAGCAGGTAACCAGACCGTTCCATCAGCCTCCTCCAGTAGTAACACACATTACTTGGGAAAGCTGCTTTTCTATTGGAGGAGCTGATGGATTGGTCTTGTCATATGCTTTTCCACCAAATGTCATTTTATGGCCAGAAGTACTGGTCAGTTTGTGAGGAATACTGCAATAACAATACAAAATAGCAACCCCTTTAATACAGCTGTATATGTGCAGGATATATTTTATGTCTTTATTAATTGCGATGTGAGAAAAGTAGACTTCCAGGGATTAAGCTGGATAACCCATTTAAAGGGAATCTGTCAGCAGGTTTTTGCTATGTAAGCTGAAGCCAGCATGTTGCAAGGGTTGACACAGAAAGTTCAGTCATGCCTGTTGTATCGCAGTTCGATCTTTTGATTATTTGCTATGTTTAAGTAGCAGAACCCTTATTATTACAGGGCAAAAAACTCACTTGTAGAGATGTCCGACATGCCCCCTTCTCTGATTGGCACATCACTGTCAATGTACAATCTCTATTGAGAGCCTGGTGTGGGCGGGACAGCTCCCTGGGCTCAGCTACATGACTAAACCTAAAAATTCAGATTGTGTCACAACGGCTAAGTGATACATTATTGGATTCAGGATATCTGCTTACATCATGCTGCTCTCAAATGAAGTAGCAAAAACCTGATAACAGATTCCCTTTAATGATTTAAACTGAAAACCTCTTATCCGTTGTCTGATCTAACAAAGTAAAATAATATTTATTTATGGGAAATGCCCTTTAATGGGATGATGAATAAAATGGGTAACATGTATTTGGTGTCAACATAATATCTTTCTTTTTTGTCTAGGTGGCTAAAGGGATGGATAAAGATGAAGCAGAGAAAACAGTGAGCCCATCAGAATTATTCAGATTGCTTGCATGGATTGCTGTTAGAGCTGCCACACAGGTACTTTCACATTTTCTCTGCACTGCTATAATAACTGTCTGATGCAACTATACTTTCTTAAAGAATCCATACCCACTTTGATGCAGTCTCTGACTTCACATGTATACTGGAAGAGTAGCAATAAGGTCCAATAAAATGTCGACAACATCCAGTTCAGTTCTGTTATATCCAAAAAAAAATCACCTGTGCACCTTTTTTGAACCTTGAATAAAAATACAGTACAGGGTTTCTCTGGTTTCAAAGGGAAAGAATTAAAAAGAAATGGAAGGCATGCTCACACCAGGAACATTCTGTATCCTGATCTACAGAATTACACAGGGCCCATAACCTTTTATTGCAATATTTAGTCTTTTCTGCCATCTCACTAAAATTAATGTAATACAACATCTAAAGTTCACTTATTTTGTGTAGATTTGTTGTTTGTGAGTTATTTGTCACCTATTTATCAACACTGGCATTTTCTTCTCTCTCTCTCTCCCTCTCTCTTAAAAAAATGCAGTTTTCTGCCAGGAGATACAGGTCTATGAACTCAGTAACCTCACCTGAGGGTGAGGTCCCTGAGTTTAATTAGGTCACCTGGGGTCAGGTTACCTGCAGTCACAGGTGAAAGACCATGGGAACCTCCAGCTGTGACCGCAAATAAGCTTAATGACATCCGCTCATCGCTGGAACTTAGTCTCTGTCTGAAGCTCATAGTGGGCGGTCATCCTCTATGGCCGCGTGCTGTGCATTCAGATGTAACAGAGCTGGAATCATCGTGGGACCTCATGTGGATAACATCGGACCTGAATGCTTTTGGGGTTAGTAAATTGGTGAAAAAGGATGTTTTTCCTGTATTTTATTTCAAAGAAATGAGTTTTGTGGTGTTTGTGTTTATTTCTTTTCACTTACAGATTATGGGGTCACTTTCACTTACAGATAGGGGGTCTCATAAAAGCCTCCCATTACTAATCCAGGGCTTAGTGGCAGCTGTTATTAACCCCTTATTTCCCCAATTGCCACCATACCAGGGCAATCAGGAAGAGCCAGGTAAAGTACTGGGATTGTCACATTTAGTGGGTGCGACAATCCTGGGTGGCTACAGGCTTCTATTTTTAGGCTGAAGGCCCAATAATGGGTCTCCCAAGCCTGAGAATTCCAGCCCCTAGCTGGTATTTAAATAATAAATATTTATTTAAATAATTTAAAAAAAGCTGCATGCGGTTCCTCTTATTTTGATACACAGCCAAGATAAGCGCATGGCTGGGTGCTGCGGCCTATAGCCATATGCTTTATCTGTGCTGAGTATCATAATACAGAGAGACACTACAACAATTTATTTTTTATACCACGATAGTGACACGCAGACTGGGTCTGTGATTGGTTGCAGTCAGACGCTGCCACACAGGATGGGGGTGCGTCTGACTGCAATCAATCTCAGATGCCATGCCTGCCAGTGGGTGGGGGAAGCAGTGAATATGTGTGAGACTAATAACCAGCCTGGAAGAAGAATGGACGACCAAGTTATTATGTTATAATAAGTATAATAAAACATGCCAGAGATTCGGTAAGTATAGCGCACTTTGTTTTCTTTTTAGTTTTCCTTTACTGTTTATTAATTTCCCTGATCATTAGCTGCAGTTCCCTGATAATTCCGTATCCAGCACCTGGATACTTTTGAAATCGTGCAGATGTGGACTTTTACAGTCCAGGTCCACCCATCAGTAGTAACGTTAAATAAACTTAAAAAGACTCCATAAAGATGTAGTTTGACATCTTTGTTGTAAAGGAAAATGAGTGCCCTGCAAAGCATTCTGACCTCAAACCTATTAAACATTTTTGAGGTGAAGAAGTCATGACTGCAAGCAATATCTTCTGGTCCAACCTAAGGGGTACTTTGCACGCTGCGACATCGCAAGCCGATGCTGCGATGCCGAGCGCGATAGTCCCCACCCCCGTCGCAGCTGCGATATCCTTGTGATAGCTGCCGTAGCGAACATTATCGCTACGGCAGCTTCACATGGACTCACCTGTCCTGGGACGTCACTCTGGCCGGCGGCCCACCTCCTTATTAAGGGGGCGGGTCGTACGGCGTCACTGCGACGTCACACGGCAGGCGGCCAATAGGAGCGGAGGGGCGGAGATGAGCGGGATGTAAACATCCCGCCCACCTTCTCCCTTCCGCATATCCTACGGGAGCCGCGGTGACGCCGGTAGGAGATGTTCCTCGCTCCTGCGGCTTCACACACAGCGATGTGTGCTGCTGCTGGAGCGAGGAACAACATCGGACCATCGCGTCAGCGTAATTTTGGATTACGCCGACGCTACACCGATGATACGATTACGACGCTTTTGCGCTCGTTAATCGTATCATCTGGGCTTTACACACTACGATGTCGCCTGCAATGCCGGATGTGCGTCACTTTCAATTTGACCCCACCGACATCGCACCTGCGATGTCGTAGTGTGCAAAGTACCCCTTAGTGTCTGACTTTTTGGTTGACTAGGCACAAATTCTTAGGCCTAAGACATACGGCATGAAAATTGGAGCGAGTGGAATGCCATAAAACATGGCATTCCACTTGGGCCAAAATTAGCTTATGTGTCAGCACCCATGAGCAATTATTTTCTCAGCCCCAATCGGACTGAGAAAACAATCAGAGCATGCTGCGACTGTAATGCGATCCTTGTTTCTCTCGCACCCATTCAAGTCTATGGAGCGAGAGAAAAATCGCACTGCACTCGCTGTACACCGGTGTACCGCGAGTGCAGGGCAAGAATGGCAATAGCCAGCTACGGAGGAGAGAGGGAGAAAAATGCCTCCCTCCCCTCCGCAGCTCCTGCCCGCCCCTCCTCAGAGCCGGCCCGCCCCTCCTCGCATGATTGGACCTCAGTCGCAGTGACACTCGCATGACACTCATCTCCTGCTGTGCTACCAGCGTGAGCCCAGTGTCATGCGAGGATAGCACTAGTGATCCATGTGGCCCTGGCCTTACAGTCACACTCCAAAATTTTGTAGCAAACCTTTCCATAACTATGGAGGAGCCTGTCATTGCAACAAAAGTGTTCAACTTCATATTTATAATGGGAAGATTGGGTGTCACTTTTTTTGGCTATATACTATATAAACATATTTATTTTGTTTTCCCCATCTCTAAACCATTTCTACTCTCCCTTCCTCCTTCTTACTTTTATTACTAAGTTGCTGGATTATTGAGTTTTTTCTACAATGTTTTGCCCTTTGTTTTTTGAATCTATATTTTTTTCAATGATGTGTTTATGATTTCTGTGACAGCATCCATCTATCTTGTTGCTCCTTTTTCCTTTATCTTTTTCTTGAAACATTTTTTTTGTTTTCTAAGAAATGTGGTATTTTTATAATGACAGAAAGAAGACATTTGTAGTCTGGCTGTTCCCTATGCAAGTGATATTTGGGTTTTATTTGCTCATAGATATCTCTTTACTTTACCATACACAGTATTCTCAAAAGACTCATATTTATAGGGCTGCTACTTTATTACACATCTTTCACCTTCAGAAAGAGACAAAGAAAATGCCATAGCCCGAACTCCTCTAATCAATGTTGTTATCAGATCCGTACAAATAGTCCCACTTAGAAGAAGTGAAGATGACTGCACTCACCACGTCATGGTAAGATCTTCATAGCAAGCAATACAAATCCTTTCACAAACATTGATGACTTCTTCACTTTGATGGTGTGTACCTTGAACAACTTAGAAAAGCCATCCCTTATGGCTATTTCCTCCGGCCTGCGCAAGATCAATAGAGACAACAATACATTTGTATCAAAAGCAGAAAAACTGAAGAATACATTCCAAAAAGTTAACAGACGGACGATTACACGAGTATCAAGTTTTACCAATCAGGAGATCGTCACTTATAAACCTTGACAAATCAGTTCACGCAGCCATCCTAACACTAGAAGATCGGCAATACAAAAACTGGCATCTACTTAGTGTAGATGCCGACCTAAAAGAAATAACAGAAAAATAAACATTAGCCAACAGTAGGAATCGTAATTTAAAAGATATGCTGGTTAGGAACAGAATAAATAATCCAGTAAACACATGGTAATATGGATCACAGTGATTAGCAAGCACTAAAATGTTCTAGTACTCGGTACCCGAATCTAGTGTTGAGCCACCCCCCTAGTGCTCGGGTTCGGTTCGGTACGTTCGACGAACACCTTTGAACCCCATTGAAAACAATGGCAGGCAAACACAAACACATACAAACACATTATACATATACACATACAGTTAATAAACATTGCAATTATACTTACAGGTCCCCGCAACGCGTCCTGCACTCTGTCTCCCGATCATCGATGCGCCATCCCGATAACCAGCACTGATGATAGAACCTTCTGTGACGTCATCATAGCATGTGACCAGTCACGTGTATATTATCTCATTGGCTACAGACTGGTCACATGGCTAGACGTCATGCTAGGTCCTGTCAGTGCATCTCTCCGGTACGCGGTGCTCGTTTGAGCATCTCCGTGTACCGGCGAGATGCTTGGGCACATGCTTGGCTCGTCGTTCCTGCATGTCGGTGCTCTTTACAGAGTCAGCCCACATGCAAGGACTGGATGCCACAGCCAGTGAATAGCGGCACCGGGAATCAGGTGATCGGAGATCACCGTTACTATAGTAACCCGCCTGTCAAATTACTATAGCAACGGTGGCAGCAGTAACGTCACCGCTTACAACCCGCAGCCTCTGCTGACTCACTAAATGATTAGACTGCACAGGAGCAGCAGCGTCTTCCTCCCATGCAGTGCTGTCTGATGTAGCAGAGATGCATGGGTTGAAGGAGAAAGAAGACAGAAGACCAGGATCGTGGAGGGGTGAGTGGGAGTAATAAACATGGAGTCTAAGTGTGTCTGTGTATTTATTTCTATTAAAGTATTTTTTCTCTGTGTGGTGTCTTTTTTATTAACCCTTTATTGGATATTCTTAATGGCCGGGTTAAACTTGCCTGACATTAAGAATCTCTGGCTTAATACTAGCTAGTAAAACAAAGCTAGTATTAACCCATTATTACCCAGCAAGCCACCCGTCACCAGGGCAGCTGGAAGAGTTTAATACAGCGCCAGAAGATGGCGCTTCTATGAAAGCGCCATTTTCCGGGGTGACTGCGGACTGCAATTCACAGCAGGGGTGCCTAGAAAGCTTGGACACCCTGCGCTGCGGATTCCAATCCCCAGCTGCCTAGTTGTACCTGGCTGAACACAAAAATGGGGCGAAGCCGATGTCGTTTTTTAATTATTTCATGAAATTCATGAAATAATTAAAAAAAAGGGCTTCCCTATATTTTTCGTTCCCAGCCGGGTACAAATAGGCAGCTGGGGGTTGGGGGCAGCCGTACCTTCCTGCTGTACCTGGCTAGCATACAAAAATATGGCAAAGCCCACGTCATTTTTTTGGTGGGCAAAAAACTCCTGCACACAATCCTGGATGGAGTATGAAGAGCCTTGTAGTTCTGCAGCTGCTGTCTGCTCTCCTGCATACACTAGTGAATGCAGCATGCTGAGCCTTGTACAGTTAGGTCCAGAAATATTTGGACAGTGACACAATTTTCGCGAGTTGGGCTCTGCATGCCACCACATTGGATTTGAAATGAAACCTCTACAACAGAATTCAAGTGCAGATTGTAACGTTTAATTTGAAGGTTTGAACAAAAATATCTGATAGAAATTGTAGGAATTGTACACATTTCTTTACAAACACTCCACATTTTAGGAGGTCAAAAGTAATTGGACAAATAAACCAAACCCAAACAAAATATTTTTATTTTCAATATTTTGTTGCGAATCCTTTGGAGGCAATCACTGCCTTAAGTCTGGAACCCATGGACATCACCAAACGCTGGTTTTCCTCCTTCTTAATGCTTTGCCAGGCCTTTACAGCCACAGCCTTCAGGTCTTGCTTGTTTGTGGGTCTTTCTGTCTTAAGTCTGGATTTGAGCAAGTGAAATGCATGCTCAATTGGGTTAAGATCTGGTGATTGACTTGGCCATTGCAGAATGTTCCACTTTTTTGCACTCATGAACTCCTGGGTAGCTTTGGCTGTATGCTTGGGGTCATTGTCCATCTGTACTATGAAGCGCCATCCGATCAACTTTGCGGCATTTGGCTGAATCTGGGCTGAAAGTATATCCCGGTACACTTCAGAATTCATCCGGCTACTCTTGTCTGCTGTTATGTCATCAATAAACACAAGTGACCCAGTGCCATTGAAAGCCATGCATGCCCATGCCATCACATTGCCTCCACCATGTTTTACAGAGGATGTGGTGTGCCTTGGATCATGTGCCGTTCCCTTTCTTCTCCAAACTTTTTTCTTCCCATCATTCTGGTACAGGTTGATCTTTGTCTCATCTGTCCATAGAATACTTTTCCAGAACTGAGCTGTCTTCATGAGGTGTTTTTCAGCAAATTTAACTCTGGCCTGTCTATTTTTGGAATTGATGAATGGTTTGCATCTAGATGTGAACCCTTTGTATTTACTTTCATGGAGTCTTCTCTTTTCTGTTGACTTAGAGACAGATACACCTACTTCACTGAGAGTGTTCTGGACTTCAGTTGATGTTGTGAACGGGTTCTTCTTCACCAAAGAAAGTATGCGGCGATCATCCACCACTGTTGTCATCCGTGGACGCCCAGGCCTTTTTGAGTTCCCAAGCTCACCAGTCAATTCCTTTTTTCTCAGAATGTACCCGACTGTTGATTTTGCTACTCCAAGCATGTCTGCTATCTCTCTGATGGATTTTTTCTTTTTTTTCAGCCTCAGGATGTTCTGCTTCACCTCAATTGAGAGTTCCTTAGACCGCATGTTGTCTGGTCACAGCAACAGCTTCCAAATGCAAAACCACACACCTGTAATCAACCCCAGACCTTTTAACTATTTCATTGATTACAGGTTAACGAGGGAGACGCCTTCAGAGTTAATTGCAGCCCTTAGAGTCCCTTGTCCAATTACTTTTGATCCCTTGAAAAAGAAGAGGCTATGCATTACAGAGCTATGATTCCTAAACCCTTTCTCCGATTTGGATGTGAAAACTCTCATATTGCAGCTGGGAGTGTGCACTTTCAGCCCATATTATATATATAATTGTATTTCTGAACATGTTTTTGTAAACAGCTAAAATAACAAAACTTGTGTCATTGTCCAAATATTTCTGGACCTAACTGTAGTTCTGCTCCCCCTGTCTCTCCCTCCAGCATACAGTCCTGGATGCAGCATGCTGAGCCTTGTAGTTCTGGAGCTGCTGTCTGCTCTCCTGCATACACTAGTGAATGGAGCATGCTGAGCTTTTTAGTTCTGCAGCTGCTGTCTGCTCTCCTGCACACACTAGTGAATGGAGCATGCTGAGCCTTGTAGTTCTGCTCCCCCTGTCTCTCCCTCCAGCATACAGTCCTGGATGCAGCATGCTGAGCCTTGTAGTTCTTCAGCTGCTGTCTGCTCTCCTGCAGACACTAGTGGATGAAGTATGCTGAGCCATGCAGTTCTGCTCCCCCTGCCTCTCCCTCCAGCATACAGTCCTGGATGGAGGATGTTGAGCCTTGTAGTTCTGCAGCTGCTGTCTGCTCTCCTCCATACAGACAGACAGCAGCTGCAGAACTACAAGGCTCAGCATACTCCATCCAGGACTGTATGCAGGAGTTTAAAAAATTACGTGGGCTTCGCCATGTTTTTGTATGCTAGCCAGGTACAGCAGGCAGCTACAAGCTGCCCCCAACCCCCAGCTGCCTATTTGTACCCGGCTGGGAACCAAAAATATAGGGAAGCCCTTTTTTTGTTTTAATTTATTCATGAATTTCAAGAAATAATTAAAAAAAAAAAAATGACGGCTTCGCCCAATTTTTGTGTCCAGCCAGGTACAACTAGGCAGCTTGGGATTGGAATCCGCAGCGCAGGGTGCCCAAGCTTTCTGGGCACCGCTGCTGCAATTGCAATCCGCAGCCGCCCCAGAAAATGGTGCTTTCATAGAAGCGCCATCTTCTGCCGCTGTATCCAACTCTTCCATCTGCCCTGGTGACGGGTGGCTCACTGGGTAATAATGGGGTTAGGGCTAGCTGTATATTATCAACTGGCCCTAAGCCCGAAATTCATGGTGTCACGCCAATATTAGACATGGCCACCATGAATTTCTAGTACAAATAAAAAAAAACACAATAAAAATATTTTTATTAGAAATAAAACACAACACAATTAGTGATTCCATCTTTATTGAAATAAAGAACCCCCTCCCGCAGTAATCTTGGGTCAAGGGTCCCACGGTAAAAAGCCGGCCTCACCGCTCAGCTTATAGTGTTAGCTGATTCCGTCAGGTGACCGCATCAGCTGATCATCGCCAGGTCTGAGAGAGAGAAAAGAGAGAAAATAGAGAGAGAAGAGAGAGAAAAGAGAGAAAAAGAGAGACAAGAGAGAGATAAGAGAGAGAAAAGAGACAAAATAGAGAGAGAAGAGATAGAAAAGAGAGAGGACAGAGAGAGAAGAGAAAGAGGAGAGAGATGAGAGAGGAAGAGAGAGAGAAGAGAGAGAAAATAGAAGAGGAGAGAAGAGAGAGGAGAGAGAGAAGAGAGAGAGAGGAGAGACAGGAGACAAATGCAGCCTCATTCCGTGAACTGCTCCGATTTTAGAGGTGTGTCCCGCGGCTCACAGCTGATGTCCGGCTCCTCCCCTCAGTGCATAATTAAATTATAATTATAAATAAATAATAATTATAATTTAAAATTAAAAATAAATTAAATTCTTTACCGGGACGGCCGGGAATCAAACTCGTGAACTAATTCTCCTTAGGCAGTAGCTCTACCCATTGAGCCACTGTCTCTAATGAAAAGCATAGAAAGATTTGGTAATCTTGACCTCTGTATTGCAGTAGAGAATCCAAAAGTGGATTATTCAGCTACAAAGAGGAGAGAGACAGGGACAAAGAGAGAGAGAAAAAAAGAGAGAAAACGAGAGAGAAAAAGAAAGAGAGAGAGAAAAAGAGAGAGAGGGAGAAAGAGAAAAAGAGAGTGAAAGAGAACAAGAGAGAGACAGAGAGAGAGAAAAAGAGAGAAAAAGAGAGAGAGAGAAAAAGAGAGAGAGAGAAAAAGAGAGAGGGAGAAAGAGAGAAAAAGAGAGCAATAGAGAGAAAAAGAGAGAGAGAGAAAAAGAGTGAAAAAGAGGAATAGAGAGAGAAATAGAGAGAGAGGGAGAAAGAGAGAAAAAGTGAGGGAGAAAGAGAACAAGAGAGAGAGAGAGAACAAGAGAGAGAAAAAAAGAGAGAGAAGAGAGAGAGGAGAGAGAACAATGCAGCCTCATTCCGTGAACTGCTCCGATTTTAGAGGTGTGTCCTGCAGCTCACAGCTGATGTCCGGCTCCTCAACTCAGTGCATAATTAAATTAAATTATAATTATAAATAAATAATAATTATAATTTAAAATTAAAAGTAAATTAAATTAAATTCTTTACCGGGACGGCCAGGACTTGAACTCATGAACTAATTCTCCTTAGGCAGTAGCTCTACCCATTGAGCCACTGTCTCTAATGAAAAGCATAGGAAGATTTGGTAATCTTGACCTCTGTATTGCAGTAGAGATACCAGAAGTGGATTATTCAGCTACAAAGAGGAGAGAGAGATGTCAGTTGCTGCGTAAAGCTGACAAAAAGCGCTCGTGTTCTACCGCGCTCCCTGTCAGCTTCATGTAGCAGAGCTGAAAGCGTCGTGTGTATTACTTCGGACCTGGATTGTTGTTTGGGGATTAATAAAGTGGTAAATGAGGGGGTTTTTTGTCTTTTATTCCAAATAAAGGATTTTCCTTTGTGTGTGTTTATTTACTTTCACTTACACGTTAATCATGGAAGGTATCTCGGGGAGACGCCAGTCATGATTAACCTAACATTATCACCCCGATTGCCACCGCACCAGGGCAATTCGGGTTGAGCCGGGTAGAGTCTCGGGACTGTCGCATCTAAGGATGCGGCAATTCCGGGCGGCTGCTGGCTGATATTGTTGAGGTGGTGGGCTTCCAATAACGTGGCGCTCCCCATCCTGACAATACCAGCCTCCAGCCATGTGGCTTTATCTTGGCTGGTTTTAAAATTGGGGGTCCGCTTTTTTTTTTAAATTATTTATTTATTTATTTTACTGCACGATATAGACCCGCCCGCCGGCGGCTGTGATTGTTTGCATTGAGACAGCTGTCACTCAGCGTGGGGGTGTTTCTGACTGCAACCAATCATGGCGGGAAAAGCAGGGAATACCAGATTGAATAATGAGCGGCAGCCATTTTCAAAAGAGGAAAAGCCGCCGGAGATTTGTGACAGCCGTGCAATGCCGCGCCAGTGATCGGTGAGTAGGAAAGAGAGAGGGATTGTGCTGGGCACGCAGGACGCATGCAAATACACAACGTGCGCACCAAGCCTTACTGTGAAAAGCCACACTTTTGGTGATCGAACCGTTATCGAACGGTAACTCAAACTGCCGAACTTGAAGCAAATCGTTCGAGTTCATCAAACGACTCGAACACCGCCCAAAATCACTCGTATTTGAAATTGGCGAATGGTTTGAATCGAACATCGCTCATCTCTACCCGAATCACACAGGTAAGATGCTCGGAGGGTCTCAACTTCAGTAAAGAGTATTATGTAAGTCATGGGGAAACTCAAGCATTTTTCTGGAAGACCCTAACAGGACGGTTGGAGGAGCTGGAAAATCAACAAAATGGATGGAAACCGCACTCAAATACAATGGGATCAGCATGGTGAAGATGACTGGAAGCATCTCTGACTCCCAGGTTGCTGCAGGGAACTAAATATATAAATAATTTTAAGAAAATGACATGGGTTCCTATTTTTGATAACCAGCAAAGGTAAAGGAGACAACGGGGGACTGATAATATTAAGCTGAGCAGGTTAATGGTTATTTGGCCCTTCACAGCCTAAAAATACCACCCCACAGCCACAACAGAATTTGTGCATCAGAATAGATGCAGCAATTTTGGCGTTTTGCCAGGTTCTTCCCAATAGCCCTGATGCAGTGGCAATCAGGGTAATATTTTGGGGGAGTTGATGTCAGCTGTGTAATGTCAGCTGGCATCAAGCCCAGGGGTTAGTAATGGAGAGGCATCTATCAAACACCCCCATTACTAAATTAGTAATCAAAAATAACACACACAGGAAAAATTGTTTATTTGACTAAAGACTCCTCTACACTATCCGTCGTTCACCATTTTATTATCAAAAATGTTCAAACAAAGCTCCTCCATCGTTGTCCACACTTCCTGAATGCAGCTCCGACTACTATACTGTGAATAAGTATAAAATACATCTCATTATCTGTGAATAGCTGTAAAATACATCTCATCAGAGCTGCCAGCTCAACACTGCGCTGAGTGAGACCCGGCAACTGATAAGCGTTGTCCTCACTACCAGCTGCCTGTGAATAGCTGTACACAGTCGCCGGAGATGCATTTGGGAAAAGTGGACTATGACGGAGGAGCTTCTAGGGAACATTTTGTATAATAAATTGGTGAAAGAGGGATAATATTTATTCAAATAAACAATTTTTTCATGTGTGTGTATTTTTATTACTAGGTTAGTAATGGTGGTGTCTGATAGACCCCTCTCCATTAATAACACCAGGGCTTGATGCCAGCTGAAATGTCTAAGAACAGCACTCTACTGCCTGCAATCATCAGGATAATACACAATTGACTGACTGTGGATGGACAGTGTGTCGACTGCTTTCTCTAGTAGGGCGGTAATTGGAAAACTCACAGTGACCGTATACTAAATTCACCACCATTTCCAACGCATGAAATATACAGTATATATATACATACACAGTATATACACACGTGGTCAAAATTGTTGGTACCCCTCGCTTAATGAAAGAAAAACCCACAATAGTCACAGAAACAACTTGAATCTGACAAAGTAATAATAAATAAATAAAAAATCTATGGCAATGAACATATGAAAGTCAGACATTGCTTTTTGCTTCCACAGAATTTGTAAAAAAAATAAAACTCAGGAAACATGCGTGGACAGAAATGATGGTACCCTTATCTTAATATTTTGTTTCACAACCTTTTCAGGCTGCAAGGCTGCTTTCAGTCACTGCAATCAAATGATTCCTGTAACTGTCAATGAGATTTCTGCACCCCTCGACAGGTATTTTGGTCCACTCCTCAAGAGCAAACTGCTCCAGTTGTCTCCTGTTTGAAGGTTGCCTTTTCCAGACTGCATATTTCAGCTCTTTCCAAAGATGCTCAATAGGATTTAGGTCAGGGCTAGGGCTGAGCGGATCCGAACTGTAAAAGTCCGGATTCACGCGGTTTCAAAGATTTCCGGGTGCCGGATCCGGAATTGCGGGTGCAAGATTCGGATCCGGCCCTGGGGAAAATAATTGAAAAATAAAGAAAAACAGAAATAAAACAGCGTTTCATACTTTCCGAGACTCGGTGTCATTGCGGCACACTTCTTCCGGGTCGCGCATTCACTTCCTGTACTGTGCATCGTATATACACAGCTTTCCGTGTCTTTCCCGCCCACCGGCCGTCCTCTCGTCTGTGATTGGTTGTAGGCAGACGTGCCCCCAGCCTGTGACAGTATCTGCTTGCTGTGCAGTCATCGCGGTCGTCATTGTCTGCACAGCCAGCGGTCGTGCTCTATGGCCGCTGGCTATGTAGCAGAGCTGAAGCAGCATGGGACCTCGTGGATTACGCCAGAGCTGTAGGGTGTTGGGGGTTAATAAAAAGGTGAAGGAGGGTGTGTGTTTTTGTATTTTTAATTTCCAATAAAGGATTTTTCTCTGTGTCTCTGTTTATTTACATTCATGTACAGGTTAGTGTTATGCAGGTATCTCATAGACGCCTTTGCTATCACACTAACCTAGAGCTTAGTAGCAGCTGTGCGCTGCTATTAACCCTTTATTACCCCAATTGCCACCGGCTCCAAGGCAATCGAGAAAAGTGCCGATATTGCACCAGGATTGTCACATCAAATTGATGCGGCAATACTGGACGGCTGCGGGCTGAAAATACCAGCCCCCAGCCGCCATTATCATGGCTGGGGATGAAAATTAGGGGGGACCGCACGTCGTTTTTTTTAAATTATTTGTTTAAAAAATAATATAAAAAAAAGCTGCATCACCGACACAGCCGCACACACTTTTGACAGGAACGATCATGTGTTTCTAGGTACATGCACGCTCATGCTCAGAGGACAGCAGGGTGTGCCGGCTGATGTCATGTCAGACTTGTACGAGTCTGACAGCGCATCACCGGCACAGCCGCACACTTCTGACAGGAGCATGCATGTATTTCTGTGTACATGCACGCTCATGTTCAGAGAGTGCAGGCTGTGGCGGCTGATGTCATGTCAGACTTGTAGAAGTCTGACAGCGCATCAGCGCCACAGCTGCACACTTCTGACAGGAATCTGTATGTGTTTCTGAAAGACATGCACATTCACCATACTGACTCGCAGACACATGCACTGCTTTCCCCGCCCACCGGCCGTCCTGACACCTGTGATTGGTTGCAGTCAGCTGATATGCTGCCACTCAGGGTGGGGGCGTGTCTAGCTGCAACCAATTACACGCGTTGGTGGGCATGGAAAACAATGAATATTGAATTGTCAGCTCCGGAAGGGAAAAGCGTGGCCCGGAAGGAGTTTGCTGCCATGACACAGCCTCGAGTGAGTATACCACGTGCACTTCTACCCCCCTGTCCACTCCACAAACATTTTTGATCTCCGGATTCGGAAATGGAACTTTTTGGCAAGGCACACCAGTTCTATGTTCGCAGATGGAAAAATGAAGCATATCAGTAAAAGAACACTGTCCTACTGTGAAACATGGAGGAGGTTCTGTTATGTTCTGGGGCTGCACTGTCCCTACTGTGAAACATGGAGGAGGTTCTGTTATGTTCTGGGGCTGCTTTGATGCATCTGGCACAGGGTGTCTTGAATCTGTGAAGGGTACAATGAAATCTGAAGACTATCAAGGGATTCTAGAGAGAATGTGCTACCCAGTGTGAGAAAGCTTGGTCTCAGTCGCAGGTCAGGGTCTTGTAACAGGATAATGACTCAAAACACAAAACTAAAAAACACTCAAAAATGGCTAAGAGGAAAACATTGGTTTATTCTGAAGTGGCCTTCTATGAGCCCTGACCTAAGTCCTATTGAGCATCTTTGGAAAGAGCTGAAACATGCAGTCTGGAAAAGGCAACCTTCAAATAGGAGACAACTGGAGCAGTTTGCTCTTGAGGAGTGGACCAAAATACCTGTCGAGGGGTGCAGAAGTCTCATTGACAGTTACAGGAATCGTTTGATTGCAGTGATTGCTTCCAAAGGTTGTGCAACCAAATATTAAGATAAGTGTACCATCATTTCTGTCCAGGCTTATTTCCTGAGTTTTATTTTTTTTTTTTAATTCTGTGGAAGCATGGTTGAAAAGCAATGTCTGACTTTCATTTGTTCATTTTCATAGATTTTTTTATTTATTATTACTTTTGTCAGATTCAAGTTATTTCTGTGACTATTGTAAGCTTCTCTTTCATTAAACAAGGGGTACCAACAATTTTGACTACATATACATTTACTACATGTACATAATTTTGTATATACATATACTGTATATATATATATATATATATATATATATATATACAGTATATGTATATATATATATATATATATATATATATATATATATATACACCCGAGTATAGTCACTGCCAAGCACCAAAATAACTCAAGAAAACTATTAACTGCCACCAACAATCGTTTTACAGGCCAATTGGACACCCGTTACAGGTAGCATATGGCTTCAGGGATGCAGTTTATAGACCAAGAGGAATAAAGCTATTAAATTTCATATATTTAATCCGAAAGTAGGCAGTGTTTATAAAAATATACAAAACATTTTGCAAAGGGAACAAAACAATACAGTAAATACAATTATATAAAATAAAAATTAATAATGAAAGAAAATTACTAAATCTATGTCACAGAAATGACTTAGATCTTAGGAGATGGAGGTACTCCTTAAGATAATAGACAGAACCACAAGTTGTGCCTTCAAGGACTGACAAGGATCATAATTTGGTATTTGGCTTTTATTTACACAAGTTACATCCACATACCTGTGGTGGCTCAACAGGGCTGGTCTTTACAGAACTATAGGATGTGTCTATGTCTTAGAAAATTATGAGATTCACAACTTTTTCAATATCATCACTAGAGTTGAGCGCGGTTCGTGGTTCGAGGTTCTCCAGTTCGGGGCTCGAGTGATTTTGGGGGCTGTTCGAGATCGAACTAGAACTCGAGCTTTTTGCAAAAGCTCGATAGTTCTAGATACGTTCGAGAACGGTTCTAGCAGCAAAAAGCAGGGCTTTTTACAGCTAGAGTGTGCAGGAGCCATCGCTGGCAGCCTGCCAGAAGCTGGTAACCAAGATAAACATCGGGTATCCAAGCAAAACGCTTTGGTTAGTAACCCGATGTTTATCTTAGTTACGTGCAGGAAGCCCACACTTTTCCGCTCAGCTCGCTCCGCCCCCTCCTGCCCGCGGCATGTACACATACACACACACACACACACACACACACACACACACACACACAGACGGTCCCGCTCGGCTTACCTGCGGTCGGCCCGGGGGCAGCAGTCCTTGGCACTGGAAACTGTGCCTGCCGGCCCTTTAAGGCCACTGTGTTCTCCTGCATTGAGCATCATCTGTGGGCGGAGCTACCGCCCGGCGTCCTGCTCGGTCGCACAGATGAAGGAGTCACAGTGCCAGCCAGCGACCCCCAGCACATCGCTTCCCTCCGGCGCTGTGTGGGCCCCATCTGCACCGTGACCTGATTAGTATGTGGGACATCACTCCCTCCCCGCCCCTCCCTGTCCCCCCGTGCGTGTGTGGGCCCCGCAGAGCCGTGTGTGTGGCCCCCGGAGCCGCGTGTGTGGGCCCCGCAGAGCCGTGTGTGTGACCCCCGGAGCCGCGTGTGTGGGCCCCGCAGAGTAAGGTGTGTGTTTGTATGTATGCATGCAGCAGAGCAGTATGCGTGTCTATATGTATGTATGTATGCAGCAGAGCAGTATGCGTGTCTGTATGTATGTATGTATATATGCAGCAGAGCAGTATGCGTGTCTGTATGTATATATGCAGCAGAGCAGTATGCGTGTCTGTATGTATGTATATATGCAGCAGAGCAGTATGCGTGTCTGTATGTATGTATATATGCAGCAGAGCAGTATGCGTGTCTGTATGTATGTATATATGCAGCAGAGCAGTATGCGTGTCTGTATGTATGTATATATGCAGCAGAGCAGTATGCGTGTCTGTATGTATGTATATATGCAGCAGAGCAGTATGCGTGTCTATGTATGTATGTATATATGTAGCAAAGTAGTATGCGTGTCTATGTATGTATGTATATATGTAGCAAAGTAGTATGCATGTCTGTATGTATGTATGTATATATATATGCAGCAGAGCAATATGCGTGTCTGTATGTATGTATGCATGTATGTATGCAGCAGAGCAGTATACGTGTCTGTATGTATGTTTATATGTAGCAGAGTAGTATGCGTGTCTGTCTATATATATATATGCAGCAGAGCAATATGCATGTCTGTCTGTATGTATGCATGTATGTATGCAGCAGAGCAGTATACGTGTCTGTATGTATGTATGTATATATGCAGCAGAGCAGTATGCGTGTCTGTATGTATGTATGTATATATGCAGCAGAGCAGTATGCGTGTCTATATGTATGTATGTATGCAGCAGAGCAGTATGCGTGTCTGTATGTATGTATGTATATATGCAGCAGAGCAGTATGCGTGTCTGTATGTATGTATGTATATATGCAGCAGAGCAGTATGCGTGTCTGTATGTATGTATATATGCAGCAGAGCAGTATGCGTGTCTGTATGTATGTATATATGCAGCAGAGCAGTATGCGTGTCTGTATGTATGTATATATGCAGCAGAGCAGTATGCGTGTCTGTATGTATGTATATATGCAGCAGAGCAGTATGCGTGTCTGTATGTATATATGTAGCAAAGTAGTATGCATGTCTGTATGTATGTATATATACAGTTAGGTCCAGAAATATTTGGACAGTGACACAAGTTTTGTTATTTTAGCTGTTTACAAAAACATGTTCAGAAATACAATTATATATATAATATGGGCTGAAAGTGCACACTCCCAGCTGCAATATGAGAGTTTTCACATCCAAATCGGAGAAAGGGTTTAGGAATCATAGCTCTGTAATGCATAGCCTCCTCTTTTTCAAGGGACCAAAAGTAATTGGACAAGGGACTCTAAGGGCTGCAATTAACTCTGAAGGCGTCTCCCTCGTTAACCTGTAATCAATGAAGTAGTTAAAAGGTCTGGGGTTGATTACAGGTGTGTGGTTTTGCATTTGGAAGCTGTTGCTGTGACCAGACAACATGCGGTCTAAGGAACTCTCAATTGAGGTGAAGCAGACCATCCTGAGGCTGAAAAAAAAGAATAAATCCATCAGAGAGATAGCAGACATGCTTGGAGTAGCAAAATCAACAGTCGGGTACATTCTGAGAAAAAAGGAATTGACTGGTGAGCTTGGGAACTCAAAAAGGCCTGGGCGTCCACGGATGACAACAGTGGTGGATGATCGCCGCATACTTTCTTTGGTGAAGAAGAACCCGTTCACAACATCAACTGAAGTCCAGAACACTCTCAGGGAAGTAGGTGTATCTGTCTCTAAGTCAACAGTAAAGAGAAGACTCCATGAAAGTAAATACAAAGGGTTCACATCTAGATGCAAACCATTCATCAATTCCAAAAATAGACAGGCCAGAGTTAAATTTGCTGAAAAACACCTCATGAAGCCAGCTCAGTTCTGGAAAAGTATTCTATGGACAGATGAGACCAAGATCAACCTGTACTAGAATGATGGGAAGAAAAAAGTTTGGAGAAGAAAGGGAACGGCACATGATCCAAGGCACACCACATCCTCTGTAAAACATGGTGGAGGCAACGTGATGGCATGGGCATGCATGGCTTTCAATGGCACTGGGTCACTTGTGTTTATTGATGACATAACAGCAGACAAGAGTAGCCGGATGAATTCTGAAGTGTACCGGGATATACTTTCAGCCCAGATTCAGCCAAATGCCGCAAAGTTGATCGGACGGCGCTTCATAGTACAGATGGACAATGACCCCAAGCATACAGCCAAAGCTACCCAGCAGTTCATGAGTGCAAAAAAGTGGAACATTCTGCAATGGCCAAGTCAATCACCAGATCTTAACCCAATTGAGCATGCATTTCACTTGCTCAAATCCAGACTTAAGACGGAAAGACCCACAAACAAGCAAGACCTGAAGGTTGCGGCTGTAAAGGCCTGGCAAAGCATTAAGAAGGAGGAAACCCAGCGTTTGGTGATGTCCATGGGTTCCAGACTTAAGGCAGTGATTGCCTCCAAAGGATTCGCAACAAAATATTGAAAATAAAAAATTTTTTTTGGGTTTGGTTTATTTGTCCAATTACTTTTGACCTCCTAAAATGTGGAGTGTTTGTAAAGAAATGTGTACAATTCCTACAATTTCTATCAGATATTTTTGTTCAAACCTTCAAATTAAACGTTACAATCTGCACTTGAATTCTGTTGTAGAGGTTTCATTTCAAATCCAATGTGGTGGCATGCAGAGCCCAACTCGCGAAAATTGTGTCACTGTCCAAATATTTCTGGACCTAACTGTATATATGCAGCAGAGCAATATACGTGTCTGTCTGTATGTATACATGTATGTATGCAGCAGAGCAGTATACGTGTCTGTATGTATGTATGTATATATGCAGCAGAGCAGTATGCGTGTCTGTATGTATGTATGTATATATGCAGCAGAGCAGTATGCGTGTCTGTATGTATGTATGTATATATGCAGCAGAGCAGTATGCGTGTATGTATGTATATATGCAGCAGAGCAGTGTGCGTGTCTGTATGTATGTATGTATGTATGCAGCAGAGCAATATGCGTGTCTGTCTGTATGTATGCATGTATGTATGCAGCAGAGCAGTATGCGTGTCTGTATGTATGCATGTATATATGCAGCAGAGCAGTATGCGTGTCTGTATGTATGCATGTATGTATGCAGCAGAGCAGTATATGTGTCTGTATGTATGTATGTATATATGCAGCAGAGCAGTATGCATGTCTGTATGTATGTATATATGCAGCAGAGCAGTATGCGTGTCTGTATGTATGTATGTATATATGCAGCAGAGCAGTATGCGTGTCTGTATGTATGCATGTATGTATGCAGCAGAGCAGTATGCGTGTATGCATGTATGTATGCAGCAGAGCAGTATGCGTGTCTGTATGTATGCATGTATGTATGCAGCAGAGCAGTATGCGTGTCTGTATGTATGCATGTATGTATGCAGCAGAGCAGTATGCGTGTCTGTATGTATGCATGCAGAGCAGTATGCGTGTCTGTCTGTATGTATGTATGTATGTATGTATGCAGAAGAGCAGTATGCGTGTCTGTCTGTATGTATGTATGCATGTATGTATGCAGCAGAGCAGTATGCGTGTCTGTATGTATGTATGTATGCAGCAGAGCAGTGTGTGTGTGTGTGTCTGTATGTATGTATGCAGCAGAGCAGTATGTGTGTGTCTGTCTATATGTATGTATGTAGCAGAGCAGTGTGTGTGTGTCTGTCTATATGTATGTATGTAGCAGAGCAGTGTGTGTGTGTCTGTCTATATGTATGTATGCAGCAGAGCAGTATGTGTGTGTCTGTCTATATGTATGTATGTAGCAGAGCAGTGTGTGTGTGTGTGTCTGTCTATATGTATGTATGCATGCAGAGCAGTATGTGTGTGTCTGTATGTATGTATGCAGCATAGCAGTGTGTGTCTCTGTATGTATGCATGTATGATGTGTATCTATGTATGTCAGTGTATATGACTGTATAGATTTGTCTGTTTATATGTATTTTTGTGAGTTTGTCTTTAAATATGTATATGTACGTGTATGTATCTGTGTATGTGTGTGTGTCTGCGTGTGTATGGGACCCACTGAGACTCTTCCGCCCGGGGCCCACAAAAACCTGGAGCCGGCCCTGCCTGCGGTGATGAAGTCCCGCCATCCCGACCTCAGCGCTGTCACTGTCCTCCATGGTCGCCGCTTGTCACATCACCTTCTCTCGCTTCCGACCCGAGACTGACTAGCGGTGACGTCACGGGCCTCTCGCGATTCTTGGCTGTGAAGGCGGCGGTCATTGAACTTAGTGACAGGGGCTGTCAGCAGTGCTGGAGATCAGCGCAGGTAATGTACCTCGCTGACAGCAGCACTTGTCATGCCCTACAGTGACCTGGGCTGACCCATTGATGTTAGCTCAGGTCACTGCATTGCTCTCCCAGCCAATGGGGAACATCCTGCTCTTCATTGACTGGGACAGTGTGGATCGTCATGGCAACCCCTTGGATTACACCAGACCTGGATTTGTTTTTCATTCTAATAAATTGGTTAAAGAGGGAATGTTTTGGGGAGTGTTTTTTCAAATAAAAATGTGTTTGTCGTCTATTTTTTTTATTACTGACTAGGTTGGTGATGTCGGGTATCTGATAGACGCCTGACCTCACCAACCCCAGGGCTTGATGCCAGGTGACATTACACACCTGGTATTAACCCCATATATTACCCCGTTTGCCACCGCACCAGGGCGCGGGATGAGCTGGGGCGAAGCACCAGGATTGGCGCATCTAATGGATGCGCCACTTCTGGGGCGGCTGAGGCCTGCTATTTTTAGGCTGGGGAGAGTCCAATAACCATGGACCTCCCTAGTCTGAGAATATCAGGCCCCAGCTGTCTGCTTTACCTTGGCTGGTGATCCAATTTTGGGGGACCCCTACGTGGTTTTTTTTTTAATTATTTATTTAATTTAAAATAACAGCGTGGGGTGCCCTCAGTTTTGGATTACCAGCCAAGGTGAGGTTGCCAGCTGTGGTCTGCAGGCTGCAGCCGTCTGCTTTACCCTAGCTGGCTACAAAACTAGGGGGAACCCTACGTCATTTTTTTTTTTCATTTTTTTGGCTAAATACAAAGCTAAGCACCCCTTAGTGCCACATGAAAGGCACCAAAGGGTGCTCCACTTTTTCTCCACTTTTTCTCCACTTTTTCTCCATTTTTTCTCCACTTTTTCTTCACTTTTTCTCCACTTTTTCTCCATTTTTTCTCCACTTTTTCTCCATTTTTACTCCACTTTTTCTCCACTTTTTCTCCATTTTTTCTCCACTTTTTCTTCACTTTTTCTCCACTTTTTATCCATTTTTTCTCCACTTTTTCTCCACTTTTTATCCATTTTTTTCTCCATTTTTTCTCCACTTTTTCTCCATTTTTACTCCACTTTTTCTCCACTTTTTCTCCATTTTTTTCTCTACTTTTTCTCCAATTTTTCTCCATTTTTTCTCCACTTTTTCTCCATTTTTTTCTCCACATTTTCTCCACTTTTTCTCCACTTTTTCTCCATTTTTTTCTCCACTTTTTCTCCACTTTTTCTCCATTTTTTCTCCACTTTTTCTCCATTTTTACTCCACTTTTTCTCCACTTTTTCTCCATTTTTTTCTCTACTTTTTCTCCACTTTTTCTCCACTTTTTCTCCATTTTTTCTCCACTTTTTCTCCACTTTTTCTCCATTTTTTTCTCCACTTTTTCTACATTTTTTTCTCCATTTTTTCTCCACTTTTTCTCCATTTTTACTCCACTTTTTCTCCACTTTTTCTCCATTTTTTTCTCCACTTTTTCTCCATTTTTTTCTCTACTTTTTCTCCACTTTTTCTCCACTTTTTCTCCACTTTTTCTCCATTTTTTTCTCCACTTTTTCTCCATTTTTTTCTCTACTTTTTCTCCACTTTTTCTCCACTTTTTCTCCACTTTTTCTCCACTTTTTCTCCACTTATTCTCCACTTTTTCTCCACTTATTCTCCACTTTTTCTCCATTTTTTTCTCCACTTTTTCTCCACTTTTTCTCCACTTTTTCTCCACTTTTTCTCCATTTTTTTCTCCACTTTTTCTCCACTTTTTCTCCGTTCTTTTTCTATGGTCGGTCTACCCATTAGCTCTGCCATGCATACTGTAGCTCTACACCTACTGCACATGTTACTTTATGATTGACATCTCTTTCGTACCAGAGCTGTCTAAGTCTACTCTGACCCCATATTTGTCATTACTATATTGTCCTTGTACTGTATTATGACATTTGTATCATGTGTTTCATTTCTTGCTGTGTTGCAATTTTTTTGCTGCATCCCAATTGTACCTCTACATTGTTCGAGTTTATGTTATTGTTCTCTCACTCTTATGTGATACTGATTATTGTCATTTTTCATGATTACATGCAGATAAGTCCAATCTGACGAAGGCTAAGGCCGAAAGATCATTTGTAACTTGTTTTGGACAAAAACATATATGCTTATGAAAAAAATTTTTTTCTTAATACGGACCAATAAAGAGTGATTTTGCATTACTATCCGTTGTGACTTACTGACTTAGGCGGGCTTTGCACACTGCGACATCGCAGGTGCGATGTCGGTGGGGTCAAATTGAAAATGACGCACTTCCGGCATCGCATGCGACATCGCAGTGTGTAAAGCCTAGATGATACGATTAACGAGCGCAAAAGCGTCGTTATCGTATCATCGGTGCAGCGTCGGCGTAATCCATGATTACGCTGACGCGACGGTCCGATGTTGTTCCTCGCTCCTGCGGCAGCACACATCGCTGTGTGTGAAGCCGCAGGAGCGAGGAACATCTCCTACCGGCCTCACTGCGGCTTCCGTAGGATATGCGGAAGGAAAGAGATGGGCAGGATGTTTACATACTGCTCATCTCCGCCCCTCCGCTCCGATTGGCCGCCTGCCGTGTGACGTCACAGTGACGCCGCACGACCCGCCCCCTTAACAAGGAGGCGGGCCCGCCGGCCACAGGGACGTCGCACGGCAGGTGAGTGTGTGTGTGAAGCTGGCGTAGCGATAATTTTCGCTACGCCAGCTATCACCACATATCGCTGCTGCGACGGGGGCGGGCACTATCGCACTCGGCATCGCAGCATCGGGCTGCGATGTCGCAGTGTGCAAAGCCCGCCTTAGTCTGGGAGATTTAGAGTGCCGAGGTTACTCACTAATTTTATCTATTATTACCTCTGAGCACCTATATACCAGTGAGCAGAGCTTCCTCTACAGTAGTTCTCCTGATTAGGCATGCCCTTACCTCATGAGCAGGGCATTGCAGCTTTGGTAGCAACCATTACGACATGGACTCTGCTGCTGTGGACCCGGGGAGAGTGAGTGCAGATTCATTGCACCCACACTTCTCACATGAAGGGTCCGCACTCCTAGAAAATGGGGGATACGTTCCCTGAGTGTCTGCCCCCCATATTCTAGACGGTCCAGAGTCGTCGTGGGACCCCTTTATTTTTTTTCTTACAATAAATTGGTGAAAGAGGAAATGTTTTGGGGACTGTTTTTTCAAATAAATTTCTTTTGTCGATTTTTTTTTTTTTTTTTTGTTAGTACTGACAGTTTATGATGTTGGGTATCTAATAGACGCCATGACATCACAAACTGCTGGGCTTGATCTCAGGTGACTTTACAGCTAGTATCAACCCGATTTATTACCCCGTTTGCCACTGCACCAGGGCACGGGATGAGCTGGGATGAAGCGCCAGGATTGGCGCATCTAGTGGATGCGCCACGTCTGGGGTGCCTGCGGCCTGCTATTT
This sequence comes from Anomaloglossus baeobatrachus, assembly GCF_048569485.1. Classification (NCBI taxonomy): domain Eukaryota; kingdom Metazoa; phylum Chordata; class Amphibia; order Anura; family Aromobatidae; genus Anomaloglossus; species Anomaloglossus baeobatrachus. The sequence continues at coordinate 233,856,125 of NC_134356.1, forward strand.
TTAGGCTGTGAAGGCCCAATAACTATGGACCTTCCCACCCTGAGAATACCAGACCACAGCTGTCCGCTTTACCTTGGCTGGTGATCCAATTTGGGGGGGACCCTACTTTTATTGTGTAATTATTAATATTTATAAAATAATTATAAAAAAGAGCCTGAGGGGACCTCCACATTGGATCCCCAACCACGGTAAAGCTGCCAGCTGTGGTTTTCAGGCTACAGCTGTCAACTTTACCCTAGCTGGCTATCAAAAATGGGGGGACCCAACGTAATTTTTTTTTTTTAACCATTTTTTAAATAGAAAAAATGAATGGGCTTCCCTGTATTTTGATTGCCAACCAAGGTAACGGCAGGCAGATGGGGGTGGCAACCCATAGCTGTCTGTTTTATCTGCGCTGAGAATCAAAAATACCGCGGAGCGCTACGTCATTTTTTTAAAGATTTATTTTTACAGCACTGTGATGTCTAGCAATCAAAATACAGGGAAGCCCATTTTATTTTTAGTTATTTAAATAAATAATTAAAAAAAATATATATGGGCTCCCGCTGCATTTTTTGTATTGCTAGCTAAGGGTAATCCAAGCAGCTACTGGCTGCTAACCCCCACTGCTTGGTGTTACCTTCACTGGCAATGGAAAATCCAGGGAAGCATTTTTTATTTTTTTTGCCAAAAAACTACAAAAAAAAGGACGTGAGCTTCGCCATATTTTTGTATGCTAGCCAGGTACAGCAGGCAGCCACGGGCTGCCTCCAACCCCCAGTTGCCTATTTGTACCCGGCTGGGAACCAAAAATATAGGGAAGCCCGTTTTTTTTTAATTATTTCACTTATTTCATGAAATAATTAAAAAACAAATGACGTGGGCTTCGCCCCATTTTTGTGTCCAGCCGGGTACAACTAGGCAGCTGGGGATTGGAATCCGCAGCACAGGTTAGCCCGAGGTTTCTGGGCGCCTCTACTGCGGATTTCAGTCCGCAGCCGCCCCAGAAAATGGCGCTCTCATAGAAGCGCCATCATCTGGCGCTGTATCCAACTCTTCCAACAGCCCTGGAGCCGGGTGGCTTGTTGGGTAATCATGAGTTAATACTGGCTTTGTTTTACTAGCCAGTATTAAGCCAGAGATTCTTAATGTCAGGCACGTTTGACCCGGCCATTAAGAATCTCCAATAAAGGGTTAAAAAAAACACCACACAGAGAAAAAATACTTTAATAGAAATAAATACACAGACACATTAGAGACTCCATCTTTATTACCCCCTGTCAGCCCTCCACGATCCTGCTCTTCTGTCTTCTTTCTTTCTAGTGTAGTAGTAGTGACGATTGTAGTGAGGATGAGATTACCCAGCTCATCACTTGGGGCTGGGGAACCTCCATCCTCACTACAATGCTCACTACAATCCTCACTAGTGTAGTAGTAGTGACGATTGTAGTGAGGATGAGATTCACCAGCTCATCACTTGGGGCTGGGGAACCTCCATCCTCACTACAATGCTCACTACAATCGTGCAGCCTTCACTCCGTGAGTGATCAGTGCTGGCTGTCAGCGGTAACAGCGGTAACGCTGACAGACGCGTTACCATAGCAACGGTGCTCTCGGAGCCGCGGTTAGCGGTGACATCACCGCTAACTGTGTTGCTATGGCAACGGTGATCTCCGTTAATGACCGGCTGTGTCAGCCGGTCCCTAACGGAACGGGGAGTCGACCGTGTGCTAGAGCATGTCGCCGGTACACGGCGATACACATATGTGCACCGTGTACCGGAGAGATGCACTCGCAGGTCCTACATGACGTGTCATAGTCATGTGACCAGTCTGTAGCCAATGAGATAATAGCCACGTGACTGGTCACATGGCTATTTTGACGTCACGATAGGTCCTGCATCTCTGCTGGCAGTGCCGGTCACCGGGAGGATTCAGCGATCATCGGATGGAATAGCGGCAGGAGACAGAGTGCAGAAGGGATCGCGAGGACCGGTAAGTGTTATGGCAATGTTTATTAACTGTTTGTGTACATTTATCATGCATTTTTATGTGTTTGTGATTGCCTCCCATTCTAGCCTATACGTTCGAGTTCGGTTCGTCGAACGTTCGACGAACCGAACTCGAACGGGACCCCCGTTCGGCGAGCCGACCTCGAGCCGAACCGGGACCGGTTCGCTCATCTCTAATCATCACCCCTGGTGGTCCCAGGTGGGAGATATTACAGTCATCTTTCCTATCATGATTTTATCTGTTCATAGAGAGGAGTTATGGCATAGATATTGTTAGCTATCTGGCCGATATCCATTTGGTGGAACTGCGGCCATCATTAAGTGATGCAAGATTGTGCTTTGCGTTCATCACTTCATCACAATTCGGAAAATATGACTTTTCTATCTATTATATTGACGCAGTCCATGAAACCTCAATTCATAATTTCTATAAGGCAACAAATCGTTGGAATGTATTTTGCCAGTTTCTGATTAAGCTGGTGGGTTTTTTTCTGTCCTTCTCCGCACTCTTGTGTATTCAAGCTGAGATTGGACTAACATATGCTAAAGGATTATTTTTAATTACCTGCATAGGGGTCTTGTGGAGGTTGAGTGTTAGCCTAACTTCAATATTAACTGTGATAATTATGAAATGTCTTATAGATTTGCAACCGTATCCATAACATATATACAGTGGAAACCAGAAGTTTACATACACTATCTAAAAAGACACATATGTATGTTTTTGTCATCTGACATGAAATCAGAATTGACTTTTCCCCTTTAGGTCAATTAGAAATACCAAAATTATTTATATTTACCAAATGCCAGAATAATGAGGGAGAAAGAATGTTTTAAGGTATTTTTATTACTTTCTGCAAAGTCAAAAGTTTACATTCACTTCTTTAGTATTTGGTACTATTGCCCTTAAACTATGTGACGTGGATCAAACATTTTAAATATCCTTCCACAAGCTTCTCACAATAGTTGGTAGGTATTTGGGCTCATTCCTACTGACAGAACTGGGGTAACTGAGCCATGTTTGTAAGTCGTTTTGCTCGCACCTGCCTTTACAGCTTTGCCCATAAATTTTCAATAAGATAGAAATCAGGGCTTTGTGATGGCCACTCCAAAACATTGACTTTGTTATCCTTTAGCCACTTTGTAACCAGTTTGGCAGTATGCTTCGTGTCATTGTTCATTTGGAAAATCCGTTTCTGCTCAAGCTTTAAGTTCCTGGCTGATGTCTTGAAATGTTGCTTCAGTATTGTCACATAATCTTCTTTTCTCATGATGCCGTCTATTTTGTCAAGTTCACCAGTCCCTCCTGCAGCAAATCAACTCAACAACATGATGTTGCCACCCCTTGTTTCACAGTTGGGATGGTGTTCTTAGGCTTCAAAGCTTCTCCCGTTATCTCCAAAACGTAACAATAGTCATTATGACCAAACAGTTCAATTTTAGTTGTGTCAGACCACAGGACATGCCTCCAAAAATCAAGGTCTTTGTTCCTGTGTGCATTTGCAAACATTAACCTGACTTTTTTCTTTTTCTTTTGGAGTAATGGCTTTTTCCTGGCAGAGTGGCCTTTCAGACCATTTTGGTACAGTACTCTTTTCACTGTGGATAAGGACACAATCTTACCAGCTTCCGCCAGCATCTTCACAAGAACTTTTGCTTTTGTTCTTGGCTTGATGTGCACACATCTGACCAAAGCACGTTCAACTCTGGTACACAGAACATGTCTCCTTCCTGAGCGGTATGATGGCTGTCCATTCCTGTCCTGTTTGTACTTGCGTATAATTGTTTGTACCGATTAATGAGGCACATTCAGGTATCTGTAAATTGCACTCAAGGATGAAACAGACTTGTGCAAGTCCACAATTCTCTTTCTGAGATCTTGGCTTTCTTTTGACTTTCCCATGAAGCTACACAAAGAAGCAGTTTATTTCAGGTGTGCGTTAAAATACATCCACAGGTGTGTCTCTAATTAATTCAGATGTTGCCAATAAACCTTTTGAATTTGCTGAAAGTAATATAAATGCTTTAAAACATTCTCATTCATAATTCTGGCATTTGGCAAATAGAAATAATTTTGGTTCCTAATTGACCTAAAACAGGAAAGGTTTATTCTGATTTCATGCCAGGTAGTGAGAAGAGCAAGCAATATGTGTCTTGTTAGATAGTGTACGTAAACTTCTGGTTTCAACTGTATGTGGTTAGCACTGTTGCTTTGCAGTGCTGGGGTCCTGGATTCAAATCTTACCAAGGACAACATATGCAAGCAGTTTTTATATTCTCCCAGTTTTTGCTGGGTTTACTCCCATAATCCAAAGGCATACTGATAGGTAATTTAGATCGTGAACTCCAATGGGAACAGTGATGATCACGTCTGTAAAGCTAATGTGCTATGGAAATAATGGTGTTATATAAGTAAATAAATTAAATTTTAAATCATCTAAGCCTGCTGGTCTTCTAGTTAAAAACTAAACAAACAACCATTAACTATTAAATGGAAACATAACCTCCTTGTGAACTTTAGATCCCTCCTCTTCAAACGAGAGATAAGGGGGAAAGCTATAGTTCAGGAGGAGGTTAAAATTTGTGCCCATGTGGAAATTGCAATACATTGGAGTCATGGAGTCAGTTATGCAGTCTTGTCTTCTGGCTTTGTTTCTAACATACTATGTTTCCAGTTGTAGTTTGACCTATGTCCTCCTCTTGCTGTTGCAGTGCATGTTTTCTTAGGCTGCTTTCACACATCCGTTTTTTGCTGAGCGGCATAATACGGCGCTTTGCAGAAAAAATGCAACCGTTTGGTTTTTTGCCACCGGTTGCGTTTTTTCCGCATAGACTTGCATTAGCGCCGTATTGTGCCGCATGGACTTGCATTGCGCCTGTTTTTTGCTGGATGCGGCATATTTAGCCCATGCGGTGGCCGGATGGAACGTTGCCTGGCACGCAATTTACAATGCAAGGCTATGGACACCGGATGCGGCGTCCTGCGGCAAAAAACGCATCCGGCTGCAGTTTTTTGAACTGCGCATGCTCAGTATCAAGCCGCATCCGTAAAAAAACGGACGGGCCGCATGGAAAAACTTATGCAACGGATCCGTTTTTTTCGCCGCATCCGTTGCATAGGTTTTTGAGCCGGATTGTGCCTGATGCAAAAAAACTGATGTGTCAAAGCAGCCTAAAGCCCACTTTACACGCTTCAATATATCTCACAATCCGTCGTTGGGGTCAAGTTGTAAGTGACGCACATCCGGCATCGTTTGTGAGGTATCTGCGTGTGACAGCTACGTGCGATCAGGATTGAACTCAAAACCGTTGATCGCAAACACATCGTATCTTTGTCTAGAATTGAGCGTTTTGTTGCACGAACCTAGTCAATTGTAACGTGTGACATCCCTCATACGATTTTGGTGTCTGAGGCTATGTGCGCAGGTGTGCGCTCTGCACCGCAGCTTAAAAAAGGTCCGCTTCAGAGCGCAGCTGAAAAGCTGCGTTCTGAAGCGCCTCACAATGTCTGTCATTCACTAATCTCTGTCAGTCGGTCACTATCTCTGTCCCTCACTCTCTGTCCATGTCAGTCTATCCCCCTCTCATATACTCACCGATCCCCGATCCCCGGCGCTGCACGGCGTTCACACTGCTCCGGCGGCTTTTACTGTTTTGAAAAAGCCGGCCGCCCATTAAACAATCTCGTATTCCATGCTTTCCCCGCCCACCGGCGCCTATGATTGGTTACAGTGAGACACGCCCCCACGCTGAGTGACAGGTGTCACACTGCACCCAATCACAGCAGCTGGTGGGCGTGTCTATACTGTGTAGTGAAATAAATAATTAAATAATTAAAAAAAATGGCGTGCGATCCCCCCCAATTTTAAAACCAGCCAGATAAAGCCATACGGCTGAAGGCTGGTATTCTCAGGATGGGGAGCTCCACGTTATGGGGAGCCCCCCAGCCTAACAATATCAGCCAGCAGCCGCCCAGAATTGCCGCATACATTAGATGCAACAGTTCTGGGACTGTACCCGGCTCTTCCCGATTTGCCCTGGTGCGTTGGCAAATCGGGGTAATAAGGAGTTATTGGCAGCCCATAGCTGCTAATAAGTCCTAGATTAATCATGTCAGGCGTCTCCCCGAGATACCTTCCATGATTAATCTGTAAATTACAGTAAATAAACACACACACCCGAAAAAAAATCATTTATTAGAAATAAAAAACACAAACATATACCCTGGTTAACCACTTTAATCAGCCCCAAAAAGCCCTCCATGTCCGGCGTAATCCAGGATGCTCCAGCGTCGCTTCCAGCGCTGCTGCATGGAGGTGACCGGAGCTGCAGCAGACACAGCCGCTCCGGTCACCTCCACGCAGCTAATGAAGACAGCCGTGCGATCAGCTGAGCTGTCAGTGAGGTTACCCGCTGTCACTGGATCCAGCGGTGGCCGCGGGTAACCTAAGTGACAGCTCAGCTGATCGCGCTACTCACCTCAGTTGCTGCGTGGAGGTGAGAGGAGCGGCGGTGAGTAGCGCGATCAGCTGAGCTGTCACTGAGGTTACCCGCGGCCACCGCTGGATCCAGTGACAGCGGGTAACCTCACTGACAGCTCAGCTGATCACGCGGCACTCTTCAGTTGCTGTGTGGAGGTGACCGGAGCGGCGATGTATTCTGCAGCTCCGGTCACCTCCATGCAGCAGCGCTGGATGCGACGCTGGACCATCCTGGATTACGCCGGACATGGAGGGCTTTTTGGGGCTGATTAAAGTGGTTAACCAGGGTATATGTTTGTGTTTTTTATTTCTAATAAAGGATTTTTTCGGGTGTGTGTGTTTATTTACTGTAATTTACAGATTAATCATGGAAGGTATCTCGGGGAGACGCCTGACATGATTAATCTAGGACTTATTAGCAGCTATGGGCTGCCAATAACTCCTTATTACCCCGATTTGCCAACGCACCAGGGCAAATCGGGAAGAGCCGGGTACAGTCCCAGAACTGTCGCATCTAATGTATGCGGCAATTCTGGGCGGCTGTTGGCTGATATTGTTAGGCTGGGGGGCTCCCCATAACGTGGAGCTCCCCATCCTGAGAATACCAGCCTTCAGCCGTATGGCTTTATCTGGCTGGTTTTAAAATTGGGGGGGACCGCACGCCGTTTTTTTTTAATTATTTAATTATTTATTTCACTACACAGTATAGACACGCCCACCGGCTGCTGTGATTGGGTGCAGTGTGGCACCTGTCACTCAGCGTGGGGGCGTGTCTCACTGTAACCAATCATAGGTGCCGGTGGGCGAGGAAAGCAGGGAATACGAGATGGTTTAATAGGCGGCCGGCTTTTTCAAAACAGTAAAAGCCGCCGGAGCAGTGTGAACGCCGTGCAGCGCCGGGGATCAGGGATTGGTGAGTATATGAGAGAGGGCTGCTAACTTCAGTCACTTAGGAGATTAGCGGTCACCGGTGAGCCCTTCACAGGTGACCGCTAATCAGGGCGCGACACAGACAGAGCCGCATTATGACCATGAAGTCGGGTGAAGTTAACCCGAGTTCATTCTGACAGTGCGGCTCTGTCTGTGTCTGCTGTCATCTGCCATTCAGCTCTGCTACACGGCTGTCTGTGTCTGCTGTTAGCGGCCATGTAGCAGAGCTGAATGGCAGATGACATAGTAAAAACGCATCCCTACACATTACACACACTTGGCAAGTCAATGAATAAAAAAAAAAAAAAGGTGCCCAATGCATACGTCACAGAACACATGATCTAAAGGATCGCACACAAAATTGATCAATTTAACATAGACTACTAACGCATGTGTGACAGCAAATGAACGACCTACGTGCAATCTCATAAGATCCCGTATGCAACCTGGGCGTGTCACATCGCAAATGCGATTGTACAACTAATTGCAACGTGTAAAGCAGGCTTTACTTGTGAAAGTCCAAATTAATGTTACTGTCCATGGTGCTGAAATCTCAGCGATCATATGCAGCAGTAAAAGGTGAGCAATTTGCTGTAGTGGATGGTAAAAACGACTACATCTGAATCAGCCAAGAATTTCTTTCTTTTGTAGCACGTAATAAATGGATTCATAAATTACATTGCACATTTATAGCGTTGTTTTCTGGCTGCATAAGCTTATTTCATCCAGGTAGGGACAAGCCATGACCTTCTTATTGATTTCCAAGTAAAGTGTTTGTTATTTGGACAGTCAGATAAATGCATGTGAAAAGACAGTGAAGCTTTGCTTCAGAAAACATGCGGGGCTGAGCTAGACAAGGCACTCTCCTGGGAGCCAGCAAGAAAGATTGTCTGTTGTGAAGACATCTGCTTAGTTTGCAGTCATAGAACAATACTATTTTTATATGCCTACATATTATAAAAAACAAACCTTCTCACATAAGGGGATATTAAATCTATTTTCATGCACGTATTCCACGTTATCTATTTTTAAATTCTTGGAATCTTTGAAAGTCATTTACATATTGCTGTACAGCTTGTAAAAGATTGTGCCTTTTTTTCATGGAAACAAGTGTGTGAGATATTAGTCTGCTGGCAGTATAAGCAGCATCTGTTCGCGTATAGGGTCTCTTGGAAATTTTATGATCACACCAGATTTTATGGCTTGGCATAATATCCTATAATCAGATTTGTGAACATTACAGGGGAAAACCTGTTTTCCTTCTTCTTACATCTAAACGTTATTTAGTGCTGTGGTACGCTAGGAATGGGAGCATTTGTCACCAGGAAGATTTCTTTCTTCACTGTGTTCTCTCCAGCATGATAGATAGCTGATGGAAATAACAGGCTCTTCTTTTCTTCAGCCGTGCATGGACTCGAATACTGACATTCCTCCACCTTCGGTTAAAATAATTTGTGTAAGCAAATATGTTTAATGACTCTGAATGTGCAAAGTAACATAATTGTGTTTATTTACAGCCTTAAAACCTTCATTATTCTTCAGTGCTGTAAATAGTGTACCCAAAAATGGTCAAAATTAATTAGAATTTATCAGTTGAAAAAGCCTGAACTTAAAAGTGTGATTGCTGATTTGAGTTTTTAATATTTTGGATGATAAGGAAACCGATAAAGAGCTTAGTATTACCCTCCCGTTGGAACAATTAATCTTCTTGACATGTTATAGAGATAGAACAAAGCAGCATCAAACACCCTGTAATTTGATAAAACTCATCTTCTTAGCCTGAAGATTTTCAGACCCAAAGCTAAAAATAATAGCCCACCATAGAACTGTATTGATGTGCCTAAAAGGGGTTGTCCGGTCTAAATTTACAAGTCAGCAGTCACTCTATGTGACTATAGGGAAATATATTGATAGCCAGCTCACCCTTTATATAATGTCCATGTATTCTGGATGAGAAGGAAGCACAGAGTCACGCCTGGCACTCAGTACACTTGTAGAGAGAAGAGACAATCCAGCTTCTGGTCCAAAATGAGAAATCCTTTATTAAAGGACTTCATTTATCTTTTATTAAAATGCATATAACCCATTTATTCACGCTGGGACAAGTGTATGGTATTAGAAAAAAGAAGACATCATGATACCTGATGCATTTTGAACGCACCCTGCAGCATTTGTAAACTTGGTTTTGAAATGGTTAGTAGGAAATAAGCAATTTCTTTCAGTGTGATGTCAGGGTCTCATCACCTTGACACTCACCAAATAAAACTTCTTTGTTGTTTTTTTATTTCCCCTACCCCCTGGAAGGATATTGCTAATGTATGTTCCTTGCATGTAGTTGAGTACTTACCAGCTGTCGTCTTCTGCTGTTCTGAGCACCTCTTGGGTCATGTTCTGCTACTTGTGTGCCACCAGGTTGGTTTGCTGGGTGGACCAGTATTCACTTCTCAATGTGAGTTTATGAGAGCTCGGACAAGGCTTAAATTGAGATAGTGTGATCATTAGCATTGACTTTTGGTCAGTCAGAACATGCTGTCATAAGATGGTGAAATGGGATCTGAGCGAGGCTAGGATGAGCAGAAGACAGCGGCTGGTAAGGGTACAACTAAGGGCAGAAATCATGCATTAGAGATACCACTCCGGCGGTGAAGTAAAATAACACCGGGGTGTTGCTCATTTACATGAAAAACAAAAGGGTGGTCACAAACGGTCAGTCAGTTTAAATCTTACGTAAATACGTTTTTTCAGTCTTTTTGTTTTCTAATTTGTCGATGCCTCTGCACTATTCCTAGTTTTCTTATAACCATGTAATTTATTTTTCTCTAGAGGCAAATAAATGTTATAGTTTCCTATTTTATATTTATTGAACTTAACCTCAAAGCACAAAAATAAAGGAGCCTGTTTCTAGCTACATGGTGTAGATAAGATGGTAAATAGCATGCATTGACTGAGTGAAAGACAAAGTGCCAACATCCAGTAAGCAACTAATTATTTTCTGAAAGAAAAAACAGATTCTGCCAACAAGGGATTGATAAGAAAGACTATTTAGCCTGAAAATTATGTAAGGCATTGTTCCACTGAGCTATGTCTATATTGCTAGTGTCTTGAATGATATGGGTCCAAAGATCTTTGTGATTAAGCAAAGAAAAAATGATGAGATTGTACACAGCATGTACTATTAAAAAGACAGCAGAGGTATCACCACGAATACAGTCTTGATGAGAAGTAATGTTGGATTATAAAAACGATTGCTAACTAGAGACAGGAGTTACAGTCCCTGTCAGGAGAAAGATATTACCTTTCTTGTACTCTGCCGGTAAATTGCTCTGGGCAGGAAAGTTCAGAAGCTTTGTGAAATCTTAGCCTCTCCAGAAAGAACATTAACAAACAGAAAATTACCTGTCTATCGGCATGTCTTGCTGTGAACCTCCTCTGTAAACTCATTACTCCTTTTAGTTTATCTAGTAAAATAAGTTAGTTTACTAACTTTCACTTTTAAAGTCTGCTGTGTTGGTTTATACATGTTTTTAATGTATTTACAGGTGGCTACATCTATGTTGGCCTATAAACAGTTAATAGGAGAGAAGGATGTTAATGCTCAGGCTACAAAGACCATCCTACACCAGCACATCCCAACTTTTGCTTACATGGATCTTTTGTCAACTTATAAGACATATTTGCATGGTAAGTACGATAGATGTAAAGAAATAAAGTCAATTCACCACTAACCTAGAATACAGAATTTTTTCTTTAAGGGTGTGTTCGGAGTGAGTCTTTTTGCTGAGTTTTTGAAATGGAAATGAAGCAGAAATGCTAAGTTTTTGAATGGATATGACTGTTTGAGTCGGATTTGGAGAGTTTCTGCTTCGTTTCTGTTCCAAAAAGTGAGTATGCTTAAAAGTGTAGATCTAGACTTGGCATTTGGTTTTCACAGGGTAGTCATTTGTTTGTCATTTATTTTTTATTAAAGGAAACAAGTCACCAGATTTGTTCCTTATAAGCTGCAGCCACCACCGGTATGCCCTTATATACAGCATTCTACAATACAGAGAGAAGTGCATATGTGCAGGAGTGCAAAGGAGACCTCTGTGTGGATGACGTAGGATTCGTCATCCACACAGAGCTGGGAAGGAGGATGGTGATGGAAGGAAGAGAGGAGGCGCCAGACTGAGACCAGCGACACCCATTGGACCCAACCACCCCACAGATGAGTATAATAAAAGATGTTTTTTATGTTATACAATGCTGTATATGTCATGCTTGCCGGGTGTAGCAATCGTGACAAGGTGCATTCAGATCTACGTGCGTCTGATGCACAACTAAACACACCAGAAAAGGGGGGCACTGGGGACACACAAGCAACAAGAGGCCCTGGAACTAGTGAGAGGGGTTGGTGGGCACCTCCTAACCTTACCTGCAGCTGTCCCTCCGCTCTTCACTAGTCCCTATACAGTCTTCGCAGCTGTCTCTGAACAAGAACCTGGGACCCTCAGAAGACCATATAGTAACCCTGACTATTGAGGGGCAGGTGGGGTTCACTAGACCTCACCTCTGCACTAGCAACACACCAGGGAAGTAAAGACAAACGGGAAAATAACAACCAAAAGGATATAGCCTAAGCACAGGAACTTGAACTGCAGAACCTTCCTCAAAGACGGCCAGGACACAAAGGACTATGTATCCTAAGCAGGGAATGCTGGGACACACCACTATCCAAAGCTGAAGGGCATGACTACTTAGTAAGTGCAGCTGATCACTCAGCAAAGAACTGCTTGGAAAAGCTGCAATAGCAAAACTGGCTCTTACCCACTTCAGTGCCAAGAGAAATGAAACCCATTTAAATGAAGAGAGCAAGATGAGAGGCTCCAGTCCAAGGGTGGTCACTGGTCTCAACATACAGGGAGACAATCGTGACATTATCAGGGGCAAATCTGGTGACAAGTTCCCTTTAAATGCAAGTAATTGGTGCTAAAAAAAATTTTTGCATTTGGGTTTCATGAAAAATTGTGCACTGTTTTACTTTTATAGCCTCTGTGATTCGCTTTCTCTTGTGGTTACGGAATGAGTTAACTAATGGTCCAGTCACACATAACGAGACCGTTAACGAGATCATTCCTACGTCACAGTTTTCAGATCGTTGTTAAGTCGTTGGTGAGATGTCACAGAGTCATTTTCCCAATGACTTTAGTAACGATGCAGCGACCTGTATAACGATCTCGTTGGTCGTTGGGACCCTGTCACACAGCAGCTATGTAACGATTCCGACCTCGAATAGGGGTGTAGTGTTTGACGCTGTAAACCACGTAGGCGTGCATATGCGTCACCTTTTCCATACCCCGCCTCTCCGATTGGTGGCCAATACTGCGTTCTCATTAGGCAGCCGGCCTAGAAGGCAACTTTGTATTGCTTCATCCTTTGTTCCTTTTTGAGCCTTGCTTTGAGGATAGAACCTGTGACTCCACCCAGATTCATTCGTACTTTGTTCCCGGTTGCTTGCTTGCTTTTCGGATCGAAGCTGCATCTGCACCCAGATTCATCCCTCCTTCATTCCCGAGTGTTTGCTTACTGTTCTCAGCGCCAACCAATCGGTGCAGAGGGGGCGCGGAAAAGGTGACGCAACTACATGCCTACGTGTCACACTTTAAGTTCTCATCTAGGTCGTTAACGAGATCGTTGGTAGGTGTCAAACATACAGATCCATCCTGCCCAGCAGAACTCCAACAAGCAAAAAATGGTTCAGGACATTCAGCAACGACCATCGATCTCACAGCAGGGGGCGGATCGTTGGTACGTGTCAAACATAACAAGATCGCTGGTGAAGTCGTTGTTTCGTCACAGAAACTGTGATGTAGCAACGATGTCGTTAGCGATCTCGTTATGTGTGAAGTGGCCTTTAGACTTCATTAATCAGCTCACTATGATAATCTGACAAGGATTTTGTAACTCTTATATGTTTATCTTTGCTGCTCACAGCTTATTTAGGACCACAGACATCAAAATTAAATGTGTGGAAAACAAAGAATTTGTTAAAGGCAAACAGTAAAGGATTGGGAATGAATCCCAATTGCAAAAAATATTTTTACCTCCAAATACATGCATGTAAAAATAAAAAAAATGTCCACAAAAGGTGGAGAAGCCATTTAATTCAATTTGATGCTGACCTCATGTAGACACAAGTTGCATTGTGCCTATTGAAATTTTGCGCCTTTTTCATCCTCTTTATCTTTCTGGGCCAAACATTGAAAACACAGGAAACCTTTAGTACCACTATGAGATTATGTTGCCTCATGTATCTTGCATTATTTAGAATTACAAGTGTGGCATGTAGGGTTCCTATTAGTAGATGTCCACTGTAAAACAAATGATAAACTAATCGCCATGCTAACATAACAATCATCAGTGGCGACAGCCATTAATACCTGGGGAGTAAGATTGCTTCAGGTTCAGTACTTCTTGTGATTTTTGTAATCCACAGATTGTTGCTCCACAGATAATCAAATTAAAAAAAAATAGGCTTTTCTTTATAGCTAAAAAAAATGCATTAATACGAAATAAATAAAAAACATATACATAAAAGTATATAAACATGTATAGAAGTAAAAATGGGACATTACAGATAAAGCTAAAGGTGGGTATTCAGTACCTGGAAGATAATATACAATGCTCAATGGTAAGACACAAGTGTATGAAGCAACCAAGTAACATAACTAATACACAAGGGTCAGTACAAAAGCAGATTAGAACATATGTCTATTTGTAAACAGTAAATATTGGAAAGTAAAAGGGGGCGCTTAACATGTACACTGATGAGCAAAAGGGTAACAATGTTTTAAATTTTTGACTTTCAGGCTCCATATATCACCATCCTCAACAGCTTCGAACGTGAGATGACAGTCATTTTATAGACAATTATCTTAGCTACCTCATATATAAATTTGACTTGCAACTATCTAGCATATGATTAGTTATGCTGATTCTTGTCATGTCACTGCATTGTTACTCTTTTGCTTCTGTTGGTGAAAAATATTTTTATTCCTTTATACTACAAAAAAACAACCTTTTCTCACATTCCCTAATGTCTCAATGAGTTCAGGCAAAATATTGGCATCAACAAGTCAGCTCATCACAAAGTCAATCATTTCTGGTGCAATAAACATGGCAGTGTAGGTGGCTGGTATGCTTCTTAATAGTGAGATGACTAATGTCCATGTAAGCACTGTGCGACGCATATAACACAAGTTTGCAATCGTGGACCGAAAAAAGGTGAAGAAGCGTCTACCTCAATATTGTCATAAGAAGCGTCGGGTTTGCAGAAAAGTATGAAATGTGGTCAGCAGAAGATTGGAAACAGGTGATTTGGAGCGATGAGACTAAAGTCAGTAGACTGGGCAAATGGGTCTGAGAGAAACAAGAAAAAAAGTGGCTAATTGATCAAGAAATTGAAGGAACTGTCAATATCGGTGGAGGAAGCCCAATGATATGGGGTTGTTTCACAGCCAAAGGCATTAGATACTTGACCAGGATCGATGATGGTCTTAATTCTGAGCTACATGTGAGTATCCTACAAGACGAGTTACTTCGTATACTTGAGTACTCTGGATATGAAATGGACGGCATAGTGTTCCAGCAGGACAATAACCTAAAGCATATGTCGAGAATGGTGAAGAAGTGGTTCGATGACAATGAAGTAGAGCTGCTGGATTTACCTGGCAGTTCTTAGACCTGAACTCATTCGAACACTCGTGGGTAGAGTTAAGGAAAAAACTATATACATACCCAAGTGAGTCCACCAGTATGCACCAACATTGGGACTGTGGAGAAGAAACCTAGATTCAGATTTCAGTCGAGACATGCTTGAATCTGATTGAGAGCATGCCCAGAAGTATTCAGCCAGTGTTGAAAGATAGAAAAAAATTAACATTTAAAATGTTAGGAGCAAAACAGTAACAATGCAGTGACATGAGAAGAAACTGCATAACTAATTATGTTCGTACAACAACTTAGAAAGGGGTAAAGGTAACACACTAAAAACTGCAACTGTCCCTTACGGTTTTTGTACAGACTAGAGATTCAACGCTTCAGTTCCTAGTGGTTTCTGCTACTGTTGCAATAACCCTGACCACAAACTAAGCAATGTCAACTGATCGGCCTTTGAACATTTTATCTTTCTCCTAAGGAACTGGAGGGCAGAGCAGAGTGCAGATTTCCTACAGAAGGGAAAGTGTGCTAAAGTAGAAAGTGATCCCAGAGTGAGTAAGACAAACAACAAAATATCAGAAAGGGTCAATAATGCTAAGGAATGTGCCACCTTCTTACTGACAACAAGCTTAATATAGAGGCAGAGGGGAGAACTAAAACAGCAAAGAGAAATATTCTAGCTGGTATTCCACTGACTGAGAGAAACTAAAAGCAATATAACTGTACTTCAAAATGAGAATATCACCAGCAGGAAACACCAGCAGTAAGAAAGTATTTAAAGCTGCACCCAAAAGGTGATTGGGCAGGCAACTGAGTAAATGAATACACCTTTTACCCTAATAGAACCAAAGCAAGAATAACAGAAACCAAATACCCAAAGGAAAGGAGAATCTACTGTGGTCCGGCAGATAGGGAAGCTGACCACAAAGCACAGACTCTTGAGTATGCATTCAGACATTCAGATGCATGACACTAATTACTGTTTATGCTAAATAGTTGCAAGTATTATTTATGAATGCGATAGCCAAGATGATTGACTATAAAATGAAGGTAGTCTCACGGTTAAAGCTGGAGTGGATGGTGAGATATGGAGCCTGAAACTCAAAGGTACAAAACACTGTTATCCTTTTGCTCATCAGTGTATATAGAGACATAATCTGAGATGTATGGCTACAATAATACTCATATATGTCTCTAAATAAATAGATCAGTGAATATACATGTAAAAAGTGTCATCCTCCAGTATATTAGACCATAGAGTAGAAGTTCCCATTATAATTAAATCTTATAACTGTATATGCAGCAACCTTAACACAAATAGGTCCAGGAATCCACAACACCCCACTCACATTTTGTAATTAAATGATTCAGCCAGCGTGATGGGCTTCTGGTATGGGTGCTATTAAGCTGTCGAAGGCCAATGACATACTGTAAAGGCAATTGCCTCAGTAGATCCAGCACCTTGTGCGGAGGGATGGATACTCATTTCCTGAGTTTGTTGCTGACGTAGTTAGAGGTTCTGGTCATCTGACTCAATCACATGTATGAACATGATCACGTGATCAGGGCAAGGGCAGTGCATAACAACGCGTGCCAAGCAAACAAGGATGCTGATCATCTGACTCAATCACATGTACGGACACGATCACGTGATCAGGACAAGGACTGTGCATAATAAGTGCCAAACGAACGAAAATGCTGATCATGTGATATAAAGAGGGAGGTTCTTGCCATTGCATATTAAAGGAATCAAAGCATTAAGTGATATCACATAACTAAAATATCTCAATCATACTCAAGAGCTATATTGTACAAATATGCGAACCACAATCCGAAATACAAATATAAAAGTAAAAGTTTTTGTTCACAGATAATAAACAACCCAACAATGCTGAACATGCTGATGAAAGTCCTGTAGATGGAAAGAAAAGCATTGAAGATAGTCTTCCCATAGATATGTTGTCTTGGGTTCATGTCATCCGATATCATAATCACCTAATGAGACTTCAAAATCTGCTCACAATGACAGGTAAATGACTTTATGCCATGAATTTGTAGACACCAAATCCTGATAAGGCTGACCCCAGTCTATGCCACATTTAATGAATCTAATGAAACATAGTAACATTTGGTTGTGAATTAGCATTTGACATTACAGCTTTTTGGGCTCTAAAAGAGGTTAACATCTTAGAGTCACTACCCCTTCCTTTCAATATCGCCATGTTACAGCTCATTTGTAAAATAGGGCTTGGCTTACCACCTCCTCTGTATGCCAGACCAGTTTACCATGATATAACAGAATGAAGGGTCAGTAGTTCTCTGTGTGGCTTCAGAGGCATACATTAGGAATTACACAGCATCCTTCTCCCTTTGCATGATGTAGAATATTGAGCGAGCCCTGGATTTATGTAAAAATAGTTAGTTACTAAGTGCTTTACTTTCTTTAACAAAGATCCGAAGATCCAATTTTTTTAGTGTCCATAAACACATTGAACAAGCTGATCCAGATATGGAAATAACTCGTGAGCTTACCTACCTAATTGTAAATTATTCATTTACTGATAACACTCCTCAGAAATTGTACTGAGTTCACTCATGTCCTTTCTGGTTGGAATTCCTCTTTGGTCTGAGTGCCACACACATTTACTAAGTGCTTTACCTATTCAACCAAAATCCATATTTTTTAGTGTCCAGAAACCCCTTGAACAGGCTGATCCAGATTTGGAAATAACTCATACATAGGGTACACTCTCACTTCTTGAATCCTGTCTAATTGCAAATTGTGATGCTAGTTACTACTTATCGGTAGAGTAGTCAGGAAAGCAGAGGTCAGGTAACAGGAGAACACTTATGAACACAGGGAGTACACAGAGGCATAGTCAGGTCACAATCCGAGGGTCAGAATTCTGGAAAGGCATATAATGGATTCAAGGAGAAAAATGAGACCTGGTCGGGTAATGGTCAGAGTTCAAAAGCCAGGAGGTCATGACAGGAACAGGGAGCAGGCAGAGAGGAGTCAAACAGCAGTCCGGGATCAGAGCACAGGCAGGAACACAGGCCGACAGCACAACAACAGAACCAGAATGTATAGCTGGCAAGCTGCTGGTAGAGCATGCTCACTAAAGAAGCAGAGCATTTACCCAGAAGATGGAACACCTGAGCAATCAGCACCTCCCAGAACCAGCATGGAAGACTGCACTGTCAATGAACCTGCCAGCCAGTAGCCCAGGAAAACACAGCAGAGCATCTCCTAGTGTGCAAGAGGCTCTGCACAGAGGAATCATGACACAAATTATGCATTATCTGAAAACACTCCTCAGGTTGTACTAAGTTCATTCTTGTCCTTTCTGGTTGACATTCCTCTTCGGTCTGAGCACCACACACAGTCACTAAGTGCTTTACTTTTTTAACCAAGGTCCACATTTATTATTGTCTGGAAACCCCATAAACAGGCTGGTCCAGATATGGAAATAGCTCATACATAGAGTGCTCCCTCACTTCCTGAGGGCCTTTGTCAGGTCAGGTCGTCACAGGGTTCTGCACAATTTTTTCTCCCCATGCAGGACTCAACCCCCCATGGTTCTGGGTACCTATCTTGCGGTACTGCCTCCACCAGCATCCACAAATCCTAGTTACACCTCGCACCACACCTGTCAGGCACACCAGTGGGCTGCTTAAGCTAGAATAGGGCCGCCCACCTAGGGGTCAGGCAGGGAGGTGGGAGGTGACAAGTCAGTTGAGTGGTAGCCCTCGAGCAGTGAGGAGCTCGAGGAAGCTGGGAGTATGAGCTCCCAGGGGAAAGGAGAATAGGTCGCAGACGGTGGTCTGGACCAAGAGGAGTCGGAGACCCAGTCGCGGGAGATTGGGACTGGGTGCTTGGCTAGTCTTGGAGGATAGCCAGCAGCCGCAATTCAATAGCCGGACTGGGACCGAAGGCATGTTGGGGTACGTGGACCCTATGTCGCGGAGAAGCTTCAAGCAACTTGGCAATTAACCTGCGGAAGACAGGGCATATATGGACTGTTCCCACAAAGCTCAGAGATCGGGGGCATTAGCGCAACGAGGGGGATAGGGCTTTCCAAGCAAGCAGCCCACTGAAATCCCAAGTGTGAGCTCCTGAGAGCAAGCTCCTCTGCTACTCTTAGCAGGGAGCGGGGCCCGGAAAGCTCCAACCTGACAGCCAACTAAACACTAAAATACAGTGCCAGGAGGGAGGCCACGAACCACCAGGCAGTACAGTAGGGGACGGGACTCGGACGAGCTCCCCAAGAGGGCAGCGGCACCCAGAGACTTGGCTTACTACGTTTGCAGCATCTGCTTTTTTGCTGAGTGAGTACCTGATTAACCCAAGCTCCCAACCAGCCCTGCGCTCCCCCCTGCACTGTCGCCCACCATCCAGAGGCCCGGGGCATTCCCTACCCGTGGAGGGAAAACGTCATCTAGCTGCCCCCATTCCATCAACCCTGGTACTCCCAACGGCAGCGGCAGTACTCCCTATTACCACACACCATGGATGGTGTCACGAACTATATCTCCCCTGTAAATACCCCCCTTCTTCATTTGAGTGTGGCCCCTGGCCCCCCGGGTACGGAGACCCTCGAGCCACAAGTAATCACCCCCGGATCCGAGCGGTTCGACCGCTGCAGTGGTGGCACACCTCCTAATTGTAAATGATGCATTTACTGAAAATGCTCCTTAGGAGACTTCCCATGATCAATCATGTTCTTTCTAGATAACATGCCTCTTTGATCTGAGCACCAACCTATCTCGGGTTACTTCCTATACCACTTGAATAGTACTATCTTCTGTGAGCTCTCCTACAGGAGTCAGCTGAAAATGTGTGTAGCCGGCACCCTCTGGCGTAACTCTCCGACATAGCACAAATTTAAGACTCCAAATACATTTAGAATTAACAATTACAGATAGAATAAATAATTTAAAATTGCAATATGTCATTCTTTAATATGTGTATGTCTTTTTATAGATTTTGATGATGGAAAAGTGTCTGCCACTGACACACTGTACACATCTGTCTTTGATAATGGGATTACACTGCGCTATGTGGAGATGCACCTGTTTCTCAAGAAGTATCTTGATTCTTATTCCACATGCTGTGTGAATGACTTTCCTGCAGAACTACTGTGGGGACTAGAACAGAAAACAACTGGCTTTTATACTTCATCTAAGGTATTTTAGATTATTTGTGCCTGGATATTCATATGTAGGTACAATAAGGGGCTGGTTTCTGTAGGTTTATATCAGTTACATAAGACACTACTGTGTTTATCATCTAACTGTGTAGACACATCTGAATTCAGCTCCCTGAGTAACTAATGTCCCCATAATATCTGAATGTTCTCACTAGATGCTTTTATATAGTTTATTTTGTGTATAAACATTATCTCCTTTTGTAGACAAGGTCCCTATCCACAACTGAATGTACTCAATAGTTGCTTTATAGCACCACACCAGCATTTTTCCTTTTATTTATCTGCTGGAGTGGTGCTTTAAATCTAAGTGCCCTGACCTTAATCTTATACTAACCCGCCACCGTCTGTATCTTCTATTACCTCCAGTCTCTATCAGTTTGTGACCTACTGGCTTCTCCAGTGTTTCATGGAGCGAGCTGGAGGTCACTCTTTAATGAAAGTCTATGAGAGTCTATAGACTTGCATTGAGAGCTTGTGACATAACTTCTGACTTCCGGCTAGTCAGAAGTTATGGTTACAGAATGGCGTCACGGGCCCGAAGCTGCATTGATGCAAGGTGTAGACGCCGGAGGGCAAGTATAAGAGAAGGAGCAGGGACCTTAGATTAAAAACACCACTCCATCACAGAAAAAAAAACAAATCACTGGAGTGGTGCCTTAAATATTTAGGCTCTGTGCGCACTGGGAAATGAAATTTCCTTGCGTAAATTCCGCATGCTCTCAAAGATTACCGCACCCGCGGTAAAAAACCGCGGGAAACCGCACCCGAAAACCGCATGCGGTTTGCCGCGGTTTGCTGCGGTTTTACCGCGATATTGTTCGCGGTATTGCCGCGGTTTTGCCGCGTGCGGGTTGGGATGTGCTTTATTGCATTCAATGCAATAAAGCACATTGAAGAAAAAAAAAAAAAATACATTTAATTCTGATAGTAGATAGACAGAAGAATAGATAGAGGGATAGATAGATAGACAGACAGATAGATAGAGGGATAGATAGAGGACAGATCGCTGCATTTCCCACGGTCGGCAGTGAGTTCACATTACCGGCCGTGGGAAATGACCGGTAATTACCTCTGCTGTCTGCTGCATTCATTCAGCGCTGTGTCTGTGACACATCGCGGCTGGATGTCAGCAGTGCAGGACCCTGTGGATTACGCCGGAGCTGTGGATTACGCCGGAGTTTTGTTTGGGGGGGGTTAATAAAAGGGTTAACGAGGCTTGTTGGTTTTATTTAAAATAAAGGATTTTTGGTGTCTGTGTTTTTTTCACTTTACTTACGGGTTGATCATGTCAGCTGTCACATAGACGCTGCCATGATCAAGCCTGGAGTTAATGGCGGTGGTCCCCCACCACCATTAACCCCTTGTATTACCTTGCCACCACTGCTACACGGTGGCAAGAAGAGCCGAGGACACTCCGGTAGTGCCGCATATTGCATGCGACAGTGCCGGGGCAGCTGCGGCTGATATTCTCGGCTGCCGGAGGGGGAGTGAGGCGGGGGACATTACCCCTGCCCCTCTCCCTCCCCAGCCTGAGAATACCGGGCCGCCGCTGTGTGCTTACCTCGGCTGGACGGTAAATATGCAGCGGAGCCCACGTTCTTTTTTTTCTATATTTCCGTTTTCTTTCTATGTGTGTTCTATGTGTCTGTGTCTATGTGTTCTGTGTCTGTGATGTGTGTGTGTGTGATCTGTGTGTGTTTACTCTCTGCACGGCTTCCTCTTCCTGTAATGACATCACTTCCCTGCAAAACCGCAGACAAGCGATGCACATTACCGGAGGTAAACCGCGAAATACCGCAGGGAATACCGCAGGAAAACGCAGTGAACCGCACAGAATTTGCTGCCTGCGTTATTCCCTGCGGGATTTCATGATTAACATTGAGTCAATGGAGTGAAATCTCGCAGCGATGTGCGGAAAAGAAGTGACATGCACTTGTTTTTGCTGCGGGATTCCCGCAGCAAAACATGCAGCTGTCAAATTCCGCCCAGTGCGCACAGGATTTTTTTTCTCCATAGGATTTGCTGGTGATTCACTGCAGAGATGTTATGAACATTTTCTGCAGCGAAACATGCAGCAAATCCGCGGAAAATCCGCGGCAAAATCCGGTAAGTGCGCACATAGCCTTAATTAGTTTTCTTGTAACACAATTTTTATCAGTGAGCCACAGGATGCACCGTTATGTTTACAAATATTTCCTGTGCTTAATAATCTAAGTGATATTTTTTCTTCTTTACAAGCATATTGTACTGGTACATACATGCATCTCTACATATTAGTACATTTTTTGGTAAAAAGCTGAAAAGTAAAAATCAGGTTTTTTTCCGCCTAAAGTTTTAAAAAAAAACAATGGCACCAAAACTATCATAGTAATCATATGTTTATACACTTGTTAAAATAAACATCATAAACCATTAAATACCATGGACATATGTTATGTCCCAAAATGTATGTAAAAAAGAAAAAAATGTATCTGTTTTGCTATAGATATTTAGAAGTGAATATGTTTGTCCCGGCAGAAAACAACATTTTCATCGGAATAGCTAGGCTTCCCTCCTTTTTAGGTTATGTTCACACTTGGCTGCATTTTGGTGTTTTTAGAGGAAAACATACCACAAGTGTAATGTGTGTAGTTATATATGTAATGTATACATTTGAGCATAACATGTGTTTAGTATATATATATACAGTATATATGTGTGTGTAATGTGTACATGTGTGAATGTGCAATATATACTGTATATATTAAGTTAAGGGTGTGCATTTACAATCACAAAATTTTGCACAACCACTTCATTTGAATCAGAGAATGCCATAGAATATGTATTGAGGGGAAATTTTAAACCCGCACTTTACAGTTATTCACCAAAAAAAACCAACAAAATGCATACTTACTGTTTTCAATGTGTGGTAATATATTGGCTATTTTGACAGTTAGCCTAGTATAGCAACCAATCACAGTTATAATAATGTACATTATTGATTTTGTTCCTGAAGAAGGGGTTGCATGACTCTAAAACGCGTAGAACAATAAAATCAGATACGGTGAATCTCCATCAATCTTCTGTGATCTTCTTCTGGCAGCATGGATTAACCCTTTTCTTCCACCCACTTCTGTTAATATGATTTCGGTGGTAGAGAGGGAGGGTGGGGAGAGATAGAGAGAGGGAGAGAAAGGGAGAGTGGGAAAGGGGGATTAAGGGAGACTGGAGGAGAGACTTAAGCCTGCTTTACACGTTGCAATTTCGCATACGATATCGTATGCGATTTGCAACGCCCCCATCGTATGTGTGGCACGTTCAATTTGTTGAACGTGCCGCACAAACGATTAACCCCCGTCACACGTACTTACCCGTCCATATGACCTCGATGTGGGCGGCGAACATCCACTTCCTAGAGTGGGAGGGACGTTCGGCGTCACATCGATGTCACGCGGCAGCCGGCCAATAGAAGCGGATGGGCGGAGATGAGTGGGACGTAAACATCCCGCCCACCTCTTTCCTTCCACATTGCCGGCTGGAGCGGCGGGATGCAGGTAAGATCTGTTCAATGTTCCCGAGGGGGTCACACACTGCGATGTGTGCTGCCTCGAGAACATTGAACAACCCGACATGCAATTCGTCAGGATTCATTGATGTGTATGCGATGAACGTTTTAACGTTCAATCGCAATCGCACGTACCTGTCACACACTACAATGTACCTTATGATGCCGGATGTGCGTCACTTACGACGTGACCCCGCCGACACATTGTAAGATATATTGTAGCGTGTAAAGCGGGCTTTAGTTACTGTCCCAGGTACTGCCGGGTACTACAGCTAGTTGTGTGTGTATATACTGTGTGTGTGTATCTATATATATATGTATATATATATATATATACAGTACAGACCAAAAGTTTGGACACACCTTTTCATTCAAAGAGTTTTCTTTATTTTCCTAACTTTGAAAATTGTAGATTCACATTGAAGGCATCAAAACTATGAAATAACACATGTGGAATGAAATGGGAAAAGTGGGAAATCCCACTTATTAAACCGGACAGGGCACACCAGTGAAGTGAAAGCCATTTCCGGTGACTACCTCTTGAACCTCATCAAGAGAATGCCAAGAGTGTGCAAAGCAGTAATCAAAGCAAAAGGTGGCTACTTTGAAGATCCTAGAATATAAGACATATTTTCAGTTGTTTCACACTTTTTTGTTAAGTATTTCATTCCACATGTGTTATTTCATAGTTTTGATGTGAATTTACAATTTTCAGAGTCATGAAAATTAAGAAAACTCTTTGAATGAGAAGGTGTGTCCAAACTTTTGGTCTGTACTGTATATATATATGTGGGTGTGCAAGTTATGATGGGATGACATGACTTAAACAAATGTCCAGTACAGGGGACCCTTTGTCAGTGTCTGCTCCTGGCATTCAATTTTAGATTAGTGAGAGTTCACATCTTGGCCCGCTACTAATTAGTCATTTGTATAGTCCAAAGTATTCTACTATTCTATACTGCACAACGCTGTACATGAAGTAGCATCAGTGCTTGGTTTCCCCTTTGTGCTTTACAGTATATCACTGCTTTTTGCTTGGCAAAGCCATTACTAGAAGTGTAGTATTTGTGCAGTACAAGTCAGTGTTAAATGTAAAGGGGACATGGTTCTCAAAAAAGCACTAATGCCCCTTCAAACAGCTGATCGGTGAGGCACCTTTATTTGCGTGTACTTCCTATTTAAGCCTGTCAGTATGAAGCTATGTGGTTGCATGTGGTTTCATCCTGATGAAGAAGTCTTCAGATTTCAAATGCGTAGATAATAAAACTGCATCAAGTCTACTTGATTCTTTCGTATCTCCATCACCATCTCAGATGACCCACCTACGGTTTCTCTTCTGGAATTTTTTAGTCTTGTCATAGATTCTCAATGAGATTTACATCTGGACTTTGACTGGGTCATTTAAACACATCAATATGCTTTGATCCTCCAAACTATTACATTGTAGCTCTGGCAGTATGTTTAGGGTTTTTGTTTTGCTGGAAGGTGAAGCTATGCCCCAGTATCAAGTCTTTTGCAGGCTCTAGCATTTTTTCCTCCATCCATCTTCTCATCAACTCTGACCAGTATCGCTGTCCCTGCTAAAGAAAAGCATCCCTACAGCATAATGCACCACCACCATGTTTGATGGTAGGGATGGTGTTTTCATGGTAAAGTGCAATGTTAGTTTTTTGCCACACATAGCATTTTTCATTTAGCCCAAAAGGGTCTACATTGTTCTCATCTGACCAGAGCATCTTATTCCACATATCATGTAGGGGACACAGCTAACATGTGGTAGACAGAGCTCTGATCAGATGAGACCAAAGTAGAACTTTTTGGGCTAAATGTAAAACACTTCACATCACCCTGAAAACCCATCCTACCCATCAAACATGGTGGTGGCAGCATCATGCTATGGGAATGCTTTTTCTCAGCAGGGACAGATAAGCTGGTCAGAGTTGATGAGAAGATGGATGGAGCTAAATACAGGGCAATGGGCTACAAAAGGCTTGAGGCTGGGATGTATGCTCACCTTCCATCAGGGCAACAATGCTAAGCAGACTGCCAGAGTTACAATGGATAGTTTAGATCAAAGCATATTCATGTGTGTAAATGACCCAGACAAGTCCAGACCTAAATTCCATTGAGAATCTATGGCAAGACTTGAAAATTGCTGTTCACAGATGCTCTCTGTCCATACTCACTGAGCTAGACATATTTTATTTGGACAAATCAATAAGAATGTCATCCCCTAAATATGCAAAGCTGCTCAAGACATACCCAAAAGACTTGCAGCAATAATGACAGGTGACAGGTGGTCCTATAAAGTATTGAGTCAGGGGGTCTGAATACAAATGCATGTCACTATTTAGACTTATATTTTTTAAATATTTAGAAAACCACGTATCATGTCCTTTACACTTCACAATAGTATACTGTGTATATAGTATATCCCCATAGTAGTTTCGTATGTGTAGTTGTATGTTTTTGTAATCAAGCCCCATTCCCCATAATCTAAGCTTGGGCATGAATGTTGTAAATTCTTCATTTGTGCTTATACAGTATCTTGATGTTCAGAGATGTTCACGCGAATGTCCCAGTTCACCTGCGACATAAAAACAAAATTGCATATTTTTGGAAACCTACGATGCTACCCAAAATCAAGCTTTTATGATGGAAATTGATATTTATATAAACAGTATTCTGTGTTACACAATAGGAACAAAATCATGTATGATTTACCTTTTTTTAACGTCTCTCTATAATGTGACTCCGTTGGTGTTAGTGGAGCTACTTTACAAAAACAGTTCTATTTTCAATCTCTGTAGAGAATATAACTTTGAGGTGTAAAATCGAATTAGTTAAATATAACCTATAGCAATGGTTCCTTGCTAATGATTCAACTAAATGTCATCCCTCTCCTAATAAATCAGTGGATTTTTTTTTTAATTATTGCTATGTTTACATAAATCTGGGAATTTATTTTCCTAGAGAAAGTGTTGTTACCTTAGCAACTAGCGAGTAATTAAGCTTTTTTTTTTCTACGAGCTGTGTGCTCGGGAAACATCATTTTCTGTTTAAAGCAATTAAATGACATGTGAATGCTAAGTAAAATATACATACTGTCTTCTGCTCCGAGAGTTACAATTTCCTAAATGCTAGCAATGACCTTACCATCTGTTTCCGTAAATGGGGGTGCCAGCTGAACCAGTGGGAAGCTTCAACATTGATAGGATTACAAAGCTGACTTTCTTTCTGCAGCACGCCGAGCTACATTTTAAGAGAATCAACCTTCTTCTGCCACAAAGCTTCATATTCTCAATTAATATATGTTTAAGTATAGAAATTACACATAGGGTCAATAGAAAGGACCTAGAATCTGGCTGGGATTTAATGCATGTTTTGCACCTCAGCAGAAGAATCGTTCCCGCACTGACCTCCTGAAATAGTTGGCTTAAATCGAAGGAGGAACGTGATCTGAATGCACAAATAGATTTTCATATTGTAATGTTTGACTTGCATATTGTTCTGCGTCTTAGAGAAAGTGCATTATCTTACATTACTGCTGGACTGTGATGATTTCTGTTGAATATATACCAAATGTCATCAGGGGACAAAGCAATATTTTTTTGTTGCACATGACATTTCAAAGCAAATATATTATATTTATAGCGTAATAATACGTTTATTTTTATATATCACAGCTACACATTGATGTACAAAGAGGCACAGAGTGGGCATTTAAAGAGATATTGCTTGGCTAGGGGATCACAGACATTTTCGGTACAAACAGCAATTTATTAGCAGCTTAATCATAAAGTTTACTTTAAGTTTTCTCCAGAAATGGTGACCCCCATTGATCCATAGAGGTAGATGATTCAGCTCTAACTGGACGTTTATCCTCACACCTTGACATTTTTGTTGTTGGAGATTTATCACAAGCAGATTTATGGGTTGGTGATGAAGAGAAATAATCTGTACACATGGGTCACAATGGAGGCCCATTCGTTTCATGCTTTGTATTTTTACTGGGTGCAAAGTTTGCAGTCTTATTGGACCTTAAATGCGTTTTCCCACAAACAAAGTTCATTTTTTTCAATAATAATAAGTTCGACAATTGGATGTGTTTAGAAAAATAAGTCCCTGTGCTGAGATAATCTTATAAATGTGTCCCTGCTATGTACTGTGTAATGGCCGTGTCTGATCATACCACGTCTCCTGGGCCAGGGAGGATGTAAAAGGTTCACAGACATTACAGTATGGGATTGCAAATAATTACATTAAGGTAAAACATTTTTTTGAAATAGACAAAAACACTCACTACATTCCCTAACATGCAGTGTGAACAGGTGCATAAGTGAACATGACATATAATGACAAAAAAAAGACAATTGCACTCTGAAATGCTAAAGCAGGCAAACCATGAATATAAGAATATAGACATGCATTACTACCTAAGGAAATCTAAGAAAAAAATAGATATTTAACATACAAAAATGGCCACGTCAAGGAAATCTCATATTATTGGGAATCTACACTGAACTGAAGCCTCTCTTTGCCTTAAAAACCTCCATGTGTATTGGCCAGTAGGAACCTATATTCTTACATTCATGGTTTGCATGTTTTAGCATTTCAGAGTGCAGCTGTCTTTTTTGTCATTATATGGCATGTTCAGTTATGCACCTGTTCATACTGCAAATTTGGGAGTGGCATCAGTCTTTTTCTCTAATTTATGGGGTAATGCCTTCTGACTGTGCATCCCTCCCCCCATTAGACACAAGTGATTTTATTCTTTATAGCAGGTTCCTACTTGCCCATACACTTGGAGGTTTTTAACCCAGCGAGAGGCTTCAGTTTAGTGTAGGTTCCCAGTAATATGAGACTGCCTTGACAAGACTGCTGGACAGATATAGATATGACCATTATTGTATGCTAAATATCTCAGTTTTTTCTTAGATTTTCTTTAACAGTAATGCATGTCTATATTCTTTCAATCATGATTTGCATGCTTTAGCATTTCAGAGTGCAGCTGTCTTTTTTTAAAAATAGGCAGGGAAATGCTTTACCTCACAAAAACAATCATCTATGATCCCCTGCTGTAATGTCTGTATACTTTTCTGTATTCTCCCCGGCCTAGGAGATGGGGTATGATCAGACACCTGTCCCTGTACGATCAGACACATTAATTGCACAGTATATAGCAGGGGCACATATATAACATTATCTCAGCACAGGAACATTTGTTTTAAACACATCCAATTGTGGAACTTATAATTCCAAGATCTGTTAATTAAAATAAACTTTTTTGAGGACTGAGGAAGGACTGTGTGACACATAAAGGGAAACAAATGTTATAGGAGAGTCTTGGAACAGATTTTGCATAATTGTCAAGGAGATTTAAGTTACACTTCTATACCTACCAGTATACCAGGTTTTTATACTATGCAACTCTTTAATAATTGACTCCATACATAAAGGAACACTTCTTTATAATCAAAAAAAGAGCAATTGTGAATTACTAGAGATGAGTGAACCGAGGTTTGGGGTTCATACCAAATACAGACTATCCTCAAAAAACAGAGTTCGGGAGCTTTCCGTATGCAATCCACTCGAGCACATATCGCTGTGCTCTGGTACACTCGGTGCTCGGCCCAGTGCGAGCCACTTGCAGTGTTTGAACGGCTCACACTGGGGGTACAATACATATTCTCTTGAAAAGAAGTTGAGCAGTTGATAATACCTGGGAGCAGCCATTAAATAGTGTATGGAACTGTGAGGTCCCAACTCATTACACCATTTTGTCATCCAGCCTCTGGCTGAGTTTGTAACAGCAAATCAGATAATGATCATCTATTCTGTGGATAGAACATCAATATTGAAGTAGTGGACAACCCCTTTAATACATTTATATTACACAAAATATATTACCAAGCCTCAGAACCCTGATGATCTGATATTGATGATCTATGAAATGAATATATCATCAATATTGAAGTAGTGGACAACCCCTTTAATACATTTATATTACACAAAATATATTACCAAGCCTCAGAACCCTGATGATCTGATATTGATGATCTATGAAATGAATATATCATCAATATTGAAGTAGGGGACAGCCCCTTTAATACATTTATATTATACAAAATATATAATCATTTTAATGAGAAAATTATATCAGAGAACTAAATTTTACTTCAACTACACCAGCTCTATTTGTTCTTACATCTTTTTAGTAAATAAATGATAATATGCAGAAGCTTCATATAAAGATAGTGATGCCATCCATGTAAAGTCTGCACATACTGTACATTGCATTGTTATAAAGGCAAAAACAAAGATGAGAGACTTGTATTTTGTTTCTTGCGTTTCCACAATTTTTAACCTTACAAAACAGAAATATATGCACTCCAATATAGAACAACAAGAAATCTATAAACATTTTGGATGGACTCATAAATAAAAATATAAATCACTTTAGACATCCTACAGAGCAGGCCGTTTGGACTGTGCCTATATGAAGGCACGTGGAATCCCTGCAGCTTCCTTCTCTATACTGCTCTGTATTAGAAAGACATTTCCCCTTAGAATCCTTGTAATTTGCCATCTGATGCCACAATTATTTTCTGTCAGATTCATATGGAATTCAACAAAAATCCTCTGTATGTCTTCATATGAAATAAGAAATGAAGTAGGATCTTAAGATTGTAAATGTTTCATGTACTACATTCTCCACAGTCATAGATTGTTGATTCTTGAAGAAAAGGTCTGCCCCCGAAATGTCCAGATGTGCAGTACTGTGTCAAATCCACCTGGTGGATATGCACATTGGCATGTTGTGGTGAATGTTTGTTTGCCATGACGTGAATTTGTAACATAGCTTGGAAATGAAGATAAAGTGAAACATATTGATACATTAGTATCCAAGTGTTTTTTACGTTACATGTAGAAATGAGTGAATGGTGTTCGGACCGAACACAGACTTTACAAAAAAACAGAGATCTGCGTTTGGGTGCTATACATATGCAAACCACTTGCGCGAGCATGGCTGTGCTCAGGTACACTCTGTGCTCACTTGCAGTGTTTGAATGGCTTGCACTGGAGGTAACAACAGTGTGATCGGATGTGGTGTGCAGCAAAAAAAGGGAAAAAAATGGAAAAACCCCACCCCCGGAAGTGATCTGTACATGGCTGGCAGCATGTGGGCGGAGAACCCAACTGCCCAATTAGTGACTTCCATTGGGGTTCAGATCAAGTCCGAGTCCCAAATCGAACTTTATCTAAAGTCTGCCTGAATCCACCAAACTTCCGCTGGTCTGCTTATCTCTATTTACATGGTTTGGAGATGGGCTAGAGGGTTCCTATTGGATTTGATGATCTACTGCCACAGCCAAAAATACAGTATGTTTGGAGTATTTTTGCTCAAAAATATTGGTGGTCTGTATTAGGTTTGGATTATATGGTAACAGGCTTTGGCAGTAATCGCACAGTCAAAGATCGCTCTCTGCCACAGCTAATGTGGATGAATGGGGTCACATTGTGACTGCTACAAAAATGTTGAAAACAATCCAACCAGTCTCATCTTTGTGTGATTTTGTCTGTAATGGTCACAATATTTTACGGGGCGCTACATGACTCCATTTACCTGCATTATACTGCAATATAGCAGTGATCTTTGGCCGATTGACCCAAGTCGCAGGCAAATTTAGCTTGTAACTCCAGCCTAAATCATAATTATGGCTTGAGTGAAATAAAACAGGTTGACATTTGCTCTTTAATAGCGCTTGAAAATCAAGCCCCTGTTTCTGGATTATGGCTGAGGAACATCCGGCTTTGCATCTTTCCATTATTTATACAAAAAGCAAATGCTCATACTTGCAATATTCACAGGTTAGGTTTGAAATCTGGTCATAGCTGAAGAAGTCACCTAAAGTCTGATAGTTGTTCTTAGGTTGTATCTAGTGATGTGCAAATAGTAACAATTTTTGTTCGGATTATTTGTAACAAATCCAAAGTACTGTTCCGGTATTTGTCAAGAATAACGAACCTAGTTGATGGGGAACCCGAGCGTTTTTCTTGCCGTGATGAATACTGGAATAGTACTTGGTATTTGGTGAGCTTTATCCAAACACAAATAGTTACTATTTGCCGATTACTAGACTTGTATACAAAGTAGGGAGACATTTTTGGTGTTTGTACATGTCTTCTGCCATTCTCTCTAGTAAGTAAACTGCAAATATCATGTGTATCACCCAGTGCAATATTTATAGAATAAAGTGCACATTTGTAAAACAGGTTCTAGAATTACAATATAAAATGTATAATATCAGATTTCATCCTGACAAACATTAAACATAGTTGGCATCTCCAAAACGGCATCATATTAAAATGTTGTATGGGCCTATTTGTTAGTTTATTTTCCTTTTTCTCAGATCATCAGCAGCAGAAATCTGACAGGTGCAGGCATATTCGTGTATTACCCTGACTGTAGCAGAAAGCTAACAAGCAGGCAGTCCTTTGATTATTGTGTTCATTACAGAAACAAAGCTTTGTTGCTTTTAAACTTGTCATGATGAATTCAGTCAAACTCCCCCTGTAATGTAATGTCATGAAATGTTTTCTACAAAGATGAAAGTGTCATTATGCAAGCGTTCTTTATTATGAGCAGACCGGGCAGATCCTCATCCGAAATTCATAACATCTTTTATTGAAAATCTAGCATGCAAATATTTTGATTTTAGGAAATAATTAAGCTTTGGTAAATGTTAAGCGCTGCGGAGGTTTGTATTTGCTGCTTTATTGATTTCATTTTCCTTTGGTCTGGTGAGTGGAAAAACAATAATTGGATTGAAACATAAGAATGATTTAATTTTGAAAATCCTTATGAAGAGGAGATGATATTAGGCTTGGCTATAATGCGGTGTAGGAAAGCATTATCAATACCCTTTCAGAGGTTGTAGATTCTTATTGACAGCACAATTGTATATATAGTTTCACAAGGTTGATTAAAGGAGTGGTCTGTGTCAGCAAAGAACGGAGGCGGGCACAAAAGACAGGTACGGAGTTGCTACCTGCCTGTTAAGGCCGCTTTACACGCTACGACATCGCTAAGGTGATCTCGTTGGGGTCACGGAATTTGTGCCGCACATCCAGCCGCTTTAGCGATGTTGTTGCGTGTGATACCTATGAGAGATTTTGCATCGTCGCAAAAACGTGCAAAATCGCTCATCAGTGACATGGGGCTCCATTCTCAATTATCGTTGCTGCTGCAGTAACAATGTAGTTCGTCGTTCCTGCGGCAGCACACATCGCTCCTTTGTGACACCGCAGGAACGAGGAACCTCTCCTTACCTGCGTCCCGCCTGCAATGCGGAAGGAAGGAGGTGGGCGGGATGTTCGTCCCGCTCATCTCCGCCCCTCTGCTTCTATTGGGCGGCCGCTTAGTGACGTCGCTGTGACGCCGCACGGACCACCCCCTTAGAAAGGAGGCGGTTCGCCGGTCACAGCGACATTGCTAGGCAGGTAAGTAGTGTGACGGGTCCTAACGATGTTGTGCACCACAGGCAGCGATTTGCCCGTGTCGCACAACCGATGGGGGCGGGTACCTACGCTAGCGATATCGGTACCGACATCGCAGCGTGTAAAGTGGCCTTTAGTGCTTTCGCACATTTAGAAAAAAAAAATCTTTATATACAATACTCTTTGAGAAAGATGCACAAGTAGGTGTGATGTGGTACACATAAACTGTTTAGATGCCACGGTACACCATAAGTGTATAGTTAAATGTTGCTTTTTTTCATTTTGTGTTACCTTGTGGACAGGTATATTCAGACTAGATTTGGTACCAATCATTTCACAAGACCCGGTCTATCAGTCTTGTCAGTAGACTGTGACTGCTGGATCGGAGCCCAGAGAATCTCTTTTTAGGTGACGGCATCCAGCAAGAGCTGAAGTCGCGCCAAACCGGCTAATAAAAAGAAGAGCAGTGGATGCTCTGAGGTCATTAGAGGTTCTCAGGGCTCCGGTGCAGTAATAGTATTTTATTGACAATGCCGATAGACCCATTTTTAATTTTTCACCACAAATACTGTCTTGCATTTATGCCAAAAAATTCTAGTTTTGTCTTATCTAACCATAGGACCTTCTTCCATATGCTAGCTGTGTCCCATATATGGCTTTTTGAAAACTTTCTATCAGGATTAATGGCTTGCTTTCAAAAATGACTTTTTTGCCACTCTATCATACATCCCAGATTTGTGGAGTATATGTCTAATAATTGTCCTGTGGACAGA
This sequence comes from Anomaloglossus baeobatrachus, assembly GCF_048569485.1. Taxonomy (NCBI): domain Eukaryota; kingdom Metazoa; phylum Chordata; class Amphibia; order Anura; family Aromobatidae; genus Anomaloglossus; species Anomaloglossus baeobatrachus. Next base: position 233,890,249 of record NC_134356.1, read on the forward strand.
TTCTCCCACTGAGCTGTGTATTTCTGCAGCTCCTCATGAATAACCATATACCTCTTGGCTGCTCCTCTAATTAATGCTCTCAATGCTTGGGCTGTCAGTTAAGGTGGAAAGCCATGTCTTGGTAGGTTTGCAGCTGTGCCATACTGATTTCATTTTGGATAATGCTCCATGACATTTTTAGAGCTATTTTTTTATAACCTATACCTGCTTTATTTTTCTCCACAACTTTATTACTGATCTGTTTGGTGTGTTCCTTGGTTTCCATGACCAAGAATGTTCTGCAACAAAACTCTGAGGTCTTCACAGAACAGCGGTAGTTATAATGAAAATACATTACACAGAGGTGGATTCAATTTACCAACTAGGGAACTTTTGGAGGCAAATGGTCACTCAGGATTTTATTTAGGGATATCAGACTACCGGGGACTGAATACAAATGCATATTACTATTTTCAGATTTATATTTTTAAAATATTTAGAAAACCATGTATCATTTCCTTTACACCTCACAAATACTTGCTACATAGTGTCGGTATATTACAATAAATCTGGCATGGTCAGATACAACCATTACCCAGCACATAGCAGGGGCACATTTATAAGATTATCTCAGCACAGGAACATTTCTTTTTAACACATCCAGTTGTGGATCATATTTTTATTCTAAGATCTATTGATTAAAATGTACTTTGTGGGACAAAGTGCATGGTACTGACAAATAACAAAAAGTGTAAAATTGAAAATGTAAGTTGAAAAAGAGTCTGGGAATTTATACAATGCACAAAAGTGAAACAGTATCCAATTTACCATCTACAAGGATTACCAGTAAAGAGTTTTTCTAATAATTGTGGACATTCTTCCATTTGATATATCTATAGGTAAAGACAAGAAAATTACAAAAATAAATTATATTAAAAATGATACAAGAAGATAAAAAGGAGTAGAATTTATAATCTTTAAGCTTGTGATTTTCTAGGAAAGGAACAGTTAAAGGTATGGAGAAAAGCTAATGGTTTCGTTTTGACTCTAGTACTATAAGGCATAGTTCAAATCCATTTGCTCTCTTTTTGTGCCAGCGACCACTTATATTGCCTCCACGAGTACCTGAAAAATGCACTCAATGCCCCTAATCTGTAGGATGGCAGGATTAGGTTGCTGAAATAATCTAAAATGTTTCAAACATAATTGTGCAAATATTCTTGGTTTCTTTGGCTGCTATAATGTTTCTGACATATTCCCTTACTTTGGTTTTGAGTTTTCAGGTGGTAAGCCTCCACTATATTTTAGTACATTTCTATATCACCTGAGGAAAACAACAGTGGATTATTGAAACGCATTGTGGTTATAAGAGACCGCTAATAAATCTTGTCTCTAAAATAATCTGGCAAATATCTTCATTAGGGCTCCAATAGACCGAATAGCTATTTTTTATCCACTATATTTCAGGACACACAGGTTGCATAATAAATCACAGCACAAGTATGGCATGTGGTGGATTGGGTAATACGAAATTTGGAATTACCAGTTGAGATAAAGAAGTCAGTAGCAGACTCAATACTGCGACAAAAAATGCATCTATCTCAAGGAGTACCGACCCATGAGGGCTTTCCAATAATAGGGATGATGGATGGTTGCTGCTTGTTCCCATAATGGCTCTTAGCCAGATGATCCTTTAGCTTATTTGCACTCCATGCAGTACTGGACAGTTGTGTAGTTATATATTTATCCAAAGTTGGATCCACTGATAAGATTGGTATGTGGCAATAATAAATTTTTTATAAAGTCCCAGCATGACTGATGTTTATTAATCAATCTTACGTGTTTCCAATGGTTTTGTGCACAATCCTGTAATCTACTATTCTTAGTTCTGTTATGTACTCCTTTAATGGATCAATGACTGTATCCTTGTTTGAAAAATTGCTTTTCCAGATTATCAGCTTGACATTTGTAATCATCTTCCAAGGACCAAGTTCTTCACAATATGAGAATCCGTCCAATGGGTATAGAATTTATCCCTTGATGAGAATGTGCAGAAGAAGCATATAACAATGCATTGTCAATGTTTCTTTCTGAATAATCCTAGTATATATCATGCCATCAAGGTCACGTTAACTAGAGATCTCTAAAATTTCAATCTGATTTACATGATACTTCTATGTCAAATAAATATTGAACTGATGGAAGAATTTAATAATTCTTCCCCTGTTCTCTGTTAATCCTAAACACATTATTTATGTACGGTGTCCCCAAAAAAATGACACAGTCCCTTGGTGAGTGCTAATATGACAGGAATAGGTCCCTCTGCCAAAGCCCTGGGAACAAGTTATTATATGAGGGGGCATAAGCCGTCCCCATGACTGTGCCCTATAGCTGCAGGTAGAAGTGTCTGCTAAATGCAAACATTTTTTGGGGGGTGAGGTGAGTACAAATTCTACTAATCGAGAGACAAACTCAGCATACCTAAACTCAATATTTGCCATAGGTAAAAAATAAGATTCTGTATTCAACCAGTCGGTATGTCTGTTGCTGGCATACAGTGACTCATTGTCACATGTCACCAGCATCATGTCCTTTTCAACGTGTAGTAGATCTAATTTTTTCTCAATACGGTAAGTTTTCCACCAAAGGCTGAATTTGTGTCAGTGTACTAGGATACAATCAGTGAGCCCCTCCCCATTCCAGAGATAATGCTGAAGTGCATTTGGTTTTATGGATTTTGGGCACTAAATACAGTGTTGGAACTGTTGGTTCTGGGACAGTCAATAATTCCATCAAATGCTGCATAATAATTTGTCTGTTGTGAGCGGTCTGTAGTATCTTCAAGAGAGATGTTAAGAATTGTAATGGATTAACACTAGAAGTCCCAGAAATTTCGACCTCTCCCCTGTGACGCAACAGCGATGTTGCTAGCGATGTTGCTGTGTGTGACATCCAGCAACAACCTGGCCCCTGCTGTGAGATTGCTGGTTGTTGCTGAATGTCCTGGACCATTTTTTAGTTGTTGCTAAACAACTGAATGTGCAGTGAGCAGGGAGCCGGCTTCTGCGGATGCTGGTAACTAATGTAAATATCGGGTAACCAAGAAGCCCTTTCCTTGATACCCGATATTTACCTTCGTTACCAGCCTCCGCCGCTCTCACGCTGTCAGTGCCGGCTCCCTGCTCCCTGCACACGTAGCTGGAGTACACATCGGGTAATTAACCCGATGTGTACTCTGGCTAGGAGTGCAGGGAGCCAGCGCTAAGCGGTGTGCGCTGGTAACCAAGGTAAATATCGGGTTGGTTACCCGATATTTACCTTAGTTACCAAGCGCAGCATCGCTTCCACGCGTCGCTGCTGGCTGGGGGCTGGTCACTGGTTGCTGGTGAGATCTGCCTGTTTGACAGCTCACCAGCAACCCGTGTAGCGACGCTGCCAGGTCAGGTTGCTGGTGGGATTGCTGGAGCGTCGCTTAGTGTGACGGTACCTTAACTAGAAACTAAATGGCTAAACTCAATGGAAAACAACAACCTCCTCTGGTGCGACAGTAATGGCCTTAATTGCAAAACAAAAGACGGTGATTATAGGATGTTAGCTAAAATCCTTCAGGTCATTCGACCCGTCTCTGGGTTCCAAAGGTAGAAATATTAAATGACCCTTCTCTGGGACTTCTAGTGTTAAAGAGGTGGTTTACCCCTTTTTATTACTGGACACATCGATATTGTGTTGAGAAACAAAGCTCCTCTCAAATACCTTGTGTTGCCAATAGTGCCAGTAAGCGGCGCTATTGACGACCGCTCATCACCATCACGTGACTCCCGGGCTCCATGATCTCTGATGTTCGGTGATGTTACGTCAACTTGCTGTTGACCTGACATCACTGCAGCCAGCCCCAGTCTTCGTGAGTTTCTGGGCTGTGGGCGGCGTTTCACCACTTGTCACAGCCCAGCGTCGCTCCTGCTTGCGCAATCTGCAGTGAAGAAGGAGGGAGCAGGGAGATGCTGCACTGTGACTCTGGGCTGTGATGAATGATAAAACACCGCCTACAGCCCAGTCACTCAGGAAGATTGTGGCCCTCCTCTGTTTACGTAACATCACTGGACATCTGAGGTCACGGAGCCTGGGGGTCATGCAAAGGGGGTGAGTGAACCGCAATAGCGCCGCTAACAGGCGACTATCCCCTACCCTTGCAAACTTCAAACGGAACCTGAAAACCCACCTGTTCAGAAATGCCTACAATCTACAATGAACTCACTGCCGCCCGACCACCGTGTGGAGCTGCCGCCCGACCACCGTGCGGAGCTGCCGCCCGACCACCGTGCGGAGCTGCCGCCCGACCACCGTGCGTTGCTGCTGCCCAAGCTACACCCCACCTACTGTCTCCTCCCCATAATCCTATAGAATGTAAGCCCGCAAGGGTAGGGCCCTCTTCCCTCTGTACTAGTCTGTCTACTGTAACTTGTATATGTATTTTGTATGTAACCCCCTTTTCATGTACAGCACCATGGAACTAATGGTGCTCTATAAATAAATAATAATAGTAATAACTATTGGCAACACAACGTATTTGCGCGAAACATTGTTTTTCAACAGAATATTAATGTGGCAAGTAATGAAAAGAGGTGAACCACCCCATTTCATTCCCTGACATCCCATCATGCATTGATCTTCAATGGAATCAAACACATGCAATCGCCCTTAGGAAGTCATTATGTTCCAACAAGGATCAGTGATGGCGAAGACCCATCCTTCATTTCTATAACCCATCTTGCAAAACTCCTTTTTTCATTCGATTAACAGAATTGATCTACAGTCACAGAACTTTCCGTAATAAATCTATGGCATGTAAATTCCACCTAACATTGAGAAATACAGTTATCAAATGCCAAAAATAGGAAATTGATGAAAAGGTTGAATGTTGCAAATCAGAAAAATTCCTGTAGCTTCCTCTATCTTAGAAAAAAACATTACCAATGAGTAAGCAGAAAAATAAAGTGGAAATAAAAAGGGGAAAACATTTAAATGAGAGGAAATGGGATTTTTAGTGCAGGGAAAGAAATTCATCTTTAGTTTTAATAGAATTTCTGAACAATCTTTTCGACGTGATTTTTCTGGCTGTGAACTATTGAAACTTGCAAACTGCTTTGTTCATCTTTAGTAATAACCATTAACACCTGAGTCTAAACTCGTTATGTTGTTCAGTAAATGAAACTATTATACCTCATTAGTTCCTATCTTTTCAATAGCAAAAGTTTCCGCTCTGTAAAAAAAAATGTATGTATGAATGTATATTCATTTCTACCTTAATAGGGAAATATAGCGCTGGGTACAGAGCAGTTCATGTACAATTTGTCCTTTCTTGTGTTGTGAGCATAGTGATTAGCAATGTTTGGGAAAAGGTCACAGAAAGTTTTACAAATGCCTAGTCCTGCAACGTGATTAGTGTTCTGCCATGTCATAGCGAAGAAGCCACTATGCAGTAACTGCAGGGTGAATACAAATACTAAGGAGGTTGAGAAAAATTATGAAGCTTCTAAATTGTCTGTAGCTGAATGCTGATATTTGCTTTAAAGGGAACCTGTCACTAGGATTTTCCCTTTATAAACTACGGCCACCACCAGTAAGGTCTTATATACAACATAAAGAATACTGTATATAAGAGCGCTGGCCTTTATTATACCCACCTAGGGGACGGTCCGGTCTGATGGGTGTCGATGCTGTCCGATCTGGCGCCTCCTCTCTTCCATCGCTGTTCGCCTTCTCAGCTCCGTGTGGATGACGCATCCTACGTCATCCACACAGGCCAGCATTGTGCTCCTGTTCATTCGCACTTTGATCTGCCATGCTGAGGGCAGAGCAAAGTACTGTAATGCGCAGACACAAGGAAAGGTCAAAGACCTTTGAGAGTACGTGTGCTTGCACAGGCGTGCCATTGAGGCCTCTGTGTAGATAATTTAGCTGAGGACGACAATGATGGAAAGAAGAGAGAAGGCACTGAACTCGAGTAGTGCTGCACAATGGACCCGACCACCCCCTAAATGGGTATAATAAAGGTCTTTTTTTACGTTGTACAGCATGGCCTGGGCACTTATATACAGCATTCTGTAATGTTGTATATAAGGGCTCACTGGTAATGACTGCAGCTCATAAGGGAAAAACCTGGTGACAGGTTCCCTTTAAAGGGAACTTGACACCCGACTCATGGTCCCCGAACCATGGTCAGCATGTATCAGGCACTGGCTGTATGATCCCACCCCATGTTTGTTTGTCTCTGAAATGCTGCGGCGTTTCAGAGACAAACATACAGTATATTACAAGTCGGGCTGAAGACCAGTCGAACAGTCGGGTCCCCAGTTGCTCTTGGCTGCTCACTGCTCAGAAGTGACAGGTCTCTCCCTGCATGCATGTATAGCTATGGTATAACATAATTTGTATTGCTACCACTATAAGTTAATTACTGTATCTATCTTTCAGATAAGTTTGGAACGTAAAGATTTTAATCAACGTACACCACAACCATTGAAATCTCCTTCTAGTTGGTCACTGGACTGCAAAGTACAAGCGGAATACATGGCAATATATGCTTTAGATCAGGAACTTTGTCTACAGTGGTATCTCCCACCCTTGGAGAGATCAGCACAAGAGAAACCAATGGTAATTATACAGCTTTGACTGAAGCAAGACTTTAAAGGGAATCTGTCAGCAGGTTTTTGCTACTTCTTCTGAGAGCAGCATGATGTAGGCAAAGAGATCCTGAATCCAATGATGTATCACTTAGAACACTGGCTGCAGCTGTTCTGATACAATCAGACATTTTAGATTTAGTCATGTAGCAGGGCTGAGAGAGCTATCCCCACCCACACCGGGCTCTGTATAGAGATTAAAACAAACTATCAGCCAATAAAGGAAATACCAATATATTAAAAAAGTAAAAAATATATATAGTCTAATATTATTTTCCCAAATAGTAATGTGTAACAAGGTTAAAGAAAAAAGATAATCTCAAACCCAAAAAGAAATCATAAATTAGCCAGATAGTGATGAAATAATAATTTACTGTATATATTAAAAAAGTATTTAAGAAAAAATAATAAATAACAATGAGCACACAAGGAGAAAAGTGCCTCAGACCAGCTGAAAGGGGGACATAAGTATAAGAGATCACTTAATAAGCTGGTGGTCCATATGAATATATTATAAATGATATAACAGTGAGATTATAAATATAAATATATATATATATATATATATATATATATATATATATGTGTGTGTGTGTGTGTGTGTGTGTGTAAACGAGGAACCAACCTTCCTGCATTTTACCCAGTCGCTGGAATGGCGCCTGAGACCCGACGCTAACGTTTCAGCGTGGAAACCTTCGCTGTGGGGGGGGGGTTTAACCCTCGTAGTATGCTTTCTTCAGCTTACATAGTAAAAACCTACTGACAGATTCCCTTTAATGGTATATTTACCATACTAGGGTTTTTTTTGTGGGTTTCATAAAACTGCAACATTTTTGTCATATTAAATTTTGTTTGAGGAGCTAAAATAATTTTAAAAAATTGGCAAAAGTAAAAATCAGGAAAGGAGCAAATATTATTCCTTCTTCACAGTATCTCAAATCCAGCGCTGCTATTTTTACCTTTTCTTAACAACAAACGTTTCCCAATACATGTATTTCCATGATGAAGTCTAAGGTTGCTGCCTCCAAAGTAAGGATCATCCATGTGCTATATATGTACTGTATATACTTCATGTTTGCATTACGAAAGAGTTGTTCAATAAAGTGGCACCGTGGCACCAGAGATTACTCTAAGCGCATGTGCGGACTTCGGCGCCATTTTAATGAAGACCTGAGTACTGTGGCAATGTGCATGCGCTGCCAACAATAGCAATGGCGGCGCAGTGCAATATTCAAATACAGAAAAGGGGGCATGCCAGAGGACGCTGGAGGAGGAGGAATACATGCGAAGTCCCAACCCACAAAGACCCTCCCATGCTGCACACATCTATCAAAGTGCCGTGCATTTCTGCCACTTTGATTAAAGATATTTAATCAACCAAGCATCTGATCTTTCTATAACAGGTATGCCTGGATTCACCATATTACTGCCAGTATGGCACTGCCTTTACTTCATATAGCAAAATCCTGGTGGTAGGTCCTCTTAAAGTAATTAGGCGCATCTTACACCTGCACATCCATCATTAAGCCCTTAATCTACTTTGTAGCATCAAATGGCACAATTATCAAATGGCACAATTATCAATAAGCCAATTATGTCATACAATGTAACCCAAAATGTGACCATTTTTGCATTACAGTACTGAGTGATTTATTATATGTTTTTATAGATGACATTTACATTGTGTATTATGTATTCATATTTTAGGTATTGCTAATGTATGCCTATAACAAGCAGAATATTGATGTTAAAGACCCAAAAAAGTGTGATCCATCTGTTGTCCTCTGCGGCTATCTTTGGGTTGCTTTGACAGAGTAAGTACAGCATTATCTTTAGATCTATTCTGTATTTCTTCAATATTGATTCTGAGTGTACTAGTCATAATCATATCATACCATCTACACAACCTATATTAAATAGATAGATAGGACTAGTGCTTCAATGATCAATGTTCTTGATGCGCTGCCAAAATGGTTCTGCTGCTAAGACATTAGTGCATGCTGGCGCTGGGACCAACTGTCCAGATGTCTGCACTTTTGCCAATGTGCTGTGCATAGACTTCTGCTATCTTTGTCACAGCACTACGGGAGCATACATTTAACGGTTACAAAGTGTCCTGTGTAAGACACACTCTCATAAGGACCCTTTAAGCATAAATTATGTAAATTAAAAAGAAGTTGGAGCAGGGGTGAAATTCGGAATGCCCACCCTACCCCCCCAAGAAAAAGTTAAATAATCAACAGGTGTAATTAAATCCAGGTATGCATGTATGTTAGAGGTCAGACATTGCCCACAAAAAAAATTGCCCTAAAATTTAAGAGTTCCATAATACATTGTGTCTTGTGCCATTCTACATTAAGCTGTAATACATTGTGCCATGTGCCATAATACAAGGTGCCATGTGCCATAATACACAATGCCATGTGCCATTATATATCATGCATAATACATTGTGCCATAATAGATTGTGTCATGTGCAATTGTACATCGTGTCATGTGCCATTATACATTAAGCCATAATACATCGTGCCATAAAACACAGTGCCATGTGCCATAAAACACAGTGCCATGTGCCATAATACATCATGCCATAAAATATTGTGCATAACAGATTGTGACATGTGCCATTACATATCAAGCCATAATATTTTGTGCCATAAAACATTGTCATGTGCTATAATATACCGTGTGATGTTCCATGATACATGATGCCATGTGCCACTATATACGGTGCCATTGTACATGAAGTCATAATACATCGTGCCATGATACATTTTACCATGTACCATAATACACAATGCTGTGTGCCAAAATACTTTGTGCCATGTGCCATTATACATCAAGCCATAATACATTGTGCAATGTGTCATAATACATTTTTCGATGTGCTATATAGCACGGTGCCATGTGTCATAATCCATTTTTCGATGTGCTATATAACACGGTGCCTTGTGCCATAATACATTGTGCCATGTGTCATAATACATTTTTCCATAGGCTATATAACACAGTGCCATGTTCTATAATAGAAGGTGTGATGTGCCATAATACATGTTGCCATAAAACAATGTGCCTCAAAACATTGTGCCATAATGCATTGTATGTACCATTTTACATCATGCCATAATTCGTCATGCTTTAAAATATTGTTTCATGTGCCATAATACATGCTGCACTTTCCATGCCTTCCAGACAAAGCATATAACTGGCTGGACATTATTATTACTATGATTTATTTCTAAAGGGAACCTGTTACCCAGTGGCATAACTAGAGTCCGATGGGCCCCAATGCAAAGTTTGGGCCCACCTCCCCACATGTTCATCAAATGTATGGGCCATTGTAGCATTCTAATTCCTATAAAGACATACAAGTTCCCCCCCTCATTATGTAGTATTGTCCCCCATTATGTCTTCATGTCCCCCTTACTGGGCCACTTCATGGTAAATATGTCCCCCTTCTGGGTAAATATGTCACCATCCTGGTATATGTCCACATCTTGAGCCATCCTGGTATATATGTCCCCATCCTGGGCCTATCCTGGTGTATATGTCTATATCCTGGTATATATGCCTCCATCCTGGTAACTGTCCACATCCTCGGCTCATTCTGGTAGATATGTCCCCCATTTTGCAATATATGTCCCCATCGTGGTATGTATATCCCCATCCTGTGCCCATCCTGGTATATGTCCACATCCTTGGCCCATCCTGGTATATTTGGTACAATCCTGGTAAATATGTCACCATCCTGGTATATTTGTCTCCATCCTGGTATAGGAATTTAGGAAATCCATCTTGGTATATGTCCAGTGTCCACATCTTGGTATATTTGTTCCAATTCTGGTATATTTGTCCCCATCCTGGTATAAATGTCCCCATTCTGGTATGTTTGTCCCCATCCTGGTATATTTGTCCACATCTTGGATCCATCCTGATATATGTCCACATCCTGGTATATATGTCCCCTCCTGGTATCTTTGTCCCCATCCTGGTATATTTATCCTCTTCCTGGGCCCATCCTGGTATATGTCTACATCCTGGATCCATCCTGGTATGTTTCTCCCCATCCTGGTATGTATTTCCTCATCCTTGTACCATCCTGGTGTATATATCCCTCCCCATCCTGGTATATATGGCCCCATCCTTGGCCCATGTATGGGCCCATTTCGCAGCACACAGTAAAAAAAATAAACAATTATACCCTCCTTCCCTCGTGGTGTCCTCTTTTGATGCCGGCACCTGACTTTACCATGTAAGCGGCGCAGTACATGACATCACTTCCATGCGCTCCCACTTACACCGATATCAGCTGCAGGTATATTCACTGCTCCCCATGTCCAGGATTATGGGCTAGGGAGCAGTGAATAATCATTCTCATTAATAGCAGACATACATGATAACCCAGCAGCTGCAGTAAGCCGGCAATTGGGTGATCATGTGTCCGTTATTAGCTAATGAATATTCACTTCTTCCCAAGCCTATGATCCCACCTACCTCTCAGCACTGGCTTCAGTGCTGAGAGGTGGGCGAGATTATGGGTATGGAGAGCAGTGATTATTCATTTCCTTAAACAGTAGGCACATTTGCAGCTTAGGGACCCGAAAGGTCTCTGTGCTGCAATACATTCCAGCTAGATATCGCCCTCGGACACACATCCTGATGAAGTACATACTGGTGTCAGCATGCCCCTTAGCTCTTGAACCCCATAGAAATTGCGTAACCTGCTGCTATTGGCGGTACGTCACTGGGTTAGAGGATTATGGCAAGTTGACCATGATAATAGCTATACATAATACTTATTTTATGTTATGTACATGGCTTAGGCAGTCCCCCATTATGTCTTCAAATGGCATCCTTACAATTGAATTGTAAAATAATACTATATTATGTACATTATGTAATACACTACATGTTCTTCCATTAATTCTCAAGAATTGAAGGGCTGTTTGTGACATTGTATGTATAAAACACTTTTTACTTAATGCACACTGTTTGATAAATTTGGCATTCTTGCTGGAATTTAGACAACTTTAAAGCTTGATATTGTTGGATAGTGCTTGTAGAAATAAGCACTTTTCTAGTTTTTCTGTGTTGTTATTGAGATAGCAACACTTTTATTCTATTTACAGCTCTTTGCTTAGCAGACCAACCACCAATACCGATTAGGCCTCTTCACACGCCTCCCCTGGTGTCCATTTTCACACATACTGTAGACATATTCACATATATACTCATTAAAATATCTTTTGATTTTTACACTTCTGTGTAAACCACACTTGTGTCTGCGTGAACCAAACTGAGATATGTATGTTTTTTTACTGTCAGAACAGGTGAAAAAGTGCAATAGACTTCTTTGGTTCCATGGCAAAAACATGTACAGCACACGGATGGCATCTGTGTAACATCCGTGTGCTGTCCGTATGACACGTGCCAGAATTAAATGCATTATAAAAATTAATGATTTTTTCATTTTCGGTTCATGCTATTTTTCTGACATCTAAGCCTTTTTTTTCTTTATATTTAAGTGTCTTCAAAACAAATTTTTGCCATGTTTTGTACTATTTCACTTAATGTTTTTTAATTTGTCAGGGGGGTGTAACCTTTTCATGATCGTACCTGCGTGTCCCGTCTGTCAGGTGTTCCAAGGCTGGATTGATTATATTTCTATTTGAACTCCAGACTTACATTTGTATTCACTAAAGTTTAAGGCTTTGTGCGCACTGGAAAATGGAATTTTCTCAAGAAAATTCCGCAGGCATTGAAAAATTACCGCACCCGCGGTAAAAAGCCGCGGCAAACCGCACCCAAAAACCGCGGTTTTACCGCGGTATTGTTCGCGGTATTGCCGCGCTTTTGCCGCGTGCGGGTTGGTACATGTGCTTTATTGCATTCAATGCAATAAAGCACATTGAAAAAAAAAGTCATTTCATTCTGAGATAGATAGATAGATAGATAGATAGAGAAATAGACAGATAGAAGAATAGATAGATAGATAGATAGATAAGATAGATAGATAGAGTCACTGTGAGCACACGCTGCATTTCTCACGGTCGGCAGTGTGTTCACATTACCGGCCGTGGGAAATGCCCTGTAATTACCTCTCTGCAGTCTGTCTCATTGCGAGGCTGCATTCAGCACTGTGTATCAGTCGCAGCTGGATGCAGGCATCGGAGGACGTGGATTACGTCGGAGCTTTGTTTTGGGGGGGTTAATAAAATGGTGAACCAGGAGCTTTTTTGTGTTTTATTTAAAATAAAGGATTTTTCGGTGTGTGTGTTTTTTCACTTTACTTATGGGTTGATCATGTCACCTGTCTCATAGACGCTGCCATGATCAAGCCTGGACTTAGTGGCGGCGATCCGCCACCATTAACTCCTTACATTACCTTGTTTGCCACCGCATCACGGCCACAAGAAGAGCTGGGGACACTCCGGGACTGTCGCATAATGCATGCGACAGTCACGGGGCACCTGCGGCTGATATTCTCGGCTGCGGGAGGGAGGCGGGGGACATTAACCCTGCCCCTCGCCCTCCCCAGCCTGAGAATACCGGGCCGCCGCTGTGTGCTTACCTTGGCTGGATGGTAAAAATAGCGGAGCCCACGTGTTTCTTTTTTCTATATGTCCGTTTGTTTTCTATGTGTATTCTCTATGTCTGTGTGTGAGTGCGATATGTGTGTTCTATGTCTCTGTGTGAGTGTGATCTGTCTGTGTCTGTGATCTGTGTGTGTTTACTCTGCTCCGCTTCCTCTTCCTGGCATAAAGACTTCACTTCCGTGCAAACCGCAGGCAGCGATGTACATTACCGGAGGTAAACCGCGAAATACCAGAGGGAATAACGCAGGAAAACGCAGTGAACTGCACAGAATTTGCTGCCTGCGTTATTCCCTGCGGGATTTCACGATTACATGGCAGTCAATGGAGTGAAATCCTGCAGCAACGTGCGGAAAAGAAGTGACATGCAATTGTTTTTGCTGCGGGAATCCCGCAGCAAAACATGCAGCTGTTTTTCCAGAGATATGTTGCTTTAGCCCCAATTTTTTTCATTTTCACAAGAGAAACAGGAGTAATTAGACCAGATAATTTGTTGTGCAATTTTTCTTGAGTATGACGATAACTTATATGCGGTCACAAACTACTGTTTGGGCACAACTCAGGCCTCAGAACTACTTTTGAGGCTTAATGCAAAGCTCAAAAGAAGAGTGCCATTTGAAATGCAGATTTTGACGGAATGGTTTGTGGGTGCCAGAGCCCATGACATGCCAGTAAAGCAGACCCCACAAACTACGCTCCTCAATGAATTAATCTAGGAGTGCAGTGAGCATGTTGACATCATATGTGCCTCACATAATTTTCTACCATTGGGTGATGAAGAAAAAAGAATTAATTTTTTACTACTAATTTGTTGTTTCAGCCGGAAGTTTTAAATTTTTATAGCAGCTAATAGGAAAAAATGGATCACTCAGTTTGCTGTTCAATTTCTCCTGAGTGCGCTAATACCCTACATGTAATTGGGAACTACGTTTCAGGCATAGTTGAAAGCTCAGAAGGGGAAGAGCGCCATATTATAGTGCAGATTTTGCTGCTTTGGTTTGTGGGTGTCCTGTCACATTTTCAAAACCCCTGAAGTGCCAAAACAGCAGAAGCGCACAGAAGCGACCTCATTTTACATACTATACCTCTCAATAAATGATCATATTGACACCAGAGATGTCACAGAATTTTATACAGTCTGGGCCAGAAATATTTGGACAGTGACACAAGTTTTGTTATTTTAGCTGTTTACAAAAACATGTTCAGAAATACAATTATATATATAATATGGGCTGAAAGTGCACACTCCCAGCTGCAATATGAGAGTTTTCACATCCAAATCGGAGAAAGGGTTTAGGAATCATAGCTCTGTAATGCATAGCCTCCTCTTTTTCAAGTGACCAAAAGTAATTGGACAAGGGACTCTAAGGGCTGCAATTAACTCTGAAGGCGTCTCCCTCATTAACCTGTAATCAATGAAGTAGTTAAAAGGTCTGGGGTTGATTACAGGTGTGTGGTTTTGCATTTGGAAGCTGTTGCTGTGACCAGACAACATGCGGTCTAAGGAACTCTCAATTGAGGTGAAGCAGAACATCCTGAGGCTGAAAAAAAAGAAAAAATCCATCAGAGAGATAGCAGACATGCTTGGAGTAGCAAAATCAACAGTCGGGTACATTCTGAGAAAAAAGGAATTGACTGGTGAGCTTGGGAACTCAAAAAGGCCTGGGCGTCCACGGATGACAACAGTGGTGGATAATCGCCGCATACTTTCTTTGGTGAAGAAGAACCCGTTCACAACATCAACTGAAGTCCAGAACACTCTCAGTGAAGTAGGTGTATCTGTCTCTAAGTCAACAGTAAAGAGAAGACTCTATGAAAGTAAATACAAAGGGTTCACATCTAGATGCAAACCTTTCATCAATTCCAAAAATAGACAGGCCAGAGTTAAATTTGCTGAAAAACACCTCATGAAGCCAGCTCAGTTCTGGAAAAGTATTCTATGGACAGATGAGACAAAGATCAACCTGTACCAGAATGATGTGAAGAAAAACGTTTGGAGAAGAAAGAGAACGGCACATGATCCAAGGCACACCACATCCTCTGTAAAACATGGTGGAGGCAACGTGATGGCATGGGCATGCATGGCTTTCAATGGCACTGGGTCACTTGTGTTTATTGATGACATAACAGCAGACAAGAGTAGCCGGATGAATTCTGAAGTGTACCGGGATATACTTTCAGCCCAGATTCAGCCAAATGCCGCAAAGTTGATCGGACGGCGCTTCATAGTACAGATGGACAATGACCCCAAACATACAGCCAAAGCTACCCAGGAGTTCATGAGTGCAAAAAAGTGGAACATTCTGCAATGGCCAAGTCAATCACCAGATCTTAACCCAATTGAGCATGCATTTCACTTGCTCAAATCCAGACTTAAGACGGAAAGACCCACAAACAAGCAAGACCTGAAGGCTGCGGCTGTAAAGGCCTGGCAAAGCATTAAGAAGGAGGAAACCCAGCGTTTGGTGATGTCCATGGGTTCCAGACTTAAGGCAGTGATTGCCTCCAAAGGATTCGCAACAAAATATTGAAAATAAAAATATTTTGTTTGGGTTTGGTTTATTTGTCCAATTACTTTTGACCTCCTAAAATGTGGAGTGTTTGTAAAGAAATGTGTACAATTCCTACAATTTCTATCAGATATTTTTGTTCAAACCTTCAAATTAAACGTTACAATCTGCACTTGAATTCTGTTGTAGAGGTTTAATTTCAAATCCAATGTGGTGGCATGCAGAGCCCAACTCGCGAAAATTGTGTCACTGTCCAAATATTTCTGGACCTAACTGTATTATTGGGCAGTGAAGAAAACATATATTTTTACCACAAACATGTAGTTTTAGCCACAGATTCTACATTTTCACACAGAAAAATGGTTAGCAATGGCACCAAAATGTATCATACAATTACTGCTGATTGTGGCAATACCCCATATGTGGCTCAGCAGTACTGTTTGTCCACACGTCGAGACTCAGGAGAGAAGGAGTGCTATTTGACTCTTGGAGAACAAATGTTTGTAGAATAGCTTGCGGACTTCATATACAGAGCCCCTAACTCCCAGAAGAGCAGAATTTCCCCTTAAGTGATCCCATTTTGGAAGTTACATTTCGAATTTATGTACAGGTATAGTGGAAATTTTGAGTCCATTGGAAACAAGCAGCAATGGTTGTTGCTGAATGAAAATTTCAAATCGGCCATTACAGTGCCCAGTACAATATAGTGCCCATATTATGTGCCCAGCATGTGCTTCTGGAGACACACACTGCAAAAATTCAGCAGGCTCTCATTGCTACAGAAATGCCAAACGTGGATGCTAACTGTGGTTTAAGCACACTGTGAGGCTCTGAAGGGAGGGGCATTTGGATTTGGGAATGCAGATTTTGTGGGATTCCTTTTTGGTTGGAGCCATGGAGCATAGCCTTTGTGCCACCAGTAACGTGGAAGCCCCCTATATTTTCATTGAAAGATTATGGACCTGAGTGGGAACTTGTTTTTTTTGTGGATTGAGCTGAAGCTTTAATTGGAAACATTTTACATAAAAAATTTTATCACGTTTTGTCTATGCCCTTTCATCAGGGTTTCTATCTAAATCTCCGAATGACATGATTCAGATGAAAATCCCGACGGATTCATTCACTATGAGGCAGCAGAGTTAATGTGGTCGACCAAAACTGTGGTTCACCACGCTTTTAGGGCTCATGCGCACGTTGCGTCCTGGCCAGTTCAGAAATAAATGCACCCTCTGGCAGACTTGACGCTGCGTGTTGACAAAAAGAATGCATCCAACATGCACGTATTTTGGATGCATTTTACATGCGTTATGGATGCATTTTTGTCAGTGCGGTCCCCCAGCAATTCAGCTCTGCTACATGCCCGCTGACAGCAGACACTTACAGAGCCGGGCAATAAGAATGAACTCGGATGAACTGCACCTGACTTCATTGTCATCCCGTGGCTCTGTCTCTGTGTGCTGTCATGAACTCAGATGAACCTCTGAGGTCAGTGCAAGGACACAGGAGTCCACAGCAGTGACGTCAGAGCTTCACCCGATTTCACTGACATCGTGCGGTTCTCTCTGTGTCGCTGCCTAATTTGCGGTCACACATGAAGGACTCACCTGTGATCGCAAATCCCCTGAGTGACTGCAGTGAGCCACACGATCAGCGGTGCCGTCACTCAGGTTACTCGCGGCCACAGCTGCAGTTCTCCACCTGAGAGCGGTGACAGCAAGTAACCTCAGTGACAGCACAGCTGATCACGCGACTCACTTCAGTTGCTGCATGGAGCTCACAGGAGCAGCGGTGTTCTACTGCTGCTCCTGTCAGCTTCCGATGTAGCAGAGCTGAAAGCGTCGTGGGACCTTGCGTGGATTACGTCAGACCTGGCGGTGTTTTTGAGGGGTTAATAAAGTGGTGAAAGAGGGTGTTTTTTTGTCTTTCATTACAAGTAAAGGATTTTTTGGATGTGTTTTATTTTCTTTAACTTACAGGTTAATCATGGAAGATATCTCAGGGAGACGCCTGCCATGATTAAACTAGGACTTAGTGGCAGCTATGGGCTGCCATTAACTCCTTATTACCCCATTTGCCACCGCACCAGGGCAATTTGGGATGAGCCGGGTAGAGTCCCGGGACTGTCACATCTCACGGATGCGGCAATTCCGGGCGGCTGCTGGCTGATAATGTTAGGCTGGGGGGCTCCCCATAATGTGGAGCCCCATCCTGAGAATACCAGCCTTCAGCCGTGTGGCTTTACCCTGGCTGGTATCCAAATTGGGGGGACTGCATATCATTTTTTTTTTTTTAAATTATGTATTTAATTTTTTTTACTGCTCGATATAGACACGCCCACCGGCGGCTGTGATTAGTTGCAGTAAGGCAGAAGTCACTCAGCATGGGGGCGTGTCTGACTGCAACCAATCATAGGCGCCGGTGGGCGGGGGAAGCAGGGAATACGAGATGAGCAGCCAGCATTTTCAAAAGAGGAGAAGTCACCACAGTGTGAACGCTGTGCAGCGCAGCGCCGGTGATCATGGATCAGTGAGTATAAGAGAGGGGGTGATAGGGAGAGACCGACATGGACAGAGAGAGAGAGAGTGAGAGACCGAAAGAACTGCGTTTATGTTAAAAAAAACATGCGGATCGCAACAAAAATGCAGTGCAAACGCACTGCTTAGCATTTTGGTAGCGTTTTTCTACAACTCATTGATTTCAATGGGTGTAGAACGCTGCCAAAACGGACAAAAGAATTGAAATGCTGCTTTTTAAACGCAGAGATTTTGTCACATTTTTGACAATCAAAACGCTGCGTTTAACAAAAGCATCGTGCGCACGGATTTTGCATGATTCTCATAGACTTTGCTGGAGAAGCAGAACGCATGCATTTTGACAATGGGATGCTGCAGCTTAAAACGCTGCAGAAACGCAAAAAAAGCGCAGCGTGCGTATGAGCCCTTATGCACGCTTAAAAAGACAGACACCGCTATTTCATAGGCCAGAGAGAGTCCAAAGTGGTTTCCATCTGCTTCATTATATAGAGAATCTTTTGTCAGTGATTCTACCTGAATAACGTATTTCGAAGATTTACACAGAAACTCCAGTGTAAGTACTAAGCGTAGAGCGCAGGATAAGTGTGAGCCAAGCCTTATTGTGATCTTTGGGAGGCAGAATCAAAAAATCAACAATATGTAAAGAATTGCTTTTGTTTTTTTATGCCGTTCACCGTGCGGTATAATTGATAAGACAGCTTTATTCTTCGGGTCAGTGCGATTACAGTGATACCAAATTAATATCGGGTTTTTATGTTTAGCTACTATCACAAACTAAAAAACTCTTTTAGAAAAAAAGTTTTTTTCAGTGCTTTTTTTTAGATTTATAATTTATCTGTATTATTGGTGACAGAGTTATGTAATAGCTTGTTTTTTTGCGGGATGAGTTGACGTTTTTATTTGTACCATTTTCTGGCACAACATTTTTATTTTTGGAAGGCAGAATGAGCATGAAATATTTTGTTGTTTGGGATTTTTTTATATTGTTCAGTGTGTGGTAAAAGTGACAAGGCAGCTTTATTCTTCGAGTCAGTATGATTACGGCGATATCACATTATTTTTTTATGCTTTGCTGCTTTTATGCAATAAAAAGAATTTTATAGAGAAAAATATATGTTTTTGCAATGTGGTATTCTGAGAGCTATAGCTATATTTATTTTTCCGCTGACAGAGCTATATGGCATCTTGTTCTTTACGGGACAAGATAACGTTTTTCAGCAATACAATTTTTATTTACATTCAAACTTTTTTCAGCAGTATGATGAAAAAACAGGTTTTTGCCATATTTTTTGAGGGGGGTTCATTGAAGGGGTTAAATAGTGTAAAAGTTTTATAGATCAGGTCATTTTGGAAGCGGCGATATCAAATATGTTTACTTTTTTGTAAATTTTTTGTTTTTACATAAAAAAGCATTTATTGGTATATTTTTTAGCATTTTTTGTTGTTTATTTTGTGATTGTTTTTAACAAATTTTACAAAGGTTTTTATTCTTATTTTTTGCTTTTTCACTTAGTCCTTCTATGGGACGTTAACTTTTGTTACTCTAATTACTGGTGTAATGCATTTTAATGTACATGCAACACAATGCATTATACCTGTAACTGTTACGCTGCAAAACATCTTTTAGACTATAATCCTTGCATAGTCTAAGGGGTACTTTGCACACTACGACATCGCAAGCCGATGCTTGCGATGCCGAGCGTGATAGTACCCGCCCCCGTCGCAGCAGCAATATCTTGTGATCGCTGCCGTAGCGAACATTATCGCTATGGCAGCTTCACATGCACTCACCTGCCCTGCGACATCGCTTCCTAAGGGGGCGGATCATGCGGCGTCACAGCGACGTCACACGGTAGGTGGCCAATAGAAGCGGAGGGGCGGAGATGACGCGACGTAGACATCCTGCCCACCTCCGTCCTTCCGCATAGCCGGCGTGAGCTGCGGTGATGCAGGTAAGCTTATGTTCCTCGCTTCTGTGGCTTCTCACACAGCGATGTGAGCTGCCGCAGGGGAACGAGGAACAACATCGTACCGTCGCTACCACGCAATTATGAAAATGTCGGACACTACACTGATGATACAATTGCGACGCTTTTGCGCTCGTTAATCGTATCAAAAACGCTTTACACACTACGATATCAACAGCGACGCCGGATGTGCGTCACTTTCGATTTGACCCCACCGACATCGCAGCTGCGATGTCGTAGTGTGCAAAGTACCCCTAACAGGCCACCGTAGCTGGCAGACCCTTGGGTCATTATTTGTCTTTAGTCTGCTATGACTACCACTGGCACCCAGCGATTATATTGCAGGATGCCGGTTTTGTTGGAGAGGGAGCCCCTTCCCTCTCCTTGCCTTGTAAATGCTGCAATAGCTATTGATCACAGTATTTGGGGAGTTACAGAGACAAGAGTGTACAGGTACCGGCTCCTGCAATGACAGCCAGAGCACGGGTACCACTTAGTTGTGCAGGTACAGTTTGTGTACACCTGATTGCCATAATGTAACTGTACATCATTTTATGGGAACCCCTACCTGATAATGACATTCCAATACACACAAAGGAAATAAACATGTGTATAACAAAACATTTGTAATTTCAATAATTTTCTGGGTGAAATGCTTCATTTTCTGGAACAATTTTAAGGGTGCCAACACTTTTCGCTATGACTGTATGTAATCATTCCATAGCTAAATTTTTTAATAAAAACCGGAGGATCGTTATGCCTTTCCTAGCACCAGCCATGGTGCACTTTATGCTGAGAAGAGTTTTGAGCTATGTGCACACTAAGTTGCTATTAGGAGTTCAAATCTTCTCCAAAACACAAAACTCCTCAAAACTTTGCAGTTTTTGCAAACGGACTTACCTGCTGAGCGACGTCGTTGTGTCCGGCGAACCACCTCCTTTCTAAGGGGGCGGTTCGTGCGGCGTCACTAAGCGGCCGCCCAATAGAAGCGGAGGGGCGGAGGTGAGCGGGACGTAACATCCCGCCCACCTGCTTCCCTACCGGCGCCCGCAGGTAAGCTGCAGTTCGTCGTTCCCGAGGTGTCACACGTAGCGATGTGTGCTGCCTTGGGAACGACGAACAACCTGCGTCCTCTACAATCAACAATTTTTTGAAAAGGAACGACGTGTCAACGGTGGACGATAAGATGAGTATTTTCCATCGTTAACGGTCGTTCCTTGCTGTCACACACAACAACTTCGCTAACGATGCCGGATGTGCGTCACGGAATCCGTGACCCTGGCGATATATCATTAGATACATCGTTGCTTGTAACGGGGCCTTTACTTTTTCTTGTAGGTTGCTCTCTTGTGGAAGTATAGTAAAACATATCTGAGGGGCTTTTTCAGGCTTGATTTTGCTTTAGGTCCCGTTTTTCGTACTCTTAAAATGTATTCAGCAAGCTTTGTCAAATATCTGAACCTGATGAATAGCACTCACTGGTTTTCATCCTCCTTTTTCCTAGTGTTTTGTCAGTACATGAGAAACTTTGTAATCTGAAGCACAAGGCAGAAATTGCCATCCATGATGTGAGTGATACCTCTATCTCGGGAAACGGTGAAAAGCAAAAGCGATCTTCCCTGACGTCTACAAATAAACGTGACCTGAAACCAGTGAAGATCACAGAAGAACTACAGGTATAACAGACAGCGCCCAATCAGCAGGACAATTTATGCGGGAGGCTGATAGATGTAAACACATTGATAAGCATTAGTATTAGTAGCTTGGCTGTCACACTCCGATGCCGGAAAGAACACATCAGTATCTGCTGACAGGCCAGGGATCTATGTATCACTCTTCCAAATTGCATGCCATGGCAATAGATACATTTTTCATATTTCTGCTTATCAGGGATATTTGTAAATCATATTTACTGACTCCTATTGATTCTGACTGTTTAGCATGAAGATAAATTGTGTGCGGTATTTAGTGTTGTATTGTGCTACAAAATAACACATAGAAGTGCTGGAGGAGGCAATGTTGTGTCAGCCCATCAGAATACTATTTATATGGTACAGTACACTGCTGGTGCTGCCTAAGGCTAGTAATCACATGGGAGTGATTCTAACATTATAACATACATTTATATACATTGTAAAACATTTTTACTTTAGTTGAAGGTTGCCTTCACAGATAACATTTTTAGGAGCAAAAAATGGTGTGTCCAGATGTTAGCAGGCAGTCGATAGAACACGATGCAAACAGTGGTTTTCTTTTTCCTTTTTTGTAGTGTTTCTGTGTTTTACCATTTTTCAGAATTCAGCACGCTGTAAATATGGCACTTTGGGTTTTTCAAACATTTCCAAAGACTTCTTTATAAAAGAATACAATGCATAAAAAAACATAAACATATGTAAACCAAAAAATGCAACTAAAAAAATTGTAATGAAAAAAACGGAGAATCATGAGCATGAGCTAAATCATAGAAAATCTTTATTAAAAAATATTACACAAAGTGCATATATTAAAAACATAACAAGAAAGGCAGACACCAGGAGGGTAGATGTGGCAAAGAACTGGCTCAGATCCTTGGGTGGGGGTACCTACTCAAATGAATTATATGCAAATAGGAAAAAAAAGCATGTGCATAAGGTAAAGGCTGTTTTCATTGAAGCCATAAAGAATGTGTCCAGATTGCAACAGCAGGAAATCCACTGCTGAACAAAAGAGAAAGCCCCACAAGTATACAAAGTATTACCTATAAGAAGGGTGATGCCCACAGGATCTGGTATAGATGCGCCCCAACGCACGTTTCACGGTCTCTGTCTATGTATTGCCGCTTCAGGGGGAAGGTTCAGGGTAGTACATTTTAAAAATGTATCTAATGGCAGTTTTTAGGACAACTAAAAAAGTGTGTATGAAGGTAGCCTGTAGTTGTAATAGTTAAACTAAAAAGGGAACTTGAAATTTGCATATATTAGAATATGATTCATCAAGACTGGTGCTTTGTACACTAGTCTTGACAAACTGTACTCTGCAGTAAGATGCAGTCTGCGCTTGCAGAGGAAAAAAATACATCACTATTTTACCGGCAGCAGGACTGCTGCGGACTGTGATTGGAGTCAGTTGACTTTGAATATCGCATCATTAGAAAAACATTTGATGACTGGCTACTCAAATCACATGACTGTTGCAGCTAATCACAGGCTGCAGCGGTCCTTCTGTTGGTGGAACGGTGAAGTAGTTGAGTGTCACTTGATTTGATATTTTTTACAGATCCAAGTTCCTGGGGAACATTTCTTTTCAGCAGGACAATTCCTTTAAATACACCATTTAAAATAATGCCACCCTTTGATCAGTACCCTGTCAGTTCTCACACAGGCTTAATTACAATAATTAAAAGAGAAGGAAGCAGCATCGATTACTGATCCAAAACATGGCTGAATTTATTAAAATATTCTGGTCCAGGTGAAGTTGGAGTGCTGTGGATCTTCTGTTTTCATGAACGTAACTTTAATTAGCCCATGAATTGTGGTATTGATGATTCCAAAGGCTAATTTTATTTACCATTCATTGTTCGCAATGGCAAAGACAAGAAAGCTGCCTGATCAAATCAGAATTGCTTAGATTACCAAGCACAAGCATTCTAAAGGGTACAAGACTATCTGTAATGGATTTGGCATTCAGACTTTAACAGTTCAAAATGTAATCAAGAAGTTTGCAATTCATTGAACAGTCAGGAACTATTTGGGACATGATAAAAAGAGTAATATTGATGAGAGAACCCTACAAAGTCAGTTCTAAATGTGGCAAAGAAGCCACAGACAGCTTGCAAAATAACTTCAGATTGAGCTGGCAATATCTGGAGGGATGGTTTCAGCCTTTGTCATATACCTCACACTGGATCTCACTACTTAAAGGGTATCTTTCCGCAGTTTTTTGCGATGTAATGTGAAGACAGTTTGTGGCAAGGGTGAAAACATAGAATTCAGGGATGACTGACTTGTCAAGGTACGATATGTTGTTTAAGTCCTACGTTTGGATAAGCAGCAGGACTTATCATTGCCTGGACTACAATGTCACATGCATATCATTGACATCGACACTTCAATGTCAATTTGCAATCTCTATAGAGAGCCTGGTGTGGGAAGGACAGCTCTCTCCCTTTTGCCACATTGCTAAATCGCAAAATTCTTATTGTACCAGAAGGGTTGCACCCAGTAATCTAAGTGATACATCACCGGAATCTTACATTACGTTGCTCTCAGGTTAGGTAGCAAAAACCTGCTGACAGATTCCCTTTAAAAGGGTTTTCCATTGTTAGAAAATTGTGTTCCCAGGTGTAGTTTGTTGGAAAAGTAAACTATGCTTTACTCACCTTTTGTGGGTCCATCGCTGTTTCTCTACCACTGCTCCTGGTGCCTATTGTCTACAGCACTGACATCATGTCGATAGTGCTGCTGCCAGTCAGTGAGCATCAGCGTAAGGACACAAGTTTTCTGAAAATGTCTTTAAAAAAGACGTAAAAAGTAACTGAACTTTCTTTGCCAAATGTTGCAGTACGTTGTCAAAAAATAATCGTTAAGTTAGGCTGCTTTCACACTACGTCTTTTTAACATGCGTCCTGAACGGTTTTTTAACGCAGAAACGGATCCAGTGCAAATGCGTTTTCAATGCATTTGCAATGGACTCGCGTTAACATGCGTTCACCTGCATTTGCGTGCGTTATAGTGAGGATCCAGCGACTTGCAGTTTTTTAACATCTTTCAAAAACGCTACTTGTAGCGTTTTTGAGCTGCGTCCAACTTCTGCAAATTGCTGGATCCTGACTAAACAGCACGCAAACGCATGTGAACGCTGGCATGCTGATAGACAGGATCCTGCTTGCTCTACTGAGCATGCCCAGAAGCCAGCCTCCGTGATCAGTCTATCTCTCTCCTACCTCTTTCTCTCTCCACCTCTCTCTCCTCCCTCTCTCTCTGTCTCTCCCCCTCCCTCTCCCCTACCTGAGAGCTGCGGACACTCGTAACCAAGGTAAATATCGGGTAACCACTTATCTTAGTTACCCGATGTTTACGTTGGTAACGTGTGCAGGGAGCCCGGCTCCTAGCAGCTGCAGACGCTTGTAACCAAAGTAAATATCGGGTATCCAAGCAAGTATACCCGATGTTTACCTTGGTTACGAGCCTCGCAGCTGTCAGATGTCGGCTCCCAGTCTGGCACGTTTAGTTCCCCTCACTCCCGATCACATGACTCCCATGCCCGCCCCTAAACATCCAGTGACAGGATCCTGCAAAATAAGACATGCGTTTGCATGCATTTTTTGCTGTAAAAGCAGGATCCGCTTTTGCAGCAAAAAAACGTTCAGGACGCATGTTAAAAAGACGTAGTGTGAAAGCAGCCTTAAAGTGTTCTATGGACAGATGAAAATAAATTACAGTTTCCTAGTAATGCATACTAGCGTTATGTTGATAGACGATGAAATGAAGGCTTTAAAGTGTTCGCTAGTTACAGTGAAACATGAATGAAGATCCATAATAATCTGGGAATTATCAGAGGGTTATAAGAACATTTAAGAGCAAGTTCTCCCAAGCATAAGAAAACTAGGTTTGAGTAGAACAAAATGGGTCCTACAACAGGAAAATAAGCACACATCCTAACATACACAAGAATTGTTAATAAGAGAACAATGGACAGTTATTAAACTGGCTAACAATGTGTCCTGATCACAATCTAATTTAATTTTTTGAGAGAGATGATATCTGCTGTCAGGAAACAAAACCTGCAAACATTCAAACAATTGAGAAAATTGCAGTTAAAGAATGGAAGAAACTAGCAGCATACAGGTGCAAGAAGTCCAAAGAATTTCCCAAAACGTTTGAAGGATATAGCATTTGTCAAAGGTTGTGCCATAAAACATTTGAAGGACATAGCATTTGCCAAAGGTTATGCAACCAAGTATTTAGGAAGGGTGCATTTAAACTATTTCTTTTTTAAAATGATTAATCTTAAGATATAGTACCAGTTAGACATTAGGACACACTTGTGCAGGCAGTGGCTTTCTTTATTCTTATTGGAATATGCATTTTGTAGACTCAAACTGAAGGCAGCCAAACCACTAACAAGGAGTAAAGAGGCATGTCTGAAACAAATTAAAATATTTGTTTAACCTAAGACTCCTCAAAACAAAATCTTTACTGTCATGGCAGCTTTACATATTTTTGACATTTTCTCAAGCAGCTTCGTAATCAGGTAGTCACCAGGAATAGTTTGAATGAATTTTGCAGGAGTCCCCAAAAGTGTTGAGCACTAGTTTGCTGCTTTTCCTTCACTCCATGGTTCAACTCATCACAAACCTTTTCAATTGTGTTGCGATCAAGTGATTTTGGGAGCCATGTTGCTGATGAACTCCACCACCCACCTTCTTGATCACATAGCCCTTACATAACTTGGATGTGTGTTTTGGGTTACTGTCATCTTTCAACACAAATGATTGTATGAAAAATTGCTGCCACTTCCTAATCTCATAGTCTGAACTGGTGCATACTGAACATGATATACAATATCCAAAATAGCAGTTGCACTCAAGTAAAGAGAAGGAGACTATGAGATTAGAATTTTTCTAGCTTGTATTATGGAGTCATATCCTTTGTCAGTGCACTACTCCCAGTTTTCTCAGGTGTTTTAATTTTCCTTTTGCAGGTTCTATTCTAGCCCATATAGAAGCTCAGTTTGGATAAGAGAGGCATAGAAATTAGAGTAGGACGCAGATGAGAGTTACACCTTCACATTATATCTGTGCACAAGTAAATTTGGCCATCTTTATTTGCTAAGTAACTCATATTTTTCAAAAAACTGTTTTCATGTTTTTTTGGCAGTAATGCGTATTCATATTCCAATGTTTACCATCTACATTCTTGTTTTCTTCCTTCCCTTTACTTGAGTGGAACTGCTATTTTGGATATTGTATGTCATATTCAGTATGCACCAGTACAAACTATGAGATTAGGAAGTGCCGGCAATTTTTCTAGTTTGTATTTTGGAGTCATTTCCTTTCTCAGTGCACTCCTCCCAGTTATTTCAGGTGTTTTCATTTTTCTTTTCCAGGTTCTATTCTAGCCCATATAAAAGGTCAGTTTGGACAAGAGAGGCATAAAAATTAGAGTAGGACCCAGATAAGAGTTACACCTTGATGTTGTAACTGGGCACAAGTAAATTTGGCCACCTTTATTTTCTAAGTAACACATATTTAAAAAAAAAATGTTTTCATGGCAGTAATGTGTATTCACATTCCAATATTCACCATCTACATTCTTGTTTTTTCTCCTTCCCTTTACTTGAGTGCAACTGCTATTTTGGATAAAATAAATATTGCCACAGTGTAATAAGTGTCCCTCTTTCTTACCTTCCATAGTTGGGAAGTATGTATATGTCTATTAGGAGACCCACGGTTACTTTTTGCATCACGTTTCGTGCTTGGACTGTAAAACAAGGATAGCTGAATTTGGGCTAATGGCCACTTTACACACAGAGATAAATCTTTGGCAGATCTGTGGTTGCAGTGAAATCATGAACATATTGTTCCATTTGTACACAGCCACAAACCTGGCACTGATTGTCCACAATTTCACTGCAACCACAGATCTGCCAAAGATTTATATCTGTGTGTAAAGTGGCCTTAAGGACACATTCAGACACTCATATATCACTGTCTGAAATTGCAATTTAAGGACTTACTGCAGGTCTACTAACTAGAGTTGAGCGCGGTTCGCGGTTCGAGGTTCTCCAGTTCTAGGCTCGAGTGATTTTGGGGCCTGTTCTAGATCGAACTAGAACTCGAGCTTTTTGCAAAAGCTCGATAGTTCTAGAAACGTTCGAGAACGGTTCTAGCAGCAAAAAAACAGCTAATTCCTAGCTGGCTTTCCGCTGTAATAGTGTAAGTCACTCTGTGACTCACACTATTATGACATTTCAGTGTATAGTGTGCGTGAACAGCGCCTTCAGATCACTGCTGTTTGTATAATGGCGATCGCCATTTTTTTTTTTTTTCCTTGTCTTCCTTCCCTAAGCGCGCGCGTCTTGTGGGGCGGGCCAGCATGTCAGCCAATCCCAGACACACACACAGCTAAGTGGACTTTTAGCCAGAGAAGCAACGGCATGTGTGATAGGATGTCCATGTCACATGTCCCTGCATTATAAAAACGAGTATCTGCCCGTCCGGACGCCATTATCTCTTCTGCGTCCTTGGTGTCAGACATCACTGGCGCAGCTCCGTCCTTTGTCCTATCGCCGATACTGGATACGCTGGACAGCATAGGGATAGCACTATCTATCAGTCCTTTTAAGAGCTCGTACCGGCAGGGTCAGAGCCATAGGTGACAGGTCCTGAAAACAGAGACAGTGTCTGTGTAGCTAAGGTCAGGGATTTCGTCGCTGCATTTCCCCATTAGGAGGGAATAGAAAGGCAGGCTTCCATTCCTCTACCCAGAGCCCCACAATCCTGGCACTGTACCCTCCTGTCCTCTGCACACTCCAACTCATTATAACTAAGCCATTATACTAGCAAACAGTCAGTGTACCTAGTGGCATCCTAAACGTGGCTATTGGACTTTTGTCTAGTCACACTAGTGCAAAGATATTTGCAGCACGTCTGCCTGCATTGCACACTCAAACTCTTTTTAACTAAGCCATTATACTAGCAAACAGTCAGTGTACCTAGTGGCATCCTAAACGTGGCTATTGGACTTTTGTGTAGTCACACTAGTGGAAAGATATTTGCAGCACGTCTGCCTGCATTGCACACTCAAACTCTTTTTAACTAAGCCATTATACTAGCAAACAGTCAGTGTACCTAGTGGCATCCTAAACGTGGCTATTGGACTTTTGTGTAGTCACACTAGTGGAAAGATATTTGCAGCACGTCTGCCTGCATTGCACACTCAAACTCTTTTTAACTAAGCCATTATACTAGCAAACAGTCAGTGTACCTAGTGGCATCCTAAACGTGGCTATTGGACTTTTGTGTAGTCACACTAGTGGAAAGATATTTGCAGCACGTCTGCCTGCATTGCACACTCAA
This sequence comes from Anomaloglossus baeobatrachus, assembly GCF_048569485.1. Lineage (NCBI taxonomy): Eukaryota > Metazoa > Chordata > Amphibia > Anura > Aromobatidae > Anomaloglossus > Anomaloglossus baeobatrachus. The sequence goes on from NC_134356.1 coordinate 233,919,573, forward strand.
ACTCTTTTTAACTAAGCCATTATACTAGCAAACAGTCAGTGTACCTAGTGGCATCCTAAACGTGGCTATTGTACTTTTGTCTAGTCACACTAGTGCAAAGATATTTGCAGCACGTCTGCCTGCATTGCACACTCAAACTCTTTTTAACTAAGCCATTATACTAGCAAACAGTCAGTGTACCTAGTGGCATCCTAAACGTGGCTATTGGACTTTTGTGTAGTCACACTAGTGGAAAGATATTTGCAGCATGTCTGCCTGCATTGCACACTCAAACTCTTTTTAACTAAGCCATTATACTAGCAAACAGTCAGTGTACCTAGTGGCATCCTAAACGTGGCTATTGGACTTTTGTGTAGTCACACTAGTGGAAAGATATTTGCAGCACGTCTGCCTGCATTGCACACTCAAACTCTTTTTAACTAAGCCATTATACTAGCAAACAGTCAGTATACCTAGTGGCATCCTAAACGTGGCTATTGGACTTTTGTCTAGTCACACTAGTGCAAAGATATTTGCAGCACGTCTGCCTGCATTGCACACTCAAACTCATTGTTACTAATACATTATAATACCAAAAATTGAGTAAACTTAGTGGCATACAAGAAGTGGCTGTTGTACTCCATTAATGCCCCACTGGTGCAAATCTATGTGCAGCACCTCTGCATGACACCCTCCTGCTCTGTTTTTAATAAGCTATAATGATAGCAAAAAATACTGCCATTTAGTGGCATCATAGAACTGGCTGTTGAATTCCATTAGTGCCCCACTGGTGCCAAGCTATTTCTAGCATTTCTGCATGACACCCTCCTGCTCTGTTTTTAATAAGCTATAATTATAACACAAAATACTGCCATTTAGTGGCATCATAGAACTGGCTGTTGTATTCCATTAGTGCCCCACTGGTGCCAAGCTATTTCTAGCACCTCTGCATGACACCCTCCTGCTCTGTTTTTAATAAGCTATAATTATAGCAAAAAATACTGCCACTTAGTGGTATACAAAAAATGCCTGTAGGACTCCTTTATTGTGCCACTGGTGCCAAGCAATCTCAAGCACCTCTGCATTCTACACTCATGCCCATTTTGCTATGCTAATTTTATAGCAAACTCAGGGAATTCCTTGCTGCATTTGATCATTACGAGGGATAGAAAGTGAAGCTTCTTTTACTGTCCTGGTACCCACAGAACACGGCCACTGTACCCATCTGTCCACTTTTGCCACGCTATTTAATTTGCACAAAGAGCTGACTCTTTTTCTGCCTTCCTAAAATTGTCTGGAATACTAAGTTAGTGTTCCTTTGCTGCCAAGCAAGGTACAACACATGTGCATTCTACACTCCTTTCCATTTCTGGAATGCAATTATTAACTGCAGGTAGTCCAGGCAATCTGTGACGAAGGTGCAGGCGTGGATATAATGTAGCCTGCATCCAATGATGGTTCTCTCGATGTCTGACAGCTCAACAATACCTTCTGTTTCCACTTCCAAAACAAGTGATGACCTGCCAATCACACTCCCTGTTGCGGGTTAAGGAGTGGAAGTTCAGTGTGAGAAACCATGTGTGACTGCTGTCCCCACAGTCACAGAGGATGAAGAGCACGCAGATGCACTTGATGGGGCAGGCGGTGGTTGCACAGGCACGCTAGTCCGCATTGTAGCACAGTGAAATTCTTCACATTGCGACTTATGCTTCATTTTAAGTCATGTACAGGGTGGGCTCCCCAGTATGCAGCAAAACCAGGCAAAAGGAAAAGGACTCTAGCCAGTTGGGTTGATAAATGATTGTTTAACTTTACCAAAACAAACAATAAGAACCATGCATACAATTAAAATAATTGAACAATCTATTCTGTTGCCTACTACCTGCTAATCCCTCTGTGTAGCAGTAATTGTGTGTTTGTGCGTGTGTGTGTGTGCGTGTGTGTGTGTGCGAACACGACTTACCAGTGGCGCATCACAAGAGCTTCCAAGTTATCTACCTAAACATAGACAAAACACATGACCCCCCCTGAATACCCTTGTTAGCTGAAGCCTCACAGATATTGCAGATGATAACAGTGTGAATGCAAACCTCACAGCTCTGCAACACAGTCATGGAAATCTTGAAAAGCAACAGTCAATGCAAACATGTGTTGCTGTCCCTCTATGATTTAAACTGTACGTGACAATTTGACAGTGCAGAGGCAGCAAGTCTTATTGTCTATATAGTCGGCCTACCCAGAACAGATATGTGTTTTGCTAATAAAACAAAGTGTTTTGTGCCCGCATTATTGTCTGGGCACAGCCTACCGTACCCGGGTACTGTGATGTCCAGTTGCCAGAAATACAGACTTTACGCTCCTCTCACGGTAAACAGTATAGACAGCACTGTAAGAATGTTGGTCTGTGGCACAGGATGCTGCTCACTGACGTTACAGTGCTCATCATCAAAGTACAACACAACTCCCCTCACAATTGAACAAAGTGTTTCCGCGGTGGCTCCTTGCTGTAACACACACCTTTAGCTTTTCATTCTGTTCATAGACAGCATCTCCAAGTCCACCCCCGAAGAGCAATTTTCTATTGCTATAGTGACCAAAGGCAGATCCAAAAAAACAGCAGCCCCTCGTGTGTAGTCTGCAACAATGCATGCAATGAACAAATAAGCATATTGCGTTGACAGTTGCTAAAGCTGAGCAATACACCTTCACGCTGTCAATTCATATCCATGTGATACTTCATGGAGGAAGTACTCAAAAGTGTGAGTTTTTGCCTTCTACTTACAGATTGTTGACAAATCTTACAGATTCCATGACTTGGGTGATCCTTTGCGATGTCCAAAAATTCACAGGCTAGGAAAGGCTTACAGCCCATGCGACCTGCATAGCCAACACGACATCTGCTCAGAGTCAAAGTTGTGGTCCAGGATTCAGTTGTTGACGTGCTTCCAGTACTTTGTCTCTGGCCAGGAAGACGCAACGTAACCTCGTCGTCAGTAGCATCCTCCTCCACCTCCTCTGCTGACCTCATAGACTGGCTGACTTTGGTTTGACAGTAAGTGTTGTCTCCAACCTCATCAATAACCCTGTGTGTTTTCATTCCCCTCGTCCTGAGTCCTCCGAGACAACCTCTTCCTGCCCTGACCGAATAGTAAAGTTGTCCTTCCAATCAGGTATCTGTGCTCCTCATCATGTTCCCCATTGTCTCCACCAGGAGGATTTACTATTTGGAAATGAGGGTGTAGATTAGGCTCAGCACCTTCTTCATCGGGGCCTGGATCCCAGTCACAAAGCTTCAGGCTATCTGCGCAGATCATTTCCCCTGTCTCATGGAACTCGCTACCTCAACACGTTAGATTATCTGCTACACACGCAAGCTTCAAACTGAATCTGAAAACTCATCTGTTCAGAAATGACTATAACCTTCAATGACACCACCACCATACGTACTTGATGCTCAACCTAAACAACTCCTACTGTCTCCTCCCAAAAATCCTTTAGAATGTAATCCCGCAAGGGCAGGGCCCTCTTCCCTCTGTACCAGTCTGTCTATAGTTACTTGTATATGTATTCTGTATGTAACCCCCTTCTCATGTACAGCACCATGGAATCAATGGTGCTCTATAAATCAATAATGATAAAAATAATAATAACTTCCTTGTCTGTACTCATTGCAGCTTTGGAGCAGACCTCTGATTCCCAGGCTATAGTGCGACTGAACAGCTATGCAAACTCAACCATCTCTGTCACCCCATACTCAGCAGGGCTGGTGGAAACTTGAGAGCTGTTAGGAAGCAAGTGCGATTGGATTGACACCACAGAGGAATGGAGTATTTGGGATCTTGAAATTGGGGTGGAGGAGAGGCCACTTTATGGAGCAATTCAGATCCATTGAAGCAGCTGCTGATTTGGCCTCATCTACATTTGTTAGCGATGGTCGTGTCCATCAAAAAAGGGATCATATCAGATTATCCATGGGAAGAAGTACACCTGTTCTTTTGGATGTTATTTGTTGTTACAAAACGGTGACGCCTTAAACGCAAGCAGCCTGCTGCGGTTTCAGTTGCGCCCAGGCATCAGCTGCCATTTAGGCCTGTGCCTTGGGTTGTCCAGCTGGCTGCTTTCTCCTCCACGTGTAAGTGTGGAGAGGCAGCTAGTGCGCATGCGTGTGACGAATTACCCCAGCCGCAGCCTAACTCCAGTGTTTCGCCTAGTGAGTATGCTCAGCCTGACTGTGCCATTCCTGAGGCTAAGTCTTCATTTCGGGCTACAGCGCATGCTCCCACACTTAGTGCGAAAAGCCTCTTTGCACAGGTACTTGCACTCCGTGACGGGTCTAAGTCCTGTGTTGTGCATAGACACCATGCTAAAGCTGATAGTCTTTTTTCAGAGACTGTATTTCATGCAACTGACTATGGTCAGGCACTTACTGCATCAGAAACTAGGTCCGGTAATGAACTCTTTGGCCCTGCCCGTGATGTGGGGGGCCCATTTAGACCACAGGGCATCAGGTGTCCTGACGATGTGGCCAGGCCACTCCCAAATGGCTTGCAGAGGCCCGCCCCTATGACTTGTCACCTCATTATTGATGGTCAGACGATGACTGGTGAGGTGTTTGGGTCATGACAGCCATGAGGTCATCATTGAAGTTGCGGTTCCAAATAGGACGCTAGTTATGCCACTCATGACGTGTCACTCTGCTTTTGTCTCCAGGAGGTGCATTGTGGTCCACCCTGGTTTGGGGCGGACCCAGGTTATAGAAGGTGCTGGAGACAACAAGGAGGTGCGCAGTCTTCTATTATGCTCCGAAAGAGCACACCTCCATGTGTTGAACCCATTGTGGCTTTAGGCCAGAGGTAGGCAGGGATAGGGCGTTGATGCAGGCCGCCACCACAGTTGGTAACGCAGAACGGTTAAGACCAGCTCCTGTCCTACAAGTCATGCTTGTGCAGCCCAGTGGCATTAACAGGCCTGCTGCTGCTGATGCGCCTGCTGTTCACAGGTGTGGCCCCAATGCACACGGTCAGCGTACTGAATGGCCCCTGTGATGTTAACAGGGAGTTCCTGGGCTGGGTGGGCGTGTGGACCCTGTGACGCTAACAGGGCTCCCAGTCTCAAGATCCGAGTGGCGTCTAACTTGGTTCAGGCTACTATTAGTTTCATAGCCACACAGCTCTGTATCCTCCACCGAACCTTCCAGTTGCCAACCTCTCCTTTTCCATCTGGGAGCACGGTGGACACTGACTGCTGATGGGGATATATACCTTTATCTTTCTTTTCTTATTAATTTTCGTTATATAGCGGTAACATAGTATATACCACCTTATCCAAGTCTGCCAGTCCCACCGTAACAGATGGTGTTTCTTCATCAAATGTTACTTTTGCTTAACCACCAAACCCACGGACCAAAACTTTTTTCCCCTTTCCAACACACCTGTTCCCCTTTTCACCCGCATCTGTCCTTTTTCAACTCATTTTGTATATGACCAAAAGTGCAACTCTGCAGGGACACCGTACTCAATGGCATCTCAGCACAACAGCCACCCCTCGGTCCCTCAGATGTGGACAAGTAAAAGACCATTTCCTCCTATCCATGACAAACCGTTGAGATTCACTCTGTGCAGCACTGGTGTTTAGTGGAAAAGCAGATCGAAGATTGCGTAACACCTTCTGAAGATACTCCTGTACACGTGCGTCCCTTTCTATGGCAGGAATTATTTCGCCAAATTTTGTCTTGTACCGGGGATCTAACAGTGTGGCAACCCAGTAGTTAGCATTACTTCGAATTCGTACAATCCGAGGGTCATGTTGTAGGTAGTGCAGCAAGAAGACGCTCATGTGTCTTGTGCATCCAGGAGGACCAAGTCCTTGGTGTGTTGGTGGCAGAGAGGTGAGAATCGTACCTCCTTCCTCTGCCCTCTCCCCCCAACCTCGCACAACCGAAATGTGAGCAAGCTCTCACTCATCTGCTGAGTCTTCCATGCCCATCGCAAGTTCGTCCTCCATTTCTTCATGGCTCCTGCACCTTCCTCAACAATTTTTGCTGATACTATGCGCCCTTGTTAATCCCTATCCCCCACCATAACTGCTGCCTAGGTGCCGCTTACCGTATGGACCTTGTAGATCTTATTATCCCTTCTGCATATGACTCCTCCTGTACTTCCTCACCTTCCTCTTGGACCAATACCTGACTCCGAATAATGCTTACAGTGTGCTCCATCATGTAGGTGACCAGAATTGTCACGCTGAGAATGGCATTGCCAGTGCTAAACATCTTCGTCGACATTAGGAAACTGTGTAGAAGGGTGCATAGGTCCTTGATCTGACACCACTCCAGCAGCGTGATCTGCACCACCTCTGGATCAAGTTAGCCCAGGGCATACGTCATACCGTATTTCAGCAGGGCTCTGCGGTGCTGCCACACACGCTGCAACATGTGCAGATTCCAATTCCTGCGTGTCGGAACATCGCATTTCCGGCGTTTAACTGCTAGACCCTAAGACTTCCGGAGCGATGAAAGTTGTTGAGCTGCTGGGTGCGAAGGATGAAAGTGACCACATAGCAGCGTGCCCGCTGCACAAGGCCATGTAGGCCGGGATGGTATTTTAAAAATTGCTGGAGAATCAGATTCAACACGTGAGCCATACAAGGCCCGTGTGTCACATTGCCCTGACGAAGGGCCGCAGACAGGTTTGCATCATTGCCGCACACGGCTTTTAAGTCACCAACGTAGTCCACTCAATCAATTTGTACTCTGGTCCCAATGGGAAGACACCACACCCTTTTTTAGGCCCCTCCTGTCTGCAGACCACTGCCAGACAAAGCTATGAACCTCTTGTTACTGTTACCCCCAGTTCAGTTTTATGAGTTTGTGTGCTTGTTACCTGACTACGTTTCCTGCTTGCTGTTTATGTACCTCGTTGGCCGATCCGCATTTCACCTCTGCTTGTTTTCTGATTAAGTCCTGGCCATCCCATTCTGTTCCTCTTACTCAATTAATGTTTTTGAACCTGCATGACTACTATTCTCTGGAACTGCAGCCTTCCACAGGTATTGATCAACGTGGGCCCTGTGTAATTCCAAATCACTGTATAGGGGTTAAAGGGTTTCAGGGTTCTGGGTGTCCAGCTTGGTGAGTGGCTTGCCTCTAGCCTATCCTTTACAGCCCATCTGAGTGTGTCGATCCAGGCAGGCGTTACACCGTGCCCTCTGCAGAAGGCCATGTAGGCAGGGATAGTGTTTTAAAAATTGCTGGACAACCAGGTTCAACACGTGAGCCATACAAGGCACGTGTGTCACATTGCCCTGAAGAAGGGTCACAGACTGGTTTGCATCATTGTCGCACCCGACCTTCCCTGACTGCTGGTTGACTGTAGACAACCATTGATGAAACTCGGTCTCACTCTCCAGAGCTAACCGTCCACAATTCCTCAGCGGTGTCTCACATTTCCCCTACATTTCAAAGTAAACATTTGACCGCATGATGGCCTTGAGCTCTGCTGCCAGCATAGTAAGGAGGTGTGTGGGATTCCTTGGGCGCAGTTACAAGGAAGGGTGGCCTGACCACACAGGGTTTGGGCCGAGGTGGAGGACCCACACGAGGTTGAGGAGGCAGAAGCAGTGGAGGAACTTGTACATACAGAGGAAGGATTGACACACAAGTCGTGGGGACGGCAAGAGTTGTACAGCAAACCCTTCTCCATCTCTCACCATAGTTACCCAGTGCCCAGTCAGCAACATGTAACTCCCCTGTCCATGCTTACTGGTCCAAGTATCTGTGTTGAAATGCACCCTGTCACACACAGAGTTTCTCAAGGAATCGGTGAGGTTGTGTGGGACCTACTGTGGTAGCGCGGGCACGCCTTTCTTGGAGAAGGAGTGACGACTGGCCATCGGCTCTTGGGGCACTGCAATGGGCATAAGGTCTCGAAAATCCTCGGTCTCAAAAGGGTGTAAAGGCAGCCTTTCTGTTGCCAACAAGTTGCAGATGATGAAACTCAACCTCTTAGGCATGTCATGCCCTTCCAAAATCATGTAAAACATAGCGAGGGGACTCCAACCACAGTCTCCCTCGTTTCCACTAATTGGGCCACACACACCCCACTTGACTGGCATCAGTTGACCCCCATTTTCAAGATGAAAAAGATGCTTTGCATGAAGCACTCTCAAAAATACGCGTGCCTTTCCCGTCCCCTGGCTGACCCAGGGGAAGAAAAGTCCTCTGAGAGCCATGACTTGTTCATCTTGGTTCTTTTAGAAACACAGCGAGGGGACTCCAACCACAGTCTCCCTCGTTTCCACTAATTGGGCCACACACACCCCACTTGACTGGCATCAGTTGACCCCCATTTTCAAGATGAAAAAGATGCTTTGCATGAAGCACTCTCAAAAATACGCGTGCCTTTCCCGTCCCCTGGCTGACCCAGGGGAAGAAAAGTCCTCTGAGAGCCATGACTTGTTCATCTTGGTTCTTTTAGAAACACAGCGAGGGGACTCCAACCACAGTCTCCCTCGTTTCCACTAATTGGGCCACACACACCCCACTTGACTGGCATCAGTTGACCCCCATTTTCAAGATGAAAAAGATGCTTTGCATGAAGCACTCTCAAAAATACGCGTGCCTTTGCCGTCCCCTGGCTGACCCAGGGGAAGAAAAGTCCTCTGAGAGCCATGACTTGTTCATCTTGGTTCTTTTAGAAACACAGCGAGGGGACTCCAACCACAGTCTCCCTCGTTTCCACTAATTGGGCCACACACACCCCACTTGACTGGCATCAGTTGACCCCCATTTTCAAGATGAAAAAGATGCTTTGCATGAAGCACTCTCAAAAATACGCGTGCCTTTCCCGTCCCCTGGCTGACCCAGGGGAAGAAAAGTCCTCTGAGAGCCATGACTTGTTCATCTTGGTTCTTTTAGAAACACAGCGAGGGGACTCCAACCACAGTCTCCCTCGTTTCCACTAATTGGGCCACACACACCCCACTTGACTGGCATCAGTTGACCCCCATTTTCAAGATGAAAAAGATGCTTTGCATGAAGCACTCTCAAAAATATGCGTGCCTTTCCCGTCCCCTGGCTGACCCAGGGGAAGAAAAGTCCTCTGAGAGCCATGACTTGTTCATCTTGGTTCTTTTAGAAACACAGCGAGGGGACTCCAACCACAGTCTCCCTCGTTTCCACTAATTGGGCCACACACACCCCACTTGACTGGCATCAGTTGACCCCCATTTTCAAGATGAAAAAGATGCTTTGCATGAAGCACTCTCAAAAATACGCGTGCCTTTCCCGTCCCCTGGCTGACCCAGGGGAAGAAAAGTCCTCTGAGAGCCATGACTTGTTCATCTTGGTTCTTTTAGAAACACAGCGAGGGGACTCCAACCACAGTCTCCCTCGTTTCCACTAATTGGGCCACACACACCCCACTTGACTGGCATCAGTTGACCCCCATTTTCAAGATGAAAAAGATGCTTTGCATGAAGCACTCTCAAAAATACGCGTGCCTTTCCCGTCCCCTGGCTGACCCAGGGGAAGAAAAGTCCTCTGAGAGCCATGACTTGTTCATCTTGGTTCTTTTAGAAACACAGCGAGGGGACTCCAACCACAGTCTCCCTCGTTTCCACTAATTGGGCCACACACACCCCACTTGACTGGCATCAGTTGACCCCCATTTTCAAGATGAAAAAGATGCTTTGCATGAAGCACTCTCAAAAATACGCGTGCCTTTCCCGTCCCCTGGCTGACCCAGGGGAAGAAAAGTCCTCTGAGAGCCATGACTTGTTCATCTTGGTTCTTTTAGAAACACAGCGAGGGGACTCCAACCACAGTCTCCCTCGTTTCCACTAATTGGGCCACACACACCCCACTTGACTGGCATCAGTTGACCCCCATTTTCAAGATGAAAAAGATGCTTTGCATGAAGCACTCTCAAAAATACGCGTGCCTTTCGCCTCCTCTAGCTGACCCAGGGGAAGAAAAGTCCTCTGAGAGCCATGTCCACATTGTCAGTGGACAGACGCGTGTGCTTATCTGCCAGCAGACCCCCAGCAGCACTGAAGACAGGTTCCGAGAGAACGCTGGCTGCAGGACACGACAAGATCCCCAAGGCGTACGTGGCGAGCTCAGGCAATTTATCCAGATTGGAAGCCTAAAATGAGCAGGGCTCAAGTTGCACAATAATGGAATCGATGTTTCCTTGCATATACTCATATATCTGTGTGTCCTCCTCTTTTTCCTTGTCCAGCTGTTTTGTTTTCGCATGAGTATATGTCCTTGTCACTTTCCCATGTGTTTGTGTTGTGTTCTGAGTTGTTTGTCACCTTTTGGACACCTTTGAGGGTGTTTTCTAGGTGTTTTTATGTGTTTGTGATTGCCTGCCATTGTTTCCTATGCAGTTCGAGTTCGGTTCGTCGAATGTTCGACGAGCCGAACTCGAACGGGACCTCCGTTCGGCGAACCGACCTCGAGCCGAACCGGGACCGGTTCGCTCATCTCTACTACTAACCCCAACTTAACAGTTTCATATATGCCTAAGAAAGTACTGAGTTCATGCCAGGAGTCCAGCAGTCAGTCTGAAAAGTTACTGTCCATGCTGGAACTGTGATAGGCAGATGTCTTAATTCGGTCTTCAGGTACCTTCAAACAAACTTATATTTGGTCTGTGCACTGCCAAATGTGAGCCTATTTGCTGTGAAAAAAATGGCAGCCTGTTGTAGTCTGGTCCGATTTACAGGCTAGACTAGTGCATATAAATAGCACACGATTCCTGCACCCACCTGCTATATGGTCAAGCTCAAGGAGTCGTGCACAGAGCCAGTCAATTTCTAAATTTGGTGACGTGACTGGCTCGAGTTTTACAATGGCTATATTAATATAGCATAAAAAATAGTAGATACCAACAATAACTAGAATACCCCTTTATGAATTAGTGATATTCATATAATAACTAGTTATCTGTTATTTTAGTAATATAGCTTCCATAATTTCTTTGCACGGATTATGTCACGCGACCATTTCTACAAGCAAAATGTGACTCTCAAAGTAAAAAAAGTTGGGGACCACTGCTCTATTCTTTTCTTTATGTTACAAAGACACGGTATCAGAAACATTTTGACTCACCACAGTACCTTCCCACTGCTTGAATGTCCAATCCTTGTGTTGCTTGGCCAATACAAGGGTCTTCTTCTGGTTTGCCACCATTAATAGTGGATTCTTTGCCGCACCTATAGAACATTTATTGCATATCCAGTGGAAATAACACTGTAATATCCATACATAAAATGATCAGCCACATTACATCCTCATTGTATTATTTTATTAAAGGCAATGGTCGTGCACTGCTGTTCCGAAGCTCAAGCCTTGCTGTCTACTGATCCCGATCGGCAGCCAATTACTCAGGTTAGCATACAGTTTATATTTATCTTATTTATCACAAGTAAAAAAATATCAGGACAAGTGTAAATGATTCATTTTCCATAATTTGATCTATTATTCAGTGTTTACTTTACATTTACATAGTCTGTGTTTCTGCGCCTTTCCATTTGGTGGGTATTGCAGCACAGTTTTGCTTTATGATATTAATCTTCTTAAGTGCAAAAATGGAAGTGATGCTTGCCTATGACAAGAAAAATGAATCTCTCACAGCTATAATTTCCTTCTTTTCACAGGCTCCATTTGACATCACTTTGCCATCATTAATCAGGCTGGAGAGAGTCTTTGACCTGACTCACGGCTGCATGTTAATGAAGGGAAGCCTGCTAGATTGGACAGTGTCACAGCTCACCTGAACAATCAATTTATACTTATTGTTTTATCGCTCACAAATATGTTTCTACCAAACAAATCACATGCACAGAGTTTACTAATTTTTATTCAAACCATTTCTTATATCTTTCTCTGTAACTTTCTACAATATTTTATTCTATTGCCCATGGGAAAGAGTCTCATAAAATCAATCTCTTTGCTTCCCTGTAGTTTCCGAGATGAGAAGAATGTGCTATAAACAGCTATTATAAAGAATGTTGGAATTCTACTTATTTTGTGTTCTGAGTTAAAATGTCATAGATTTTCATATGTGTTGCAAAAATACCCATGCAGGGAATAAAAGCATGCCTATCTTTGCTAAAATAAATTGGTATGAATTGAGAAGTCAATCATCCGAATATATGAAATACACCCAAAAGGGTTGTCCCATTAATATCTGTCTGTAGCACATGGACATCATACAAGTGGGGTCTCTTGAGTTTATGGACATCCATTCCCCTGTATATCTGCCATATAAACTACATTTAAAGGCCACTTTACACACAGAGATAAATCTTTGGCAGATCTGTGGTTGCAGTGAAATCATGGACATATTGTTCCATTTGTACACAGCCACAAACCTGGCACTGATTGTCCACAGTTTCACTGCAACGACAGATCTGCCGCAGATTTATCTGTGTGTGTAAAGTGGCCTTAACCTGCAATGGTTATTGTAGAGGAATACTTTGCCTAGTTTCCTATGGCAAAAATCAGCTGATCACCCAGGCAGGTATATTTTCAATGGGATTTCTCTGACTGCATACTGTTACACAAGTATCATGCTCCTAGTTGAACATATGAAGTCCTCTAGCAGAATGTGGATGATAGATTTTGTCTTAAGATGGCACAACTATGTGACACGTCAGTATGCAACAGCAAAAGTTACCGTAATGCAAATAGAAAGGCTACAATAGGCTCGAGCAAAATGTTGAAACACCACGCACATTTTTATTTTTTCAGCACTGCCATGGTTCTTCTAATCTAAGTTCCCTGACCATAGTCTCGTGCTCATCCTCCATCATCTTCACCTTTTAGCGGTGCTGCTCTGCTTCTGTGGCACCATCTTGTGACTGCAACATCTCACTGCTGGAAGTCAGAAGTAACGGTCACAAGCTCTCAATGCAAGTCTATCAGAGCCGGAATGAGACCAGAATGAGGCTCTCATAGAATTTAATTGAAAGGTAACCTTTTGTTTTCTCCAACAAACACTGGAGAGATCTTGCAAGTCACAACAAGTCACAAACTGGAGGAGACCAACGGGAGTGGCGACAATAGAAGGTGAAGACAGCAGAGACTAGGGGCAGGGAGCTTAGGATAGAAGCACTACTTAAGCAGTAGAATAAAAAAAACACTGGAGTGGTGCATTAACATGACTAGCGACACAATGGTCTGTCACAAATAAAGATGGCCCAGAATAGAGTCCCCATTTAGTGACTCTCCAACTTTGTAGAACTAGAACTTGCAGGATGCTTTTCATTTTATGCCTATAGAGACTTTAGACAACCAATATTTAATATTTGGTAAGTAATTTTTCTGGGGAGAATTAATGGACGTTAAACCTGACAGCAAGATTCCTGGGTATGAATTTGTCAAAGGCCGTCTTCACACGTACGTCTTTCTGGTATGTGTGGCATCCATTATCACAAGTAACTGAGACGTACATAAGCATACTCATTATTAGAATCTCTCTTTATTGTTACACCTTCGTGTTTTCACACTGGTCTGTGTGAACCACATGTCTGTCCATGTGATCCACACGGGCATGTCCATTTTTTCTCGGCAGCATGGACCCATAGAAGTCAGTGGGTCCGTGAAAAACACATACAGCATATGGATCAGATCTGTGTGACATCAGTGTGCTGTCCGTGTGACACGTAGCAGAATTAAATGACTTTTTTTTTTTAAGTTAAGGTTGTGTTAAAGTTGTGCAAAAGTAATATCTAGATAGAGAGATATATGATAGATAGCTGATAGATTCATAAGTAGATAGATTGTACAGCTATTAACCAAATAAATAAATAATGAAAAAACAATGTGCCTTTCACGTGGCACTAAAGAGTGTTTTTCCTGGTTTAACCTAATAAATAATTAACAAAAAAAAACATGATACGGGTCCCCATTGTTTTTGATAACCAGCAAAGGTAAACCAGACAACTGTGAGCTGATATTTTCAGGCTTTGAAAGTCTATGGTTATTTGGCCCTTCCCAGCCTAAAAATACCAGACTGCAGCCTCCCCAGAAGTGCTCCTGGTGTGGTGGCAATAGGAGTAATGATTTTTGGAGTTGATGTCAGCTGTGTAGTGTAAAAAAACACAGCTGGCATTAAACCCTGGTGTAAGTTATGGAGAGGTATCTGTCAGACACCCAAATTACTAACCCAGTAATAAAAAAACAAACACAAAAATCCTTTATTAAAATAAACACTCCCTGAATCTTTCCCTAATTGCCCAGTTTATTAGAAAAAAAAACACACAGATCCACCGCATTCCAGGGAATATGCTGTAGTCCACAAATGGTGACATGCAAAAAATATGTTCATGACTCTTCAGAGTTGCAGGGTCATGAACATTGATCCAACAACTTTGATGAACGGTGACATTACTGATGTCACCTCTCTTCAAAGGCGCCTTGTCTCGTGCAGTGCAGTATGACCCAGAAGTGACTGTTAGCAAAGTGTTAAGAGCGTCAAAACGATGCTCCATAGACTTTATCTGATGGAATCGTTGGACTACTTCGGACCTGCGTGGGATTTTTTTATTTCACTGGGTTTGTAAGTTTCTTTTTTTTTTTTTTTTTTTTTTAAGTGAGGAATGAGAGAAAGTTTCAGGGAATGTTTATTTTAATAAAGAATTTTTATTTTGTGTGTCTTTTTTTTTTTTAATTACCAGGTTTGTAAAGGGGGTATGTCATAGATATTCCTCTATAACTAACATCAGGGCTTGATGCCAGCTGTGTTTTTAGACAATTCACAGCTGACATCAACCTCAAAAACAATTAATCCAATTGCCAAAGCACCAGGTGCATGCATCAAGATCATATAAACGTACTCTTGGGTAGTGTCAGGCTGTACTAGTGGGTGTTCTGAGGAAGTGCAATACAAACTCCACTAGATGGCAGCAGAGTGGAGAAAGAGCAGAATAAACCTGCCCAGGAGTAGTACAGTAAAGTCACCACAAGGTGGCAACAGAATAGTCAAACAAGCCAGGACAGTTACTACTGGTCAAACAAAGTACAGAGAAGCAATCAAACATGTAGTCAGGAACAAGGAATGGGGTCAAGGCTTGTCAATAACGGAGGTGTCAGAGGGTAGAGACAAAATCAGGTGAAGGCCATAGTAAGTCGATATCAGGAAGTCAAGGTACAACAAACAAGGAGATAAGATAGGAGAGACGGGCTGGGAGGAGGTAAACAGACAGAGGTAGGGGATCAGAGGAATGCGGTAGGACAGATCAGGAACACCCCAGAGCCAACTACACACACCAAAGGCATATAATATAACTGGCAAGGCACGAAGGGAAGAGTGGCCAGAAATGGTGTCCTGGGAACAGAAAGTTAACCCTTGACATGATCAGGCCTGGGGCTGGAACACTGCCAAAGCAGATACGAGCCTGGATCATGACAGGTCGCTTTTGAGAGTGATCGATCAGTGCAGAGAGAACAGGTATTGATGAATAAGGAAAAAAACACATTTCTATAGTAAAATAATTACATTTCTTATATTTGCATATAATTTTGATTTATTAAAAAACAGTAGTTGTAATTGTAGCCAACTGCAAGCTTTTTAAATTCCAAATGTGATTTAATGGCAAAAATACATAATTCTGCTATTATTTGAGTTTTGTTTTATACTGTTCATTGTGCGGCAAAAATAACCTAGTAACATCATATTCCGGTTCAGGTACTGGAGTGAGATATCTGACGTAGGGAGTGCCACAGCTCGTCCTGCCCCCTAAATGGCTCTTCTAATTCTATGCATCTTACAATGCACTATTGTATATCATATTAGGGCATATAGACAAACACATAAATAGAATAAGCATCATGACATTTGGGACCCTTCTAAGTCATTAACAAATGTTAAGGTTAATGTACAACCCATGCCTGAAATTTAAGATCTCCAAGTATACTTAAAGGGAATCTGTCAGGAGGATTTTGCCATGTAAGCTTAGGGCAGCATGCTATAGGAGTTAATAAAAAAATACAAAAATCAGGCTCCATGCTGTGCTTTACTTAAATTAAAGGATTAATCACTTGGTGATTATCACTGCTGTGGCTAGGTGACTCTTGCCATGTTGTCTGGCATGCCCCCTGCTGTCAATATACAATCACTATAGAGAGCCTGGTGTGGGAGAGTCAGCTCTCTCAGCTCTGCTGCTTTACTAAATCTAAAACATCAGATTATATCAGAATGGCTTCAGCCAGTAATATAAGTGATACATATTTAGATTCAGATTCACTTTCCCTACATTATGCTGCTCTCAGGTAAGGTAGTAAAAACCTGATGACAGCTTCCCTTTGAAGTGGTGTTGTTCAGTCTTATTTAAGTTTGTATTTTTGGCCCTTTACAAACCTTGACAGTGTTCACCCTGTTGTCAATTTTCTAACTTGAATGTGGTTCCTGCTGCATTGGTATTATTTAGCCAATTGCTATCCCCATGAAGTTTGCCAAAAACAAAGTAATTTTCATTTTATTGGCATGTCATCATTTGATTTTTTGTCTTGTGGTATTAGTTACCATTGTTGGTGTCAAATTCTTATAAATGGCACATGCGATTCATGAATTTGGCGCAATGTCTAAATTGCCATTTTTTTCCCATCTTGAGCTGTTGTTGTGACTCCTTAGTGACCAAACTGTGAGGTTTCACAAAATTTTGCAACCCCCTCCCCCCCAAAAAAAACAAAACAACAAACTAGTGTACATAAATATACACCAGGTGAGTGAAGTTGCACCAAATTTTTGAATGAATGATGAATCAGGCAAAAATATCTGGAATCACTAAACTCCGCCCACAAAGCTGAAAAAATATATAAGCTTCAAAAAAGGCACAAAAGAATAATGAATTGGTAAAAGGCACAAAACTAGACAAATAGGTGCAAAGGCAATCATGAATTGGGGTAAAAAAATGCCACAAAATAAGCTTAAAATTCAGGACTATAAAAAAAATCACTAAAAATTGTGTGAAGAAGTCTTAAGGGGGCTTTACACGCTACGACATCGCTAATGCGAACTCGTTGGGGTCACGGAATTGGTGACGCACATCCGGCCGCATTAGCGATGTTGTTGCGTGTGACACCGATGAGTGATTTTGCATCGTTGCAAAAACGTGCAAAATCGCTCATCAGTGACATGGGGGTCCATTCTCAAAAATCGTTACTGCAGCAGTAACGAGGTTGTTCTTCGTTCCTGCGGCAGCACACATCGCTCTGTGTGACACCGCAGGAACGAGGAAGCTCTCCCTACCTGCCTCCCGGCCGCTATGCGGAAGAAAGGAGGTGGGCGGGATGTTACGTTCCGCTCAGCTCCACCCCTCCGCTGCTATTGGGTGGCCGCTCAGTGACGTGGCTGTGACGCCGCATGGACCGCCCCCTTAGAAAGGAGGCAGTTCGCCGGTCACAGCAACGTCGCCGGGCAGGTAAGTACGTGTGACGGGTCTGGGCGATGTTGTGCGCCACGGGCAGCGATTTGCCCGTGTCGCGCAACAGATGGGGGCGGGTACCCACACTAGCGATATCGGGACCGATATCGCAGTGTGTAAAGCCCGCTTTATACTTTTTGTAAATCTGCATACAACAGACCTTCAAATTAGATAATTAACTTAATAAATATAACTAATTACTTGTAGAATGTTAATAATTGATGACCATGTTTAATTTCTTCTTGGATGAAACTTCTTACTGTGCAGATTTTAAGAATTGCATCAAGTACACCTGTTTCTGTGATTAAGGAACATTTAGAAATAATGAGCTTCTTTTATTTTTGCAGAGTAGCAGAAATGGTTGATTACATTATTAATAGCTGGCTAATTAGTGCTATCTGCATCAAGTGCAATGGCATGGAAATATTGATTTCAGATTAGTTGCATTGACCACAACAGAATTTTTATTTGCTGTTTATGGTAATTTCTGCAATACCAATTCCAGTTCTATGTGCAGTACAGGAATGTTGTACATATTGACATTCTCTAGATTGTTAATGCCTGGCGGGAAAAAACAACATTTTGTGAATGGAATATCCAGATTCAGTTCTCTTTGGACTGAGCTTTGTTTCAAAGTGAAAATCTTTAAGGGATTGTTCCCACAGGGTGCATTCACAGTGGATTTTCTAACCGGAAAGTCCACTACGTCATACAGTAGCAGTTCTGTGTATGAAATCTCATGCACGCCTGCAGAGACTAGCAGCAGCATAAATTAATCAATGCTGCGGCTTTCAGACTGGTCTCTGCGTCTCGAAGATTTTCAATTTATGCTTTAGTTTTTTTTTCTTACTATTTAAATTTCCCTTCCCTATTTTACCTGGAAGACACATTCAGCACTTTCCTTTCTAAGTTTTATTTTTTTTTCTGAAAATAATGTTAAAATTCTGCAATTGCCCGCACAACTGAGAAACATATGTAGGAGGTGGCCAGATTACCCCACTCCTACGGTGGTTAAATATACAGTATGTCCGATGCCTGTTATAGTGTGTACATTGTAATAGTTGTGTTTTATAATATTGTCTGCCTAAGGCCTAAAACACACTTCCACAAAAAAAACGTGCGTGTGACACGGTCCGTTTTTCGGGTCCATGTTCCGTTTTTTTGGGGTGTTTCTCCGGTACGTATGGCATCCGTGTGATGGCGTATGCGAGCCGTGTGTACGTGTAAAATGTCCGTGTTTGTGTGTAAAATGCCCGTGTATGTGTACGTGGAATGTCCATGTGGAATGTCCGTTTGTGTGTTGCACAATGTCGTTGATACATGTCGGCTGACAGCAGACAGAGTTGCGCGATGAGAATGAACTCGGGTGAACTTCACCCGACTTCATTGTCATGCCGCGGCTCTGTCTGTGTGCCGCATACTGATTAGCGGTCACCTGTGAAGGATTCACCAGTGACCGCTAATCCAACGAGTGACTGAAGTTAGCAGCCCTCTCTCATACTTACCGCTCCCCGATCACCAGCGCGGCGAGGAACAGCTGTGCATGTGGAGGTGACCGGAGCTGCAGAAGACACCACCGCTCCTGTCACCTCCACGCAGCTAATGAAGGCAATAGCGCGATCAGCTGTATTCAGCGTTGGCCGCGAGTAACCTCAGTGACAGCTCAGCTGATCGCGCTATTGCCTTCATTAGCTGCGTGGAGGTGACAGGAGCGGCGGTGTCTTCTGCAGCTCCGGTCACCTCCATGCAGCAGAGCTGGATGCGACGCTGGAGCATCCTGGATTACGCCGGACATGGAGGGCTTATTCGGGCTTATTAAAGTGGTGAACCAGGGTATATGTTTGTGTTTTTTATTTCTAATAAAGGATTTTTTCGGGTTTGTGTGTGTTTATTTACTGTCACAGATTAATCATGGAAGGTATCTCGGGGAGACGCCTGACATGATTAATCTAGGACTTATTGGTAGCTATGGGCTGCCAAAAACTCCTTATTACCCCGATTTGCCAACGCACCAGGGCAAATCGGGAAGAGCCGGGTACAGTCCCAGAACTGTCGCATATAATGTATGCGGCAATTCTGGGCGGCTGCTGACTGATATTGTTAGGCTGGGGGGCTCCCCATAACGTGGGGCTCCCCATCCTGAGAATACCAGCCTTCAGACGTATGGCTTTATCTCGCTGGTATTAAAATGGGGGGGGGACCGCACGCCGTTTTTTTTAATTATTTATTTATTTTACTGCACAGTATAGACACGCCCACCGGCTGCTGTGATTGAGTGCAGTGAGACAGCTGTCACTCAGCGTGGGGGGCGTATCTGACTGCAACCAATCACAGGCGTCTGTGGGTAGGGAAAGCAGGGAATACGAGATTGATTAATGAGCGGCCGGCATATTCAAAGTAATTGTTGCCGCGTATTCTCTGCACAGCTGTTCCTGCCGCGCTGGTGATCGGGGAGCGGTATGAGCCGGGGGAAGAAAAAAACTGAGCGCCAATGTAAGTATGACTGAGAACAGCAGAAAAAAAGGTAAGTATAATGAATGTAATTAATATAAAGAAAAAAAAAATAATGTGCGGTACGTGCAGGCACGGACCCATAGACTAAAGCGGGTCTGTGCCTGCGTGCTACCGGCCAAAAACTGACATGTTGTCCGTGTAGAAAAGCGCACACACGTACTTACCTCACGGACACACGTTTCGTGCGATTTTACGTGTGTGTGCCATCTACCATAGAACAACATGGGTCTCTGTGTGTACGTGTCTCCGGTACGTGCAAATACGTACCGCACACGTACAAATTTAACGGATGTGTGTTGCGGGTCTAAGGCGGGCTTTGCACACTACGACATCGCAGGTGCGATGTCGGTGGGGTCAAATTGAAAGTGACGCACATCCGGCATCGCATGCGACATCGTAGTGTGTAAAGCCTAGATGATACGATTAACGAGCACAAAATCGTCGTAATCGTATCATCGGTGCAGCGTCGGCATAATCCATAATTACGCTGACGCGACGGTCCGATGTTGTTCCTCGCTCCTGCGGCAGCACACATCGCTGTGTGTGAAGCCGCAGGAGCGAGGAACATCTCCTACCAGCGTCACTGCGGCTTCCGTAGGATATGCTGAAGGAAGGAGGTGGGCGGGATGTTTACATCCTGCTCATCTCCGCCCCTCCGCCGCTATTGGCCGCCTGCCGTGTGACGTCGCTATGACGCCGCACGACCCGCCCCCTTAGGAAGGAGGCGGGTCGCCGGCCAGAGCGACGGTAGCAGGGCGGGTGAGTGCATGTGAAGCTGGCGTAGCGATAATTTTCGCTACGCCAACTATCACACGATATCGTACCTGCGACGGGGGCGGGGACTATCGCGTGCGACATCGCAGCATCGGCTTGCGATGTCACAACGTGCAAAGCCGCCCTAAGTGTTGCTGTTGCTGGAGAATACGGGCTGGTGTGAGCTGTGCAGCAATCGGCGCCATCTAGCGACCAAGAGTTTAAAGTGTTTTGCTGAAGATTGCATTTTATTATAAATGTGTGTTTTATAGTAATGTAAAATATAATCCATTATGTGTAATTAATTTTTTAACAGTATAATGAAAAGTATAAGCATGTTAAGTAGGAATGTCAGCTAAATAGGTATTAGGCCTTGTGCGCACATTGCATTTTTGCCGCAGATTTGCCACGGTTTTTGCTGCAGAAAAGGTGTGTTTTTTGTTCATAACCTTCCTGCAGACCTTCCCCAGCAAAATCTATGGGAGATCCAAAATGCTGTGTGTACACTGCGTTTTTTTTTCCCCTACAGGTTTTGCTGCAGAATCTCTGCCGCAAAAAGAAGTAGCATGTCACTTCTTTCCCGCAGGTACCTGCAGTTTTGCCATAGATAATGGTTAAAAACCGCAGGGAGCAACCCGCGGAAAAAACGCACCAAAACCGCAACAAACCGCAGTAAAACCACATGCGGTTTTTGGTGTGTTTTTTTGCCGCGGGTGTGGAATTTTGCCAGAGGGTGCAGATTTTACTTAAGAAACACATTTTCCCAATGCGCACAGACCCTTAGAGAAGGTGAACGTTTTAGTATGTACAGTGTAAGGCC
Organism: Anomaloglossus baeobatrachus; assembly: GCF_048569485.1. Taxonomy (NCBI): domain Eukaryota; kingdom Metazoa; phylum Chordata; class Amphibia; order Anura; family Aromobatidae; genus Anomaloglossus; species Anomaloglossus baeobatrachus. The sequence continues at coordinate 233,941,072 of NC_134356.1, forward strand.
TCCTTCACACGTCCATGTCTCTGGTACGTGTTTGGTCCATTTCCTCATGCACCGGAGACACGGGCAGACGTAGACCCATTAAAATCAATGGGTCTGCGCTCACGTGCGTGTTCTGTCATGGACCGTGTGTCCGTGTGGAGCATATGTGTGCCCGTGTGCACCACACGTAGAAATGTCCGTTTTCCTCCGGCATTACGGGTGTCACACAGAACGCAAACGGACCACATGGATGTGTTCCGTGTGACACGCACCGGAGAAAACACACGTGTCTGAGAAAAAAAACTTTGCTCACCTTCTCCAGCCCTGCTGTCTCTGCCATTGCTGTCACTTGCTTCCGACTGCCGCTCATTATGCTCATTTCATATTCACTTCACTTGCCGGACCGGAGACCGAAGATCAGCACCACGGACAGCAACGCCAGGGACAGGTGAGCAGAAGTTCCCGTTCTTCGTGTGTTATCACGGATAACACACGGAGAACACACGTGTGCCATAAACACGGCTCACGGAGGGCAATACGTACCTTTGACACGTCCGTGAAATACGTGCATGATTTTCACGGGCGTGTGAAAGAGGCCTAACAGATACTTCCTGATTGCCGAAGGAACTGAGAACCAGGATGGGAGGAGTGACAGAGAACCAAAGGGTTGGCTGGTGAGAAAGGCCTGAGGGAAGTTAGTTCTGCAGAGGGGTTCTTGGAGTGTTGACAGTTCTTGAGCCTGTCAGGGAACCCAGAGGTATCCCTAGCGTGTCCCAAGCCTACAGCTTAGGATCACCTAAAGGCCCAGTCACACTAAACAACTTACCAGCGATCCCAACAACGATACAACCTGATAGGGATCGCTGGTAAGTTGCTAGGAGGTCGCTGGTGGGATGTCACACTAAGCGACGCTTCAGCGATCCCACCAGCAACCTGACCTGGCAGGGATCGCTGGAGCGTTGCAACACGTGGAAGCATGCTGCGCTTGGTAACTAAGGTAAATATCGGGTAACCAACCCGATATTTACCTTGGTTACCAGCACACACCGCTTAGCGCTGGCTCCCTGCACACCTAGCCACAGTACACATCGGGTTAATTACCCGATGTGTACTCTGCTACGTGTGCAGGCAGCAGGGAGCCGGCTTCTGCGGACGCTGGTAAACACGGTAAACATCGGGTAACCAAGAAGCCCTTCCCTTGGTTACCCGATATTTACCTTTGTTACCAGCGTCCGCCGCTCTCACACTGCCAGTGTCGGCTCCCTGTTCCCTGCACACATAGTGACAGTACACATCGGGTTAATTACCCGATGTGTACTCCGGCTACGCATGCAGAGAGCAGGGAGCTGGCACTGACAGCTGAGAGCGGCGGACGCTGGTAACGAAGGTAAATATCGGGTAACCAAGGTAAGGGCTTCTTGGTAACCCGCTGTTTACCGTGGTTACCAGCGTCCGCAGAAGCCGGCTCCTGCTGCCTGCACATTTAGTTGTTGCTCTGTCGCTGTCACACACAGCGATGTGTGCTTCACAGCGGGAGAGCAACAACTAAAAAATGGCCCAGGACATTCAGCAACAACCAGCGACCCCACAGCAGGGGCTAGGTTGTTGCTGGATGTCACACACAGCAACATCGCTAGCAAGTTGTGCCTCAGCAGCGATGTTGCTAGCGATGTTGCTTAGTGTGACGGTACCTTTAGTGTAGCTGTCTGAGGCAGTGATTGACATGGGTAGAAGTGGAGATAAGAACAGGGAAAAGTAGAGGCTTAGACTTGCCGCTGGAGGGCTAATGCCCAGGGTTAGGGCTAGGCAGAAGAAGTACCCCAGAGAATAGGGGCAGCAGAATGTGATAGTAATGGCCATGTCTGTCAAAACGTTTGAAGAATGAATAAACGAGTTCATGTTGTTTCGTAAAGCGACTATGTGTGATATGTTGCCCTGCCACATCTATGACGGTGACCAGCTGCGGGGAGGTGGACGCTCCCCTGAAGACCAAAGTAAGTGTCGCACCCCCCGCCAGGGGTGGATCACAAACACAGATTCAGTCTGGTGAAGTACAGCACAGCCCTGTTGGCCCGGCGTTTGCTCCGCACTACACATTCATGCAAGAAATGGAAAAAATATTGTACCCCAAAGTCTTACCAATTTATTATTTTCACCCGCTTATATAGCACCATTAATTCCACAGCGCTGTACAGACATTATTATCACTGTCCCTGTTGGGGTTCACAATCTAAATTTCCTATCAGTATGTCTCTGGAGTGTGGGAAGAAACTGGAGGAAACAAATACAAACACGAAGAGAAGATACAAACTCCTTACAGATGTTCTCAATGGTGGGATTTGGACCAGGACCCCAGTGCTGCAAGGCAACAGTGCTAACCACTGAGCCAACGTGCTGCCCTGATAAATGCTACTATCTGTACCACAAAAGCCAAGCCCATATAACTTTGTCAATCAAAAAATAAAGAAAATTATGGCTTTTGGAATGCCCGGACAAGTCAAGAAACACTAAATGTAAACTGAATAAAATTGCAACCTATATTTCCCTGCACTGACTTCTCTCTATAAATTTTCTGAACTTTTCTTCGTGCTTCCCACTCCATTGGAAATGTGAGTGCAGTGGTAGACAGGTAGTATGATGCAGCTGCAGGTTGTCTGTATCTGTGAAAATATGTCATGAGGGGGGAAACAGCAGGAAGGTATTTGACTTTCTCAGAGCATGACCGGTATTATACCTTGAGACACCAGAGTCAGAGAGCGAAAATAAATTCAAAGCAGACAGGCACTGTATAACTTCTTAAACTTCTCATTCCATCAATAAGGATAAAAGCATCGAAAAAATCGGTAACATAGTAAACATACTTGACTAACGTATTTCTGACCAGTCTGGTTATAGCACTCCTAGGAGACAATAAATGTAATAAAAAAAAGACCAAATAACAAAAATGTGCTAGATACTTATGTAATAACAAATGGCATTGAGGGTTATAAATTATTTAGCACTGAATGATGTGTAATTGATCTGTGAAAGGTTGAACTTTGTGGATGTTGTTGCTTTTTTTATCACAATTTGGTTTCACTGTATCTAATATAAATTTGTGAAAGGTGAACTAAGTGATTTGAAGTCATAACTTTTCAGTTAAGAAGCAAATTGAAAGTGTCTTTGCTTTGGGAATTTGAGGCTTGCTGGATCCTGTGGGTGAAACTTGAAGAGTTCCTTGCTCATATGGAGGACTGATGCTGATACTCCTGTTGCGGGCGGAGAGAGGTTTTTGGGAACGCCGCTCGCCTGGGGAATCTCTGGCACTCGGGTCCGGTGCTTCTGCTCCTCGGTGGCTGGAGCACGGGGCCGGACCCGGGGGCTCGAGCAGTGCCTCCTCGCCCACGAGTGAAAGGGGAAGGTTTGGTGGTGGGATGTCGGTTGTGACACCAACCACGGGGTTGTGGTGATGGTGGGCACCACCGCTGCTGGTGACGGGGGTTCCCGGGAGCGATGGCGGGGAGCAGCTGAGGTTTTGGCCCCTCCATGGGTAGGGGCGGTTGGTCCCGGGTCCCCGGTTGGGGGGATGGATGGATGGATGTTGGTGGGTAGGGGCTAGATGCAGGGGCCGATGGGGGGAGGCAGCGTGGAAGCGGGGCAGCGATACGGTGTAGCGCTGTGCCGGATGGCACTGGTGTACTCACTCAGGTAGTCAATAACAGAGTCTCTGGTAAACGGCTGAATGGACGGGGCCCGCAGTCGGCTGCGGCGTCTTCACTCTCCCCGGACGGGTTGATGGCGGCTGTCTCTCCCTGCACCTGTGTGTAAGTGTTTGACCCCTATGGATTCCCATGGGTGGTCTGCTCCCCGGCTTGTACGTGTCGGGAGAGCCCGTTTTGCCCGCAGGCGCTGGCCGTTGGCGGTGGCTCTTATCCGGACGGGTTGGGCTGTTGCTTTCTGATGGGACTTGGGTGGGAATGAACCCCTGAGGTCCAGACCGCAATCAGAGAATTTGACCGTTACGGCGGCTTCCGAGCCTAGTTGGGGTCTGAGTACCATGCCTTGGTGCTTAGCTTCACTCCGCTCCCCGTTTCGGTACCGGCGGGCCACCACCCGACCCCAGTCCTACGGTTCCGCAGAGGTCCACTAACTCCTGCAGACGGCCACCACCGTCTCCCGACCTTGCTGACTGTGCCTGGGCTCCAACCCAAACACACACAGTCTCTACTTCCACTCCTCTCAACTCTACTCAACTCCAAACTAAAACTCTCCTCAAACTGACTACTTTTCCCGCCTCCAGGCCTGTGTACTCCTCGGTGGGTGGGGCCAACTACCTGGCTCCGCCCCACCTGGTGTGGACATCAGACCCTGGAGGGAGGCAACAAGGGTTTAGTTTGATGGATGTTCCCTACCAGGGAAGGGGGTGTGTGTGTGTGTGTGATGTTATTCTGTGACCCCTGGGGTCCAGGGCGTCACACTCCCACTACAAGCTCAGAGACATGGAGAACTTGACATGAGACATGATGTTTCTTTGATGGGGGTCTTTCTTTTAGGGACCATATAACCATAAATACAACTTAATATTAAAAGGTCAGAATTCTAAACTAATAATTATGTTTCTCAAATATATTACAGGTGAATTTATGTAGAGTATTTTCGCACCCTATTTCCCTAAAGAACTAAGTTTACATCTAGCGAAGTATATAGCCTTGGAGATAAATGGTGAAGGTGAGCATAAGTCACAGTAAGACATATTGCAATGACAGAGAACACTTTACAAGAGAACCTTGAACATAGTGTAACAAGCTCTTTCCAGTCTGTTAAACACTAAACATGGTTGAATTAAGTCCTTGTGATGGCCTATGTGAAAAGTGTTATATCACCAAATATTGTCAGATGCCTTGGTTAAAAGTGTCACTCAGAAAAATGAATGAACAAAAAGCCAAAATAAACCTAAATGGGTTGCAATGTTTTGCAGTCTATGCATTTAAAAGAAACTGTCACTAGGTATGCTGCAGATCAGGGGGCAGTACAGTATAAAGTAGTGACAGAAACCTCCATTCTAGCAATGTATTCCATTTTTTGTCTTGCCACTGTTATTATAAAATACCAGGTTATCTTCTACATCTTTGGAGTCATCATAATCATGAGCTGCAGCTTCCTTTGATTGACAGCTTTTCCCTTTACCATACATAAAAAGATACATGTCAGCAATAGGTGGATGGGAGGGCAGACCCACAGCACATGAATATTGGGAAAAACATCTAAAAAGAGCTAATAGTGTGTTTTATGTAATATACTAGCTGTACTACCCGGCTTCGCCCGGGTTGATAACTGCTGTTAAGAAAATAGAATGTATTAACAAAAATTTATTCTGCACACAAAAACCACAAAACAAATAGAAATGTAATTATTAAATTGTTGAGCTCAGATTAATTAACTGTAGCAAAATAGAAGCTAAGCTGTGATTGGTTGCTATTAGCAGTATGATAAATCTCCAGGCAACAGAAAGCCCTCCCCCTGACAGTATATATTAGCTCACACATACACATAATAGACAGGTTATGTGACTGACAGCGGCTGTATTTCCTATGTGGTACATTTGTTGTTCTTGTAGTTTGGTGCTTATTAATCATATTTTATTTTTGAAGGATAATACAAGACTTGTGTCTGTTTTAGGGCGATTATGTGGCGAGGTTGGTGTATGTGTGGTGAAATGTGTGCTGATGGTGGTATATGTGTTCAAGTACATGGTAGTGTGTGGCGCATTTTGTGTGTGTGTTCATATTCCCGCGTGTGGTGAGTATCCCATGTCGGGGCCCCACCTTAGCAGCTGTACGGTATATACTCTTTGGCGCCATCGCTCTCATTCTTTAAGCCCCCCTTGTTCACATCTGGCAGCTGTCAATTTACCCCCAACACTTTTCGTTTCACTTTTTCCCCATTATGTAGATAGGAGCAAAATTGATTGGTAAATTGGAACGCGGGGGGTTAAAAGTTCACCTCACAACATAGCACCCAGCGCTGCCCGGGACAGTAACTGTCTCTCTGTTTCTTTCCCCCTCTCTCTCTGTCTCCCCCTCTGTATATATCTCTCTGTCTCTCTCTCTATCTCTTTGTCTGTCTGTCTCTTTCTCTGTCTCAATCTCTTTCTCCGTCTGTCTCAATCTCTTTCCCTGTCTGTCTATCTATCTCTTTCCCTGTCTATCTATCTCTGTCACTTTCTCTGTCACTTTCCCTGTCTGTCACTTTCCCTGTCTGTCACTTTCCCTCTCTTTCCCTGTCAGTCTGTCTCTTTGTCTGTCTGTCTCTTTGTCTCTTTGTGTCTGTCTCTTACCCCGACTATGTCTGTTTCTTACCCTGTCTGTCGCTGTCTCTTTCCCTGTCTGTGTCTGTCTCCCTGGCTACATTGTGACACGCCAACATTCCATATAAGGGCGTGGCTGCGCATTCTTCTGAAGTTCTGGCTGCACTGTGGCTCCCAGCTCCATTCACTGTAATGGAGGCAGGTTTTTTGGTGAATAACTGTAAAGAGCGAGGTTAAAATTTCCCCTCAAAACATAGCCTATGACGCTCTTGGGGTCCAGAAGTGTGAGTGTGCAAAATTTTGTGGCTGTAGCTGCGACGGTGCAGATGCCAATCCCGGACATACACACACACACACACACACACACACATTCAGCTTTATATATTAGATTGTACAGTAAGATTCTGCACATTAGATTAATATTGCGAGACTCCACTGACTATTTTTTATATGTTGTAGGGAGTGGCGCTCTCAGGTAGGCATTAGGTAGTGTTCACACAGGCAATGCGGTTTGGTCCAAACATGCAGTTTTATTGCTTTCATAAAACGCCAAAGAATTCAAAACCAAAACAGCCTATTCTTGGCACAAAGGTATAACAGCAAATAAACAGTTCATTCAGCAGACACATATTTCAGTGAGGGCTCATCCAAACAGGTTTCAGCAGTCAGAGCAAGAGATATCTAATCTTCCTCCAAGACACAATTAGGTGATATGTACAGTCTATTCTTCCAGAGAAAACTTTACACAAACATCCAACGATGGGTGAATATGCAGCAGCTGTTAGCTATATACTACAGCTGGCACCAAGCTGCATCAGTCACGATCAGTATTGGCACTGACCATGGCCGTTTAACCCCGTAGATGTTGCTGCCACAAAAGGTCATTGCTAAAGATGCTGGCTGTTCAGAGAGTGATGTATCCAAGTATATTTATGGAAAGTTGAGTGGAAGGAAAAAGTGTGGTAAAAAAAGGTGCACAAGCAACTGGGCTAACCGCAGCCTTGATAGGATTGTAAAGAAAAGGCCATTCAAAAATGTGGGGGAGATTCACAAGGAGTGGACTGCCGCTGGAGTCAGTGCTTCATAAGCCACCACACACACACACACACACACACACACACCCCTCTTAGAGCACTTCATGTTTCCCTCTGGCGACAAGCTTTTTGGAGATGGAAATTTCATTTTCCAGCAAAACGTGGCCCCTGTACACACTGCCAAAAGTACCAATACCTGGTTTAATAACCACAGTATCACTGTGCTTAATTGGCCAGCAAACTCGCCTGACCTAAACATGATAGAGAATCTATGGGGTATTGTCAAGAGGAAGATGAGAGACACCAGACCAAACACTGCAGATGACCTGAAGGCTGTTATCAAAGCATTTTATGCTTTATATAGCAAAATTTCAACAGTTATGTTTCTGTACTTGCAGCAAGATGTGGCTGAATAGGGAGAGGAGGAGCAGGTGCAGATGCATGTGGTATGGGACATTGAGTTATTCCAGGCACATGCATACAGGAGGACACAGGGGGCGCTGCAGTCATGGTCGTGTATTTTGTGCGACCCCCTGACCCTGCTACAAGCAGACGACGGAGCCTTTGAACGTTTGGGCTTCGCTCACTTGCCTCCTGGGGACTCTCTCTTCCTTCTGTATTCCCCTTCAATAAGGCAAGGAGACTTTTTTCTTTTGAACATACAACTTTTACTATCGTTTCTGCAGCAGAGTTCACAAACAGGAAAATGCAGGCACTTTAAATGATTACTGTCAGCTTCATTTTACTGTATCTCTTACTTTCAGCATAATATGTCTCTTCCTTTCTCTTCCAGTGCCCTTTAGCACAACTCTGCAGTTACCCTGACAGCCTCTGTTCTCCTTCCTGTGCTCTGTCACTAGTGAACGTATGGGCTTCGTTCACCTGCCAGCCGACTGTGGTTCACCCTGTCTCTCACCTGGGGTCCTGAATCTGATTTCTCCTTCGGTACTTCTGGCTGTTTTCTGTCGTTTGGCTGCTCTCAGTTACCAACCGGTGGGTCCTGCGAATCTCCGATGTGGCCCAGCAGGCCGCCAACAATGAACCTGCTCGTAGGGGAATCGGGCCACCGGCAGCAGCTTGCACCCTGCCCCTAAGTCAGGCTAACTCCAACTCCCTAACCACTTCCCAGGGATCTAGTGCCCAAAACTCCTCCCAGGGGTGAAACCTCTACTTAACCCAGGGCCACCACTAGGAATTTCAGGGCCCCATACTGTCAAAATTGTGGGGCCCCCTTGAGAATCCGCCCAGGCTCCATCCCAGCTCCGCCTCCAATCCTCAAACCTTCCACACTCACCATCATTCTTGGAAAAACGTGTGTTTCTATAATATATTTATATATATATATATATATATATATATATATATATATATTATATATATATACATATATATATATATATATATATACACAGTCATAGCAAACAGTGTTAGTGCCCTTTAAGTTGTTCCAGAACATGATGTATTTCCCTCTGAAAATTAATTATACACCCCCTACACCGTCCCTCCCCATAATATAACCTCTACACTGCCCCTCTCCATAATATCTCTCCCACACTGCCCCATGTATAATATCCCCCTACACACACTGCCTTCCTGTATAATATACACACAATGCCCCTGTGTATAATACTGTATCCCCAGACACACTGCTCCTCTGTATAATATCCCCAACACATACTGCTCCTCTGTATAATGTCCCCCACACACTGCTCCTCTGTATCATATCCCTCCCACAGACTGCTCCTCTATATAATATCCCACACACACACACACTGTTCCTCTGTATAATATCTCCCCACACACACTGCTCTGTATAATTTTCCCACATGCATACTGGTCCTCGGAATAATATCCTCTCACACACACGCACTTGCCCCTCTGTATAATATCTCCCCACACACTGCCCCTCTGTATAATATCCCACAAGTATGCTGCCCATTTGTGTAGTATCCCCCACACAAGCTGTTCCTCTAGAGATATATATATATATATATATATATATTCTCACACACTGCCCCTCTGCAACTCTGTATAATATGTCCTACTCCTGGTATATATATCCCCTTCCTGGAATATATATTCCCAGCCTGGTATACATGTCCTCATCCTGGGCCCTTCCTGGTATGTATGTCTTCATCCTGGTTTATTGTCCCCTTCCTAGCATATATGTTGTCCTCCTGGTATATATGTCACCATCCTGGGACCCTCCTGGTGTATACCCATGATAGTTTATTTGTCCCCATCCTGGGTCCATCATGATATATATATCCCTCTCCTGTGCACATTCTGATATATATTTTCCTATCCTGGTTTTTGTCCCCTTCCTGGTATATATGTCCCCCTTCTTGTATATATGTCCCCTTCCAAGATCCCTACTGGTGAATTTATATCACCCTCCTGGGCACATTCTGGTATAATGCCCCCATACTAGTTTTTGTCCTCTTCCTGGTATATACGACCTCCTTCTTGTATATATGTCCTCTTCCAGGGCACCTCCTGGTGTATACATATCCCCCTTTTGGGCACATTCAGGTATAATGTTCCCATCCTGGTTTTTGTCCCATTCCTGGTATATATGTCCCCCTTCTTGTACATATGTCCCCTACCAGGGTCCCTCCTGATGTGTGTATATATAATATATATATATATATATATTAGTATTGAGCGAGTATGCTTGTCACTACTCAGTACTCGCACGAGTATCACTGTACTCGGGCTACTCGGCGGGGACCGAGTAATCTCGCGATACTCGTGCTGTACTCGTGGTCTTCAACCCAGCATGTTGGCGCTCTTTTGAGAGCCAGCCCTCATGCAGGGATTGGCTGGCAGACCACTGCAATGCCACAGCCCTGTTAGTTGTGGAATTGCAGTGATTGGCCGGCCTGCACAGTGTGACCGAGCCTTTATACCGGCGGGCGCGCTGTGCTCTGCACACAGCCATCCAGACAGTCAGTGCAGGGAGAGTGTTGCTGCTTCAGGGAAAGGTTTGCGGCCCTTTATAGTTATTTCCGTAGCAGGGCTGCAAACAGTGTGACCAGAAGTCCTTCTCAGGACTATTGTAGTTGTATACAGGCAGGCAGGGTATAGCCAGGTCGGAGTACAGGAGCAGAGTCCTTCTCAGGACTATTGTTGCTGTATACAGGCAGGGCAGGCAGGGTATAGCCAGGTCGGAATACAGGCTAGTGACCAGAAGAGTCCTTCTCAGGACTATTGTAGCTGTATACAGGCAGGCAGGGTATATAGCCATTCCTAGTGGTGACCGTATACCAGCCTTCATCATATCTGGGGCTGGTGTACACAGTCTAAAACAGTACTGATAGTGTCAGACTTCTCAGTAATTGTCGCTCCTAAAAACCTGTTAGGTTCTTAGTGCGTCCGTGCTTGCATTTAAAAACAGCACATGTGTGCCTGTCGGTGGCAGCGTACAGGTGCACGTTTTGCACAAACTAGTATATAACGCACAAGTCTAGTGAATAATACACGTCAGTCAGCAGTGTCTGATAGTGTCAAACTTCTCAGTAATTGTCGCTCCTATAAACCTGTTCGGTTCTTAGTGCGTCCGTGCTTGCATTTAAAAACTGCACGTGTGTGCCTGTCGGTGGCAGCGTACAGGTGCACGTTTTGCACAAACTAGTATATAATGCACAAGTCTAGTGAATAATACACGTCAGCAGTGTCTGATAGTGTCAAACTTCTCAGTAATTTTCGCTCCTAAAAACCTGTTAGGTTCTCATTGCGTCCGTGCTTGCATTTAAAAACCGCACATGTGTGGCAGTCGGTGGCAGCGTACAGGTGCACTTGTGTGCGTTTTGCACAAACTAGTATATAACGCACAAGTCTAGAGAATAATACACGTCAGCAGTGTCTGATAGTGTCAAACTTCTCAGTAATTGTCGCTCCTAAAAACCTGTTAGGTTCTTAGTGCGTCCGTGCTTGCATTTAAAAACCGCACGTGTGTGCCTGTCGGTGGCAGCGTACAGGTGCACGTTTTGCACAAACTAGTATATAACGCACAAGTCTAGTGCATAATACACGTCAGTCACCAGTGTCTGATAGTGTCAAACTTCTCAGGAATTGTCACTCCTAAAACCCTGTTAGGTTCTTATTCCGTCCGTGCTTGCATTTAAAAACCACACGTGTGTGGCAGTCGGTGGCAGCGCCAGGCTCCACATTGTCCCTGGATAGAGACGTGCATGATGGCCTGTAAACCTGAAGTGCCCATTGTAAGGAAGTGAGTCTATTGTAGTATGGCCCTTAGACAGGACAGCCAAAAATTTGGAGGCTCCACATTGTCCCTGGATAGAGACATGCATGAGGGCCTGTAAACCTGAAGTGCCCATTGTAAGGAAGTGGGTCTATTGTAGTATAGCCCTTTGGCAGGGCAGCCAAAAATTGGGAGGCTCCACATTGTCTCTCGATAGAGACGTGCATGAGGGCCTCAAAACATTGTTCCCATTGCAAAGGAGCGAGTCTCCTGTCGTTGTAATGCCCATTCTGAAAGAATGGGCTAAAAAATTTACCACTGGGGGTATACCTAAAACAACGGCCTAACTATTGTAACGGTCATCATGGTGGCGCATGAGGAGAAGGAGGAGCAGTCCAGCGATTAGCCAAAGTCCAGAAGTGTGTACCCATGGGTGAGTGGAGGTACATGGCAAATTCCCGTTACAAACTTTAAATTCCGCTCTCATTTGCTGGTGAAGTCTGGCCCAATCCAACCCTTGTTCATCTTGATCAGAGTCAGCCTGTCAGCATTTTCAGTTGACAGGTGGGTGCGTTTATCTGTAATGATTCCACCTGCGGCACTAAAAACACGCTCTGACAAAACTCTAGCGGCAGGGCAGGCCAGGACTTCCAAGGCGTAGAGAGCCAATTCATGCCACGTGTCCACCTTGGATACCCAATAATTGTAAGGCACAGAGGAATGTCGGAGTACAGTTGTTCGATCTGCAAGGTACTCCTTGAGCATCTGGGCAAACTTAGAATTTCTTGTGGCACTACCCCGCACCTCAGGGGCTGTGGTATGGGAGGGGCTGAGAAAACTGTCCCACATCTTAAAGACTGTTCCCCTACCTCTGGCAGATTGGACTTGTGCCCCTCTCGGCTGTACGCCTTGGTTGTCCACTGATTCCTGACCTATGCCGCTAGCGTTTTGTGAGGGGAATGCTTTGCCTACTTCCGTGACTATGGCCTTCTGGAACTGCTGCATTTTGCCTGACCTCTCCGCCTCGGGAATAAGAGGCATAAAGTTCTCCTTTTAGCGTGGGTCTAACAGTGTTACCAACCAGTAATGATTGTCGGCCAAGATGTTCTTAACGCGAGGGTCACGAGACAGGCAGCTTACCATAAAGTCAGCCATGTGCGCCAGACTCTTAACAGCCATCACTTCAGTATCCTGACCAACACGATGACTGAACATGCTGTCCTCCTCCTCCTCATCATCTACCCTGTCCTCTGGCCAGCCACGCTGAACCGAGGATATGACTGCATGTCATATCCTCAATTTGGCCGGAGAGTTGCTCCATGTCTTCATCCTCCTCCTCGTCATAGTCCTCCACTGCACGTTGTGATGAGACGAGGCTGGGCTGTGTGTTATCACCCACACCCACTACTGTTTCTTGCTCCAACTCATCGCGCTCCGCCTGCAATGCATCATGTTTGTTTTTGAGCAAAGACTGTGACGGGGTATGCGACAGAGCAGTAAGGGACACCAGGCCAATGAACAATCCAAGAAGATTTAATGAGACAGGGAGCATAAAACATCCAATAATAAAATGGTTCTTTAGAGTCCACACAAAGGAAAAAGATCCAGGGAAATCCGACGCCAAGGAAAATGCAACAACAGTCCTTAGATGTGTTCCTTAAATCCGATAGCGTGGCTGAGACAACACAATCCCATGTGGCCACTTGATCTCCAGTCTGCAACAGTCCATACACATTCTCTATGATCCAGCCTCAGCCATAGGTCCTCATCCTTCTCCAGCCGATATCCAACTAACTGAACTAACATGTTCTTCTCTCCTGGGATCAGCCCCTTAGGTGGGCACACCTCCCCCTGGTCATTTGATGCATGAATGGACTTTAGACTGCTGGCTCTGTTCTGTTTACCAAGTTGTAGATTGGAGAAGTCCCATGCTGAGAAGAACAATATATATATGCAACCCCCACCAAATGATTGCAATATGATACAGGCTGGGGGAAGGTATGGTCACTTACATCCCAAGACATAGTACTACAGCAAATACAGAGAGAAGGTAAAATACATCACATGGCATCTTATACAAAAATATGGGATGGAGAAAACTACATACATCATGACAGACACCATTTTAGAAGGCAGAGAAGCGGTATGGTGATGCTAATAATGTCGTCATCGCCGCTCACCATCTTGGTGGAGTCCTCAAAGTTTTGGCGGATGGTACATAGGTCGGACATCCATCTCCACTCCTCAGGTGTTATGTGTGGAGTTTGACCCATTTCCCGACGGCTTAGGTGATGCAGGTACTCAACAACTGCCCTCTTCTGCTCACATATCCTGACCAACATGTGCAGAGTTGAATTGCAACGCGTGGGGACATCACACACCAGTCTGTGAGCCGGAAGATGCAAATGGCGCTGAAAGCCGGCAAGGCCGGCTGAAGCAGTAGGTGACTTTTGAAAATGTGCAGACAGGTGGCGAACTTTTACCAGCAGATCAGACAACTCTGGGTATGACTTTAGAAACCGCTGAACCACGAGGTTGAGCACATGGACCACGCATGGAACATGTGTCAGCTGGCCTTGCCTCAAAGCCGCCACCAGGTTCCGGCCATTGTCACACACGACCTTTCCTGGCTTTAGGTTCAGAGGTGTGAGCCAGTGATCTGCCTGCTGTTTCAGAGCTGTCCACACCTCTTCTGCATTGTGGGGTTTGTCACCTATGCAGATTAGCTTCAGCACAGCCTGTTGCCGCTTTGCCGAGGCAGTGCTGCAGTGCTTCCAGCTTGGGACTGGTGTGGAGGGTAAAGTGGATGAGGATGCGCAGGAGGAGGAGGCTGAGGAGCATGATATTCCGGAGCTGTAGAGTGTAGGTGAAACCCTGACTGAGGTAGGGCCTGCAAACCTTCGTGTGGGAAGGACGTGTTCCGTCCCTCGCTCAGACTGGGTCCCAGCTTCCACAATATTAACCCAGTGTGCCGTCAACGAGATGTAGCGGCCTTGCCCACAAGCACTTGTCCACGTGTCTGTGGTTAGGTGGACTTTGGCTGAAACAGCATTGTTCAGGGCACGTGTGATGTTTTGTGACACGTGGTTATGCAATGCTGGGACGGCACACCGGGAGAAATAGTGGCGGCTGGGGACCGAGTAACGTGGGACAGCTGCCGCCATCAGGTCGCGGAATGCTTCTGTCTCCACCAGCCTAAAAGGCAACATTTCCAGCACAAGCAGTCGCGAAATGTTAGCATTTAGAAGTGTGGCATGTGGGGCGTTGGCAGTGTATTTGCGCCTGCGTTCAAAGGTTTGCTGAATGGATAACTGAATGCTGTGCTGGGACAAGGACGTGCTTGATGATGGTGTTATATCTGCGTGGGCAACTGCAGGTGCAGGGCCGGAGAAGGCTTGTTTGCGGGCAGCATGGACAGGGGATTGGCTCGCATGCACAACAAGCGAAGACGCAGCAGTGACATCAGCAAGCACTGCTCCTCGACTCTGTTGTACATCCCACAAAGTCGGGTGCTTGGCTGACATGTGCCTGATCATGCTGGTGGTGGTCAGGCTGCTTGTTTTGGTACCCCTGCTGATGCTGGCACGGCAGGTGTTGCAAATGGCCTTTTTAGAATCAACTGGAGCCAACTTAAAAAACTGCCAGACTCGGGAAGACCTAACATTTGTACAGGCACCTTGTGTCGTGTTGTTGTTCCGGGGAACGGTTGCCTGACTTCTGCCTGGGGCCACCACCCTGCTTCTTACTGCCTGTTGGGATGCTATGCCTCCCTCCCCCTGTGCACTGCTGTCCTCGCTCTGCATATCCTCCTGCCAGGTTGGGTCAGTTACTGGATCATCCACCACGTCGTCTTCCTCTTCCGCACCCTGCTCCTCCTCCTGACTTCCTGACAATTGTGTCTCATCATCGTCCACCCCTTGTTGAGACACATTGCCAACTTCATGAGAACGTGTCTGCTCAAATATTTGGGCATCTGTACATACAATCTCGTCATGACCCACTTCAAGAGGAGCTGGCGAGAGGCCAGAATGTGTGAATGGAAACATGAACAGCTCTTCCGAGTGTCCGTGGACGTGTACTCGGCCTGGTGGTAGGAAGGAGAATCAGGTTCTGAAATGTGCGGTGCAGTATCACGGCTACTGACACTTGACCGTGTGGAAGACAGAGTGTTTGTGGTGGTGCCAATCTGACTGGAAGCATTATCCGCTATCCAACTAACAACCTGTTGACACTGGTCTTGGTTCAAGAGCGGTGTACTGCTGCGGTCCCCAAGAGTTTGGGACAGGATGTGCGAGCGAGTAGATGTGGCCCTTTGTTGTGGCGAAATTAGAGCTTGCACACGACCTCGGTCTCTGCCTGCACCACCATCACGTCCACTTCCTTGTTCGTTGCCAACGCCCTTGCGCATTTTGCAATGCTGTGCTGATGTGTATTCACTAGACTTGTGCGTTATATCCAAGTTTGTGCAAAACGCACACAAGTGCACCTGAACGCTGCCACCAAAAGGCACACACGTGCGGTTTTTAAATGCAAGCACGGACGCACTAAGAACCTAACAGGTTCCAGGGACAATGTGAAGCCTCCCAATTTTTGGCTGCCCTGCCAAAGGGCTATACTACAATAGTCCCACTTCCTTACAATGGGCACTTCTGGTTTACAGGCCATCATGCACGTCTCTATCCAGGGACAATGTGGAGCCTCCCAATTTTTGGCTGCCCTGCCAAAGTGCTATACTAAAATAGACCCACTTCCTTACAATGGGCACTTCTGGTTTACAGGCCATCATGCACGTCTCTATCCAGGGACAATGTGGAGCCTCCCAATTTTTGGCTGCCCTGCCAAAGGGCTATACTACAATAGACCCACTTCCTTACAATGGGCACTTCTGGTTTACAGGCCATCATGCACGTCTCTATCCAGGGACAATGTGTAGCCTCCCAATTTTTGGCTGCCCTGCCAAAGGGCTATACTAAAATAGACCCACTTCCTTACAATGGGCACTTCTGGTTTACAGGCCATCATGCACGTCTCTATCCAGGGACAATGTGGAGCCTCCCAATTTTTGGCTGCCCTGCCAAGGGGCTATACTACAATAGACCCACTTCCTTACAATGGGCACTTCTGGTTTACAGGCCATCATGCATGTCTCTATCCAGGGACAATGTGGAGCCTCCCAATTTTTGGCTGCCCTTCCAAAGGGCTATACTACAATAGACCCACTTCCTTACAATGGGCACTATTGGTTTACAGGCCATCATGCATGTCTCTATCCAAGGACAATGTGGAGCCTCCCAATTTTTGGCTGCCCTGCCAAAGGGCTATACTAAAATAGACCCACTTCC
The DNA here is from genome assembly GCF_048569485.1 of Anomaloglossus baeobatrachus. Lineage (NCBI taxonomy): Eukaryota > Metazoa > Chordata > Amphibia > Anura > Aromobatidae > Anomaloglossus > Anomaloglossus baeobatrachus. Next base: position 233,957,917 of record NC_134356.1, read on the forward strand.
TTACAATGGGCACTTCTGGTTTACAGGCCATCATGCACGTCTCTATCCAGGGACAATGTGGAGCCTCCCAATTTTTGGCTGCCCTGCCAAAGGGCTATACTAAAATAGGGACCCTATATAACAAGAAAAAACAGCATAAAAACAACCTCCACTCAAAAATATTATGTATTGCAAAGTGTGCACAGTACCAACATTCCAAGCTGTACTATTGAAAAAATGAGATTTTTGGCAAAAAATTGCAATTTTTCGAGCCACCCCGCCAACGTCACGGCAAATCTCCTGGGGCAGTCCTAACACTAAAATATTTTTATTTAAAGTGTGCCATGTGGCCTCACATATGCAAAATTAGGACTGCACAGCACGTACCTTGTGCTTTTCAGTCACCGTCTCCATGACTGATTCATGGTTGTGGGCGGGACAGGCCCGAGCACATGCTGCTTAGAATAAATAGCCAGTGGACGGGGTTGGATGGCAAGTGTGAACAGCCACCAACCGCCAAAAATCAGGACAGATGGAAAAATAAACATGAGGTGCACTGCAAGATGAGAACCAACTGGGACCCTATATAACAAGAAAAAACAGCATAAAAACAACCTCCACTCAAAAATATTATGTATTGCAAAGTGTGCACAGTACCAACATTCTAAGCTGTACTATTGAAAAAATGAGATTTTTGGCAAAAAATTGCAATTTTTCGAGCCACCCCGCCAACGTCACGGCAAATCTCCTGGGGCAGTCCTAACACTAAAATATTTTTATTTAAAGTGTGCCATGTGGCCTCACATATGCAAAATTAGGACTGCACAGCACGTACCTTGTGCTTTTGAGTGGAGCACATGCTGCTTAGAATAAATAGCCAGTGGACGGGGTTGGATGGCAAGTGTGAACAGCCACCAACCGCCAAAAATCAGGACAGATGGAAAAATAAACATGAGGTGCACTGCAAGATGAGAACCAACTGGGACCCTATATAACAAGAAAAAACAGCATAAAAACAACCTCCACTCAAAAATATTATGTATTGCAAAGTGTGCACAGTACCAACATTCCAAGCTGTACTATTGAAAAAATGAGATTTTTGGCAAAAAATTGCAATTTTTCGAGCCACCCCCGCCAACGTCACGGCAAATCTCCTGGGGCAGTCCTAACACTAAAATATTTTTATTTAAAGTGTGCCATGTGGCCTCACATATGCAAAATTAGGACTGCACAGCACGTACCTTGTGCTTTTCAGTCACCGTCTCCATGACTGATTCATGGTTGTGGGCGGGACAGGCCCGAGCACATGCTGCTTAGAATAAATAGCCAGTGGACGGGGTTGGATGGCAAGTGTGAACAGCCACCAACCGCCAAAAATCAGGACAGATGGAAAAATAAACATGAGGTGCACTGCAAGATGAGAACCAACTGGGACCCTATATAACAAGAAAAAACAGCATAAAAACAACCTCCACTCAAAAATATTATGTATTGCAAAGTGTGCACAGTACCAACATTCCAAGCTGTACTATTGAAAAATTGAGATTTTTGGCAAAAAATTGCAATTTTTCGAGCCACCCCGCCAACGTCACGGCAAATCTCCTGGGGCAGTCCTAACACTAAAATATTTTTATTTAAAGTGTGCCATGTGGCCTCACATATGCAAAATTAGGACTGCACAGCACGTACCTTGTGCTTTTCAGTCACCGTCTCCATGACTGATTCATGGTTGTGGGCGGGACAGGCCCGAGCACATGCTGCTTAGAATAAATAGCCAGTGGACGGGGTTGGATGGCAAGTGTGAACAGCCACCAACCGCCAAAAATCAGGACAGATGGAAAAATAAACATGAGGTGCACTGCTCCAATGTGGAGCCTCCCAATTTTTGGCTGCCCTGCCTAAGGGCTATACTACAATAGACCCACTTCCTTACAATGGGCACTTCAGGTGTACAGGCCCTCATGCACGTCTGTATGCAGGGGCATTGGTGAACCTCACAATTTTGGACTGCCCTGGCAAAGGAAAATACTACAAAGACTCACTTCCTCAAAATGGGCACATTAGACTCAAGAGGCCTTCATGTACGTCTCTTCTCAGGGACATCGGAGTGCCACACAATGTTTTCACGTAAAATCTTTCATGTAATCTCCAAAAGTAACATACACCAGCTCTATCTCACTATTGGGTATGTGCCCTTAACATTTCCGCCATGAAAATTCATTTTGGTGTCATTTTTGAAGGTTTTCTGGTGAGTCCGTAAAAATAGCGTAAAACGCGGACAAAATTGTTCACAGCTGTGACTTTTGAGTGATTAATGCTTCAAGGGGTCTTCCCCATGCTGTTGCCATGTCATTTGAGCACTCTTCTGAGACTTTTGTGACATTTTTAGGGTTTCTACATGCTGCCGGGGGGTCATTTCATAAAAATACTCGGGTCTCCCATAGGATAACATTGGGCTCGGTGCTCGGGCCGAGTACACGAGTATCTTGGGATGCTCGGCCCGAGCCTCGAGCACCCGAGCTTTTTAGTACTCGCTCATCACTAATATATATATATATATATATATATATATATATATATATATATATATATATATATATCTCATGGGCACATTCTGGTATAACAACATCCTGGTTTCTGTCCCCTTCCTGGTATATATGTCCTTCTTCTTGTTCAAATCCCCTTCTTCCAGGGCCTCTCCTTGTATGTTTGTCTGCAGCAAAAACAAAAAACCAAACATTTTACTCACCCTCCCAGCCTCCCATGTCGTGCAGTGTTCTCTCTGAGCTGTGATGCACTTCAGCTGGATGGGTTCCACCAGCTCAAGGAGTGCTTACCTTTCCCCACCGGATGCCATGTCCTCGCCACCTCCGCATTGCCCACAGCACTGTGATGAAGTTACCGTCTCTCTGCTCTTCTCCACTCACCTTGTTTCCGGGCACATGGCTAATTTGCATGCGATGCCCTAGAAGGGCTTCACATGCAATTTAGCTGTGTGTGTAGTGGCAGAAGCGACACTGCCTGGTCCCTCTGCGGCGGTGTGACTGGGTCCCGGTGAAGAGGGGGGCCCGGCCGGGGCTTTATAAAGCTGACTAATTACCCCGGGTCCCCCCACTTCACCGGGCCCGGTACACCAGTCATGGTTGTAATGCCCTGATGTTGGCCCTGACTTAACCCCTAGTGTACCTATTCTAACAATCTGGCCAAGCTACTTGACCCTAGTACCTTGACCTGTAATTCACTAGCCCTATCTTGCAAGTAACTTTCCTGACTCTGCTACATCTGTATCTAACATTGTACTTCCCACCTAAATCTTGTGACCGTACATAACATTCAATACCATCCAGTACATTATATTACATTAACATGTCATACTCTACACCGGTTGCTAGATGGCCTCGGCACACACCCTTCATAAAAGATAGCATAAAACCTTAAGTTATACTAATAAAGACATTTCGGTCTGTGTCTTCAGGGGAGAGCGCTCCTGCTTTGTCCACCTTCTTACACACAGACAGTGGACAAGGCTGACAGACAAAATGGCAACCACAATGGTAGCCATGTGGAAAGTGAACCAAAGCTGCCCTTAGCCATGCTGACGAGCATGGTAAGCTGTAAGCTGAAATGCTTGTAAGTTACTATCAAGGAAATGGATGACTATTGGACAGCCTTGCTTTTACACCCTCACCAAGAAGGTATTTGTTTCTGGCTTCTAAAAGTGAGCCAAATTGGCATACTAACAGAATCAACTGTGTTCCGTGCTCAGCAAAGCTTCCGCTGAGCCGATGCCTGCTGACCACTTGGTTGGTCAGGGTACTCCTCTCTGGTTTCTCTGATGCCCCAGGGCTGTAGGGTACTCTGTCCCGGGCGTGCGATGTGCAGAGGGGGACAGTCATGGGTCCGGCCGATGCCCAGTTCCATGACCCTGGGGGTAGGTCCAATAAAAAAGGGGGGAAAAGTAAAAAGGGAATAAAAATAAAAGAGTTCTAAACTACACCACTTGTGGTGTGTGGCCAGGTTATTGAGGTCGCTGCTGCAGGGTCTTGCTGGGACTGATGGAGTAGTGCAGCTTAGGTGTTTTGAGCCCTCTGCAAGCAGGGCCAGGCCCCAACAGTGGATGATGGGGGGGGGCAATGGTAAGGGACAGTCAGTATATGTGTGCAGAGATGAGAAGTAAACAGTCCACACCGATATTGCAGTTTCAACTTGCTTTTACTGAAGGCTAGTACCTGGACCCGCTGGTGCCAGTTACAGGTGTTCCCGCTGTTATGGACAAAATTATGAACTATTAAGAGTGTAAAAGAGTTATATGAAGATATCCAAAAAACAGGATTTAAGATGGTGTTTGAACTGTGTACCACACCTACAGTATATCTGCGTTCAGACATAAGACTCAGACAGTCTGGACTTTCATGTGACAAGTGAATCATGCTGACATAGCTTAATATAAATGAGGAAATGCATTATACATTACAGTTTACTGTATATCACAGAATAAGCTATTTTATCCAATAGGAGACGTGTTACGTATTCTTGGCTCCTAGCCAACTAGTTCCTTTTAAATGTTTGTCCACTTCCGTATTAAACCAGTCATATTTTCTATATAGATCCATGTCATTTCTCTGGTCTGTATGGAAGAATTAGTATGCATGCTGCTAACAAATGACTCATGATTTGGATGCAGACAGGGTTAAGGTAGATGCACAATTAGATTGCATCACTGTAAATTAATGACCGCCTTAACACCGTTCGCCTTGTTCTCCGTGCCAGCTGTGACCTGGGTTGGCTGTCCTCCATGCACACTTGTTGTTGATGGCCTAAAGCGTCTTGGGAGTCCCTTCCTTTCAGTCTTAAGTGGGCTTCACACGGTACGATCTATCGTACGATTGCACGAGCGATCATACCTGCCCCGTCGTTTGTGCGTCACGGGCAAAGTCGTTAAACCCCCGTCACACGTACTTACCTGCTGAGCGACCTTGCTGTGAGCGGCGAACATCCACTTCCTGAAGGGGGAGGGACGTTCGGCATCAGAGCGAAGTCACACAGCGGCCGGCCAATAGAAGCGGAGGGGCGGAGATGCGCGGGACGTAAACATCCCGCCCACCTCCTTCCTTTCACATTGCCGGCAGGAGCCGCGGGATGCAGGTAAGCTGTGTTCATCGTTCCCGGGGTGTCACATGGAGCGATGTGTGTTGCCCTGGGTATGATGAACAACCGGCGCCATTAAAAATAAACAATTTTTTAGAAATAAGCGACGAGTACACGACTCACGATTTGTGAGCGATTCTGCGTCGCTCGCAGGTGTTACACGAAACGACGGCGCAAGCGATGGCGGATGTTCATCACGAAAACCGTTACCCCGACGATGCATCGCGCGATAGCTCGTCTCGTGTGACGCCCGCATTGGTCCTATTGCAGGCAGCCTGGACTATTTAAGGGGTGTAATCCCCAGTCCCCTCTTTGCTGCTGATGTTTCAGACTGTTTGAGTAGTGAGGGATCCTGGAAATACCCTCACCTGGCAGAATTAACAGTTGACCATAAAGTGTCCCGTTGTCCTAGGGTCTTCACCCAGCCTTGTGCTGAGTCCTGTGAGCCTTGGTCCCAGACTTCCACAGGCGTCCTGCGGTTCCTGGAGTATTCCACTTCCACAAGTAACCCACAGTTCCTGGAGTCCTGGTTCTGTACTCCACAGACCCTCACTCCTGTTACAGCACTCCGGTGTTACTTCAGGTCTTTTCCTTTGTTTCTGTACTTTTACTCTCCTTGACTTCTTCCTCCACACTCCTTCACTTCCATCTCTACTCACTACCACCTCACACTACTCTGCTTCACTTCCTCCCGCCAACTTCACAACTGACCATGCGCCCCTCCCCTTGATGGGTCTCCCCCTACAGATTGGGTGGCAACTATCCAATCAGTGCCCATCCCTTTTTACCTGTTGCTAGACAGTCTCCAAGTTTGGTGTTGGAGTTATGTATGGCCTGAAGGTACTGGTGTGTTGATTGGCACGGATTTTCCAGGGTTTGGTTTCCACAGGTTACATTTTGTGGCACCTGATACCTCAGGGGTGCTACATTTCCACTGAGCCAATGCTTCCTTATCTGTGCCAGTATTAGGGCTAGAACAAGTAGGCAAAACAGCAACTACATTTATAGTATATTTGACATGATAGACCAGATATTTTTTCTGCCACTGGACCAACCTGTTGCACAAGCAGGGACACACTGGATGCACAGTCAGGTTTAGTCTTACCTGCACTATGTCTTATTTTTCCAGCAGAAACCCTCAACGCCAATCCTATGCTCTTCTGAGATAGGAGACTGAACCAGTAGTAATATGGGGAGATAAGGTATGCACACCAGTGACTATGTAAGGGGAATACATGAAATAGCAGAAACTGCTGTGTGAATACTGACTTGAAAAATCCAATAGCTATATGCAAGAGTGAATATGTGAAAAATGGAATTTGCATTACTGCCATGAACATATGAATCAAGAGAAATTTAGCTACTGAATTGATCAATGCAATAGAGCCCCAACACTACGCCAAAGTATTTCTCTACGTTGGGGTCCCTAGCTTGTGTGTGTCCTCTCATGCGGTTAAAAAACCTACCATGTATGGGAAGCTGAGACCCAGGCTATTTATGCGTATGATATGGATTGGCAATAGGTGTGGTTGGGGAGGGTTCACAAACGAAAAAATACACCCTATTGCCAATCCATATCATACGCATAAATAGCCTGGGTCTCAGCTTCCCATACACGGTAAGTTTTTTAACCGCATGAGAGGACACACACAAGCTAGGGACCCCAACGTAGAGAATACTTTGGCGTAGTGTTGGGGCTCTATTGCATTGATCAATTCAGTAGCTAAATTTCTCTTGATTCATATGTTCATGGCAGTAATGCAGATTCCATTTTTCACATATTCACTCTTGCATATAGCTATTGGATTTTTCAAGTCAGTATTCACACAGCAGTTTCTGCTATTTCATGTATTCCCCTTACATAGTCACTGGTGTGCATACCTTATCTCCCCATAGTGATGTTTTTTTAGGTTTTTGCACCCAGTTCGGACTTAGAATGGTGTTCCAAACGTTATTCCTATTTGTTAGTATTTTTTCGTTTGTGAACCCTCCCCAACCACACCTATTGCCAATCCATATCATACGCATAAATAGCCTGGGTCTCAGCTTCCCATACACGGTAGGTTTTTTAACTGCATGAGAGGACACACACAAGCTAGGGACCCCAACGTAGAGAAATACTTTGGCGTAGTGTTGGGGCTCTATTGCATTGATCAATTCAGTAGCTAAATTTCTCTTGATTCATATGCTCATGGCAGTAATGCAGATTCCATTTTTCACATATTCACTCTTGCATATAGCTATTGGATTTTTCAAGTCAGTATTCACACAGCAGTTTCTGCTATTTCATGTATTCCCCTTACATAGTCACTGGTGTGCATACCTTATCTCCCCATAGTGATTTTTTTTTAGGTTTTTGCACCCAGTTTGGACTTAGAATGGTGTTCCAAACGTTATTCCTATTTGAACCAGTAGTAAGGCACGCCCCCACTGCTAGGAAGTACTGTCATGTCCAGCCTCCAGTGTACAGTCAGAGAGGATAAGTGGCTTTGTCACTGCCAAGCTGCTAAAAAGCATACCCTTTTCAGGGTACACAAACATAAAATTACTCCCTAAATAGGCATACATTTTTATAGCTTAATGACAAGCCATTGCTTCTTCACTTTAAACATTGCTATCCTGTTCCTGCACCCTCCCTAATTAAATATATCATTATTGGATGTTTTGATTAAAAAAAAGCCATAGTAATTGTTTATTTTGAAACCAGAAAACCTGCTTTGAATATCTGAATATCAAACACTGGGTAATTATTTCACTCCTTGTTGAGAAGCCTTTGCTTTTCCACTTTCTTTTGCTCCCTAAATAAAGGGATAATTTCTGCATGGGTTGAGAATATGCCATTGTTTCTTCAATTTGAAAATAGCAATCATCTGGCAGATCATAAAATAGTGATAGGTTTTGTACAGCTTGTTAAGGACTTGCCATAGTGTGGATCCCAAAATAGTGATTTTTTTTTTTGTAAAGCTTAAGAACTTTCCATAGATTCTTCTCTTTCTAAATAGGGATCATGTTTCTGTCTGCTGATCCCAGAACAAACATACATTTCGGACAGTTTGAGAAAAAGGTACCCCTTCTTCATTTAGCAAAGAGCAAAGCTCTTTATGCTCTCTAAACAGAGATCATTTTTGCACCTCCTTCTTGTGAAAAAAATATTTCTTCTTCCATGTGCACTGCCTGTGTATACACCTGCAAGGCAGACGTATTTCCCCAAAGAGGGATACGTTTTGGACCATTTTTCCAAGTAAAAATATCTAAAAACTCTGTTATTGCTGTGTCATGTTTAATTATTATTATTATTATTTATTATTATAGCGCCATTTATTCCATGGCGCTTTACAAGTGAAAGAGGGTATACGTACAACAATCATTAACAGTACAAAACAGACTGGTATAGGAGGAGAGAGGACCCTGCCTGCGAGGGCTCACACTCTACAGTTAATAGACTGTTGATTACCACTGATTACAAAGTGTTGAGCGAGTAGTTACCTATTCGTACTCGCTATACTGTTGGCGAGTACTGTCTGCTACTCACATATTCGTTACGAGTAGCAGGTGCAATGTAAGTCAAATACTTACATTGGGAAATACTCGCTAAATAGAGAGTAACCCGAAAGCCGTACTTTTCGTGCGAATAGCGAATAGTATGGCTTTCAGTATTTCCCATTGACTTACATTGGGCCCGCTCGTACTCATAACGAATATACGAGTAGCAGACAGTACTCACTAACAGCATAGCGAGTACGAATAGTCAACTACTCGCTTAACATTACTGGGTATCATTTGATTCTATAATGAGGTCACTTGACATTTCTAAAGTTGTGTTTGTATTCAACACCTTTGAGATTTTCACTGCAATCCTAGGAGATTTCAGAATGTTACACAACTGTTTTGGGCAATTAGAGGCTATGCAATACTGGTGATTTGAGGTGAAATGATTAGTTGTGAATCAAAGTTTTGGGAAACATTTGTTGAACCTGAAAATTCGAATTTCAAGCAATTCAATCATCTCAGGTAGATACTATCCTAACAATTATAATGTAATCTCAGGAATAAGTAAACAGTATTTAATAATATAATATATGTATTCATTTATATAGCGCTATTAATTCCACAGCACTTTACATACATTGGCAACACTGTCCCCATTGGGGCTCACAATCTAAATTCCCTATCAGTATGTTTTTGGAGTGTGGGAGGAAACCGGAGTACCCGGAGGAAACCCACGCAAACACGGGGAGAACATACAAACTCCTTGCAGATGTTGTCCTTAGTGGGACCCCAGCGCTACAAGGCTGCAGTGCTAACCACTGAGCCACCGTGCCGCCCTAATTTAACTTGTTAGGCCGGGGCCACACGGGGATTACTGTGATCCCCTCGCATGACACTCGGCTCACGCTGGCAGTACAGCAGAACCGAGTGTCATGCGAGTGTCCCTGCAACTGAGGTCCGACTGTGCGAGCGGACCTCAGCTGTGGAGGGGCGGGCTGGCACTGAGGAGGGGAAGGAGGGATTTATCTCCCTCTCTCCTCTGTTGCCGGCTATTGCCATTCTCGCCCTGCACTCGCGGTACACCGGTGTACCGCGAGTGCAGTTCGCTTTTTCTCTCGCCCCATACACTTGAATGGGTGCGAGAGAACAGAGTCTCGCATTACAGTCGTAGCATGCTGTGATTGTTTTCTCAGTCCGATTAGGGCTGAGAAAATAATCGCTCATGTGTGCTGACACACAGGCTAATATTGGTCCGAGTGGAATGCAATTTTTTATCGCACTCCACTCGCACCGATTTTCATGCCGTGTGTCTTAGGCCTTAAGGCCCCGTTACACGCAACGATATCTCTAACGATATGTCGTCGGGGTCACGGATTTCATGACGCACATCCGGCGTCGTTAGCGACGTAGTTGCGTGTAACAGCTACGAACGTCTGTTAACAATCAAAAATACTCACCTAATCGTTGATCGTTGACATGTCGTTCATTTTCAAAATCTCGTTGGTCTTTGTGGACGTAGGTTGTTCGTCGTTCCTGAGGCAGCACACATCGCTACGTGTGACACCCCAGGAGCGACGAACAACAGCTTACCTGCATCCTCCGGCAACAAGGTGGGCGTGTCATTAATGTGGCTGGTCTCCGCCCCTCCGCTTCTATTGGTCGGCCACTGAGTGACGTCGCTGTGACGGTGAACGAACCTCCCCCTTAACGAAGAGATTGTTTGCCGCCCACAGCGACGTCGCTAGGAAGGCAAGTACGTGTGACGGGTGTTAGCGATATTGTGTGCCACGGGCAGCGATTTGCCCGTGACGCACAAACGACGGGGGCGGGTGCTTTCACGAACCACATCGCTAGCAATGTCGCTACGTGTAAAGCCCCGTTTAGAGATTTTCTCTAAATTACATCACCTATGCTGCATATTTGAAGAGAATATACAGTATGCCAGTACTGAACTGGCTTTATTTGGAGCTTCTTTTTCTATTTAGTATTATATATATTTTTAGTTGGAGATGATTTGTTGCTGGTCTCTACTACACTGCTATTAGATGGCTGTGCTGTATTTGATACACCTATTGATATGAATTACCATTGTATTGATCTATTTTTTTTTTTCTTTCAAATGTAGGCAATTTGCTGGGCCGACTTGCACTGCTGGCCGCTAGGTAATCATGTCAGCACTCTTCTGGACTGTTATTCAATGATAAGGGTGCTTCACTCCCCTGATCTGTAATTATGAGGCCACTTTGCTTGTTTTCTCTGTAACTGCCAGTGATTTCTTCTAAATACCGACACCCACACACTATACATTAAATGGCAGAATACAGATTATTAACAAACATTCACGTAAAACACAGCATGGATATGACAAGTTGGTCAAGTTTCAGAATTTTTATGAATTTGCTTTTCTTAGCATTGTAATTGATACTGTTGTGTTCAGAGCAAACTGAAGTAATTTGTGACCATGGAAGCTGTTACATTACAATACTGTGTCTGGGCTTTATTTGATAAAACCTGCTTTAGCCATGTAGCTTTCAAAATAATATCATCTGTACAAATCACTCGTCAGACCACACTTGGGGTATTGTGTGCAATTTTTGGCGCCGGTGCTCAAGAAAGACATTACTGAACTTGAAAGGGTTCAGAGGCGGGCTACTAAAATAATAAATGGAGTGGGTGCATTACAATACACGGAAAGGTTATCAAAATTAGGTCTATTTACTCTAGAAAAGAGGAGACTTAAGGGAGACCTAATGAATATGTACAAGTATATCAGAGGGCCATATAGAGATCTCTCCCATGATCTGTTTGTACTAAGGACTGTGACAAGAACAAGGGGGCATTCTCTTCGTTTGGAGGAAAGAAAATTCCTATATCAGCATAGAAGAGGGTTCTTCACGGTAAGAGCAGTGAGGCTCTGGAACTCTCTTCCTGAGGAAGTGGTGATGGCCAACTCACTGAATGAATTTAAGAAATGGATGCTTTTCTTGAAAGCAACAGTATAGAAGGTTATGAATAACATAATATTACACGTAGATGGTTGACCCAGATTAGGAGTCGGGAAAGAATATTTTTCCCTATGAAGAAAATTGGCTCCTACTCTGTGGGTTTTACCTTCCCCTGGTTCAACACTGGAGAAAAGCGGCACTAAAATAGGCTGAACTAGTTGGACATAAGGTCTTCCTTCCGCCTTACAAACTATGTTACTATTATCAATTCTTTTTTGTTTCACTGATATATTTCAATAGGCCTACATAGTATTATGAAATTAAAACACAATATGTGCAGGTTTTCTTTGAACTCTAAATCCTCTATTTCCCTTAATACAATCCTAGAATTAAATAATACAATTCTGCCTGTCTACAGTCACCTCTAATAACATTTGTATCTTTCATAGGCTACCCCTAGTGGTGGCTGCAGGCAATCAGAAATGTATTTGACTCTGTGACTATAGGATATAGAGCTTTGTAAAACTAAGCTCAGACTATTATAATATGTAATGTTACGGGTAAAACTTTGGCGCAATAAAGATCGCAAACTCCTTCTATGCTATTTGAACTCCAAATTAATAAGATTTGTTTTATGAGCGCTCGGGAAATCAATATAGCATACAAGCTTTGTGGTGTACTGAAGATTTCTGCTTTATTAAATCATGCAACCATTTTATATAGTATCTCAGAACAAAAAAACAGGTCCCTCTAAACTATGCACCAATTTGAGCAATGGGCAAGTGTATAGAAATGTGAAATTTCTTCGAATATCAGTGTTTGCTGATTCTTATGGCATCATAAGTAGATATGAGTGAACCCGTGGAAGTTCGGTTTGGCTGGCTCAGCTGGACTTTAGATAAAATTTGGTTTGGGACCCGAATTTGACCTGAAGCCCAATGGAGGTCACTGATTGTGCAGTTCAGGTCTCCACCCACATGCAGCTAGCCATACACAGATCACTTCCGGGCAGGGTTTTTACATTTTCTGTTTTTGTTTGGTGCACAGTACATCCTATCATGCTGCTGTTACCCCCCATGTGAACTGTTCAAACACTGCAAGTGGTCGCACTGGGCTAAGCACCAAGCGTACCTGAGCACAGCGATGCTTGCACAAGTGGTTTACATATCTAAAGCTCCCAAACTCCAAACCTGAACTATGTTTTTTTGTAATGTCTGTGTTTGGTATGACCACCAAACCTTGCGTTCGCTCATCCCTAATCATATGTTATAAGACAAGATGGATACCACACGAACAAAATGGATTCTGTTATCTCACACATACAATGTGCACATTTTAAAAGTGGCCAGTTTTTGCTCTCTCCCACTGCACTCCTTAAGGCCTCTGTTACACGTTCGTGCCTCCGGTACGTGTTTGACAGTTTTCTCACGTACCGGAGACACGTACACATGTGGACCTATGTATTCCTAATGGTTTGGACACACGTAAGTATTTTGGAACGGAACGTGTGTCCGTTCCGTACTTACGTGTGTCCGTGTGCTCCACATGCCGACATGTCCGTTTTTCTCCGGCATCACGGGTGTCACACGGAACGCAAACGTGTCACACGTAACAAACACGGACCACACGGATGTGTTCCGTGTGACACGCACCGGAGAAAAGACATGTGTCTGCGAAAAAAAACCCAAAACATTACTCACCTTCTCCTGCCCTGCAGTCTCTGCCGCTGCTTTCTTTTCATGCCAACCGCCGCTCATTATGCTCATTGCATATTCACTTCAGTGCGGCCGGAAGCAGCAGCGGGGAGTCGGCAGGACCGGAGACCAAAGTTCAGCACCACGGACAACGACGCCAGGGACAGGTGAGTAGAAAGTTCCCATTCTGCGTGTGTTATCACGAATAACACACGGAGAACACACGTAGGCCATACACACAGCACACCAAGGGCAATCTGCACCTCTGACACATTCGTGAAAAACGTGCGTGTTTTTCAGGGACGTGTGACCGGGGCCTAATATTCAGTTTTTTGGGTGATTTTTTTTTAAAGAGGACCTTTTCATCTTTTTTATGGTAAAATGGAAAAACTATGTAATGCTTTTTATTTTTATTTTGTTGTTTCATTTTAGAAATACTATTAAAGTATTTGGAACCAAATGAATTAAGTTTCGTTAAGTTCAATTGGGCGTTATCAGAGAGTTCTTGCTGAGACAATGTACTTCTTTCTCGTGAATGTCATTGTTCGACCATAAGCAAGTAGCAACACGAATCACCAAATGGTTCTAGAAATATGGAGGGTTTAAGTTACAGAGTTCAACATATATGAGTACACCCTAACAGATTTGTCAGAAAACCTTTAGTTTCCTTTTACTATCAACATTTTTCTATGGGATACCATACTATAAAATACTCCCACGAGTTCAGGTCATTGATTGCAAAGAAGATTTCTTATTTTGGACACCGAAAAATGTAGTTTTCCTAACAAATTCATTCAAGACTATGTTGCAAAATTTCTTTACATGAGAAAAGTGTAGGCTACAAGAAGATCAGCAAAGCTTTACTTTTCAGTCAGAGTATTATAGCAAAAGTGATAAAAAAAATTTAAAAAAAGATGAAACTGCAACCATCTCACAATCATTCAGGCTGACCACAGAACTTAACACCTAGACAGGAGTATCGTTTGATGAGAAGGGTTGAAGAAATTTGACACCTAAGCTCACTGCTTTTAGAAAGTAGAAAGCCAAAGTGGGGTGAGTGTTTCCTGTGACAAACCCCCCTCAGTCAAATAGTCTACACAATAGAGGAGTGGCATGCATAAGTGTTGTCAATGAAGGAAGCCTCTCCTAAAGCCTATGCACAACAAAAACAACCTACAACTTGCCAGTGCCAATGCTGAAAAATATGAAGAAAAATGGAACTCTATACTCTAGAGTGATCAGCCCAAGATAAATGTTTTAAGAACTAATGGCTTCAAACTGTATGGTGTCGAAAAAGTGAGGAATACAAAGAAAAATGCATGATGCCTAAAGTGAAACATGGTGGTGGCAATGTAGTGTCCTTATGACATGTCTTTATAAGAGCTATATTTCTTCATTGATGATATGAAATCACTGATATACTGCTCTACATTCAGAGAAGATACTATCATCACTCTGTGCCCTTGGTAGGTGTGGACGTTTCTAACATGACAATGATCCAAAAAAACACATCTAAGGCTATGTGCGCACACTGCGTTTTTTTGACGCTTGCGTTTTTGTGCGTTTTTGGCCGCTAAAACCGCACAAAAACGCACCTGTGTCAAAAAAACGCGGCAAAAAACGCACACGTTTTGCCGCGATTTGGTGCGTTTTTTTGCTGCGTTTTTGCTCACTGCGTCTTTATGCGTTTTTTATCAGTGAACAAAAAAAAAGGTCTGATGTCATTTCCTTCTTCAATGTGTTCTTCATTCTCCACTAGTGTATGCAGAAGAGCAGACAGCTGCAGAACTACAAGGCTCAGCATACTCCATCCAATAGTGTATGCAGGAGAGCAGACAGCAGCTGTCGAACTACAAGGCTCAGCATCCTCCTTCCAGGACTGTATGCAGGATTTCTTTGCCCCCCCAAACAAAAAAAATCATGGGCTTCGCCATATTTTTGTATGCTAGCCGGCTACAGCAGGCTGGTACGGGCTGCCCCCAACCCCCAGCTGCCTATTTGTACCCGGCTGGGAACCAAAAATATAGGGAAGCCCTTTTTTTTTTAAATTATTTCATGAATTTCA
This sequence comes from Anomaloglossus baeobatrachus, assembly GCF_048569485.1. Lineage (NCBI taxonomy): Eukaryota > Metazoa > Chordata > Amphibia > Anura > Aromobatidae > Anomaloglossus > Anomaloglossus baeobatrachus. Next base: position 233,973,237 of record NC_134356.1, read on the forward strand.
TGAAATAATTTAAAAAAAAAAAAGACGTGAGCTTCGCCCAATTTTTGAGTCCAGCCGGGTACAACTAGGCAGCTGGGGATTGGAATCCACAGTGCAGGGTGCCCATGCTTTCTGGGCACCCCCGCTGTGAATTGCAGTCCCGCAGCCACCCCAGAAAATGGCGCTTTCATAGAAGCGCCATCTTCTGGCGCTGTATCCAACTCTTCCATCTGCCCTGAAGCCGGGTGGCTCGCTGGGTAATAATGGGGTTAGGGCTAGCTGTATAGCTGGCCCTAAGCCCGAAATTCATGGTGTCACGCCAATATTAGACATGGCCACCATGAATTTCTAGTAAAGATAAAAAAAAACCACAACACACAGAAAAATATTTTTATTAGAAATAAAACACAACACAATTAGTGACTCCATCTTTATTGAAATAAAGAACCCCCCCTCCGCAGTAATCCTGGGTCAGGGTCCCGCGCCGTCCAATCCGGATCCAATATCATCTGATCGGTTTGCTGGAAGGCAAAGCGATCAGATGATGTGTCAGGATCAAGTGCCTGAATCCCATCACACATCAGCTGATTGTATAAAAGCCGTTTATACAATCAGCTGATGCATTGGTGCAAAAAAAATTAAAAAAATAATACTCACATATGTGCTGATTACCGGCAGCTCCTGGGGCGGAGTCTGATACCGTCCGATCGCTGCAGCAGCTGCCGGTAATCAGGGATGAAGTCTCCTGACGCATCCGCTGATACCGGCCGGGCGCCCGCGTCACCGCGATACTTACGATCACCTGATGCGTCAGGTGACTGCATCAGGTGATCCATCGCCAGGTCCTGCATCCATCGGAGGTTTCCCGGCCGTCTGCACACAGCCGGAGCGGGGGTGGCGATACCGTGAGATGAGATAGGAGCAGGCATGGCACCGGGAGTCTGCAGACAGGTGAGTATAACTTTTTTTTTTTTTTTCTACTGTTAACTTTTGTTTTCGCAGCCGCTTCCACCTCCTGCCTGTACATGGCGCCGCACGGCAGCATACATGCCCAGGACGGGAGGTGGAGGCAGCGGTGACGGTACCGGGAGGATTCACGCTTCTGTATATACTGACAGAAGGAATCCTCTTCCTGTACACGTCACTTTACTGCCCACCTCCTGCGTTTATAGCTGCGTTTTTGGTCTTCAAAACGCACCAAAACGCAGCTATTTGCGTTTCTCATTGCGTCTTTCAACATCCCATTGAACTCAATGGATGAAAAGCGCAGTGAAAAACGCGGGAATAATTGACATGCTGCATTTTTGTGGCACCACAAAAACGCAGCTGAAAAAAACCAGATGTGTGCGGACAGCAAAAATTAAAACTCATAGACTTTGCTGGGGAAGCAAAGTCCTGCAGTTTTGAGGCCAAAAACGCACCCGTAAAACGCGCAAAAACGCCGCGAAAAACGCACTGTGCGCACATAGCCCTAAGGCCACTGTTGCATTTCTTAAGAACAGGGTGAAAGTGATTCAGTGGCCAGCTATGTCTCCTTATCTGAACCCAATCGAACACCCATGGGGGATTCTGAAGAGACATGTTGAGCATCATTATTCAGGCCCTAAAAGCGGTCAGCTTTGAAGAATAGAAAAAGATAGATGTTGAAATATCTATAAACATATATAAACAAAAGAGCTAAAAAGAGAAAAGGGTGCACACCTGACGTCTTTCCTGGTGAAACCAGTGTAAGAGGGTGCAGGGAATCATTCACCTGGGATAGTTGTGCAAGTCAAAAATACTGTAGATCGCTTGTTAATGTGGAAAACCAGCTGCTGCAGGCCCACGGGGAGAAGTAATTCAGTGAAGCGGAAGAGAGTGGTTATAATACCGCACTGCCGGATAGACTTACAGGAATTTCCAATAAAATCAGCAGGTTTTATTGTTCATAGTTCTACGTGTCTTGAATCTAGCATGTTCCTTCTTCAGGAACCAATAATTCCTTCCCAATCGTTTTATAATTTTTATCAATTATTTACAATTACCATTTTGAGTCCATTGCACCTCAAAATGGTAATTGATAGACTTATCCTCATGTTTTGTGTGGCATACCATGCATTGGTTTTCTGTCGGCAGTACGGCAGAGGCCAGTGGGTGGTTGCAAAGCGTGAGTAGAGGCAGAGAGGAATCTCTGGAGCAGAGAAGGGCGATTAATACCTGGGTTTATAATTTTTAACACAAGCAGGTTGATTGGCATTTAAAAAATATAAACTGAAAACTCCATTAGCCATTTTGTAATTGATGATGTCACATTAAAGCCTAAATACATCCCTGTACTTTGGCCTCGAAGCAGAAAATCTATAATATAAATATTCTCATTAATCAAGAGCGCAGAACATAAAGTTTAAATCTGGATGACATAACAATGGACATGGACAGAATTCATCCATCCTGAGCCATTAAGAGTGATGTGTGGAGCCCTATACATTAGGAACTTTAATTTCCATCAGTCAGACTGTCAGATAACATCAGCTGTCACCGGAGTAATCACTTTATATTGATGAGGGAAGGGAAGATTTCGAGCATAATCATGGCGCTGTGTCTAAATAGCCTAAGTCCCAGGGTCAGATGTATATATTTTAGAACATATCTCCTACTGGAAATGAGAAGTCCACATAGAAGTGACATATAGAAGTAACCTTTTGTACGTGTGGCATAAATCTGACAACACATTGTGACATCTCATATCTTTTCTAGTTTATGGATGAAAGTGCGTTTACCAAATAGGATAAGTCACAGGTAGCGGCACCTCCCGAGTAGAGTTGAGCGCGGTTCGTGGTTCGTGGTTCTCCAGTTCGCGGCTCGAGTGATTTTGGGGCATGTTCTAGATCGAACTAGAACTCGAGCTTTTTGCAAAAGCTCGGTAGTTCTAGAAACGTTCGAGAACGGTTCTAGCAGCCAAAAAACAGCTAAATCATAGCTTGGTTTCTGCTGTAATAGTGTAAGTCACTCTGTGAATCAAACTATTATCACATTTCAGTGTATAGTGTGCGTGAACAGCGCCTTCAGATCACTGCTGTTTCTATAATGGCGATCGCCATTTTTTTTTTTTTTTTTTCTTGTCTTCCTTCCCTAAGCGCGCGCGTCTTGTGGGGCGGGCCAGCATGTCAGCCAATCCCAGACACACACACAGCTAAGTGGACTTTGAGCCAGAGAAGCAACGGCATGTGTGATAGGATCTGCATGTCACATGTCCCTGCATTATAAAACCGGACATTTTCTTCACGGACGCCATTATCTGCCTTCTGCGTCTTTGGTGTCAGACATCACTGTCGCAGCTCCGTCTTCCTGAGTCCTATAGCCGATACAGCTGTATGCGCTGCATACACAGCGTTAGACAGCTTAGGGAGAGCACTTTATAGCAGTCCTTTTAAGGGCTCCAACCGGCAGGGTCAGAGAGCCATAGGTGACAGGTCCTGCAAACAGCAACAGCGTCTGTGTAGCCCAGGTCAGGGATTTCCTACCTGCATTTCACCATTAGGAGGGAATAGAAAGGCAGGCTTCCATTCCTCTACCCAGAGCACCACAATCCTGCCACTGTACCCTCTTGTCCTCTGCACACTCCAACTGATAACTAAGCCATTATACTAGCAAACACTCAGTGTACCTAGTGGCATCCTATACGTGGCTATTGGACTTTGCTATAGTCCCACTAGTGCAAAGACATTTGCAGAGCGCGTCTGCCTGCATTGCACACTACAACTCATTCTAACCAAGCCATTATACTAGCAAACACTCAGTGTACCTAGTGGCATCCTATACGTGGCTATTGGACTTTGCTATAGTCCCACTAGTGCAAAGACATTTGCAGAGCGCGTCTGCCTGCATTGCACACTACAACTCATTCTAACCAAGCCATTATACTAGCAAACACTCAGTGTACCTAGTGGCATCCTATACGTGGCTATTGGACTTTGCTATAGTCCCACTAGTGCAAAGACATTTGCAGAGCGCGTCTGCCTGCATTGCACACTCCAACTCATTAAAACCAAGCCATTATACTAGCAAACACTCAGTGTACCTAGTGGCATCCTATACGTGGCTATTGGACTTTGCTATAGTCCCACTAGTGCAAAGACATTAGCAGAGCACATCTGCCTGCATTGCACACTACAACTCATTCTAACCAAGCCATTATACTAGCAAACACTCAGTGTACCTAGTGGCATCCTATACGTGGCTATTGGACTTTGCTATAGTCCCACTAGTGCAAAGACATTTGCATAGCGCGTCTGCCTGCATTGCACACTCAAACTCATTTTAACTAAGCCATTATACTAGCAAACACTCAGTGTACCTAGTGGCATCCTATACGTGGCTATTGGACTTTGCTATAGTCCCACTAGTGCAAAGACATTAGCAGAGCACATCTGCCTGCATTGCACACTACAACTCATTCTAACCAAGCCATTATACTAGCAAACACTCAGTGTACCTAGTGGCATCCTATACGTGGCTATTGGACTTTGCTATAGTCCCACTAGTGCAAAGACATTTGCAGAGCGCGTCTGCCTGCATTGCACACTCCAACTCATTAAAACCAAGCCATTATACTAGCAAACACTCAGTGTACCTAGTGGCATCCTATACGTGGCTATTGGACTTTGCTATAGTCCCACTAGTGCAAAGACATTTGCATAGCGCGTCTGCCTGCATTGCACACTCAAACTCATTTTAACTAAGCCATTATACTAGCAAACACTCAGTGTACCTAGTGGCATCCTATACGTGGCTATTGGACTTTGCTATAGTCCCACTAGTGCAAAGATATTAGCAGAGCACATCTGCCTGCATTGCACACTCCAACTTTTTTAAACTAAGCAATTTTACTAGCAAACACTCAGTGTACCTAGTGGCATCCTAAACGTGGCTATTGGACTTTGCTATAGTCCCACTAGTGCAAAGACATTTGCAGAGCACGTCTGCCTGCATTGCACACTACAACTCATTGTTACTAAGCCATTATACTAGCAAACACTCAGTGTACCTAGTTGTATCCTAAACGTGGCTATTGTACTTTTGTCTATTCACAGTATTGGAACGATATTTGCAGCACGTCTGCCTGCATTGCACACTCTAACTTTTTTAAACTCAGCCATTTATAGTAGCAAACACTCAGTGTACCTAGTTGTATCCTAAACGTGGCTATTGTACTTTTGTCAATTCACAGTATTGGAACGTTATTTGCAGCACGTCTGCCTGCATTGCACACTCAAACTTTTTTAAACTCAGCCATTTATAGTAGCAAACACTCAGTGTACCTAGTTGTATCCTAAACGTGGCTATTGTACTTTTGTCTATTCACAGTATTGGAACGATATTTGCAGCACGTCTGCCTGCATTGCACACTCTAACTTTTTTAAACTCAGCCATTATACTAGCAAACACTCAGTGTACCTAGTTGTATCCTAAACGTGGCTATTGTACTTTTGTCAATTCACAGTATTGGAACGTTATTTGCAGCACGTCTGCCTGCATTGCACACTCAAACTTTTTTAAACTCAGCCATTTATAGTAGCAAACACTCAGTGTACCTAGTTGTATCCTAAACGTGGCTATTGTACTTTTGTCAATTCACAGTATTGGAACGTTATTTGCAGCACGTCTGCCTGCATTGCACACTCAAACTTTTTTAAACTCAGCCATTTATAGTAGCAAACACTCAGTGTACCTAGTTGTATCCTAAACGTGGCTATTGTACTTTTGTCTATTCACAGTATTGGAACGTTATTTGCAGCACGTCTGCCTGCATTGCACACTCTAACTTTTTTAAACTCAGCCATTATACTAGCAAACACTCAGTGTACCTAGTTGTATCCTAAACGTGGCTATTTTACTTTTGTCTATTCACAGTATTGGAACGATATTTGCAGCACGTCTGCCTGCATTGCACACTCTAACTTTTTTAAACTCAGCCATTATACTAGCAAACACTCACTGTACCTAGTTGTATCCTAAACGTGGCTATTGTACTTTTGTCAATTCACAGTATTGGAACGTTATTTGCAGCACGTCTGCCTGCATTGCACACTCAAACTTTTTTAAACTCAGCCATTTATAGTAGCAAACACTCAGTGTACCTAGTTGTATCCTAAACGTGGCTATTGTACTTTTGTCAATTCACAGTATTGGAACGTTATTTGCAGCACGTCTGCCTGCATTGCACACTCAAACTTTTTTAAACTCAGCCATTTATAGTAGCAAACACTCAGTGTACCTAGTTGTATCCTAAACGTGGCTATTGTACTTTTGTCTATTCACAGTATTGGAACGTTATTTGCAGCACGTCTGCCTGCATTGCACACTCTAACTTTTTTAAACTCAGCCATTATACTAGCAAACACTCACTGTACCTAGTTGTATCCTAAACGTGGCTATTGTACTTTTGTCAATTCACAGTATTGGAACGTTATTTGCAGCACGTCTGCCTGCATTGCACACTCAAACTTTTTTAAACTCAGCCATTATACTAGCAAACACTCACTGTACCTAGTTGTATCCTAAACGTGGCTATTGTACTTTTGTCAATTCACAGTATTGGAACGTTATTTGCAGCACGTCTGCCTGCATTGCACACTCAAACTTTTTTAAACTCAGCCATTATACTAGCAAACACTCACTGTACCTAGTTGTATCCTAAACGTGGCTATTGTACTTTTGTCAATTCACAGTATTGGAACGTTATTTGCAGCACGTCTGCCTGCATTGCACACTCAAACTTTTTTAAACTCAGCCATTATACTAGCAAACACTCACTGTACCTAGTTGTATCCTAAACGTGGCTATTGTACTTTTGTCAATTCACAGTATTGGAACGTTATTTGCAGCACGTCTGCCTGCATTGCACACTCAAACTTTTTTAAACTCAGCCATTTATAGTAGCAAACACTCAGTGTACCTAGTTGTATCCTAAACGTGGCTATTGTACTTTTGTCTATTCACAGTATTGGAACGTTATTTGCAGCACGTCTGCCTGCATTGCACACTCAAACTTTTTTAAACTCAGCCATTATACTAGCAAACACTCACTGTACCTAGTTGTATCCTAAACGTGGCTATTGTACTTTTGTCAATTCACAGTATTGGAACGATATTTGCAGGACATCTGCCTGCATTGCACACTCAAACTTTTTTAAACTCAGCCATTATACTAGCAAACACTCACTGTACCTAGTTGTATCCTAAACGTGGCTATTGTACTTTTGTCTATTCACACTACTGCAAATCTATGTGCAGCACCTCTGCATGACAACCTCGTGCTCTGTTTTTAATAAGCTATAATGATAGCACAAAATACTGCCATTTTGTGGCATCATAGAACTGGCTGTTGTATTCCATTAGTGCCCCACTGGTGACAAGCTATTTCTAGCACCTCTACATCACACCCTCATGCACATTTAGCTACGCTAATGTTATAGCAAACTCATGGAATTCATTGCTGCATTTCATAATTCGGAGGGATAGAAAGTCAGGCTTCCTTTAGCTTTTCCTTCTGTTCATAGACAGCATCTCCAAGACAAATTTCCCCTCCACGTCTAAGTGTGGAGAGGCAGCTAGTGCGCATGCGTGTGCCGATGTACCCCAGCTGCAGTATAATTACAGTGTTTCGCCTAGTGAGTATGCTCAGCCTGACTGTGCCATTCCTGACGCTAAGTCTTCATTTCGGGATACAGCGCATGCTCCCACACTAAGTGTGAAAAGCCTCTTTGCACAGGTGCTTGCATTCTGTGCCGGGTCTAAGTCCTGTTTTGTGCCTAGACACCATGCTAAAGCTGATAGTCTTTTTTCAGAGACTGTATTTCATGCTACTGAGCATGCTCAGGCACTTCCTGCATCAGAGACTAGGTCCGGTAATGAACTCTTTGGCCCTGGCCCTGATGTGGGGGTCCCATATAGACCACAGGGCATCAGGTGTCCTCCCAAATGGCTTGCAGAGGCCCACACCTATGACTTGTCACCGCATTATTGATGGTCAGACGATGACTGGTGAGGTGTTTGGGTCATGGCAGCCATGAGGTCATCATTGAAGTTGCGTTTCCAAATAGGACGCTAGTTATGCCACTCATGACGTGTCACTCTGCTTTTGTCTCCAGGAGGTGCATTGTGGTTCACCCTGGTTTGGGGCGGACCCAGGTTATAAAAGGGGCTGGAGCCAACAAGGAGGTGCGCAGTCTTCTATTATGCTCCGAAAGAGCACACCTCCATGTGTTGAACCCATTGCGGCTTTAGGCCAGAGGTAGGCAGGGATAGGGTGGTGGATGCAGGCCACCACCACAGTTGGTAACGCAGAACGGTTAAGACCAGCTCCTGTCCTAACAGTCCTGCTTGTGCAGCCCAGTGGCATTAACAGGCCTGCTGCTGCTGATGCGCCTGCTGTCCACAGGTGTGGCCCCTACGCACACGGTCAGCGTACTCAATGGCCCCTGTGTTGTTAACAGGGAGTTCCTGGGCTGGGTGGGCATGTGGACCCTGTGACGCTAACAGGGCTCACAGTCTCCAGATCCGAATGGCGTCTAACTCGGTTCAGGCTACTATTAGTTTCATAGCCACACAGCTCTGTATCCTCCACCAAACCTTCAAGTTGCCAACCTCTCCTTTTCCAACTGGGAGCACGGTGGACACTGACTGCTGAAGGTGATATATACCTTTCTCTTTCTTTTCTTATTAATTTTTGTTATATAGCGGTCACAGATTATATACCACTTTATCCAAATCTGCCAGTCCCACTGTAACAGATGTTGTTTCTTCAGCAAATGTTACAGTTGTTTAACCACCAAATCCACGGACCAAAATTTTTTTCCCCTTTCCAACACACCTGTTCCCCTTTCCAACAGCATCTGTCCTTTTTCAACTCATTTTGGGATATGACCAAAAGTGCAACTGTGCAGGGACACCGTACTCAACGCCATCTCAGCACAGCAGCCATCCCTCGGTCCCTCCGATGTGGACAAGTAAAAGACCATTTCCTCCTATCCATGACAAAGTGTTGAGATTCACTCTGTGCAGCACTGGTGTTTAGTGGAAAAGTAGATCTAAGATTGCGTACCACATTCTGCAGATACTCCTGTATACGTGCGTCTATTTCTATGGCAGGAATTAGTTCGCCAAATTTTGTCTTGTACCGGGGATCTAACAGTGTGGCAACCCAGTATTCAGGATTACTTCAAATTCATACAATCCGAGGGTCATGTAGGTAGTGCAGCAAGAAGGCGCTCATGTGTCTTGTGCATCCAGGAGGACCAAGTCCTTGGTGTGTTGGTGGCAGAGAGGTGAGAATCGTGCATCCTTCCTCTGCCCTCTACCCACAACCTCGCACAACCGAAATGTGAGCAAGCTCTCACTCATCTGCTGAGTCTTCCATGCCCATCGCCAGTTCGTCCTCCATTTCTTCATGGGCTCCTGCACTTTCATCAACACTTTTTGCTGATACTATGCGCCCTTGTTAATCCCTCTCCCTCACCATGACTGCCGCATAGGTGCCGCTGACCATCTGGACCTCGTAGATCTTGTTATCCCTTCCGCATATGACTCCTCCTGTACTTCCTCCCCTTCCTCTTGTCCCAACACCTGACTCCGAATAATAATTACAGTGTGCTCCATCATGTAGATGACCAGAATTGTCACGCTGAGAATGACATTGCCAGTGCTAAACATCTTCGTCGACATTTCAAAACTGTGTAGCAGGGTGCATAGGTCCTTGATCTGACACCACTCCAGCAGCGTGATCTGCACCACCTCTGGATCAACTTATCCCAGGCTATATGTCTTACCGTATTTCAGCAGGGCTCTGCGGTGCTGCCACACACGCTGCAACATGTGCAGATTCCAATTCCTGCGTGTCGGAACATCGCATTTCCGGCGTTTAACTGCCAGACCCTAAGACTTCCGGAGTGATGAAAGTTGTTGAGCTGCTGTGTGCGCACGATGGAAGTGAGCACATAGCGAGCGTGCCCGCTGCACAAGGCCATGTAGGCCGTGATGGTGTTTTAAAAATTGCTGGAGAATTCGGATCAACACGTGAGCCATAAAAGGCACGTGTGTCACATTGCCCTGAGGATGGCCCGCAGCCAGGTTTGCATCATTGCCGCACACGGCTGTTAAGTCACCAACGGAGTCCGCTCCGTCAATTTGTACTCCGGTCGCCAGGTGACAACGTGTTCCTTTCATGAATAGTGCTGATGATGGGAGAGTAGTCGATGCCAGCGGCGCAGGTGGACGCAGGTTATGCTCACCCACTGGGCTGCATTACCTTGACAGATGCAGAATCTCTGGCTGAATGTAGCTGGTGGGTATCTCACAGATGAAATACCATCATTCAGCTACAACCAATGGGAAGACACCACACCCTTTTTTATGCCCATCCTGTCTGCAGACCACTGCCAGACATAGCTATGAACCTCTGGTTAATTTTACCCCCAGTTCAGTTTTATGATTTTGTGTGCTTGTTACCTGACTACTTTTCCTGCTTGCTGTTTATGTACCTTGTTGGCCGATACGCATTTCACCTCTGCTTGTTTTCTGATTAAGTCCTGGCCGTCCCATTCTGTTCCTGTTCCTCAATTAATGTTTTGACCCTGCCTGACTACTATTCTCTGTAATAGCGGTGTGACTCACATTTCCCATACATTTCAAAGTAAAACTTTGACCGCCTGATGGCATTGAGCTCTGCTGCCAGCATAGTAAGGAGGTGTGTGGTAGTCCTTGTGCGCAGTTGCAAGGAAGGGTGGCCTGACCACACAGGGTTTGCGCAAAGGTAGAGGACCCACACGAGGTTGAAGAGGCAGAAGCAGTGTATTAACTTCTACATACAGAACAAGGATTGAAACAACTCGTGGGGACGGCAAGACTTGTACAGCAGACCCTTCTCCATCTCTCACCATAGTTTGCCAGTGCCCAGTCAGTGACATGTAATGACCCTGTCTATGCTTACTGGTCCAAGTATCTGTGTTGAAATGCACCCTGTCGCACACAGATTTTCTCAAGGAAGTGGTGATGTTGTGTGCGACATGCCGGTGTAGCGCGGGCATGCTTTTCTTGGAGAAGCAGTGGTGATTGGGCATCTGGTACTGGGGCACAGCGACAGACATAAGGTCTGTAAAATCCTGTGTGTCCACTACGCGTAAAGGCAGCATTTCGGTAGCCAACAGCTTACAGAGGGATAGAGTCAACCACTTAGCTTTGTCATGGGTCGCAGTAAGTGGCCTTTTATTTGACCACATCTGAGGGACAGAGATCTGGCTGCTGTCTGTAGACGGTGTTGAGTAGGGTGTCCCTGGAAAAATGCAGGTTTGTGAGAAAAGTGCAGGCGGAGACATGATGTTGGCTTCATCTTGCCTTCAGATCTGTTCATCTTGTATCATTTTTAAAAAACACAGCAAGCAAGGGTTACTCCAAGCGGAGTCTCCCTTTTTTTCCAAAAATTGGGCCCCACACAGACACCTTATCAGTGGCAGCACTTGTGCCCTAGTTGCAAACAGGATGTTTTGATTTGCATCAAGCACATTCCAAATCCACAAGCATTTACTCTCCCCAGGATGACACAGGGGTAGTAAATTCCTTCTGGATCCATGACTTGTTCATTTTGATGAACGTCAGTCTGTCCACATTGTCACTGGACAGACGCGTGCGCTTATCTGTCAGCACACACCCAGCAGCACTGAAGACACGTTCAGAGACAACGCTGGCAGCTGGACACGACAAAATCTTCGAGGCGTAACTGGAGAGCTCTTGACATTTTTCTAGATTTGAAGCACAAAAGGAGCAAGGCTCCATTTGCAAAGTCATTGCATCGATGTTCATTTGGAGATACTCCTGTATCATCCTCTCCATCCGTTGACTATGTGTCAGACTTGTTGTCTCTGGTGGCCTTGCAAAGGAGGGTCTAAAAAAATTATGAAAAGATTCCATAAAATTGCTGTTACCAGCACCAGATACGGTCCTACTGGTACGGGTAGACTGTTGAAGATGACGAGGCCGTCCCATGTTTGTCAAGTTACAACTGGGAGAATCACTCCCTTCACCTGCACGGTTGTTTGGTGGAAAAGCCGAGCTAAGATCGAGTAACAGCTTCTGCTGATACTCCTGCATACGTGCGTCCCTTTCTATGGGTGGAATTATGTCACAAAATTTGGACTTGTCCCGGGGATCTAATAGTGTGGCAAGCCAGTAGTCATCATCACTTCTAATTTTGACAATACGAGGGTCATGTTGGAGGTAGTGCAACAAGAAGGCACTCATGTGTCTTGCGCAGCCATGCGCACCAAGTCCACGCTGTGTTTGTGGCATAGAGGTGCTAACCGTTCTTTCTTCCTCTGTCATCTCCCCCCAACCTCTTTCAACTGAAATTTGACCAAGGTCCCCCTCATCTGCTGAGTCTTCCATGTCCATGGACAGTTCGTCCTCCATATCTTCATGTCCTCCTGCACCTTCCTCAACATCTCACCTGCTACCATGCGCCCTTGTTGATCCCTGTCCCCCATGGTCCCATGCCTGCCGCGTTGGTGATGATGAACGTCTGGACCTTGGTGATGTTGTTGTGTCTTGCGCATATGAATCCTCCTGTAGTTCCTCCCCTTCCTGTTGTCCCACCCCCTGACTACGAATAGTGTTTAGCGTGTGCTCCAGCATGTAAATGACTGTAATCGTCATGCTGATAATGGCATTGTCAGCGCTAAACATATTCGTCGCCATGTCGAAACTGTGCAGAAGGGTGCATAGGTCCTTGATCTGAGATCACTCCATCAGGGTGATCTGCCCCACTTCTGCATCTCGTTGGCCCAGGCTATACATCATGACGTATTGCACCAGGGCTCGCCGGTGCTGCCACAGTCGCTGTAACATGTGGAGAGTTGAATTCCAGCGTGTCGCCACATCGCATTTCAGGCGATGAACCGGCAGGCCGAAAGACTTCTGGAGCGATGCAAGTCGCTCAGGTGCGGCGGTTGAACGGCGGAAGTGAGCACTGCAGACAGTTTCCGTGCCCTGGTCAGAAGGCCATCTAGGCCGGGATAGTGTGTTAAAAATTGCTGGACAACAAGGTTAAACACGTGAGCCATACAAGGCACGTGTGTCACCTTGCCCAGGCGAAGGGCCGCACCCAGGTTTGCAGCATTGTCGCACACGGCCTTACCAGGCTGCAGGTTGAGTGGAGACAACCATTTATCAAAATCAGTCTCCAGAGCTGCCCACAACTCAGTCGCTGTGTGACTCCTATTTCAAAGACATGTCAAGCTAAAGACCGCCTGATGCCGTTGCGCTCTGCTACCAGCATAGTAATGAGGGGTGCGTGATTCCTTCTGCGCAGTGAGAACGCTGGTGGCCTGACCAGGCAGGCTTGGGGCGGAGGTGGAGGACCCAGATGAGGTGGAGGATGCAGAAGCAGTGGCGGAACTTGGACAGACAGAGGATTGACACACAAGTCGTGGGGACGGCAAGACTTGTGCAGCAGACCCTTCACCATCTATCACCATAGTTACCCAGTGGCCAGTCAGCGACATGTAACGTCCCTGTCCATGCTTACTGGTCCAAGTATCGGTGGTGAAATGCACCCGTTCACACACAGAGTTTCTCAAGGAAGCGGTGATGTTGTGTGCGACATGCTGGTGTAGCGCGGGCACACCTTTCTTAGAGAAGTAGTGGCGACTAGGCATCTGGTACTGGGGCACAGCGACAGACATAAGGTCTCTAAAATCCTGTGTGTCCACTAGGCGGAAAGGCAGCATTTCTGTAGTCAACAGCTTACAGAGGGATAGAGTCAACCTCTTCGCTTTGTCATGGGTCGCAGGAAGTGGCCTTTTATTTGACCACATCTGAGGGACAGAGATCTGGCTGCTGTGTGTAGACGGTGTTGAGTCGGGTGTCCCTGGAAAAATGCAGCTTTGTGAGGAAAGTGCAGGCGGAGACATGATGTTGCCTTCATCCAAAGTTGGTGCTATCGATGTCTGAGAGAGCTGTACACACTCACTTGTTTCCCCTTCCAAACCAACTGACGACCTACCAAGCAAACTGCCTGTTGCGGTTACAGTGGTGGAAGTTGTGGGTGGAAAAACAGGTGTGACAGCTGTCCCCACAGTCCTAGAAGATGACGAGCGCGCGGATGCACTGGAAGGGGCAGGCGGTGGATGGTTCGCTCCGCTAGGCCGCATTGCAGCACGGTGAGCTTCCCATCGGGCCATATGATATTTATTCATGTGACGATTCATGGAAGAAGTTGTCAAACTGCTGAGGTTTTGACCTCTACTAAGAGAACCATGACAAATTTTACAGATCACATAATTTGGGCGATCTTTTTCTATGTCAAAAAAGGACCTGGCTAGGCAAGGCTTAGAGGCCATGCGACCTGTTGATCCACCCCGAATAATGCTCAGAGGCAGAGTGGTGGCTGAGGATGCAGTTGTAGACGTGCTACCAGTGCTCCGACTGTGTCCAGGAAGGCGCCAGGTTACTTCGACGTCGGTTGCATCCTCCTCCACCGCCTCTGTTGACCTCCTCGAGTGTCTGACTGTGGGTTGACAGTAGGTGTGATCTAGAACTTAATCATCAATTGTTGTGTTTGCACTCCCCTACCCCTCAGACCGAGTTTCTTCTTGCCCTGACCGAATATTTAAGTTGTCATCCCAATCGGGTATCTGCGTCTCATCTTCATCAGTATGTTCCTCATTGCCTATAACCACAGTTGTTGGAAAGGCAGCATTTTGGTAGCCAACAGTTTGCATATGATGAAAGTCAACCTCCAAGCCATTTCATGCCCTTCTAAAAGCATGTAAAACACAGCGAGGGGACTCCAACCACAGTCTCCCTCGTTGCCACTAACTGGGCCACACACACCCCACTTGACTGGCATCGGTTGAGCCCCCTTTTGAAAAAGAAAAAGATGCTTTGCATGAAGCACTCTCAAAAATACGCGTGCCTTTCCCGTCCCCTGGCTGACCCAGGGGAAGAAAAGTCCTCTGAGAGCCATGACTTGTTCATCTTGGTTCTTTTAGAGACACAGCGAGGGGACTCCAACCACAGTCTCCCTCGTTGCCACTAACTGGGCCACACACACCCCACTTGACTGGCATCGGTTGACCCCCCCTTTTGACAAAGAAAAAGATGCTTTGCATGAAGCACTCTCAAAAATACGCGTGCCTTTCCCGTCCCCTGGCTGACCCAGGGGAAGAAAAGTCCTCTGAGAGCCATGACTTGTTCATCTTGGTTCTTTTAGAGACACAGCGAGGGGACTCCAACCACAGTCTCCCTCGTTGCCACTAACTGGGCCACACACACCCCACTTGACTGGCATCGGTTGACCCCCCCTTTTGACAAAGAAAAAGATGCTTTGCATGAAGCACTCTCAAAAATACGCGTGCCTTTCCCGTCCCCTGGCTGACCCAGGGGAAGAAAAGTCCTCTGAGAGCCATGACTTGTTCATCTTGGTTCTTTTAGAGACACAGCGAGGGGACTCCAACCACAGTCTCCCTCGTTGCCACTAACTGGGCCACACACACCCCACTTGACTGGCATCGGTTGACCCCCCCTTTTGACAAAGAAAAAGATGCTTTTCATGAAGCACTCTCAAAAATACGCGTGCCTTTCCCGTCCCCTGGCTGACCCAGGGGAAGAAAAGTCCTCTGAGAGCCATGACTTGTTCATCTTGGTTCTTTTAGAGACACAGCGAGGGGACTCCAACCACAGTCTCCCTCGTTGCCACTAACTGGGCCACACACACCCCACTTGACTGGCATCGGTTGAGCCCCCTTTTGAAAAAGAAAAAGATGCTTTGCATGAAGCACTCTCAAAAATACGCGTGCCTTTCCCGTCCCCTGGCTGACCCAGGGGAAGAAAAGTCCTCTGAGAGCCATGACTTGTTCATCTTGGTTCTTTTAGAGACACAGCGAGGGGACTCCAACCACAGTCTCCCTCGTTGCCACTAACTGGGCCACACACACCCCACTTGACTGGCATCGGTTGACCCCCCCTTTTGACAAAGAAAAAGATGCTTTGCATGAAGCACTCTCAAAAATACGCGTGCCTTTCCCGTCCCCTGGCTGACCCAGGGGAAGAAAAGTCCTCTGAGAGCCATGACTTGTTCATCTTGGTTCTTTTAGAGACACAGCGAGGGGACTCCAACCACAGTCTCCCTCGTTGCCACTAACTGGGCCACACACACCCCACTTGACTGGCATCGGTTGACCCCCCCTTTTGACAAAGAAAAAGATGCTTTTCATGAAGCACTCTCAAAAATACGCGTGCCTTTCCCGTCCCCTGGCTGACCCAGGGGAAGAAAAGTCCTCTGAGAGCCATGACTTGTTCATCTTGGTTCTTTTAGAGACACAGCGAGGGGACTCCAACCACAGTCTCCCTCGTTGCCACTAACTGGGCCACACACACCCCACTTGACTGGCATCGGTTGAGCCCCCTTTTGAAAAAGAAAAAGATGCTTTGCATGAAGCACTCTCAAAAATACGCGTGCCTTTCCCGTCCCCTGGCTGACCCAGGGGAAGAAAAGTCCTCTGAGAGCCATGACTTGTTCATCTTGGTTCTTTTAGAGACACAGCGAGGGGACTCCAACCACAGTCTCCCTCGTTGCCACTAACTGGGCCACACACACCCCACTTGACTGGCATCGGTTGAGCCCCCTTTTGAAAAAGAAAAAGATGCTTTGCATGAAGCACTCTCAAAAATACGCGTGCCTTTCCCGTCCCCTGGCTGACCCAGGGGAAGAAAAGTCCTCTGAGAGCCATGACTTGTTCATCTTGGTTCTTTTAGAGACACAGCGAGGGGACTCCAACCACAGTCTCCCTCGTTGCCACTAACTGGGCCACACACACCCCACTTGACTGGCATCGGTTGAGCCCCCTTTTGAAAAAGAAAAAGATGCTTTGCATGAAGCACTCTCAAAAATACGCGTGCCTTTCCCGTCCCCTGGCTGACCCAGGGGAAGAAAAGTCCTCTGAGAGCCATGACTTGTTCATCTTGGTTCTTTTAGAGACACAGCGAGGGGACTCCAACCACAGTCTCCCTCGTTGCCACTAACTGGGCCACACACACCCCACTTGACTGGCATCGGTTGAGCCCCCCTTTTGACAAAGAAAAAGATGCTTTGCATGAAGCACTCTCAAAAATACGCGTGCCTTTCGCCTCCCCTGGCTGACCCAGGGGAAGAAAAGTCCTCTGAGAGCCAGGTCCACATTGTCAGTGGACAGACACGTGTGCTTATCTGCCAGCAGACCCCCAGCAGCACTGAAGACAGGTTCCGAGAGAACGCTGGCTGCAGGACACGACAAGATCCTCAAGGCGTACGTGGCGAGCTCAGGCAATTTATCCAGATTGGAAGCCTAAAATGAGCAGGGCTCAAGTTGCACAATAATGGAATCGATGTTTCTTTGCATATACTCATATATCTGTGTGTCTCCCTCTTTTTCCTTGTCCAGCTGTTTTGTTTTCACATGAGTATATGTCCTTGTCACTTTCCCATGTGTTTGTGTTATGTTGTGAGTTGTTTGTCACCTTTTGGACACCTTTCAGGGTGTTTTCTAGGTGTTTTACTGTGTTTGTGATTGCCTGCCATTGTTTCCTATGGGCTCGAGTTCGGTTCGTCGAACGTTCGACGAGCCGAACTCGAGCCAGACCCCCCGTTCGGCGAACCGCCTCGAGCCGAACCGGGACCGGTTCGCTCATCTCTACTCCCGAGTCTATGAAGCTCTTACTAACAGGACCATATATTATCACAATCTGTTATCTCTCGCTTTATAATCATACTCATTCCGTGATATATTGTTCCTAATACGTTCTGCCATTATAGGAGGCAGGTATATAATGTGTATTGCGCCTATTCTCCTACTTATTTACCATTTCTAGACCTCGTTCTCACTCATCTAAATGCCAGGCATCCTATGGAAGATTAATTAGGACGGTTTATTGCTGTTCACGTCATTTGTTTCATTACAATGCTAGAATAAACTGTCTGCAAGTCACAGTGAATGGGTTAAATACATTGTAGGTTCACATCAAATTTGTTCATTATCAAATGTTTTGGATGCAACCGACCGTATCCATATTGACAACACTGCTTAGAAACAGAAAACATTTCCATTTGCTCAGTGGCCAAGCAATCTGTGATTCCAATCAACCCTTTCTAACTGTGAAGGCAACATGTCTTCGGTCAGATCACGATTCATTTATTTTTAGCAATTGCACAGTAAATGAAAAAATTGGAACAGCCTGTTTAGTATTGTGTGTGTTTATATGGCTTTTCATGACATATGATGTATTTTATGTAGTTCTTAATTATTTTAGCATTCTGTGTGACAGTGTATTTTCCACAATGCACGGTAAATACGGTTATGCGGCTGTCTATTTTACTTACAATATATTAGACATTCACCGAGATTTATAGGGAAACAATGGACGATGACATTTATATTTACTACATCCAATGTACGTTAATAGGCTATGCTGATTTACCAAACCCATACTCGAATACAATGTAAGGGCATTGTGACTATTATTAATAGCGAGTTACAAAAAGAAGTCTCAATTTTATTTTTTCCTTCTTTCTCTCAATGATAACTATACCATTTATTTTTATTCGGCTACTTAAGTGAGTTATGCAGGACTTTGTGTTTTTTTCATATAGGGCTAAGAACTGACCGGCGACAATCTCTGCCGAATCAGAGAGATCACGGACTGCTGGTGATTCTTCTGCTTTATGTGCTGTCACTTTGACAGAGCAGCTTATTCTCTTCCGCTTTTCTCTGTTGGCAAGGCGTCACTGCCGATGCGATGTTGATTGACCACCTAACTATGTGGAGCTGGTTGTCAATCAGCATGACATTAGCAGTGACGCTCGGTCAACAGAGGAGCTTATTCTCTTCCGCTCTCCTCTGTTGGCAGGGCGTCACTGCAGATGTCATGCTGATTGACTGCCGGCTTCCCATTACCTACCTATGGGGAGCTGGCTGTCAATCAGCATGATGTTAGCAGTGATGCTCTGTCAACAGAACAGCTTATTCTCTTCCGCTCTACTCTGTTGCAGGGTGTCACTGTAGATGTCATGTTGATTTACAGCCGCAACCTAACTATGTGGAGCTGGCCATCAATGAGCAACTTATTGTCTTATGTGTTCCTCTGTTGGCAGGGCGTCACTGCGGATGTCAAGCTCATTGACAGCCAGTTTTCTGCTACCTAACTATTTGCAGCTGGCTGTCAATCAGCATGACGTTGGCAGTAATGCTCTGTCGACAGAGCGGCTTATTCTATTCCTCCTCCTCTGTTGGCAGGGGGTCACTGCAGATGTCATGCTGATTGACAGCTGGCTTCCTGCTACCTAACTATCTGGAGTTGGCCGTCAATGAGAGTGACGCTCTCTTGATAGAGCAGCTTATTCTCTTATGCGCTCCTCTGTTGGCAGGGCGTCACTGCGGATGTCAAGCTCATTGACAGCTGGTTTCCTGCTACCTGTGTGGAGCTGGCTGTCAATCAGCATGACATTGGCTGTAATGCTCTGTCGACACAGTAGCTTATTTTCTTCTGCTCTCCTCTGTTGGCAGGGCGTCACTGTGGATATCATGCTGATTGACAGCCGGCTTCCTGCTACCTAACTATGTAGAGCTGGCTGTCAATCAGTATGACATTGGCAGTAACGCTCTGTCGATAGAGCAGATCGGAAAAGAAAGAGCTGCTCTGTTGACATGAGGTCAAAGGAACCAGGAAATTTTTGCACATCTTCTGGTCCTATCCGGCTTTGGAGCGATTCTGGGCCACAGTGGGTGAGGCGCTCAGACATGTGATGGGTACGACTCAGACTCTGGGTCCGCAGTTGTTCTTGTTACAATTTTTGGAGCCCTTGGTCTCCTCGTACAAAAGATCGCTGTTGCGTTTTTTGGGGATGGTGACAAGCTCATGCATCCCCTTGAAATGGAAGTCTGGCGCTCCCCCCACTTTGTTCCTCTGGGCCTCGAGGGTCAATGAGCTGCTGCTAAAGGAGGACTTGACCTCTTCGCTTCATGATAGGTATGAGCACTTCTATAGGACCTGGCTCCCCTGACTGGAATTCAAGTTCTCAGGCGAGTACGATCGCTTGTTGGCTGACTAATACTGTTGCTTTGGTTTGAGTGGGACTTCCCCAGTCTCCCCCCCTCATTTTTGGCCCTCTACCACCCCTTTTCCCTCTTTGCTCGACCTCTCCCTTTCCCAATTTCCCTCTAGCCCCCCTACCCCCCTTTCCCCCTTTTTTTTCTTCTCTCTCTCTCTTTTTCTCTCTCTTTTCTCCTCCCTCTCTCCTCTCTCGCTTTTCCCCTCCTTCTCTCCTCTCCTTCTCTACTATTCTCTCTTGCGGTCTCTTCCCCCTAAGGGCAGCGGGGCCCGGTCCTTGTCCGGTGCTTTGCTGCCTGGCTAAATCCCTCCTCTTTGTATATATTAAAATGTTCAGATCCAATTTCCGGTTTGGGTAGACTGATTGGCATTTTTCTTTTATATGTACTTGGCTCGCCCTTACACCTACTGTTATGTGTATTGGGTTGTCGTTTGTCAGCCTTGGTTTGATGTGATCTGTCTATAAATAAAGAATTAAAAAAAAAAAAAGGAACCAGCAAAATCAGCACCTGAACGGAAACAGACTATCACAGGGAAGAACAGGCAGGTAGTTAGCAACTATCAGCCAATAAGTTCTTAGCCTTCTTGTTACGGGGGCTGTCGGATAATAAGGGAATGGAAGGCTATCTGACAGTCAGGGTCCACCGTGCAGAGCTCTGCTGCAGAGTATGGCAGAGGATAGGGGAAACCTGTACCACCAAAGCGGTACTGACACTGTTGCGTCACAGTGTCACCAAGACCAATAGCGGCGTATACTGTTTAAGTCACAGCGACTACCTTATTAGAATAACATAGGAGTGGAAATGCAAAAGAGTGAGGAATACAACATAAAAGTGCATAGAAGTCTCACAGTCTGTGAGCGTGAAAGCACCTGTCTCAGTTAACAGTCACAGAGACTAGGTGTAGTGTGTGCAATATGGCACCTACCTATGTCCGCTCCACTTGTGGTGCAAGGATACGGACAGCAGCAAGGCTGCTAGCTTGAAACTCCTGCCTATGACCGCTCCCCTAGTGTGCGAGGATACGGACTGCTGCAGGAGGCAGCGTAGTGGAGCGTTACCCTAGAAGGCAACGACCACCTAACCTACCTATGTCCGCTCCACTAAGGTGCGAGGACACGGACAACAGTACGGCTGAAAGGTACAGGAGCGCTACCCTACCGATAGTGCTCACCTCAGAGTAGACCCACAAGGCCCAGTCAGACCATGTGCAGCAAGCACCTGCCTATGTCCGCTCCACTAAGGTGCGAGGATACGGACCGCAGCATAAGCTGCAAGGTACAAGAGCGTTACCCTACTGATAACGCTCACCTAGATAGAATACGTGCCGCAAGGAACATGCACAGAGCGTCTACTCCTATGCAGGAACCAAGAGGACTGAGCGCCGGGCGGCGTGCATCAGGGTCTTATATAGACTCTGTGCCTCATCCAAGATGGAGGACACCAGAGCCAATCCGCTGCCAGAATGACAGCAATGACGTCACGCTGGCCTATCACCGAGCAAAGCGTCACAAGCACATGACCTGCGACCAATCGGCATAGAAGGTGTCAGACATGTGACCACGTGTCACAAGCACATGACCAGCGGCCAATCAGCTTAGAAGGTGTCAGAGACATGTGACCTCGTGTCAGCGATGATGTCACCCACACATGTGCAATGGCTCCAAGATATGACTTAGTCTCCAGCGTTTGCACATGTGCAGTAGCAAGAAATCCGAACATAGTCTGCAGTGCCACAGCAACCGTAACACTTCTGCAAAAAAATTACCAAAGTCTCAGATAACCCCTTTAATTGATATCATGCATTTGTTTGTTGAGTCTCTTCTATCAGTACTCTCAGAAAAATCACTGACGTAGGTGATGAAAGGCCAATACTATCAAAGGGCAAGAATGGATACTCTAGTTTAATTCTGCTGTCTTTGATGGAATCCTACATTATGTGTTGTTTGTTTGCATGGTTACTAACATGGTGATTAAGTTGTTAACAATGTTATTTTGCAGCCTAAGGCGGGCTTTGCACACTACGACATCGCAGGTGCGATGTCGGTGGGGTCAAATCGAAAGTGACGCACATCCGGCGTCACTTGCGATGTCGTAGTGTGTAAATCCTAGATGATACGATGAACGAGCGCAAAATCGTCGTCATCGTATCATCGCTGCAGCCTCCGACATTTCCATAATGCCGGGGGAGCGACAGGTACGATGTAGTTCCTCGTTCCTGCGGCCGCACACATCGCTGTGTGTGAAGCCGCAGGAGCGAGGAACTTCACCTTACCTGCCTCCCGGCTGCAATGAGAAGGACGGAGGTGGGCGGGATGTTTACATCCTGCTCATCTCCGCCCCTCCACTTCAATTGGCCGCCTGCCGTGTGACGTCACTGTGACGCCGCACGACCCGCCCCCTAAGGAAGGAGGCGGGTCGCCGGCCAGAGGGACGTCGCACGGCAGGTATGTGCGTGTAAAGTTGCCGTAGCGATAATAATCGCTACGGCAGCTTTCACTAGATATCGCACGTGCGACGGGGGCGGGACTATCGCTGCAGCATCGGTAACACATTGTTACCGATGTCGCAGCGTGCAAAGCCCGCCTAAGGCGGGCTTTGCACACTACGACATCGCAGGTGCGATGTTGGTGGGGTCATGTCGAAAGTGACGCACTTCCTGCGTCGCTCTTGACATCGTAGTGTGTAAATCCTAGATGATACGATTAAGGAGCGCAAAATCGTCGTAATCGTATCATCGGTGTAGCGTCGATGAATTCCATAATTATGCAGACGCGACGGTCTGATGTTGTTCCTCGCTCCTGCGGCAGCACACATCGCTGTGTGTGAAGTCGCAGGAGCGAGGAACATCTCCTACCTGCGTCACTGCGGCTACCGTCGGCTATGCGGAAGGAGGTGGGCGGGATGTTTACGTCCCGCTCATCTCCGCCCCTCCGCTCCTATTAGCCGCCTGCCGTGTGACGTCGCAGTGACGCCGCACGACCCGCCCCCTTAATAAAGAGGCGGTTTGCCGGTCAGAGCAACGTCGCAGGGCAGGTGAGTGCATGTGAAGCCGCCGTAGCGATAATATTCGCTACGGTAGCTATCACAATGATATCGCAGCTGCGACAGGGCCGGGGACTATCGCGCTCGGGATCGCAGCATCGGCCTGCGATGTCGCAGCGTGCAAAGTACCCCTTAGGGGTACTTTGCACACTACGACATCACAAGCCGATGCTGCGATGCCGAGTGCGATAGTCCCCACCCCTGTCGCTCAGCGATATGTGGTGATAGCTGGCGTAGCGAAAATTATCGCTACGCCAGCTTCACATGCACTCACCTTGCCCTGCGACGTCGCTCTGGCCGGCAACCCGCCTCCTTATTAAGGGGGCGGGCCGTGCGGCGTCATAGCGACGTCACACGGCAGGCGGCCAATAGAAGTGGAGGGGCGGAGATGAGTGGAACGTAAACATCCCGCCCACCTCCTTCCTTCCGCATAGCCGACAGGAGCTGCGGTGAAGCAGGTAGGAGATGTTCCTCGCTTCTGCGACTTCACACACAGCGATGTGTGCTGCCACAAGAACGAGGAACAACATCAGACCGTCACAGCAAGGGAATTATGGTTTTCGCCAATGCTACACCGATGATACGATTACGATGCTTTTGTGCTCGTTAATCGTATCATCTAGGCTTTACACACTACGATGTCGAGAGCGGCGCAGGAAGTGCGTCACTTTCGACATGACCCCACCGACATTGCACCTGCGATGTCGTAGTGTGCAAAGTACCCCTTAGGGTCCTGGATTCAAATTCCACTGAGGACTCCTCTGCAAAGAGTTTGTGTGGGTTTCCTCCGGGTTCTCCGGTTTACTAGCACACTACAAAGACATACTGATAGGGTATATAGATTGCAAGCCTC
Organism: Anomaloglossus baeobatrachus; assembly: GCF_048569485.1. Lineage (NCBI taxonomy): Eukaryota > Metazoa > Chordata > Amphibia > Anura > Aromobatidae > Anomaloglossus > Anomaloglossus baeobatrachus. The sequence goes on from NC_134356.1 coordinate 233,997,228, forward strand.
AATGGGGACAGTAATGATGTCTGTAAAACATTGTGGAATTAAATGGTGTCATAAAAGCAAGTAAACGGAATAAATATATGGTAAGCGGTATCATCGTCGTGTTTATTTACATTCCTCCCCCCTGTGACAGGGTGTGTATCATAGGGAATTCCCACACTTGTCACTGGGTCATCATGTAAGGGGGAAGCATAGCCCCTTACTGCGAAAGCAATTTACACCTTCATGACCGAGCCCTATTTTTCAAACCTGACATTTTTAAGTTTTCAAACTTTTATGACTTTATAACAGATAGTCATACCACACAAAGTAGTCATTAATTAACATTTCCCATTAATCTAGTTTAGGTCATCATCATCTTTGAAACATCCTTTTATTTTGTTAGGCTGTTAGGAAGGTGAAAAGTTTACCAGAAAGTTACCTTTCATCCACATGTACAAAATCTATTTTTTTTAAAGGCTTATACAATTTTGAAGTAGATAGTAGCCTCCATCTTGAAAATGACAGTATGGCTTTAAGAAATGTCTGCAGACATACTGTAGGAATTCTGTTTGGACTTCTGAACAGGTGCATCTAGCTATGCGCATTAACCTTGAAAAAGACACATTATTAAATCTTAACTTGAAAAACATACATGATCAGAACTTCTCGCTGAAAAGAATGTGATGTCTAATTTCTCATAAAGAAAGGTTTGTTAGACAGATAGCCCCTTCTATGGCAGCGTGCCCCGATGCATTCATTTGAAATGACATCCAATCATAATAACAGATTGATATTTAACCAATTAATAATGTAATGTTGAATGAGTAATGAAAGGCTTGTTTTATACCTTATGTTTAAGATGCTTATATTTTGCATACTGCATCTATCGATCTATTTTCTGTCTATCTATCTCTTATCTATCCATTCATCACACACACACCCCTATACACACACACACACACACACACTGCACATAAATACCAGTCTGTCTCCTCTTCAGCTTTAGATTTTTCCAATGACCTTTGGTCACGTGATATGATATTACAAAGGTGCTGCTGAAGCAGTGTTATCATCAGGATATAAAATAGAATAGAATAGGGGCCCTGTCAAATTTCCCACAGTTTGCTCTCCCATCCCCCTAATGCCAGTCCTGTATACCAGCCTGTCTCCTGTTCAGTTCTTTTAGACGTCTGCAATTATGAGACATTTGGTCACTTCACTGTGAAGTCATCAAAGGTCCTTAACACTAGAACTACTGGACTCGTAACACCTATATAGAAATACATAGTGCAAAGTAGTCAAAATGACTACCTCAGTAGTTCTAGTGTTAAACAATCTGAACCTTGGGAATACAACTACTGGGGTCCCTAAGAGAGTGGGACCCTGAGAAATTGTGACGTTTGACTCCCCCTAACGCTGGCCCTGACTGTAATTAGGGCTTATATTTCAAGCATACTCCAAAAATCCTGTAAAATCATGCTAGGGCTTATTTTCAGGGTAAGTCTTATTTTCGGGGAAATACGGTAACTTTATCTTGCTGACTAAGACGTTTCATGTGCTAGATATTTCGTAGCACTGTTCACTTCCTATCCACTAATATGCTTTACAAGCGCAAAGGAGACCAATTGGGGCCTGTGTTGATAATACTATTGCCTTGACAGCTGATGCCAGTGTTGGTGCATCAGCTAGTGGCTCCCACATTCTTAGCTATGGGCTGTTTTTTTCTTTTATATTATTCTGCCCATTGCCATTTCCACAGTTACTATATTTTTAACTTCTAATGAAAAGGATGTAATAAAATATGCTAATTAGTTAGCTACAGTTGCAGAATGCAAAATGTGGCAATAGACTGCAGTAGACAGTGGAAAGAATTTGATACACTGCCGATTTTGCAAGTTTTCCCACCTACAAACAGAGAGGTCTGTAATTTTTATGGTAGGTACACTTCACCTGTGATAGACAGAATAAAAAAAATCCAGACAATCACATTGTATGATTTTTCAATAATTAATTTGTATAAAATAAGTATTTGATACAATAAAAAAAAAACAACCAGCAGGTTTTTCCCATATAAAGTAAAGGCAGTGCTATACTGGCGCTAGGATGGTGAATCAAATCATACCTGCAGTTTAATGATTGGATCTTTGATTGCAGAAAAAACATTATCAAAGGTCCAGAAATGAGTACATTGCTTGAGTGGCTTGTGCATCGGGGAGGCACTTTGTGGGTCGTCTTCAGTAATAATTCCTCCTCTGACAACCTGCCTCCCCTCTATTTAAATTTCTCCCCTCTGCCACTGCGATTAACAATATGGCTGGCGTGTACACAGTATTATGTTCCCGTTTTTCTCCAAGTCTTCTACAAAATGGCACCAGAATCAGCGCATGCGCGCACCAGGTTATCCAGCACCATTTTATTGAGGACACTGTGGAGATGAATGTGAACGGCGACAGCCATGCATGTGCTGATAAAAAAATTCAATCTGTGCATGCGACGCCACTGTTCATATTCGTCTTTACTTTACACGGTCTTAAATAAAATGGTGCTGGAGAATGCTTTGCTCGCAATGCACTCTTTTCTGGAGCTTTGATAACGTTTTTTCTCTGCAATCAAAAATCCAATCTCTAAATGGGAGGGCTTCTTGAAGAAAAAATAACAGGTTTGTGAGAGAGAGAATTCTTGCTGGTTGGTAATTGATCAAATACTGATTTCATGCAAAAAAATGCAAAGTAATTATTTAAAATCATACAATGTGATTTTCTGGATTTCTTGGGGGGATTCTGTCTGTCAAAGTTGAAGTGTGCCTATGATAAAAATTACAGACCTCTCATTCTTTGCAGATGGAAAACTTGTATAATCAGCAGTGAATCAAATACACTTATTGTGTACAAAGTGACCGCTGCTCCCCTCCCCTTACAGATGTTTTACCCTTGTTTCTTCTAGACCTTTTTGCACCCCTTGCAGCCTAGTCTATTGGCTTTCATCTCAAATCACCCATTTCCATGCTTCCACCGTCCACTTTTTGTACTGTTTTGGAAACTTGAGCTGTTGCCTATTATGACGATATTGAATTGAGGTTTCTTCACCTTTATTTGGGTCACCATTCCAGACTTGTATAATGTGTGTCATAAGTTGCTTGGATGGACATCTGCGATCTCACTCTTACGAAGTATACGAGACACCACCACTGCCCTGTGTGTCGTGCCAGAACTGATAGATCTTGTGATGAGCCAACTAATTGACTCCAATATTTTGTTTGAATGTGCACCTTTTGACTTTTAAATAGGTGGACAGAATTCATTTTGTTTGCTTCCAACTGCCATGGTACTCACATGATGCAGTTTGGCAATTTTCTTGGCCAAGAGACAGCTACCTTGTTTTTCCAAAAATAAGACCTCCCCCAAAAATAAGTCCTAGCAGGGTTTTTCAGCATTTTCAGAGCAAGGCTTAAATAGAAGCCCTAGTCAAGGTTCAATAATGAAGTGTCCATGCAGCTAAAAAAGTTAAAGAATACTGCAGGACACTTCATTATAGACAGCGGATACCCCACAATCACACTCACCAGACACCAAGTGGGAGGACCTGCAGTGATCACACACCCACACACATCAGATCTCACACTCGAACACATCACATCACACACACAATCACCCATCAGATCACACACACACACAGACACTCACCACATCTAGCGATACCGATTTCTTTTGGCCAGCAGAATCCTGTGAAGCAGTGCGGTGGAGCGCATGGATCTGCGGATGGAATGCTTACAGGACCTGCGATGCGTTCCACCACTAAGTCCTCCATGCGTTCCACTTGCCCCCCTAATGATCCCATGCCCCTCTTAAAAACCATAAAAAATGGGAGTAATTCTGGCCCCGTATCCAAACCATTTCCCAATATAGATATGTTCCACCATATGTAAGTTGTGGTCCAACTTTATAGTAACACCATCCTCCTTCCTCCACCACTACAGCAGCATCCGTATTCTAAGGCAAATATATACAGTATACATCTGAAAATAGATAATAGTCCCAGCCTCGCAGAGATGGCCATGAAGGGCTCTACTACCAGAATGAGTCATCCTTTATATTCCCAATATTCCTATGGTCAAGTCACACTCTCACATTCGACCATGCCACCATAAACCAACCAACCAACCTCTCACCAAGTGCATCCAGGTTTAGCACACAGGAGCAATTAAGACTTCTACTTAATAAAGACCACGTTCCTGTACTTTTATATTATTGTGTTTTCCTTCTTGACTTCTACTTAAAAAAGACCACGTTCCTGTTCTTTTATATTATTGTGATTTCCTTATTGACTCGTGATCTTTGTTCTTTTGTCTTTCTCATAGTTTTTATTTACATTTATATTTTACATTTGAATATTGTCAAAAATATTGTGTTCTGTCTAAATTCCTTATAAAGGACAGAAATATGAAACTATTCGATCGACTTGTTTCTAAAGGCACTTTATCTAATGCCACTTTAAATACAGAACAAACAGAAGGCGAGCTTCAGAGAATAATGTTACATATTTGTATGACCACCTTTAAAACAACACTTTTTCTTAGTCATAGTTGTTTCACTGTGGAGACAAATGTTAAAAGTGAAGGTGGCCTTTGCTATACATAATTTACCATATGTCTTTAAAGACAAAGTATGGTTCCCATTAATGTTCCTAAACACTTAGGGGTACTTTGCACGCTGCGACATCGCTAGCCGATAATAGCGATGCCGAGCTCGATAGTACCCGCCCCTGTCGCACAGGTGATATCTTGTGATAGCTGCCGTAGCAAACATTATCGCTACGGCAGCTTCACACGCACTTACCTGCCCTGCGGCGTTGCTCTGGCCGGCGACCCGCCTCCTTCCTAAGGGGGCGGGTCGTGCGGCGTCACAGCAACGTCACACGGCAGGCGGCCAATAGAAGTGGAGGGGCGGAGATGAGCGCGACGTAAACATCCCGCCCACCTCTTTCCTTCCGCATTGCCGGTGGACGCAGGTAGGAGATGTTCCTCGCTCCTGCGGCTTCACACACAACGATGTGTGCTGCTGCAGGAACGAGGAACAACATCGTATCTCCTATTGGTGCGACATTATGGAAATGTCCGACACTGCACAGATCACCGATTTACGATGTTTTTGCGATCTTTTATTGGTGCATCTAGACTTTACACGTTGCGACGTCGTTACTGGCACCGGATGTGTGTCACTTTCGATTTGACCCCAACGATATCGCAGTAGCGATGTCACAACGTGCAAAGTACCCCTAAGATTAAATTTAGCACCTTTCATAATCACAACCGACACATTTTGAAAAACGCTTCTTCACATTTGTATTTACGTTACTGAATTACCTTGTACCTGATGCTCATTAATGGAGTTGCTGTCTTTTTTGACCAAAATGTGAAGTCACTCAATGTAAGTGCAGACTGTTGATTTGTGACAGCTTGCATTACACAAGTTATCACCAATCTCCTGTTACTCTGTTTGCCCAATGTGAGTGGACACTCATATGGACACATATATGGGATTTGCAAACGTGTGCTCATGAGCAAGCTGCACATGGTTGCGTTCTCAGCATAGAAGTGAATTTCAAGAAATGGAAAGAAGTCTGGTTGATGGCAAGTAGTAAAATAGCATATAGGCAAACACATGGCTGGTCGCACTCACCAACAAAATTGGGAAATAGAGACAGCATTTGCAACACATATGATCACAAATCAGTATTCTACAGATGTGCTTGGTGAATTTGGGCATAAGACCAGACAACACCTTGAAGCTCCAGTAATGCAGTGTTCAGTGGGTTACCTGGATAAGTGCATCATCTGTAGCATAATGGACAAGACAAGGATGTTGAGATTCATTAGTTAATTGGAGTGGGTTAGTTAACACTCCGTGTAATGGGTCTATTGCAGCCAACTGGACGGAACGTGTGGAGACAACCTGAATGGTGACTATACTACATACACGGTTGTAATCACAGGGTGGCACTGTGATACTTATCCTTCAAAACTGCGAGTTTGTCCCTCAAACTGCAGGTTGAAACCATTCCTTTGCTCTGATAGAGTAGCTATACTAAGTTGTAAAATGCAGTTTGCATATAGATCCGCACTTTTACACAACCACAAACACCAGTGTTTAGTGGAAGACAAGCTCTATATCTATTAGTATCAACCATCTCTGCTAATATCACGTTTGTTTTCAAGACAATTTGTCTGAACAAAGACCACAAACAGATTTATTTGTATAATAATAATAATAATAATAATTATAATAATAATAAAAAGTTAATTAGCACATACATATAAACAATAAGTTAATGAAGTATTAGTAGATCTTGGTTGACAATATGCAATCTGCAACATACTTATGTATCCAACTGTAAGCTTGCAACACTGAGGTTGTTTCTATTGGTAAATGGTATCATAAAACCATGAAGGCAGTAGGTGTAACTGCCTCAACTTCCTTATTAGTTGACACATATATTCAACTAAAACTATGGAGGATCCATGATGCCTTATCACTGCCTTGATATTCCCAGGATCAATTTGAATGTTGCTCAATAGCACTTGCCACTTGGAGTTCAAGATCCCAAAGACACACTCAAAAAATCATCCAGATTTTTTAAGGCGATAGATGAAATTGTGCCTCCAGGGTCCAACCCTCAGTGAGCAAATGTCCAAATCCTTCATATGCAACAAAGATGAAGGGTGCAGTAGGGCCTGAACACGCATGAATGACTTCAGACACAGGTGGTTATTAAGCGCTGTGCCAATCTAGGTGTATGAAAGATGCGAGCATCTGCAGCATTACCATTTTCTACAATGTTCTCTCGTACAAACTACTTACTGCTATCATCTAAGTCCAACAGTATAGCTGAAAAACATTTCTTGTAATAGTAATATGATCAAGAAATTGGCTGCTTTTTGACTCAAATATGCTTCCCATCATGACACCGATACAATTTGGGAAATACGTAATTTCGAGAAAATCTTTTGGAATAGACAACCAGACCTGAGGTGTAGGTTACAGTATGCCCTTGCTCCTTAGGTGTTTCCAGATCAGGTAGCACATTTTCCTAACAATTTTCTAAATTGTTGCAGTACTAAGTAGTACAAATTTCCTGTGACTAAAATTCTACAAAACAGCAAAAATAGCTAAATTAATGACTAAAATTAATGAAAGGCAAACAAAGAACAAAACAATTACAAGCAGCTGCCCATCCATACTTTCCTGAAGACGAAAGAAGGTAGGTCATCATTTGTACATGGATGTTGGGACAAAAATAGACAACCCTAGAGGTCAGATATTTTTTATCTTTGGCAGCGTCTTCATTTTCTATTTGTTATAAAGCTGTCACAGCTATACTGGCCATATAGTACAACACAAAGGGAAGGGAAAAGGAATGCCCTATTGCTAGGGAAAGCGGGAAGTGGTGACCCCTGACAACAACTTGCAGCTAACCCTCACTGCCCTCACCGACCCTATACAGGTTCCGCACCTGTTGCCGAACAGCAATACCTCACCCTAGGCAAACCATGATCTGGGCCCTAAGTAAGGATGGAAGGTATGAGCTCTTCATCAACACCACTAATGCTAAGGAAGATGAAAGGAAACAATACAGGGGAAACACAAATCCTACCACCTATGCCCAGGTAGATAGCAAAACTAAAACACTTATCTTAGGTTCAGCTACTACAGAACTCTCAGGAACAGCCGGCGGAGATGAAAACTGCAGTCCACGTTCAGGAACAACTATAAACCACACCCAAATTCCCCTCAAGGTGAGGTTTATATAGGAAGTCAAATGCTGGCAACTGAGAGGAAAAACTGACAGTTTCCCAGGGTCATAGAATTCTCTACTGCAGAAACAGGGAACTGTCAGATAACATGTGCTGCCAATCTCTGGGATTTTCTAACACTCACTGCCACTGGATTATCAGCTGGCCGTGACATCTCCAGGACAGGCCGTGACACATCCATGACAAAAGCAGGTTGAACATTGCTCATGACAAAGTATAAAAGTATGTTCTGCCAGATTGAAGGTATTGCCACACATGGCCACTTACTTTTCTAAATGCACTGATGCACTATCTATGGTCATCCAACAGAATCTACTACAATTGGACTGCAGCTGAAGCATTGAAAGTGTTTATGTTACTGTACAGGAGCAAACAACATCTGAACAATTAAAGTGTAGGTGGTGTGTGAGCAGCAAAAATAATTTAGGCTCAACTCGATGGCACAAGCACTATTTCCTTGGCAGAAATACAAAGTCACATACTGGTGTTTAACTAATTTTAGGACGCAGCTCTTTAAAAAGCTGGTCAAATGTGGCAATACACAAGGCAAGGATCCCCAGAACTGCTCTAACTACAGAGTTATCATATTACTAAATTCAGATATGAAGATTCTCACCCACATACTGGACAATCTAATGAATGCATACTTGCCCACCTTGATTAATGACCACCTGCAAAGAAATGCAGTTCAAACTACTTATGGATTGGTATCATACTCTGGCTCTCCTACATGTCCTAAATCCCCCCAAAAGCCTACCTCCTGGAGGTGCACAGTGGATACTGGCTAGCTCATTCCTATCTTCTGGGAATGTACTCTTATGACTCCTATTTGGAGTATGGTGATGATGTTTGTAAAGGGCCTCCTCTCCATTCAACTTCCCCTGAATCCTTTAAATTACTTACTTAACGTTCCTCCCAGGGAACTGGGAAAAAAGTCAGTAATTGTCATGTCCCCACCGGAGTCTGCTCCTGCGACTTTTGCTCCAATCGCCAGACGACGCCGTGTTCCCACCATGGATAGTGCTGGTGATGGGAGAGGAGTCGGTGCCCGTGGCTCTGCTGAGCACAGGCTCCGCTCATCCACTAGGCTGGGTTTCCCTAGAACCTGCAGTATCACTGGCTGACTGTAGGTGGCGTGTGTCTTCCAGCTGAAGTTGCCATCATTCACCTGCAGCCAATGGGAAGACACCACACCCTTCTTATTTCCCCTCCTGTCATGTGACCACTGCCAGAGATAGTTCTGTACTCCTGGTTCATGTGCTGTTTGTATTTTGATTCCTGTGCGCTGACCTTTGCTTGTTTTTTGACTACCCTCCTGCCTGTCGTTTTTTTACCTTGCTGCCAGTTCCGGATTTGACCTCTGCTTTGTCTCCTCACTACGCCCTTGCCTGCTGATTCTGTTTCTGTTTAGCATTTCCTGCTTTTTGACTCTGCCTGACCACCACGGACTACAGCCTACCACAGGTAGTGATCTCTGGGGCTCTGTGTAGTTCCAAATCCCTGTATAGGGGTTAAAGGGTTGCGAAGTTCTCGGGGTCCTGCTTTGTGAGTGGCTTTTCTCTAGACTCCCCTTAAAGCCAGTCTGAGTCTGTGGCTCCAGGCAGGCGTTACAGTAATGCTGTTCCTATAGATTTCCACAGCTGCTAAATCTCTGATAGAGAACTCTAGATCTACTGTATATGGTCGACTGAAGGAAGTATGGAACATCTTGTGGCTTCGGCTTCCCTCCTCAACTCCCTGTACAAATTTGCACAGATCTGAGACCTCTGGGATGTCTTTGACACTACAAACAACGTCCTGTAAGCCTGATGGAGTCATGATCATACTACCACTTTCCTTGATCCTTTTGAACCCTCCCCTTGATTTTATGTATTGCAGTATGTACACCACCTCCTCTTTTCTTTTTATTAAACACCAAATTGTATATATTATCCAGAGTTATTACATGTAGCATGTAGCAGAGCTCAGAAAGCTAACCCTGTCCACTCCACAGCTTTGTGTGTATATTGTCTATTGAAAGTGAGCTGCATATCAGAGGAGGGGACATGATCAGAAAACTGCTTGCGTACCCTGTTGTGCAGGCAGTGATAATCAAGTAAAGAACAACACACAGCCTGATAACTGGAACATCACTGCCTATCTCCTGCTGTCTTCAGATTACAAAGCAAGAACATTTTGACAGATTCCCTTTAATATTAAAAGCTTGGTGGTCTGTGAATTTTTTATACCACCATTCAGACTGTAATACTGCAGAGCAGCCATAAATTTGTTGTTTTTTTATTTCATTTTTGGAATTCTTTGGGGACTCTCTTATCCTACACAGGACCTGCTCCACTGAAAATTGATATGGAGAAGTGATAAGTACAGAAATTTGGACTTTTTCTTTAAAGCTTTTTATTCCACTTATGTAATTATTTTTTGCAGCTTTTTTATAGTCAGATTATTTTTTGGGATTTTTAGGACGATTGTGATGAGGCCGTTTATTTCTGAAAACGTAATGACAAAAAAAGAAAAATCCTGCTGGAGACATCAACTACTTTGCAGCTGATAAATGAGTCATCAAAGATTATCTGAAAGAGCTTTTTATATCTGTCGTCTTTGTTGTGTCTACAAAAAGCTCTACAGAAAACAGGCTTAGAAAGCCATTTACAGCAACAGGGTGTAGCACTAGGGGCCGCAGAGGTTAGTCACACACAGGCCCGGTTATCTAAGGGGACCAAAAGTTTATTTTCTGCCTCAAAGTATGACAGTAATATAAATAGTACATGATAAGGGAGTCAGGGATGGTTTACACTTTCTATGATGCCCATGTGTACTTTCTAAAGAAAGAATAGGCCAAACCTAAAATAAACAATGCGATAGGTTAGTGAATGAGGATAAGAGCTGAGCGGACTCGTGGATGTTCAAGTTCGCGGGGTACGGCTGGACTTTAAAAAAAAGTTTGGTTCCGGAACCGCACTTGATGCGGATTTGACCCTAGATGCCGAACCCCATATAAGTTAATGAGGACCCTAAGTTCTGGACTGTAAAATGGCTGTAAAATGATTGTAGTAAGGTCTAGGGGACTGCAAAAGGAAGCAAAATGGGGATAAGAGCAGAAAAATTATACATACCGTGTTTCTTGGAAGATAACACAGCAATCAGTCTCTTTTCTGACCCTCTCATTAAACTACATTAATATTTACTGCTTCCCACGCCCACTTTCTGTGCCAGTCTTTGTGATTGGTTGCAGTCAAACTGCTATACACACCACACGCCCTTTGTGCCAACATCTCTGATTGAATGCAGTCAGTTTGCTGTATTGTAGTATAAAAAGAAATAAATAATTTTAAAAACTTACATGGGGTCACCTCCTATTTTGAAAACCAGCCAAGATAAAGCAGCAGCTGGGAGCTGATATCAGGCTGGCAAGGGGCCAATATCCATGGTTCTTTCGACCCTGATAATAGCAGCCCCTGTCTATCAGCATTACCTTGGCTGGTTAAAAAACATAAGGTGGACCCCACGTCTTAAAGGGGTTTTCCAAAACTGAGACACGGTGGCAGAGCAGTCCAACAGTAAATTCAACTGTGGTCACAGCTGGTGGTTCCCATGGTACCAATTCTGACCACTGGTGAACTCACTGCCGGACTGCTCTGCCACCATGTATAATGAAAATATTCAAAAAGCACCAAAAAATTAGTGACCTCAACTCATAGACCTAATACTACTTGACATCTATTAAAAGATTTCCTCACATGAGTGATTAAAAGCTCAAACATTTTATTAATTTATAGGTTAGAAATATTAGCAAAATTCATAAAATTATGACCAGCAAGCTTAGCTGGTAAATGCAGGCCCTAGACAAAAATATACCCACAATTGATACTGTATTAGAGTAAACAGTACCCTTAATAACCAAGCACATACAAGCAGACTTAATTTTTGGTCAATCGGACAAAATACATATAAAATATACAAAAAGAGTAAGTGGAATGTCCACTATGAATATCTGTGGCCATCTAATGGTGAAGAGACAGATTGCTGCTCACTATCCAAACTCTCAGATCATGAGTAGGACACTAAATGTGCAGAAAAGCGGTCCCTGCTGCCCTCAACACGCGTTTCGTCTCACTTCATCAGGAGGCGCACATTGGGGAGGAAGGGGCCGGTGTTTGAATGCAGGATTGCTAATCAATCGCCAGAATGGTGGGTGTGTGATGTGACCGAGCACATTTATGGCACATGCGTAGCGTCCGCGTTACCTGAAGTAAGTGATCTTCTGCTCGCGGTCCCCCGGAACGCAAGCGTTCTGCCATTGCCACTGCTCATGGGCTTACTCACTGAAAGTCCGGGGCACAGACGGTAGGCATGCACAATCTTCAGAGGATGGAACATAGAAAAAAAGAGTAGTTGAACAGCATGTGTGGAAGTATCAAGTAATGAGTCAGTGTGAGAATGTGACTAAGGCTAGTTTCACACTTGCGTTCAGCGCATTCTGTCACTATGGAGAATAGCGCAGTCCGTTAACGGACCACGCTATTCTCCATAGAGTTGTATGGACGACGCACTGTAACGCAAGTGTCTGCGTTGCATCCGCTAAACGACGCAGCGACGTTATTTTGACGCTGCGTCTAGCGGATTGAACGCAGCATGTAACGTTTTTCTGCGCTTGGCGGAGTGTCAAAAAAATGCAATCTGCAGGAATCCGTTAGGCGTCCGTTGTTTTTATAATGGACGCCTATGGTGGCGGATTCCGTTAGAATGCGTCATTTGACGGATTCCGTTAACGCAGCTGACTTTACACAACTGCGCATGCTCAGATGTGTAAAGTCAAGGAAAAAAAACTACAACGGACTGCGTTATTTTGTACGATCTGTAGCATGCGTTGTGCCACTATATGCAACGCATCCGTTGCATGCGTCACACAACGCAATGCTACGGATCCCGTTCAACGCAAGTGTGAAACTAGCCTTAGTTAAAAGGCTGTACATCAATCATATGAAAGAGGGAAGAAATATATATACACAAGTATCATATTTTTCAAAAACAACGCATGATATTTGTAAGTGATTGGTGAAAAAACTAACTATATAATCTAGTGTAAAGGATAATAATAAAGGAAATGTATGACATATATATGACATAAATATGACATAAATTACATAATGAAAAAAACATTGAAAAATATAAAATGGTTACAAAAAATATGCGATTTTAAGAATACACATACAGTTAGGTCCAGAAATATTTGGACAGTGACACAATTTTCGCGAGTTGGGCTCTGCATGCCACCACATTGGATTTGAAATGAAACCTCTACAACAGAATTCAAGTGCAGATTGTAACGTTTAATTTGAAGGTTTGAACAAAAATATCTGATAGAAATTGTAGGAATTGTACACATTTCTTTACAAACACTCCACATTTTAGGAGGTCAAAAGTAATTGGACAAATAAACCAAACCCAAACAAAATATTTTTATTTTCAATATTTTGTTGCGAATCCTTTGGAGGCAATCACTGCCTTAAGTCTGGAACCCATGGACATCACCAAACGCTGGGTTTCCTCCTTCTTAATGCTTTGCCAGGCCTTTACAGCCACAGCCTTCAGGTCTTGCTTGTTTGTGGGTCTTTCCGTCTTAAGTCTGGATTTGAGCAAGTGAAATGCATGCTCAATTGGGTTAAGATCTGGTGATTGACTTGGCCATTGCAGAATGTTCCACTTTTTTGCACTCATGAACTCCTGGGTAGCTTTGGCTGTATGCTTGGGGTCATTGTCCATCTGTACTATGAAGCGCCGTCCGATCAACTTTGCGGCATTTGGCTGAATCTGGGCTGAAAGTATATCCCTGTACACTTCAGAATTCATCCGGCTACTCTTGTCTGCTGTTATGTCATCAATAAACACAAGTGACCCAGTGCCATTGAAAGCCATGCATGCCCATGCCATCACGTTGCCTCCACCATGTTTTACAGAGGATGTGGTGTACCTTGGATCATGTGCCGTTCCCTTTCTTCTCCAAACTTTTTTCTTCCCATCATTCTGGTACAGGTTGATCTTTGTCTCATCTGTCCATAGAATACTTTTCCAGAACTGAGCTGGCTTCATGAGGTGTTTTTCAGCAAATTTACCTCTGGCCTGTCTATTTTTGGAATTGATGAATGGTTTGCATCTAGATGTGAACCCTTTGTATTTACTTTCATGGAGTCTTCTCTTTACTGTTGACTTAGAGACAGATACACCTACTTCACTGAGAGTGTTCTGGACTTCAGTTGATGTTGTGAACGGGTTCTTCTTCACCAAAGAAAGTATGCAGCGATCATCCACCACTGTTGTCATCCATGGACGCCCAGGCCTTTTTGAGTTCCCAAGCTCACCAGTCAATTCCTTTTTTCTCAGAATGTACCTGACTGTTGATTTTGCTACTCCAAGCATGTCTGCTATCTCTCTGATGGATTTTTTCTTTTTTTAAAAGCCTCAGGATGTTCTGCTTCACCTCAATTGAGAGTTCCTTAGACCGCATGTTGTCTGGTCACAGCAACAGCTTCCAAATGCAAAACCACACACCTGTAATCAACCCCAGACCTTTTAACTACTTCATTGATTACAGGTTAACGAGGGAGACGCCTTCAGAGTTAATTGCAGCCCTTAGAGTCCCTTGTCCAATTACTTTTGGTCCCTTGAAAAAGAGGAGGCTATGCATTAGAGAGCTATGATTCCTAAACCCTTTCTCCGATTTGGATGTGAAAACTCTCATATTGCAGCTGGGAGTGTGCACTTTCAGCCCATATTATATATATAATTGTATTTCTGAACATGTTTTTGTAAACAGCTAAAATAACAAAACTTGTGTCACTGTCCAAATATTTCTGGCCCTGACTGTACTGTACATGTGCATATTTGCACATAGTTGCACTCAGTGAGGAAGTGGATGGGCAGCACTGTAATGGGAGTTTGCAGCTGATAATAATAATAATAATAATTTATATAGCACTATTAATTCCATAGCACTTTACATACATTGGCAACACTGTCCCCATTGGGGCTCACAATCTAAGGTCCCTAACTGCATGTTTTTGGAGTGTGGGAGGAAACCGGAGTACCCGGAGGAAACCCATGCAAACATGGGGAGAACATACAAACTCATTGCAGATGGTGTCCTTGGTGGGAATTGAACCCAGGACCCCAGCGCTGCATGACTGCAGTGCTAACCACTGAGCCACCGTGCCACCATGAACAGGAATCCGATACCAATCTACTACGGCCTTTTGTATGAAATTACCATCAGTCCAGTAAGGCTGTTTCAGGGAACCGGTAATCAACACTGGCAATGGACACAGTCAAATATAGAGGTGAAAAGGACTTGCTTTCACCTAAGGTAGTCTCTTCTACTGACCCTAGGCAGTGAAGTTACCCAGGTTCTTGGGACAAAAATGGATCATGTGTGTGAAACTTCACTGGTAGAAACACCCCTCAGCAGTGCATCGGCCTTCACAGGGGCGACTTGCTGGGTGCACTTGATCCACTTCCATGGTCTCAGAGGAATCTGAGGAAACTCCAAGTAGCAGCATGATGGGCCTTTGGAATGACGAAGCCAGGAGCAATGACCTCTTTTCCTGGTTCATCTCTCTCACTCATTCCTGTATCCGAAGGTCAATGCAGATAGCCAGCAATGCTAGGTTGTTTAGGGAAGATGGGACATCACGACCCACCAACTCATCCTTTATTCTTCCAGACAGACCTTCCCAAAAGATAGCCACCTGTGCTTCATAATTACAGCCCAGTTCAGAGGACAGGGTGCGAAACCGGCATATTGGCTTACAGTAAGACTCCCTTGGTGGAGTCTGAGCAGCAAGAATGCAGCTGAAGGGACCAGGCCCTGCTCGTCAAACATCTCTCCAAGAAAACCAGTAGGTTGGAGGTCGCTGGGTCATCTCTCTCCCACAATGGATTCATCCAGGCTAAAGCCTCTCCCTCTAGGTAGGAATGAGGAAGGCCACATTGGCTTGATCAGAAGTGAAGTGGTGAGGGAGAAGTTTAAAATGGAGTGAGCATTGGTTCAGGAACCCTTTGCATAGCTTCAGATCTCCATTAAATCAAGGTGGAGCAGCGAGAATGAGTCTGGAAGCAGAGGTAGAAATGACCACCGCATCTGGCACTATGACCTGAGCAGGAGCCGGAGAGATGGCGGCTTGCAGACTGTTCAGGTGGGTATCCACTAATGTCATAATGGCTAGCATCTGGATCTGTGTCTCACGTTGACAGACAAACTCCTGATGTACTCTGGCTAATTGGACAGCATTGGCACCAGCAGGATCCATGTCATGGGCAAACTGTTATGCTTGTGGGATGAGCACGGTATTAATGGGTCCACTGGACCGGAAGTACCATTCGCTTGCCTTTAGGATTGAACTGGACTGGCTGCCGAGTCTTCACTACTGCCACAGGAGGTGGCAGTAGGTTCACACGCTGGTAAGCAGCCAGCAGAGGGCAGCCCCAGTGGATATGCGGTACCTCGGCAGCTGGCGCCACAAACAAAATACAGTCACTAGTGATAGGAACAGCAGCAGCTGGAGTCATGGATTTGGCCAAGATGAATGGATGGATGCAGCAACCAAAAACCGAATCTAGATACAAAGGTGGAGTATGATCATCATAAACCGAAAATTTCTTTTACCTTAAAACCATAATTTTTTTTTGACATATATGCCACAAACAGAGTACATACATACATTGAATATGATAAAAAATGATAAAAAAATATTAAATTATTATGAGAAAGAAAGGTGGGAAAAATTATATATATCCTTCTCTCACCCTTCCTCACATACGGAGGTCGGCGTCCTAATTGAACATGACGCCCACGTTCCTCGTCGACTGACGTCCTCTGCTGACCCTTCACTCACTCTCAAAAATATCCCGTGTATCTATATATCAGTGGGTCAGGTATTTGAATTCTTTGTGTTCTGATGTATGAGATATGGTCTGTAAGACTAGAATCCCTGCCTACATGTGTCTAATCCACTATCCCTTCTCCAGCAGCTCTCCCTACACTGACCTGAGAGTGGTATTATTATAGAACAGAATATATTTGAAGTAGCTCTGAAAAGAACGTTTTGGTTGAAGTAACAATAGCAAGGAATGTAAGGTAAAAATAACTGCCTAGATGCCATTAATACACTACCCCTTCTTCACTAGCTCTCCCTACACTAATTTCAGCTAAGAGTGATATTATTAGAGAATAAAATAGATTAGAAATAGCCCTAAAAAGGACTTTTGGGTTAACATAGCAGCAGCAAGGCTGTAAGGCTAGAATCCCTGCCTACATGTTTCTAATTCATTGTCCCTTCTCCAACAGCTCTCCCTACACTTAATGCAGCTAAGATGGATATTATTAGAGAATAGAATACATTCAAATTAGCCTTAAAAATTCTTTATTTTTATGTGACCTATGTTTACATGTCACACGGATCAGATCAGTGTGTGGTCCTTGTGACATCTGTGCTGCCGACAGAAAACGGACATGTCATTCCATGGCTCATAAGGACACGTGTATTCTCCACAGAGACACATGGTCTGTGTGAAAACACGGATGTATGACCAAGCCCTACATGAGTACGTGTCTCTGGTACATGTGAAAATGGACGTCACATGTACCGGAGACATGGATCTGTGAAGGAGGCATAAAAGAGGGTTGTGCCTGGTATGTCCAAATCCTTCTAATATGAACATATTATCATAAGCCCTGTCAGCGTTTATCAATCCTGTTTAAATTAGGATCTCTTCATTATGAAGTGCACTGCTTTTTTCTTTTTTTCGCAAATTTTACATAGCAATTTTTGTCATGCGGCCACAATCTATAATCTGTGCTGTACATTCCCATTTTCATGGGTACCATACACCATGTGTATGTAGAATTAGAATGTATCATAATAAACAGTCTGCATTTTCCCTTTTATTATACATATTCTACAAATAGCCCCTTATATTGCTTCTGACTCATGGAGAGGACAACATGGATCACTACTCTCTTAATTACATTACTACTTTGCTGCTGAAGTTTAATCTCCATTTTGAAAGATTTGAGCGGTCACACGGCTCTTCAGCAAGTTGTCCAGGAAATGATGGCAGAATCAATTCCAACCATCTACTCATTAGTTAGAGAGGCAATACTGTTTACAGAAGTGTTACGAAAATCCAGAAAAATGGGTCTTGATTTCTGTGAGCTTCTTTTTCCAATATATTTATTGAGATTTACACACATTTTCCTGCTAGTTTAATAAACTAAAATATTATATGACTAACATGTTATTTTTCCAGTAAAATAAAAAACAAAACAAAAACATTCCATGACAATTGAAGCATAAAAAGTTGATTACAAATCTGGTGCTTTGGGAGAACAGACTTGATGGCATATATCAATTATTTACTTGTGGGTGTAATTTTATTTTTTTTTTACGACTGAGTAGTTTGAAAGTAACATTTCTAGTAATGACCTAAAAAGAAATTATACCGCTATAACACCATTTGGATAGATCTTAAGACATCATTGGCTCCTTTTTGTCTGCCCCCTGGTGCTTTTGAAACACTGTGGTATTTTGTGTGATTTCCACAAACTAATCCCACGATGCCCCACATTTTCTTGTAAAGTTAGTTTTACTATCTTCCCACATTATTGTTGCTACATTTAATCCAATGACTATTTTTGTCCTAGAAGCTAAACATGTCGTGTTTCATTACAAAGCAGACCTCAATTAAATATTTAAAAAAAAAAACAAAACAAAACTTGTGAATATAAAAAGTTGATAACAGTAGATGCTTTTTTTATTTGATATCACACAATCATAGCCATAAAGTGAATGTTTATCCTTGAGTGTTGTTTTGTTTTAGTCTTAATAGATTAAAAAATCAGATCTGTTTACTTTCTACACAGCTATTATTGTGGTCTGAGATGCCTTTTCTAATACATCTACAAAAATATTGCTTATATTTGTAATACCCTATTCTAATCTTGCATGGGATCTGCATTAATAAAAACAATATTGAAATAGTTTAGTGTATATATATATATATATATATATATATATATATATATATATACTATTCACAAAAACTTAGATAGTTAGCTTTCAGGTGAAATTTCAGGATGGTTCTTGTGACAACATGGACTCTGGGACTCTGTCAGTGCCTAGCATGGGTTAATTTTCTTAAAATTCAGCCAGACATGATGATATCTTGTTTATAAACAGGAGATAAGCCTTTCATTGTTTCTACAAGACTCTTAAGGTGGTGTCACACACAGCGACGGCGACAACGATGTCGCTGCTACGTCACCATTTTCTGTCTTCTTGCGGTAAGCTGTAACAAGGTAAACATCGGGTAACCAAGGGAAGCCCTTTCCTTGGTTACCCGATATTTACCTTCGTTACCAGCATCCGCCGCTCTCACGCTGCCTGTGGTGCCGGCTCCCTGCTCCCTGCACGCCAGAGTATACATCGGGTAATTAAGCAAGGGTTTGCTTATTAACCCGATGTGTACTCTGGCGTGCAGGGAGCCAGCGCTAAGCGGTGTGCGCTGGTAACCAATGTAAATATCGGGTAACCAAGCCCTTGGTTACAAGATATTTACATTAGTTACCAAGCGCAGCACCGCTTCCACCCGTCGCTGCTGGCTGGGGGCTGGTCACTGGTCGCTGGTGAGATCTGCCTGTTTGACAGCTCACCATCGACCATGTAACGACGCAGCAGCGATCCTGATAAGGTCAGGTCGCCCGTCGTGATCGCTGCTGCGTCGCTATGTATGAACCCAGCAGTAGGAGTCTAGTGTTAAAGTTCTTGTTGACTCATGTAATTGCCTTGGCCAGTGAAGGACAGAAACCCAGACAAATCAATTATGCAAATCTCCCATTGTATTGCTAGATGCGATGTAACTTAAGGTGGTGTCACACATAGCGACGCAGCAGCGATCACGACCAGGGATCTGACCTTATCAGGATCGCTGCTGTGTCGTTACATGGTCGCTGGGGAGCTGTCAAAGAGGCAGATCTCAAAAGCGACCAGTGACCAGCCCCCAGCCAGCAGCGACGCGTGGAAGCATAACTAAGGTAAATATCGGGTAACCAAGGAAAGCACTTCTCTTGG
The DNA here is from genome assembly GCF_048569485.1 of Anomaloglossus baeobatrachus. Lineage (NCBI taxonomy): Eukaryota > Metazoa > Chordata > Amphibia > Anura > Aromobatidae > Anomaloglossus > Anomaloglossus baeobatrachus. The sequence continues at coordinate 234,017,139 of NC_134356.1, forward strand.
TTACCCGATATTTACCTTAGTTACTAGCGTCCGCTGCTCTCACGCTGCCAGTGCCGGCTCCCTGTTCCCTGCACTCCTAGCCAGAGTACACATGGGGTTAATTACCTGATGTGAACTCCAGCTACGTGTGCAGGGAGCAGGGAGCCGGCACTGGCAGCGTAAGAGCACACCGCTTAGCGCTGGCTCCCTGCACTCCTAGCCAGAGTACACATCGGGTTAATTACCCGATGTGTACTCCAGCTACGTATGCAGGGAGCCGGCACTGGCAGCGTGAAAGCGGCGGATGCTAGTAACTAAGGTAAATATCGGGTAACCAAGGAAAGGGCTCCTTGGTTACCCGATGTTTACCATGGTTACAGCTTACCGCAGGCTGCCAGACGCCGGCTCCCTGCTCCCTGCTCACTTCAGTTTGTCGCTCTCTCGCTGTCACACAGAGCAATGTGTGCTTCACAGCGGGAGAGCAACGTCCAAAAAATGAAGCAGGACATTCAGCAACGACCGGCGACCTCACAGCAGGGGCCAGGTCATTGCTGGATGTCACACACAGCGACAGCAAAGGGACATCGCTGCTATGTCACAGAAAATGGTGACTTAGCAGCGATGTCATTGTCGTCGTCGCTATGTGTGACACCACCTTTAGGGGTACTTCTCACATAGCGAGATCGCTAGCGAGATCCCTGCTGAGCCACGGTTTTTGTGACGCACCAGTGACCTCATTAGCGATCTCGCTGTGTGTGACACTGAGCAGCGATCTGGCCCCTGCTGTGAAATCGCTGCTCGTTACACACAGTGCTGGTTCATTTTTTGGACGTTGCTCTCCCGCTGTGAAGCACACATCGCTGTGTTTGACAGCGAGAGAGAAACGATTTGAATGTGCAGGGAGCAGGAAGCCGGTGTCTGGCAGGATGCGGTAAGCTGTAACAAGGTAAATATCAGGTGACCAAGCGAAGCCCTTTGCTTGGTTACCCAATATTTACCTTGGTTACTATCGTCCTCTGCTCTCAGGCTGCCAGTGCCGGCTCCCTGCACACGTAGCCAGAGTACACATCGGGTAAATAAGCAAAGCGGTTTGCTTATTAACCCGATGTGTACTCTGGCTAGTTGTGCAGGGAGCCAGCGCTAAGCAGTGTGCGCTGGTAACCAAGGTAAATATTGGGTAACCAAGCAAAGTGCTTTGCTGGTTACCCGATATTTACCTTAGTTACCAAGCGCAGCATCGCTTCCACGCGTCACTGCTGGCTGGGGGCTGGTCACTGGTCGCTGGTGAGATCTGCCTGATTGACAGCTCACCAGCGACCATGTAGCGAGGCACCAGCGATCCTGACCAGGTCAGATCGCTGGTGGGATCGCTGGAGCGTCGCTAAAGTGTGACGGTACCCTTAGCTGTCTCTCCCTCGTCTCTGCCATGCTACCATTACTACTAGGGATGTTTTGTATTCGGCTTGAAATCTAGCCAATAAGAGCCCAGTCTTATCCACCAATCGTGAAGACCCCAATGGTCTGAATGGAGAGATCAGGGGTATAAGAAGGATGACTGTCCATTGCCCGGGAGACTCTTGCTACATGCTACCAATCTAGGATCTGCGGATCCGATTGGCAAGCCATAACCAAACCTGGATTATAATACTATATGGACTTCAGCATTGAATGCAAGGATTCGGCTGAGACATCAAGGACTACCTAAGGAAGGAATCCAGCTTGGGACAATCCAGTCACCTGACTACAGGCTTTGCGGTCCTCAGACAGCTTCCTAAATCTGGCATTATACCATCCTTGATGGGTGTCTGCCGAAAGCGGGGTGCTGCTGGTTCGGAGTAAGTAGCCCTAGAAGCTCTGCGGCACGAACATTCTAATCCCTGGTGCGCCAGCGAAAGGGTGAGAAACTGTTGCCTGCTACATTCTGTGGTTTTGCTGGTTATGTGCCATATGCAGTTAATTATTTGGGGATCAAATAACGTCTTAATATTATGATTCCCTTACCCTGTGTTGTCTGAGTAGTGTTCCGCCCACGGTTAAGGAGATCGGGCGTTCAGTTGGGATGAGCCCTGGGTCATGCTGTCTTTCTAAAGGCAGCCAGGTCAGTGGACGAGAGCAACCACTGACCCCTGTGTCTCCACAGTCCTAAAATGCCCTTTAATCTTCTTAGGTGAACTTTTTGTAATCTCTGTAATCTTATGAATGCACATGTCCAACTGTTCAATGTTTCAGTACTTCTTGCACAACTTGCTGTTCTCTAACAAAGAGTTTAAAGGAAAGGTGCTGTCATTTTTTTACAACTGAAAAAATATAAATTATTAATGTTTTAATGTCTTGTTTAAATATTAGAATTTTTTTTTTAATGGTGCTAAATATTAATTAATTTAAACAGTTTGATATGTTCCACTTTTAAACACTAGGGAGAGTAGCTGCTGAAAACCTAGTGTAAAACTAACCTAGATTAGAAATGCATTAAAACTGCTCTCATGTGTCTGACATCACACCTCCGCTCCCGTTCTGGGTGTTTCCAAAAGGATAAGGGAGCATGAAATTTAGGATCGCAGTACAGAGCCATTTTGTTGGTGATTCCAAAGTGATCCTGAACTAGTTAAAGTGTCACCAAGGACGCTCGCAATGCTCAGCTACATGCACGCCCGCCCTCTGTTACACATGCACCCCTGCAATGTTCTGCAACACACGCACGCCCTCAATGCTTTGCTACACATGCACCCCTGCAATGCTCTGCTACAGACGCATGCCCGCCCGCAATACTCTCCTACACATGCAAGCCCACAATGCTCTGTTACATGCACACCCACAATGCTCTACTACATACACCTCCTGTGAGCCTGCTGACTTGGCAGCTTCTCTCACAGATGAGTACAGTGACAGTGTCAAGGGAGGAATTTGGGTGAAGAGTGCTAATGGAGTCTTCATTTGGGATATCCAGAGACGGTGCCGTATTAGCTGTATATCAGTGCCGATATATCAATGTATCAGACAATAAACACAGAGACATGCTTTCTCCTTGAGCTAGCGTCATCAACTGAACTTGTGTATTGGATAGATCCAATTATACAATATGCATGAATAACCTTGAAGCTAAACAGGGAGTTTTCCACTCCTTAATTTCTCACAGCACATTGTTTGTTTCTTGTACATTATTTCTGTGTGAAGCTACTGATGAGACTTTTACTCATCATTAAGAGACTTTCATCGGTTGTACATCTGTTCTCATTCTTGGTAATCCCTTCATGACTATACAACTTTAAATTATATTATGGGTCTATGCGATGGCTACATAGACAGACAGATAATTATGCAACTACATCTACATTTTGATTATTTATATACGTTTGAACAAACAAGCTATAGCTCAGACGACCTCCAAAGTCCCCCCTTAATAAAATATCTGTGAATATTATTACCTTAAATTTTAAAACGTTCCCCATTTAGATATATTTTATTATTTGGGACTTTAATTATATCAATATCTATATATATGTGGGCTTTCTATGGGATCGTTGTTTAATTTAACACTACAGACTTTGACTCCCCCCTAAAGTACTTATTTTATTTATTAAAAAATAACTTTATGATTTATAGGGGCTATTAGAATTGGCGATATTACTCTCATTAGGGCACATTATCCTGACTAATAAAGATTGAGTCTAGACCTTATTTAAAAATTAGCACATAATAAAAAAAACCCAAAAAAACCATTTGCTACAAATTGTCCATGGTCCTTCTTTTCGGATATGAAACAAAAAGAAGGATGCTTGGTCAGTGCTAGTCTACTTAGGGCCACTTTGTGAACCTGGAAAATTTGCTTTTGATAAAAAAACAACGAAACATGATGAGGCTTCATGTATACAGTTTATGGCACAGACTTGGAAAAACCTTCTGGGATAATGGGTAGAATAGAAGCCGCTTTCTGCTTCGGTTGTTTCAGGTCCGTTGGTTTCTGAGATGTGACGTTAACTCGCGTGTCACTGCCAGTGCTAAGCAGACTAGGCCGGAGAGACATCAGTCTGATGGGATAGGCTCCTCCAAAACTTCTCCCGAGATGAAAGAATCCATAGCTAGTATTTTATATTAAGGAAAATCACTGAATATATTCATATGAGTTAGTAGGAGACAAACATTTGTAAATGGTTAGATTACATTAACCAAACCACATTTTTGGGTCTATGAAATGGCTGAATTAAGTATTTTAGATTACTCAATTCATACCCTCAACAGTCCCCCCTTTGACTCACTTCTGCCATTTCCAAATACTAAGGGTACCATGTTCCGTTAGGAAAAGAGGAAGAAAGATCTGTTGGGAAATCCTGCCCGACTGAACGTTGAGGCATGGGTGGAGAGGGGAAAGGGGTTTCTTCACTGGTTTGAGACCAAGGACTCCTAGGCGAGTCCTCACCACTTGTAGTTGGACTTTCCCATGTCTCAAGGCTCTCTAAGTCCTCTTTTATAACTGTTTCGGCAATGATGGTTTGGGACTGTACAGGTCTTTTTGTAAAGGATAAATATGAGCGTCCTGCTCCGGTGTAATGCGGGGTGTGAATCCATGTTGTCCTGCCATTGAGCTTTATCGAAATTTCTGTGTGTCCTTTTAGGATTAATCAGTCTCCTGACCAAAAACCATATACTACTAACCTGATTTAGGATCTGAAATTAGAAAATACACTTGTTTATTTCTCTAATTAGTCAATCAAATGAAAATTATACGTGCTTTGTGCTAGACCAAAAAAAAACATTTTACATTGAAACCTGTTTATTACTAAAGAGAAACACAACACACACCAAAGAGAAACAAAACACACTAAAGAGAAACAAAACACACATTGGTTTACAACTTATTAGTTTGTTTTTTTACATACCACTTGCATTATATGGATTTTCATCAATGACATCGTTTTCTGCACTGGAAAGCCTCTGACCAGACCTGGAAAGAAATCTACACAACAGGCACAGACTTGCATATAACATGCTCATGATATACATCTGTAATCAGTTTGCAGTCTCTAAGAATGGGTAGAGCAGGAGCAGGGTGTTTCTATGGACTCTTTACAGTGTTTCCTCATTGTTTTAGGCTTCCGCCACACATCCGTGAAACACGTGCGTGTTTGGTACGTTTCCGTGTATACTGGAGACACGGCCAAACGTGCACCAATGTTACTATATCTCAGCGGTTACAATTGCGTTTTTGGTTATGTCCGTTAGTCCGTCTCCGTGATGCATTTTGTGGGCCGTGTCTCACGCCAGCATGTCCGTTTTGTGCACGGAGAACGCATCCACGGACACCATTAAAATCAATGATTTGGTTCAAACAATTAATTAAACACGGATACGTGTTCTAATGGTGCGTGTGCGTGCTGCAGATTTAACAATTGTGAATGTAAAATCGGCCAGCAGGTGTAAGGTATAAGAATCGTGCAGCCGTGCTGCATTACTAGCTGGCTCGGCACATTGTGTGTATTTTCAAATGCACATGTATAATTCCTTTGCAGTGCTTTAAGTCTGTCTAAAAATTTAAAGAAAATATGTCTCCCCATGTTGATACCGAAAGAATTATCTCTGCTGTCGAACAGCATCCTGTACTGTGGGACACAAGAATTGAAGGCTACAGGGATCGGCTAATAGTGGAGAGGGCATGGGAGGATGTTGCCCAAGAACTGTTTCCTAACAATGGATGGGAGCGATGTTCTCCAGTTAAACGTGCTCGTTTTGGTAAGTTTTTTTATTTTTTTCTATTATCTATTTTCATGTAAATATTTTTTTTAAATTATTTTATGTTTTTAAATATAAAAATAGTAATATAAATTCTCCATTTTTTAAAAATTTTTCAAACATATTCTATGTATATAGATTGAATTAATAATGTCCCATAATACTAGCATGTTCAAATATACAGAACATATTGTTTTTTTCACTTATAAACATCCTTCACACAATTTGCAAATTTCATAATGTTTCTGTCTAAATGTCCGATTATTACAAGTCTATATTTAATTGTGTTCATTCTTTTTTTTAATAAAAAAAAAATATTTCAGTAATGGGTTTTTTTTATGATAAATTGTAACGATAGCTAATTTAATTATTATATTTATGACTATACTAATTTGGTACATTTTAACATAAAAATCTATGTGTAATACTATCTTTCGTGTTTCAAAATTTTTTTATTTTAAATCATTATTGATATGTTTTATGTTATTGTGGTAAAAAATATAAATTAAAATGTCCAATAACAATATACCAAAACAAAAAATTAAATCGGGGTTTTTTTTTTTTCATCTATTTCTATAGTCGATACAGTTCGCAGACGATGGAGATCTGCAAGAGATCAATATCGGAGGGAGTTTAATCCCATACCGTCATCATCATTGTCAACCCGAAAAAGGCGTTATGTTTTTTTTAATAATCTGGATTTCTTGAGACCAATATTGGAGGTCACACAGTACGTTGTCTTTCATCATTTTTATTAAATAATGCTTTTAAATAAAAAAAAAATTATTGTTTATTTAAAATAAAATTTACCATGCAAAATAATTATTTTATAAATTATTTCACATAATTACAGGACAGATGACAATCTTGATGATTATGATGAGCAATCTGCCACAATACAATCTGCATCTGCCACTTCAGAGGCTGAAGTTGACCCATGTGTAGCCAATACCCAAGAAACTGACAGACCTGACAGTAATCAAAGTGAACATCAAACCAGTGACACAGGTGTGTTATCAACAGTACAAACTCAGGAAACTTCAACACAACCCACTATTCCAAGTCGTCCACAATCTCCTATAGCAACAAATGTCCCACGCTTTAATCCAATTACACTAAGGGGTCGAAGAATGAGAAGGGGGGATGATATGAGAACTTTGCCAGAATTAATAGACACCAGAGTTATGAATATTATGAATAGTTTAATTCCTGAAACTGATTGTGAACGGTTTTGTAGATCATTGCCAACAAGTCTATCCAAAATACATTCAGAACATCAGGATAGGGTTAGGGCTGCTATAATTACCCTTATAGATGCCTGTCAAAAAACTCCCTTTCCAAATAATGTTCTACTAACAATAGAGCAGTGGCGCACTAATTTCCATGACACTAGTAGTGATGTTGCAGTAACACAATCTATACCAATGTCTAACCAACCAACTTCAACTAATATCACTAGTCAGTTGACAAATCCTACTTCTCGAACCTATGATATTCCAAACATATTGAATGTTCCACAACCTTCTCATATATCAATGTGGCCTGCACAACATACAAACATGCCCTCAACTAGTACATTACCATCAACAGTTAATGTTAACCCTACTTTCCCCACTCAAATACAGCAACTTAGTCAAGCTCAAATTAATCCTACCATTTTTCCTAATATACCAAATATTAATCCAATATTAAATGTCAATCCATCTTTGTTCCATGGCCAAACTAGTGCACAATCAGTATTACAGACCCCACACATGCAAAATCCTTACCCATACACTCCACAACAACCAAATCAGCCAAATATTATCTATACTCAACCGATTGGGCAATCTGTGTATGCTCAAAACACACAGGTATTACCTTCTACCTCAGGTGCTGATGTGACAATATTGCCATGTACCAGTCGAACAATACCTACCACAAGTGTTACTCTAACATCTGCAGAAGCAGATTGTCACATAAGTGTGAGTCAAGAGTCGGGTAATAGTAACGATGCATTTTATGAATAAAATTTTCTTTTTTTTTTTTTTCATTTTTCAAATTTTTATTTTTTTAATTTAATTACATTTTTAGGTAATAACAATGAATATTGAAAATATTATGAAATGTAATAAAATGTTTATTATATTCAATAATATATTACAAGCCTGATCTAATTTGGTTTGCATGTTTTGTTTTTGTTTAAAATATCAAAAAACCATAATATGTTGAATGTCTTTAATTAACAATAATGTATGTTTCAAAAAGAATTTGTTTTTCCATATTTTTTTCTAAGATAACTTGACGCAATTGAAATAGTCCAAGTAGCTTCATAACAATGTTCCAATATTATTTCACATTCTTTATGATGTTAAATAAAGACTGATTTTTGAAAAATATCACTATGTTCATTTCATTAATTTGTTGTTTAAAATGTTAAATAGCTTGTATTTTTTGTCAAATATTTTAACATATTATAAATAATAGGATGTTCATGTAAACATGATATAGATTACACATATATTCTTGGTAATTGCATTAGCAACTAAATCACTACTTGGCTAAATGTCGAACACGACGGAACAATATTATTCTGTTCAAGTCTGCAAAATATGAAAAAAACATACTCACAAAATGTGTTTCTTCAATAATAATCCATTTAGATTTCTAAAAACAAGCCATGATGCAGTGAGGATATGTACAGGTCTGAGACGGCTACGCGCTTTGTCGCCCCCTAATGACATCATCAGTTTACATATGCCTGTGGGCGTGACTAAACTGTACAGCGAAATTAATTAATTAATTAATTTAAAAAAAAAAAAAAACGTGTGTCCACCCCCAAATTTGAAACCAGCCAGGGAAAGTAACACAGCAGAAGGCAGGTGTTATCAGGATGGGGAGCCCCACGGTCTGGGGAGCCCCCCAGCCTAACAATATCGGCCCTCTGATGCCCAGAATAGCCTCATCAATGAGATGAGACTGCTCTGGCACTTTTCCCGGCTCTTCCCGATTTACCCTGGTGCGTTGGCAAATCTGGGTAATAAGGAGTTATTGGCAGCCCATAGCTGCCAATAAGTCCTAGATTAATCATGTCAGGCGTCTCCCCGAGATACCTTCCATGATTAATCTGTAAGCGACAGTAAAAAAACACACACACCCGAAAAAAATCCTTTATTAGAAATAAAAAACACAAACAAAATCCCTCATTACCAATTTATTAACCCCGAAAAAGCCCTCCATGTCCGGCGTAATCCACGGACCTCCAGCGTCGCTTCCAGCTCTGCTGCATGGAGGTGACAGGAGCAGTAGAAGACACCGCCGCTCCGGTCACATCCACGCAGCTAATGAGATGAGAAGCGCGATCAGCTGATGTCAGTCAGGTAACTCGCGGCCACCGCTGGATCCAGCGTTGGCCGCGAGTAACCTCAGTCACATCAGCTGATCGCGCTTCTCATCTCATTAGCTGCGTGGAGGTGACCGGAGCGGCGGTGTCTTCTACTGCTCCTGTCACCTCCATGCAGCAGAGCTGGAAGCGACGCTGGAGGTCCGTGGATTACGCCGGACATGGAGGGCTTTTTCGGGGTTAATAAATTGGTAATGAGGGATTTTGTTTGTGTTTTTTATTTCTAATAAAGGATTTTTCGGGTGTGTGTTTTTTAACTGTAATTTACAGATTAATCATGGAAGGAAACTCGGGGAGACGCCTGACATGATTAATCTAGGATTTAGTGGCAGCTATGGGCTGCCATTAACTCCTTATTACCCCGATTTGCCAACGCACTAGGGTAAATCGGGAAGAGCCGGGTCAGTCCCAGAACTGTCGCATCTAATGTATGCGGCAATTCTGGGCGGCTGCTGACTGATATTGTTAGGGTGGGGGGCTCCCCATAACGTGGAGCTCCCCATCCTGAGAATACCAGCCTTCAGCCGTATGGCTTTATCTGGCTGGTATTAAAAGGGGGGGGGACCGCACGCCGGTTTTTTAAATTATTTATTTATTTATTTCACTGCACAGTATAGACACGCCCACCGGCTGTTGTGATTGGGTGCAGTGAGACAGCTGTCACTCAGCGTGGTGGGCGTGTGTGACTGCAACCAATCACAGGTGCCGGTGGGGAGAGAAAGCAGGGAATACGAGATTGTTTAATGAGCGGCTGGCTTTTTCAAATTAGAAAAAGCCGCCGGAGCAGTGTGAACGCCGTGCAGCGCCGGTGATCGGAGAACGGTGAGTATGAGAGAGGGGGGGACACTTCAGTCACTCGGGGGATTAGCGGTCACCGGTGAATCCGTCACAGGTGACCGCTAATCAGTACACGGCACACAGACAGAGCCGCAGCATGACTATGAAGTCGGGTGAAGTTCACCCGAGTTCATTATCATCCCGCTACTCTGTCTTCCGACATGTAGTAACGACATTTTGCATCACACACGTACATTTCACACGGACAACACATACACATGTCAGTTATTTCACTCACGCACACACGGACATTCCACACGCACATACGGCTAGCATACGGGATACACACGCAGGCCACACATACCATAAAAACGGACCTAAAAAACGGAAAACGGACGTGGTTTTCACGGATGTGTGGCGGAGCCCATAAGAACGTGTTTCACAAGACCGGGTGAGTTTGCCTACCTGGGTACTGAACCCTGGTGTCACCAAAGCGCACACTGATATCCAACTTTCACAGATGTTAGTCCATGTACAGTGCCTACAAGTAGTATTCAACCCCCTGCAGATTTAGCAGGTTTACACATTCGGAATTAACTTGGCATTGTGACATTTGGACTGTAGATCAGCCTGGAAGTGTGAAATGCACTGCAGCAAAAAAGAATGTTATTTCTTTTTTTATTTTTTTTTTTAAATTGTGAAAAGTTTATTCAGAGGGTCATTTATTATTCAACCCCTCAAACCACAAGAATTCTGTTTGGTTCCCCTAAAGTATTAAGAAGTATTTCAGGCACAAAGAACAATGAGCTTCACACGTTTGGATTAATTATCTCTTTTTCCAGCCTTTTCTGACTAATTAAGACCCTCCCCAAACTTGTGAACAGCACTCATACTTGGTCAACATGGGAAAGACAAAGGAGCATTCCAAGGCCATCAGAGACAAGATCGTGGAGGGTCACAAGGCTGGCAAGGGGTACAAAACCCTTTCCAAGGAGTTGGGCCTACCTGTCTCAACTGTTGGGAGCATCATCCGGAAGTGGAAGGCTTATGGAACTACTGTTAGCCTTCCACGTCCTGGACAGCCTTTGAAAGTTTCCACCCGTGCCGAGGACATGCTTGTCCGAAGAGTCAAGGCTAACCCAAGGACAACAAGGAAGGAGCTCCGGGAAGATCTGACAGTGGGGACATTGGTTTCAGTCAATACCATAAGTAACGTACTCCACCGCAATGGTCTCCGTTCCAGACGAGCCCGTAAGGTACCTTTACTTTCAAAGCGTCATGTCAAGGCTCGTCTACAGTTTGCTCATGATCACTTGGAGGACTCTGAGACAGACTGGTTCAAGGTTCTCTGGTCTGATGAGACCAAGATCGAGATCTTTGGTGCCAACCACACACGTGACGTTTGGAGACTGGATGGCACTGCATACGACCCCAAGAATACCATCCCTTCAGTCAAGCATGGTGGTGGCAGCATCATGCTGTGGGGCTGTTTCTCAGCCAAGGGGCCTGGCCATCTGGTCCGCATCCATGGGAAGATGGATAGCACGGCCTACCTGGAGATTTTGGCCAAGAACCTCCGCTCCTCCATCAAGGATCTTAAGATGGGTCGTCATTTCATCTTCCAACAAGACAACGACCCAAAGCACACAGCCAAGAAAACCAAGGCCTGGTTCAAGAGGGAAAAAATCAAGGTGTTGCAGTGGCCTAGTCAGTCTCCTGACCTTAACCCAATTGAAAACTTGTAGAAGGAGCTCAAGATTAAAGTCCACATGAGACACCCAAAGAACCTAGATAACTTGGAGAAGATCTGCATGGAGGAGTGGGCCAAGATAACTCCAGAGACCTGTGCCTGATCAGGTCTTATAAAAGACGATTATTAGCTGTAATTGCAAACAAGGGTTATTCCACAAAATATTAAACCTAGGGGTTGAATAATAATTGACCCACACTTTTATGTTGAAAATTTATTAAAATTTAACTGAGCAACATAACTTGTTGGTTTGTGAGATTTATGCATCTGTTAATAAATCCTGCTCTTGTTTGAAGTTTTCAGGCTCTAACCTATTTGCATCTTATCAAACCTGCTAAATCTGCAGGGGGTTGAATACTACTTGTAGGCACTGTAACTTGGGCCATCATTAAGAAGAGATCTCATGGCAGAGAAAGCTTACCGCCCTTAATCCACAGACCTTCCTCAGTCAGCTGGATCCCTGCGTCTCGCACTCCACTCCTTGTTGATTCGCTTGTTCCTGTAGGGATTTAAGAACACAAGGAGTGACAGAAGTCACTGACTTGACAGTTGTCACCAAGGCATGGTCCATATACATGGTAAAGGACTCCTCAACTCTAGGCCCTTTCACTGCTTTTTGGTCAGCTGTATCTGTGCGGGGATCTCCATCCGATTCCATCAGCTCAGATCTAGACTTTATCTTCTACCTAGCTTATTTGACAACAGGAAAGATCTACATCCTACATACATTTTGTCTATCATACCTACCTCTGCTCCACCCATCTAGAGAGGCACTTACGTCACTTCCTCCTGTACCGATAGGAGGGGAGAGAGTAGCTTAAATTTAGCCTACTTCATGTTGTGCAAACCGTAGCATATCCAGTGCAGAATCTACCACCATCTGGTTTCATCTATAAAAACAAAAACTAAAAGAAATATGCATTACATGATTCCTATAACAGACATATTTCATAATAGTCCAATAAACATGACATAACTGTTATAAAAGAAAGACCAGCTTTAAAACCTATCCAATATGTCTGCTGTGCCTTTTACTGCTGGAACAAAAAATATATAACAGATATCTACTTTCCCCCCTTTTTTTGTTTTGCTTTTATATACTACTTTGGCAAAATTTATAGGTTTATAACAGCAAACAATATGATTAACCAACCGATAAATATAACTTATACTCTACTGGGAAATTTTGAAACCTTACAACACGGTTCATAGATATTCTGTATTTATAAAAAAAAATGAAAGTAATCAATATTGGCAGTTTGTATGCAAAAATAATACAAAACAAAAACATAACCATAAAAACAAAAAAACCTAATTTGTATATTTTAAGAAATATACTTTTCCCTGCAAAATTAATTTCATTATTTAGTTATAAGCAAAACACTATTGATAATCTCCTATGAAATTTTGAACTCTAAGGCGGGCTTTGCACGTTGCGACATCGCAAGCCGATGCTGCGATGTCGCACGCAATAGTCCCCGCCCCCGTCGCAGGTACAATATCTTGTGAAAGCTGGCGTAGCGAAAATTATCGCTACGCCGGCTTCACATGCACTCACCTGCCCTGTGACCGTCGCTCTGGCCGGCGACCCGCCTCCTTATTAAGGGGGCGGGTCGTGCGGCGTCACAGCGACGTCACACGGCAGGCGGCCAATAGGAGCGGAGGGGCGGAGATGAGCAGGATGTAAGCATCCCGCCCACCTCCTTCCTTCCGCATAACCTACGGAAGCCGCGGTGACGCCGGTAGGAGATGTTCCTCGCTCCTGCAACTTCACACACAGCAATGTGTGCTGCCGCAGGAGCGAGGAACAACATCGGACCGTCGCGTCAGCATAATTATGGATTACGCCGACGCTGCACCGATGATACGATTACGATGCTTTTGCGCTCGTTAATCGTATCATTGAACCTTTACACACTACGACGTCGCATGCGATGCCGGAAGTACGTCATTTTCAATTTGACCCCACCGACATCGCACCTGCGATGTCGTAGTGTGCAAAGCCCGCCTAAGGATTAAACAAAATCCACTCCACCAGCCGGAAAAAGCACTTGTTAGTATATAAACACAAACAGCTTTGTAAATCTGCTGAAACTATTTTTTTTTTCCCTTCTTTTTACAACTTGTAATAAGCAGCAGCTCACTGTACACCCTCCCACACATCCCTGCGGGTTTATGGCACCCACCTGTCCTTCAGGGTGCGCAATGTTAGAATGGCTGGTGGGAAAAACAGATACAAGAAAAAAACCATGGGCAGAACTTTCATTACAGAAATATATAAAATATATTTTTGTACCGTGTCAGCCAGCAGAGAAAAAACTACTACAGAAACATATATTACAGAAGCCTTAAGATTGATGGAGTGGAATGGAGAGCATCATTAAAACGGGTGGCTTGGGACTGGAAATCACTGCAACAAAAACAAGCAGTCCAGGGCTCCCCTCTGTGTCACTAGGGAAGGTTGGAGCAGACTCGTGGGTGCAGCCCGGACTGTGGGCAGTATCTTGGGAGATCTCCTGGGGCTGAATTAAAGGGATACTGTGATACTCTGGGAAAAGGCACACCAGGCTTCAGGTAGATCATTACTGAATCTACAAGGAACACCTTTATTGTGGATTTGTGTGCTGCAAGTTTTGGTTACGGTTTCGAGGGTACCGGGCCAAACACTGAGATTTGGGGGTGAGACACTTTCTTTGATAGTGACCGGGCTAACCACAACGCCAACAATTCTGTTGCTGGGTCTGCTGGTTTTGTTGATTGGGAGCTACGTATACGGGGTTTGGGCCCTGTCGTGGCATGGGCTGTGGTGGGGGCTGCACCGGCGCGGTTGTATACACCAATTAATCTTGAGCCCATCTTTTTAAAGCTGCACAATACTGTTGTCCATTTTGGAAATTGGTGTTATCAGTGCCTGGGGGCATTGTGAGATGGGGCTCCATTAAGGGCCAAAAACTGTCTCCTGCTTTTATCTTGGTGAGATTAACTAGGTCCTTCTGAGCAGCTGAATATAACTGGTAGACCTGTAGCATCTTCCTATAAAATCGCATAGGTTTAATTTCGGGATCTGGCAGGCAGGGGATTAATGCCGCTGACTGGATGGGGTTGAAAGGGACATATTTAAATGAGGGCTGTTCCTCATCAGGTTCGGGGTAAGGCTCACTATGTGTCCTAGGGGAAAAAGGGGGATCCAAGGGGAGGGGATTGGTAACTGGGGAGCGTGACGCCAGACTGGCCGGTGAGGGGAGAGACGGCATTGTAGGTATGGGAGGGACCAGGGGTATGGGTGTGGAAAGGGTTAAGGGATGCTGTCTAATGACTGCAGCATCTCTGAATAACTCCTGAGCTTGTCCAGAATTAGGCTGCGAAGTAGCAACAAAACAACCTTCCTGAGTGCCGCTAAAACCATCCTCAGACTTGGGTGACCGATAGGAAAACACAACACCTTGCTCATCCTCTTCTTTGACCTCAATATATCCGTCTGATAGCAATACCTGCGTTATTCTGTTAAACAATTCAGCATCAATCAACAATGTCTTGTTACCTTCAGGCCTCTCAGCTTTCTGTCCAAACATTTTTGCTATCTTGGTGGTGTCTGGATTACACTAATTTATGACTATGCGGTGTGCGTTAGAGCCTGGCCGGAACTCAAGGCTACACCTCTATACTAGCTGCTTCCTCAGCTATATACAGTCATATGAAAACGTTTGGGCACCCCTATTAATGTTAACCTTTTTTTCTTTATAACAATTTGGGTTTTTGCAACAGCTATTTCAGTTTCATATATCTAATAACTGATGGACTGAGTAATATTTCTGGATTGAAATGAGGTTTATTGTACTAACAGAAAATGTGCAATCTGCATTTAAACAAAATTTGACCGGTGCAAAAGTATGGGCACCTCAACATAAAAGTGACATTAATATTTGTAGATCCTCCTTTTGCAAAAATAACAGCCTCTAGTCGCTTCCTGTAGCTTTTAATGAGTTCCTGGATCCTGGAGGAAGGTATATTTGACCATTCCGGTTTACAAAACAATTCCAGTTCAGTTAAGTTTGATGGTCGCCGAGCATGGACAGCACGCTTCAAATCATCCCACAGATTTTCAATGATATTCAGGTCTGGGGACTGGGATTTCCACTCCTGAACATTGTAATTGTTCCTCTGCATGAATGCCTGAGTAGATTTGGAGCGGTGTTTTGGATCATTGTCTTGCTGAAATATCCATCCCCTGCGTAACTTCAACTTTATCACTGATTCTTGCACATTATTGTCAAGAATCTGCTGATACTGAGTTGAATCCATGCGACCCTCAACTTTAACAAGATTCCTGGTGCCGGCATTGGCCACACAGCCCCAAAGCATGATGACACCTCCACCAAATTTTACTGTGGGTAGCAAGTGCTTTTCTTGGAATGCCGTGTTTTTTTGCCTCCATGCATAACGCCTTTTTGTATGACCAAACAACTCAATCAGTCCACAGGACCTTCTTCCAAAATGTAACTGGCTTGTCCAAATGTGCTTTTGCATACCTCAGGCGACTCTGTTTGTGGTGTGCTTGCAGAAACAGCTTCTTTTGCATCACTCTCCCATACAGCTTCGCCTTGTGCAACGTGTGCTGTATTGTTGACCGATGCACATTGACACCATCTGCAGCAAGATGAAGCTGCAGGTCTTTGGAGGTGGTCTGTGGATTGTCCTTGACTGTTCTCACCATTCTTCTTCTCTAACCTTTCTGATATTTTTCTTGGCCTGCCACTTCTGGGCTTAACAAGAACTGTACCTGTGTTCTTCCATTTCCTTACTATGTTCCTCACAGGGGAAACTGACAGTTTAAATCTCTGAAACAACTTTTTGTATCCTTCCCCTGAACAACTATGTTGAATAATCTTTGTTTTCAGATCATTTGAGAGTTGTTTTGAGGAGCCCATGATGCCACTCTTCATAAGAGATTCAAATAGGAGAACAACTTGCAAGTTGCCACCTTAAATACCTTTTCTCATGATTGGATACACCTGCCTATGAAGTTCAAAGCTCAATGAGGTTACAAAACCAATTTAGTGCTTTAGTAAGTCAGTAAAAAGTAGTTAGGAGTGTTCAAATCAAGAAATTGATAAGGGTGCCCATGCTTTTGCACCGGTCAAATTTTGTTTAAATGTGGATTGCACATTTTCTGTTAGAATAATAAACCTCATTTCAATCCAAAAATATTACTCAGTCCACCAGTTATTAGATATATGAAACTGAAATAGCTGTTGCAAAAACCCAAATTGTGATAAAGAAAAAAGGTTAACATTAATAGGGGTGCCCAAACGTTTTCATATGACTGTAGTAATAAGGGTATCCCGTACTTGGAGGAGGGGTACAAAATGTATTCCCTCCGGACTTGATCAGCTGCACCAATATTTTTTTATTGTCCTAATCCCTATCTTCTTTCACTGAGGATCTGTCTCATGAAAGGAGGAGGATGTACAAAAATGTACATGCATATACAAGAATGTCCCGACCTCCGGACTTGGTCAACTGTATCAAATTTAATGTCCTAATCCCTATCTTCAGTCACGGGAATCCCCCGCGTCTTTAATTACAGACCGGGTCAGTCTAACTAGTTATATCCGGCCACCACTGTCTTTCCTGCCCTAACAACCGTCCTCTGGATCCCGTTTGACACTCTCGATCGATCCACACCTCAGGGCTTGGATCGTGCTCTGAGCTCCAGCGGGCAATACCTCTGAGTCACAATCAGGTACCTTTTCACACCGATTCATACACACAGCCCGTCACTCCCTCCCCTCCAAACCAATACCAATACCAATACTGTGAATACACAGTATGTAACACTCACCCACGTGATGGAGATGATCAGTCTACTTGGAGTGGAGGGAGATATCAGTCCGCGACGTCCAAAGCATCGGTATTGCCAGGTCGGTAATGCATCCGTGAAAGGAGCCCCACGCTGGTGCGCCAACTGTCAAGGGAGGAATTTGGGTGAAGACATGCTAATAGAGTCTTCGTTTGGGATATTCAGAGACTGTGCCGTATTAGCTGTATATCAGTGCCGATATATCAATGTATCAGACAATAAACACACAGACATGCTTTCTCCTTGAGCTAGCGTCATCAACTCAACTCGTGTATTGGATAGATCCAATTATACAATATGCATGAATAACCTTGAAGCTAAACAGGGAGTTTTCCACTCCTTAATTTCTCACAGCACATTGTTTGTTTCTTGTACATTATTTCTGTGTGAAGCTACTGATAAGACTTTTACTCATCATTAAGAGACTTTCATCGGTTGTACATCTGTTCTCATTCTTGGTAATCCCTTCATGACTATACAACTTTAAATTATATTATGGGTCTATGCGATGGCTACATAGACAGATAATTATGCAACTACATCTACATTTTGATTATTTATATACACAGATATTCTTATTACGTTTGAACAAACAAGCTATAGCTCAGACGACCTCCACAACAGGAGCTGCCGGTGGTCGCAGCTAATGTACTTACCTCATTCCTGGACCTCCAATAACAGCAGTATTTCCTCTCAGGGTTGAGTCTAGAATGTACAAGCTCCATCCAGGTCCTGACTGCAGCCCGTACATTCTAGTGTCTTCATTAGTGAGTCTGTTACAATGTACAAGCTGCAGTCAGAATTAAGGAGCCCATACATTCTAGTGTCTTCAGTAGTGAATCAGCTAGAATGAACGGGCTCCTTCCAGGTCCTGAGACTGCAGCCCATCCATTGTAACAGACTCACTAATGAAGACACTAGAAGACACCTGGAAGAAACCCGTACATTCGAGGCTCAACCCTCCTGTCACCCCAGTGTCACCGCTCGACTAGCACTAAGCAGAGAGCGGTCACAGGGGGAAAGTGGAATGCACAGCATATGGTGTGAGTTCTACAAAGATGGCAGCGATGTCTTCCCAGAGCTGTGAGCTCGACAGCCCAGGGGATGTGTCTAGGTCACAGCAGAGATCAGCCTCAGTGCTAGAGAATAGGGTCGGAGCCTGACTATCAGACCTTATGCACAGTGATTGTCATATTTGAGGTAACTGTCGTTACAAACAGCAAATCCAAGTTTGCAGCCCCTAGGACTTCAGTAAAACTAGAATTAAATTAAAACTAAATAAACAATGAATGTAATTTTGTATTAAAAATAATTGATTCCATAATCACTATTTAATTAAAACAAAAATTAAAAAAAAGAGGCACCTTCCCTTTAATGGCAAAAGTCACAAAAGTTGTGTGATCCATGAATCGCCAAATAAATTTTGCGATTCAATTAAAACTGGTATTTAAACAGTCCTCCTCATCATGCTGTTCACATTTTGACATCATGAGACCAAGACGACACCTAACAATTGACCAATATTACCTCACCATTGTGAGGCTTCAAGTAGCATTTGCTCAGGCGGAAGTGGCCACTGAGCTTAGAGAATAACAAAGTATCATCAGCAGGTTCCAACAAAGATACAGAGAGACTGGTAGAGTCACAGAAATGGATGCCATTTGGCCACATTCCACACTGATGACTATATCATTGAGAACAATGCCCTTTGGAACTGGATGATGAATGCTACACACCTCCAGGCACATTTAAGGGAGGTGAGAGGCACCAAAGTGTCATAACAGAACATTCAAAACCATTTACATCAGCTTTATCTGAGTGCTAGATGACCTGCAAGAGCACTTGACCACGTGACCAGGCATAGGCGTCATCGCCTTGCTGGACAAGTAACCAGTGAACCTCAGTTCTGTTCACTGATGTAAGTTAATTCATGCTGAGCAGAAATGATGGCCAACGATGTTGGAGAAGTCAAGGGGAGCGCTATGCATCATCCACTGTTGTCAAGAGATGAACAATGGTAGTGGTGATGTTATAGTGTGGGCACTGGGCAGGTGTGTCAAATCAATACAGTACAGCCCTTACTTTGTGAATGTTACATGACAAGCTCCTACTACTTCAATAATATCATTAATCCAGTCATTGTGCTACTGCATGAACAACACAGGCTAATTTAATCTTCGTGGCCTACAATGCTCTAGCTCACTGAGGCTGCATCATTATAGAACGTCTGCTGGAGACTGAAGTACCTCAAATGAAGTGGCCAGCACTTCCTCCAGACCTGAATCCCATAAAAAACCTATGGGATCAGTTGACTCACCGTGTAGAGACTTGTAACGCTGTTCCATAAAACTTCAATGACTTGAGGCCGGCCCTTCAAGAAGAGTGGAATGCCATGCCTCAGTAGACAATAACTTGACTTATAAACAGCACGAGATGTCGTTGTCAAGCTGTAATTGATGTCCAAGACCACATGACAAGTTATTGAGACATTGAGATTTTTTGGGGAGGTATACCCACCACTGTTGATGGCTTTTCTTTCAAGAAATTGTTTTAGATAAGGAAATTATTATTGCATGCTTCTACTTAAATACCCTGCTTTCATGATAAAATAATAATAGTCTAATCATTTTCATTACAGATATGAATAAAATGTTAGTTATCGCCTTATATAAATTACACAGGATGTGCCATTCACAGTAGGTGATGGTCACAGCTCACCTGCTTACCCTTCTATAATGAGCTTTCCACCTATAAATTTTCTCCCACATCTATGTGGCTATAGCATATCAATAAATGCTATAAACAGTAGTTGAGGCTTATACTGTGTACAGAAAGTAAAACATCTGCATTAAAAAAGTAGTAAAACATAAACCAGTTATATAAATGAGGTATCCTTATAATCATGTTGACCCACAGAAAAACAATGGAATGTCAGTTATATAATATAGTGAAAGCTGTAAAAAAATAAAAAATAAATTTTGACAGCGCACACTTCTATGGTATGCCCACATGATGTCTTTAACATGCTGGCACACCCACTGAAGTTCTCCTAGGCAAATCCGCTTCAGGAATAAAAACAGTGGTTCCATCGTAAAGTGATTTCACTGGTGATTTTCCGATGTTTTTGTGGCGCTTCATCCATTTGTGTCTTTTTTCTTTAATTCAGTCTATAACTAGAGAGTGGCTTCCTATAGGAAGCTGCAGAAGAATGAACCCTGAAGCAGTTAAAGGGAACCTGTCATCAGAAATTTAGCTTGAAACTTAAAAGTTTCCCCCTCTGCAGCTCCTGGGCTGCATTCTAGCAAGGTTCCTGTACTTTTTGTGGCCCCTTTTAAACCAAATTAAATACTTTATAAACTTGTACCTTTTGCTATGGAAATTTTGTAAAAACTGCGCCCGAGGTGCCGCCCACGCCAGGATCGCTGGTGACGTGTCACAAGCACGAGATTATGGGCGGCGCTGTGATTGCATCGCAAGTGCCCGCCCATAATCTCGTGGACGCGCTTTCCCCCAGTGCCTCCATCGTTCTGCGCAAGCGCTCGCTGGCCAAATGACCCGACGTCACCTCCTTCCCATCTTACCCTCCAGCAGGGCAAGATGGGAAAGAGGTGACATCGGGTCATCTGGCCAGCAAGCGCTTGCGAAGAACGCTGGAGGAAGAGGGGAAAGTGCGGTCACGAGGTTATGGGCGGCACTTGCTGATGACACTCACAGCGCCGCCCATAACCTCGTGCCTGCGCAAAACGTCACCAGCGGTCACACGTGCACACAGTGCACAGTCCCGCTACAGTCGCACAGCGCATGCGCGGGACCACGGACGCCCATGGGCGGCGTCCTGAGATGTTCAGCGTTGGAGGGCGGCATAAATCTGCTGGAGGAACAGCAACGGTCAGCAGACAGCCCGCCCCTATGGACGATTTACAAAATTTACATAGCAAAAGGTACAAGTTTATAAAGTATTTAATTTGGTTTAAAAGGAGCCACAAAAAGTACAGGAACCTTGCTAGAATGCAGCCCAGGAGCTGCAGAGGGGGAATCATTTAGGTTTAATGCAAAATTTCTGATGACAGGTTCCCTTTAAAAGAAGTAATAAAAGAATGAACATGAACACAACAATGTCGTTTTTACATTGCAGTGCAATATGTTCATCATTTGCTGCACTTTTTGCTGGTTGAAAAAAGATGAAGTGTGAACATTCCCTTATCTGTTAGAGTAGCATAGAGAAAGAGTTAAAATGGTCTTGGAGCTAAGAATCACTTCCAAACATATGTGGGAAAAAAAATCTTGAAAAGTCTTCATGGACAAAAAGCTTTTATCTCATCCCTGTATGTTGTCTCTACACATCATATACAGATAGTGTATTTCCCCAGACCTAAATGTTTCTCCAGGCTCCCTCTCAGCAACACTTGTTTTCCTATAAACAAGCTCCGGATACTCTGGGATAAACTCCTTCAGGACTCCATACACATATTCACCGAGAACTCTGGCTTTCTTGCTAGTGTTGCAAAAATGAGACCACATAGAGAGGCAAGAAACAAGAAAATAGGAATACTACGAGGAAAAAGTTTTATTGGGCAACATTTCACATTTATATTTGGAATTACTTACAAAATAAAAATTTGGCTTTAAGTACTTCAGATTAAATTGCCTCAGGATAACTTCATGAGATTTGCGCCATTATAAAAAGGCATCTTTTTCTTGTTTCTTTTATTGTCACATTTCAAGAGCAATAATATATTTATTATTTTCATGGATGGAGCTAAATGAGGGCTTATTTTTGGGGGATGAATTCTATTTGTCAATAGAGCCATTTTGGGGTACATTCAGTGCCTGGAAAAAGTATTCATACACCATGAATGTTTGTATGTTTAAACCCACAAACTTAAATGTATTTTATTGGGACTTTATGTGATATATCAAAATTAAGTAACAAGTATTTGTGAAGTGGAAGGGAAATGATGCATGGTTTTCTAAATATTTTAAAAATATAAATATGAAAATGCATTTGTATTCAGCGTCCCTGAGTCAATACTTTGTAGGACCACCTTTAGGCCTCGGTCCCACTTGCGTTTTGCACAGACGAGTGCAATCCGATAAATCCTTGGATTGCAGTCGCACCAGGGCAAAACTATAGGGCAGTGTCCATGTGCGATTGATTTCTCATGCCATATGCCATAAAGATTTTTTAATGTAAAAATGGGGGTCTGTCTTGTAGTCTTATGGTCCATCTTATAAGCCAAATATAGCTTACCGAGGAGCGCAGGGGTGGTGGAGCGGGCTCATAGAAAGCCGACAGCAGCACAAGTGGGGCAATGCTGGTGGACCTGGGCTGGGATGTGGGGGTATCCCAGCGGCGTGAGGCAGGCCCCATTAATCTCCTGGAAATGGATATGATGGACTTCATGAAAATGGTGCCGGAGGCAGTGTAAGCGCAGATTGAGACCTGAGAGACTTAAGATCTCAATCTGTGCATTCTGGCCCATCTCCGATCAGTTAATGTCAAAATCTGCGATCTGGCCCATCTATGGTCCATCTTATAAGCCAAATATAGCTTACCGAGGAGCGCAGGGGTGGTGGAGTGGGCTCATAGTAAGCCGGCAGCAGCACAAGTGGGGAAATGTTGGTGAACCTGGGTTGGGATGTGGGGGTATCCCAGCGGCGTGAGGCAGGCCCCATTAATCTCCTGGAAATGGATACGATGGACTTCAGGAAAATGGTGCCGGAGGCAGTGCAAGCGCAGATTGAGACCTGAGAGACCTAAGATCTCAATCTGCGCATTCTGGCCCATCTCTGATCAGTGAATGTCAAAATCTGCGATCTGGCCCATCTATGGACACTCCATGTCCGCCTAAATGTTCAAGCTCCTGCTCCAATTGTATCTGCACCTTGTTTGTCTGCCCAACTTTGCTTTGACAGCGACCCCAAGCAATTCCGAGTTTCATGAACCAGTGCACCCTGCACTTTGAACTGTTGGTCCACCAATTTTCTTCAGACCAGTCCAAATTGACATTTCTGATATCGCACCTTGGTGGGAAAGCAATTGCTTGGGTTAATCACCTGTGGGAGAAAAATGACCCAATTACCGCTGACATTCTGGAATTTCTGCAGGCCTTCCGAAACGTTTTTGACCGGGCCGTGTCATGTCTGCTATGTGCTCTCTTCTGCGTTTGCACCAAGGAGTCCAGACTGTGGGTCAATATGCTAATCAAATCTGCACTCTCTCTTCTGAACTTGGACGCAGTAATCAGGCATTAGTGTCCACCTTTTGAGAAGGTTTATCTGAGAGAATCAAAAATGAACTGGCAGGTCGTGACATTCCTGTTACTTGTCTAGATGAACTTAACTCCTTAGCCACCCAAGTCGATCGCAGGTTCCAGGAATGATCCAGGGAAGTCTACTGTGAATGGAGACCGATGCGCTTAGCTTCAGTCTTCCAGAGATCGTTAGCTTCTCAAGCTCCAGCTTCCACACTGTTTCCTGAACCCATGCAAGAGGATGATGTTAAGATGTGTGAACAAGAATGAGGATATCGCCAAGCCTTGAGATTGTGCTTTTACTGTGGAGGAGCAGAGCGCTTCATCCAAGGATGTTCTTTGAGACCAGAAACCTCTTTCCTTGGCTCAATACAGGTGGTCTCCCTCAGTGAAAGCAGTTCCACTTCTTTGTTGGCCTTGTCTGAGTCTGTATTGTATTGAGGAGTTCAGTTCTCTGAAATGGTTCATCTGGAATCCGGTTCTGTTGGAAGTTTTGTTTAGTGAGCTGTGGTGGATCATTACTAGTTTCCCATCTGACGCCTTCTGAAGTAAGGGGTACTTTGCACGTTGCGACATCGCTACCGCTATATCGTCGGGGTCACGGTTGTTGTGACCCACGTCCGGCGCCGGTAGCTACATCGCAATGTGTAAATCCTAGGAGCGACGATGAACGAACGTGAAACAGTCAAAAATCGCTAATCTGTTACGTCATTCATTTTCATAATGTCGCTCCTGCTGCAGGTACGATGTTGTTTGTCGCTCCAGCGGCGTCACACATCACTGTGTGTGAAGCCGCTGGAACGACTAACATCTCCTTACCTGCATCCCGACGGCAATGCGGAAGGAATAAGGTGGGCGGGATGTTACGTCCCGCTCATCTCCGCCCCTCCGCTTCTTTTGGCCGGCCACTTAGTGACGTCGCGGTGACGCCGGACGCACCTCCCCGTTGAAGGAGGGATTGTTCGGCGGTCACCGCGACGTCGCTGAGCAGGTATGTGCGTGTGATGCTGCCGTAGCGATAATGTTCGCTATGGCAGCAATTACAAGATATCGCATGTGCAACGGGGGCGGGTGCTATCGCGCTGGACATCGCTAGTCGATGCTACGATGTCGCAATGTGCAAAGTACCCCTAAGTGTCATCCATGAATGGAATGCTCCTGTTAGAACCCATATGCTTTGTTTCTGAGCTTGTGGATCTACGATGAGACACAGCAATTTTGACTTTTTTTTATATCTATTTTGTGGCATCCAACATTTGGGATAAATAGTGGTATAGTTTTATATCATTGGCCAGTATGATAGTGACATCCAATTAATACAGGTTTTTCTATTTCCCAACGTTTTTAAACAAAAAATAACGTAATGGTTTGTTTTTTGGGTTGCTGAACTCCGAGAGACTTAAAAAGAACTTATCAGTTGATTTATGTTGCCCAAACCATGGGCAGTATGAATCAGAGTCTAGCTGAAGAATTGTAGTTTTAGAGATTATAGAGTTTTAGGATTCAAGATGAGTCTCTTCCGACGCCACATAAGGGCAGCTTCTCCTGGCGCTGTTGCAGGTTACTGATAGGTCTCTACCATGTTTGCACTTAGTGAGAGACCTGTGAATTACCGGGAGCAGTATGAGGAGAAGCCAGCAGCGTACTATATTTTCTCTGAAACCTCAGCTGCAATTATGAAGCCAGGCAAAGATTAATTCTGCCTATGGTTGGCATATGGTTTGACACTGAAGATTAATTTCATCTTAATGTTAATAGTCCAGGAAAGGGTTTAGCAGCAATGTTGAGAAAAATAGATCTGGCACAAGGTTTCAAGATAAATTTTAGAACTAAGATTTGGATAGGTAAAAGCATTTTAAGGAGACTAGATTACAGTGGCATGGATTTGGAGTAAGGATTATTCGCTATGTCTCAAATGTTTTATGTGAATCCCACCACTGATTCACCAGTTCTCTCTGAATTAAATGAACTGGCTGGGATTATGGAAATACTCACTGTGCAACACTGTTTTGTACTTTCCACTCACTTCAGAGGTGGGACAAGTATTAATCAGACATGTATGGAATTTCCTCTGGCTATATCATAACATTCCAAAATACCAGTATCCATTTATAGGCTATGGAGAACTGACAGAAAAAAAATAATCAAGTCTTTATGTAATAACTAGAAAAGTGGATGGATCTGCTGAGAATAACCTTTGAGTGGAATTTCTTGAAATTCACAGGTCTCTACAAGTTTGAACAATTTGCGATTTGATGAGATCGCAAATCACAATTGGGAGGAAGGAACAATCATAACGACTATAGAAGATCAAGGTTGTTCAAGCAGTGGCCATTTTAGCATTTTACAGGGTAGGGATTGGAATTACAGCGCATTGCTCATTACACATAATGACTAGGGAAGGGGCAAACTCTCACATACTCGGGATCGGCGGGTTTAAGCGGGTTAAAAAAAAACAAACCCTGGTTTGGGCCCGGAATTGATCCCGGATATCTGGCTGCATGCTGGTCCCCGTATAAGTCTATGGGGACCAGAATCCGGTGCTTTAAAATGGTGGTAGAAGGGATAGGGGAATTGGAGCAGGCGCATTATACTTACCAAGTCTCCCGCGTGACTCTAACGTTACTTCTGGGGGTGCTCATTAACCTCATACATATTCACTGCTTTGAAAGCCCACTGGGAGACCCTATATCTCTGATTGTTTGCAGTCAAAAGCGCCCCCATTCTGTGTGACAGCGTGTCTGACTGCTACTAATGAGATGCGCTGTGTGTGTCTCTATTGTGGTGTAAAAATAAAATAAATAAAAAAATTGGCATAGAGTCCCCCATATTATGATACCCAGCACAGATAAAACCTACAGCTACAGGCTGCAGCCCCAAGCAATGCGCTTATCTTGGCTGTGAATCAAAATAAGTGGAACCGCATGCAGCTTTTTAAAAATTATTTCAATAAATAATTTAGAAAAACAGCATCCGGTCCCCCAATTTTGATACCCAGCCATGATAAAGCCGACATTCTCAGACTTGGAAGACCCATGGTTATTGTTCTCCCCCCAGCCTAAAAATAGCAACCTGCAGCCACCCAGGGTTGTCGCATCCATTAGATGTGACAATCCTGGAACTTTATCCGGCTCATTACGATTTTTGTTACAAATGTCTGAAATTCTTTTCATCAATTAAAGAAACAAAAAATAATATATCTTTGGTATCTAATTCTCATACTGACTTGCAGATTCATACTGCCACATCAGTTTTACCATATAGTGTACATGGTAAATAAAATAATAAACAATAGTGGAATTGCACTTTTTTTGCAATTTCACCAAACTTGCAATTTTTCTCCCATTTCTAGTACATTACATAGTAAAATTAAAGCCTTCATTCAAAAGTACAAATTGTCCCGCAAAAAACAAGCCCTCATACAGCTATGTTAATGGAAAAATAAAAAAGTTATGGCTCTTGCAAAAAGGGGAGGAATAAACGAAAACGTAAAATGGAAAAGCACCATGTGGTGAAGGGGTTAATACTTCTTTGTCCTAATTCTGCTACTAAAGAGATATTTTGAAAGGCTTGTGTAACTGAGAAAGTGTGCTTCCTGGCTTATGACATGGACAAACCATTTTTTTAAGACAAATTCAAGAAATGTAAACGTAACTGTTTAAATCACAAAGTGTGAGATTGTATTAAAAAAAAATATTTTTTGCACACTTCCTTGTTCTGGGCCTAGAGGAGTCAGACCCCCGGTCGCAGGGGATTGTAGCAAGGTGTCTGAACTTGTCGAGGAGGACAGCCGGCAACCTAGCACTGTCACCGGTCCGGGACCGAAGGCACGACCGGGTACACGGACCCTAGGTCAGGGAGTAGCTTCAAGCAACCTGACAATTCACTTGAGGAGAACGGAGCCTTTATGATCTGTTCCCACCTGCTCCAAAATTGGGGCATTAGCGCAACGAGAGGGATAGGACTTTCCAATCTAAACGGTCCAGAAAATTCCAAGCGTGAGCCTTGAGAGCAAGCTCCCACACTTAGCGTCAGTTCCATACTACTGAGCTACCAAGTTGAAGTTAAACTTAGTGCCAGGAGGCAGGTCACGGATCACCAGGCAACACTATAGAGGATGGGACCCGGACGAGCTCCCCGCAGCGGTGTCCAGAGACTTTGTTTACCTGGTTGTCAGTGTCTGCTTATGAACTGAGTGAGTACAAGAGTGACCCCTGCACCCCGCGGCACCCCCACACCAAGTCCCGGGGCAGTCCGCTACCCGTGGAGGGCTACGACACCTTGCTGCCCCACTTCATCACCCCGGGTACTCCCAATGGCAGCGGTGGTACTCCCCAAATTACCATACACCATGGGTGGTGTCACAAACTATACATTAACTCTCCTGTAAATACCCCCTTTCATTTGAGTGGCCGCACGACCCTGGGTCTGGAGACCCTCAAGCCACAGCGAACCCGGATCCGAGCTACTCGGCTGCTCCCACGGGGGCAAGCACATAAGCCCTACGACAAAAATAAGCCCTAGCTGTGGTTCAATAATGAAGTGTTGATGCAGCTAAAAAAGTTAAAGAATACTGCAGGACACTTCATTATAGAAAGCATAAACCCCAAAAGAGGGAAGAAAAAAGACAGAAGACCGCCAAACATACTGACCAGACACCGAATGGGAGGACCTATACACATCAGATCGCACAAACATCAGATTGCACAAACATCAGATTGCACACCTACACACATCAGATCATGCACACATCAGAACACTCATCAGATTGCACAAACATCAGATTGCACACCTACACACATCAGATCATGCACACATCAGAACACTCATCAGATTGCACAAACATCAGATTGCACACCTACACACATCAGATCATGCACACATCAGATCAAACACTCATCAGATTGCACACATATCAGATTGCACACCTACACACATCAGATCACGCACACATCAGATTGCACACTCATCAGATTGCACACCTACACACATCAGATCATGCACACATCAGATCGCACACTCATCAGATTGCACACCTACACACATCAGATCATGCACACATCAGATTGCACACTCATCAGATTGCACACCTACACACATCAGATCATGCACACCCACACACATCAGATCGCACACATATCAGATTGCACACCTACACACATCAGATCATGCACACATCAGATCGCACACTCATCAGATTGCACACATACACACATCAGATCATGCACACCCACACACATCAGATCATGCACACCCACACACATCAGATCGCACACATATCAGATTGCACACCTACACACATCAGATCATGCACACATCAGATCGCACACATCAGATCACGTACACATCAGATCGCACACCCACACACATCAGATCGCATACTTATCAGATTGCACACCTACACACATCAGATCACGCACACATCAGATCGTCCACCCACACATATCAGATTGCACACACAATTAGATTGCAAACATACACACATCAGATCATGCACACATCAGATCGCATACCCACACACATCACATTGCACACCCACACACATCAGCTCAAGCACACATAAGATCGCACACCCACACACATCAGATCGCACACCCACACACATCAGATCACACACACATCAGACTGCACACCCACACACATCAGCTCACGTACACATCAGATCGCTCACCCACACAATCACCACATCTGGCAATACTGATTGCTTATGGCCGGCAGGGGAAGAAGGGACACAGTGCAGTAGAGCACAAAGAGAGGGAAAAATTGAGCTCACCTGTCACCCGAACTGCTAGATCCTCTGGGTGCACGGAATCCGCTGGTAACTCCCAACCAGCTAGTAATGGACGGCAACAGAAAGGAAAGAAGGGGATCCGGCACAAATTCCTTAATAGTTAAAATATCTTCGTCTTTATTGAGGCATTTAAAGCAGCGTGAAGACCGAGGATGAAACCATGTATCAGTTCATAGGAGTACTTAACGCGTTTCGGACTTTGGATTTAAAAACAACAGAGTCCTTAATCATAAGGGATTTTAAATCCGAAGTCTGAAACGCGTTAAGTACTCCTATGAACTGATACATGGTTTCATCCTCGGTCTTCACGTTGTTTTAAATGCCTCAATAAAGATGAAGATATTTTAACTATTAAGGAATTTGTGCCGGATCCCCTTCTTTCCTTTCTGTTGCCATCCAGTAGAACACAAAGACCTGCGGTGGAACGTATGAAGGACCTGAGGTGGAACCATGCTTTACTCTGGCCATTGTGTTCTATTAGTAATGTGCAGTACTGTCCTTGCACCAAAACTTTTGGAATTAGGGTCAAAAAGTTCAATACTGGTCTCATTGGACCATAGCATAGTTTGTCACATACTTTTGGCAGACTTAATGTGGGTTTTGGCAAAACATAATCATACTTAGATGTTTTTCTTTGAAAGAAATGGCTTCCATCTTTTCACCCTACCCCACAGACCAGACACATGAAAAATAGAGCAGATTATTGTCACACGCAGTACCCAACCAGTACTTGCCAAAAATTTCTGCAACTCCTTTATTTTTGATGTAGGCCTGTATTCAGTCTCACAACCCAATTTTCTTCTTGTATGTTCATAAATTTTTCAGTGACATCCAATTCTGTAATGTCACTGTTGTGCCAAATTTAAGCCACTTAATGATGACAGTTTTCATTGTAACATGGTATGTCTAATGACTAAGATTTTTTTTTTTTACCATATTCACCTGAGTGATAACTTTCAACAATGATATTCCTTTGCTGTTGTAGTTTATGGACCATGGCTTTTGTTGAAAAATGCAACTGAGTCAGGAAAATCCTACTAGGACAATAAATCTTTATATAGGGATTTGAATATGCATTACTGCTAAGAAAACATGAAAAACATTTAGAAAATATTTTTTTAAAAAAAAATATGAGTTACTTAGCAAAGGTGGCCAAATTTATCTGTGCCCAGATACCAACGTCAAGGTGTAACTCTTACCTGGGTCCTACTCTAAATGCAATGCCTCTCTTGTCCAAACTGAACTATTATATGGGCTAGAATAGAACCTGCAAAAAGAAAATTAAAAACACCTGAAGTAACTTGGATGAGTGTGCAGACAAAGGATATGACTCCATAATACAAACTTCCTAATCTCATAGTCTGAACTGGTGCATACTGAATATGACATACAATATTCAAAAATAACAGTTGCACTCAAGTAAAGGGAAGGAGGAAAACAAGAATGTAGATGGAGAATATTGGAATTTGAATATGCATTACTGCTAAGAAAACATGGAAAAAAAAATTGAAAATATTTTTTTGAAAAATATGAGTTACTTTGCAAATAAAGGTGGCCAAATGTATCTGTGCCCAGAAACCAACGTAAAGGTATAACTCTTATCTAAAAAAATTTTCTCATATTTTCTTAGCAGTAATGCGTATTTAAATTCAAATATTGTGCAGTATAGTGGGGCAGCAATGCTACTTGTCTGAACTGTCAAACAAGCAGTACTGCACAGTTCTCAGTCAGCAGGAATTCGGGTGAGAGAATGGTGCAAGCCTGTTCAAAAAGATGAGACAAAACCTTAAATTATAAAAAAAACAAACAAAAAAACCCCAAAACAAATAAACCATCCAGTTCAGCATTCAGAAAACAGATCAATCTAAAAATGTAGTACAGTTCTCCTGCTTAGCTATGTCGTTTTCCTCATGTGCAGGGCATTGCAGTAGCTTAGGTATCCATAATAATAATAATATTAGCAAATACCTACAATTAGAAATGTAGTATACAAGTGCATCTCAATAAAATAGAATATCAACAAAAAGTGAATTTATTTCAGTAATTCAATACAAAAGGGAGATGTATATATTATATAGAGTCATTACAGACAGAGCGATCTATTTCACGTGTTTATTTCTGTTAATGTTGATGATTATGGCTTACAGCCAATGAAAACCCAAAAGTTATTATCTCTGAAAATTAGAATATTATATAAGACCAACTGAAAAAATGATTTTAAATTAAGAAATGGTGGCCTACTGAAAAGTATGTGTGGTAAATGCACTCAATACTTGTTCGGGGCTCCTTTTGCAAGAATTACTGCATCAATGCGGCATGGCATGGAGGCGATCAGCCTGTGGCACTGCTGAGGTGTCATGGAAGCCCAGGTTGCTTTGATAGCAGCCTTCATCTTGTCTGAATTGTTGGGTCTGGTGTCTCTCATCTTCCTCTTGACAATACCCTATAGATTCTCTCTGGGGTTTAAGTCAGGTGATTTTGCTGGCCAATCAAGCACAGTGATACTGCGGTTATTAAACCAGGTATTGGTACTTTTGGAAAATAAAATTTCCATCTCAAAAAAGCTTGTCGGCAAAGGGAAACATGAAGTGCTCTAAAATTTCCAGGTAGATGGCTACGCTGACTTTGGTCTTGATTAAACACATTGGACCTACACCAGCAGATTAGATGGCTCCCCAAACCATCACTGATTGTGGAAACTTCACACTGGACCTCAAGCAGCTTGGATTGTGGCCTCTCCACTCTTCCTCCAGACTCTGGGACCTTGATTTACAAATGAAATGCAAAATTTACTTTCATCTGAAAACAACGCCTTGAATCACTGAGCAACAGACCAGTTCTTTTTCTCCTTAGCCGAGGTAAGACGCTTTTGGTGTTGTCTATTGGTTATGAGTGGCTTGACACAAGGAATGCAACAGTTGTAGCCCATGTCCTTGGACATGTCTGCGTGTGGTGGCTCTTGAAGCACTGACTCCAGCAGCAGTCCACTCCTTGTGAATCTCACCCGAATTTTTGAATGGCCTTTTCTTAACAATCCTATCAAGGCTGCAGTTATCCCAGTTGCTTGTGTACCTTTTTCTACCATACTTTTTCCTTCCATTCAACTTTCCATTAATATACTTGGACACAGCACTCTGTGAACAGCCAGATTCTTTAGCAATGACCTTCTGTGGCTTACCCTCCTTGTGGAGTGTGTCAGTGACTGCCTTCTGAACATCTGTGAAGTCAGCAGTCTTCCCTATGATTGTGTAGCCTACTGAACCAGACTAAGGGGCCATTTTAAACACTTAGAAAGCCTTTGCAGGTGTTTTATGGTAATGAATCTAACTTTCTGAGATAATGACTTTTGGGTTTTCATTGTCTGTAACCCATAATCATCAACATTAACAGAAATAAACACTTGAAATAGATCACTCCATTTGTAATGACTCTATACAATATATGCGTTTCCCTTTTTGTATTGAATTACTGAAATAAATTACATTTTTGATGATATTCTAATTTATTGAGATACACTTGTATTTCTCATGATTAGCTACAGTTTAGATAACGGTATCGTATGCTGCTTATTCCAGAACTATTTAAATCAGATTGCTGGTGCTAAATGGTTCTTTAAACTCAAACTTGCTAATATTATTATTACATCTACTACTAGGGCTGAGTGGATCCGGACTGTAAAAGTCCGTATCTGCGCGGTTTCAACGATATCTAGGTGCCGGACCTGAGCGCGGGATTCCGGGTGCACGATCTGGATTTGGTAATTAAAGTAAAAATAAAGAAAAGAAGAAATAAGTGAGAGTTTCATACTTACCGAGACTCAGTGTCATGGTGGCACACTGCTTCCGGGTTGCGCATTCACTTCCTGTACTGTATAATCGCATACACACAGCTTTCAGTGTTTTCCCCGCCCACCGGCCATCCTCTCATCTGTGATTGGTTGCAGGCTGACGCGCCCCCAGTCTGTGACAGTATCTGCTGCAGTCGTCGCTCATCGTAGCTCAGTAATAGGCTGCACTCAGAGCTGGCAGTCTTCTCTACGGCTGCTTGCTCTGAGATGTGGCAGAGCTGGATGTGTCGTCGTGGGATCTCGTGTGGATTATGCCAGAGCTGCAGGGTGTTGGGGGTAATAAAATGGTGAAGGAGCGTGCGTTTTGTACTTTATTTAAATAAAGGATTTTTGTCTGTGTTTATTTACAGGTTTGTGTGATGCAGGTATCTCATAGACGCCTGTGCTATCACAAACCTAGGGTTTAGTAGCAGCTGTGCAATACTATTAACCTCTCATTACCCCAATTGGCACCACACCAGGCCAATGGGAAGGGTCGGCAATGTACCGTGTTTGTCACATCTAATAGATGCAGCAATACCAGGCGGCTGCGGGCTGAAAATAGCAGCATTATCATGGCTGGGGATCGAAATTAGGGGGGACCACACGTCAGTTTTTTTTTTTAGTTATTTATTTAAATAAAAAAAAAAAGAAAGCCACTTAAGCCGCAGTCACACTTGCGAGGGACTCCCGCGAGTCTGACATCGCAGCAAAGCCGCACACTTCTGACAGGAGCGTGCATGTGTTTCTAGGTACATGCACGCTCATGCTCAGAAAACGGCAGGCTGTGCCAGGTGATGTCATGCCTGGCAGACCCGCACGAGTCTGACATCACTGGCACAGCAGCACTCTTCTGACAGAAGCATGCATGTGTTTCTAGATGATTTCAGCACCAAAAGTGCACCTCCTGGCAAAAAACCACAGCAAAAAATGCGGTAAAACACCGATTTTTTTTGCCAGGAGGTGTAAATTGGATGCAGGAATATGGTGTAAAAATTTCAGCACCAAATTTGCATCTCTTGGCCCAAAAAACTGCGATTTTCTGCTAGGAGATGCAGGTCTGTGAACTCAGTGACCTCCACCTGAAGTCAGGTTAATTGCGATCACAGGTGAAGGACTGTGGGAACATCCAGCTGTGACCGCAAATGACCTGAGTGACGTCAACGCTCCTTGCGCAGCTCATTCATTCTCTGGAGCTCACAGAGAGTGGTCGTGCTTCATGGCCTCTCTCTGTGATATTCAGATGTAGCAGAGCTGAAGCAGCGTGGGACCTCGTGTGGATTACGCCGGACCTGGAGGGCTGTGTTGGGGGTTAATAAAGAGGTGAAGGAGGGTGTGCGTTTTTATTCTATTCCAAATAAAGGATTTTTTCTCTGTGTGTTGATTTACTGTTATTTACAGGTTTGTGATGCAGGTATCTGATAGATGCCTGTGCCATCACAAAGCTAGGGCTTAGTAGCAGCTGTGCGCTGCTATTAACCTCTTATTACCCCGATTGGCACTGCATCACGCCACTGGGAAGAGCCGCTATCACACCGGGATTATCACATCTAATAGTTTCGGCAATATTGGGCAGCTGTGGGCTTGAATACCAGCCCCCAGCCGATGTTAGTGTGGCTGGGGATGAAAATTGAGGGAGACCGCACGTCGTTTTTTCTTTATTATTTATTTAAATAAAAAAAAAGCCGTATGCGGTTTCCCTTAGACCGGAATCACACTTGCGAGGGACTCGCGAGAGTCTGCCATTTCAAAGCCTCGCACGTGTGACTGTGGGCACTGGATACACAGCACATATATAGCCCGACAGCTGGAGCTACAGCCGCGGGCTATATCTGTGCTGCTGATTGTTTTGTTTATTTTTTACCACCATACTGACGCGCAGCCACTTGTACTGCTTTCCCCACCCACCGGCCGTCCTGCCGCCTGTGATTGGTTGCAGTCAGGTGACACGCTGCTACTTAGGGTAAGGGCGCATCTAACTGCAACCAATTACACGAGCTGGTGGGCGGGCAAAGTAGTGAATATTGAATTGCTGGCTCCGGAAGGTAAAAGTGTGACCTGGAAGAAGTGTACCGCCATTACACCACCTCGGTGAGTATACCGCGCGCACTCCACCCCCATATCCCCTCCACAGATGTTTTTAATTTGCGGATTCTGGTGCCCATTAACTTATATGAGATGAGAAACTGTGGAAAGAAAAGCGCAATAGGGTCTTACCTCAAAAGGGGAGAAAGATATGTAATAAAAACACACTTACCTATAATGGTTGTGCCAGTCACAACCACTATACAGGCATATAAAAGATCCAGGTCCAGGCAGCAGTCCCAAAGTTGGCTGATAACAGAGAGTGATAGAAGAAGGGCCTTAATTCCGCGCCAAGGACTCAATGGATCCAGGAAGAGATTAATGCTTCTTTATTAACATGCACAAGTCTACGCGTTTCTGGAGACACAGCTCCCTTCATCAGGACATTGGCAAGAGAACATCAAATCTGATGTTCTCTTGCCAATCTCCTGATGAAGGGAGCTGTGTCTCCAGAAACGCGTAGACTTGTGCATGTTATTAAAGAAGCATTAATCTCTTCCTGGATCCATTGAGTCCTTGGCGCGGAATTAAGACCCTTCTTCTATCACTCTCTGTTATCATTAACTAATATGGGCACCGGATTCCGTATCGGATCGGACTTATTTTTTAATCTGTCAGTGATCTGCCGGTCCCGGTACTTGGGGCGTTCAATCAGCTCTACCTACTACATATTGGGATCGGATCTTAGTGATGGGAATACTTCTTTATTGAAATGTTAATTTTGTATTGACTATTTGAATATTTTATTCTATGTATTGTTTTTTCGGTATATGATTTTGTGGTGAGACCTATTAGGAGTTGTCCAGTACAGACATTTATTTCATCTTGAATTGCTCTTTGCTTGTATTTTTAAGGAAAGTTAATTAACTTTTTTAGTGAAAAATTAATATTCATCTCAATTATATTTTATCTGCAATAGTATTGGATGACTTTGTGGTTGGTAGTTGAATGGTCTTTGGTGATCAGTGGTCTGATTTCTAGAAAAAGTAATGCATCTATGCTCCCTTTGTGATTAGTCCAATTAGTAAATGATCAGAAATACTATTCAGAAATTTACTGTCCTTGAAGCCGATTATTTGTATGAAGCTGGAATAACTTTTAAAAAGGAAAACAATGCTGAAATATATGATCATGTTTCCTAGCTACTATAAAAATAACATTAAATAACATGGAAAAAAACCCTCACCCATCCACTGATATACATGAATAAAAGTTGAAATTTTTCTTCCAAGTGGCTTTGTTTTACTCCCTAATAATTGTCTTTAATCTATGAAACATAAGCTATAATTACTTATCTAAGGATTTGGCAGATTGCGGACAGTATATACACCGTAGACAATAAATGTATATAAAATACATATCCACCTATATAAATGTATTGCATTAAAATTGTTTTCATTGGAGTAAAATGGAAACTTGTTGGGAATGATTGTTTTTCAGGTCTATGTCCTACCAAGCACTGAGGAAAGACAAGGCAGAATCTATTTTCACACAAGTGCAATGTGATTGGAAAGCAGCCCTGAAAATGTGAAATGCAATATCCCGAAAACTATATTTCCCATAAGACATATCTAGCTGGATTGATGGCCTGTCCACACCGTGTACACATATACTGCTTGGAACATGCTTTTTCACTATGTCCTGAAAATGTGATCTTTTTCCGGTTTCTCTGCTGAAACTATGATTATTTCAGATTTATTATTAGTACTTAAATAAGGAATTAATTAGTAAGGATCATACAACTCAACATTATTATTTTATTAGGTTTCTGTTCTTTGTGGGGGTTGCCAACATTCAGAGCCAAACAAGTTATATATTTATGGAACATCAAATGCCACAATAGTTTTTAGAAAATGCCCTTTA
This sequence comes from Anomaloglossus baeobatrachus, assembly GCF_048569485.1. Classification (NCBI taxonomy): domain Eukaryota; kingdom Metazoa; phylum Chordata; class Amphibia; order Anura; family Aromobatidae; genus Anomaloglossus; species Anomaloglossus baeobatrachus. The sequence goes on from NC_134356.1 coordinate 234,054,433, forward strand.
GTACAATATCCAATGATGCATAAAATATTTTTCATAATTTGAGTGCTAAACCAGTACAGTATCAGCCTATAGATAATGGTGTCCAAAAAAAGAAGTCTACATACTTAGCCATGAATGAAGTCTATTATTTCAGCCAAGCACTACTGAGGCTGGTATTTCAGTCCAGCACGATTTACGCTATTTTGTCTATCAATCTATAGTATAATCGGGGAAGAAAACCTACTTTTTAATATATCTTTTTACTGAAAAACGTCTCTTCTCTTTTTCCTCCAGAGTGACCTGTCTTGCACTGGTCAAGAAGAGGAACTAAAACCTCCCATTAAACTTCATGAGGTAAAACGAGGCGAAAATATAACCCTTTTTGAATTATTTATACTTAGGAGCAGTAAAAAGAAAATTCCTCACTAATTGAATAATATATAGCACTGGCTCTGAAGTTGGGATCTCCATTCTCTCACTATCTTGACAGCTGTGTGATCTATGAAGAAATGTAAGATGGATTCCAATGTAATATAGAACAGGAGACGGGCAAAAGAAACAACGAAAAATGTAAAATCAGTTACAGCTCCTGAAAAGATAAACCCTTCAGAAGTATATGCCGCATATCCACCATGGATGTATTAAACCCTGTACAAGCAGCCATTTCTTCTAGTAGATTAGGCCTTGTTGGGTTCAATTGGTGAACGGGATTCACAAAGCCACAAGTCCGGGTGGACACATGGACCCAGGGCGCTGGCACAGCAGGCTGTAAGGCACGTCAAACAGTAGGACCTGAACAACTGTCTATGTTGAAAGGCAGATAAAGAGGTGAAGCAGGACACGCTGGAAGCCACAAAACGAGTAAGGCAGATGAAGAGGATAATGGCAGGTCTGAAGCAGCATAAAGATGTAGGTGGCAGGATCTCTTAATGGAAACAGTCTCTAATAGCAGTTCATGAAGTTCACAGCAAATTATAGACTAACCAAAAGAGAGATAGCAGAGGGTTAACAAGGAGGTATCAGGGTTTATAGAAATCACAGGAGTTTGCAAAGATCTAGGCAGCATAGTGATTGGTCTCTAAATGTCAGTTGATAATGCTTACTTCAAATGGTACGTTCTTAAGTGATAGTTGCAAAATGACAAAAGCCTGATTTTGCAGTAGCAACAGAAGAAGCTGGATATTGACATGGTCCAAACAAATGACAGTTCAACACATTACTGTCTTAACATTCAGACACAGGGGTGTGTCCAAATGGGCCTTAAGATGTCTAGGGAAATTACTGTATGTCACTGTGATAAATTGTAAAACCCAATGGGTAACCTGTAAAAATTCAATGTGGAGCACAGCAAAGTATGGTGGCCACAGTGGAAGGGAGCAGAGCCCAGCCGTGACAGGTGCATGGCTGTACACCCCCTTTTAGGCTTCCTACAGGTGATGTTAGAAATAGAAGAAAACATGTTTAGCATTGAGCAAGATTGGAGCATTAATTACCTTTTTGGACAACATGTATTTCTCATCAGGACTTCCTTTTTTCCTTTTCAAACTTTCAAGTAGCATATACTCCCAAGAATTTATTTGATCTCACATTCCGTGCCCGGATCAGAGGTAGAAGCAGGAACTATCTTGATCCCATAGGAGAGAATTTATAGTGGCTGTAGTGGACAGCATGATGGCTCAGTGGTTAGCACTATTGCCCTACAATGCTGGGCTCCTAGGTTCTAATCCCACCAAGGACAACATCTGAAAGGAATTTGTAGGTTCTCCCTATGTCTGTGTGTGGGTTTCCTTCAGATTCCTCCCACACTCCAAAGATATACTGATAGGGTATTTACATTGTGAGCCTTATATAACAGTAAACTCAAATAATGTAAAAAAAAGGAGCACTGTTGCTTTTCAGCTCTGAGGTCCTGCATTCAGATCCCACCAAGGACAACATCGGCAAACAGTTTGTATGTGTTCGCACAGTGTGCTTTGGTTTCCTTCACACTCCAAAGACATACTGATATGGAATTTAGATTGTGAGCTTCAATGGGAGACAGCAATGAAAATCCAGTACTATAAAGAATCTGACACTGGAATCAGTATGGTGAAATAACATAAAAATGTATTTCTGTGATCCAAGTAGCAATGTGTATAGTACACGTGATGTTTCGGCCTTTGTAGCCCTTTTACCAACATACGCAGTTGTGTCTGACAGCTGGAAATAGAAGAAGAGCAAAAGCTGTGCTAGTGGAGACTGCGACCTCTGTCGCTATGATGAATGTCTGTAAAGGTCTGCAGAATATGATGGAGCTATATAAGCAAAGCATAATTAATAAATAAATAAGGTAAGAAAAATCCACAATGACCACTGAAATAACTTTAAACTAACAATAGTAATTTTCAGTATAAATATTTTTTCCATTCAAACATTAACTTTGTTTAGGACATGCAAAACAAGTATTACAATCAATCAATATACAATATTACAGATAATGTGTAGATCTTATATTGCTGCTGTAGTTATAATAATGCCAGTAATAGTTCTAGTAATAGAAATCCAATATTTGCAGTCCAAGAGCAGAAATTAGATTGACATAGCAGATACCAAGGCCAAGATCAATATATTTGTCACCTATGTACAGTACATTGTCCTCTGAAATTAATATAATGTATTCATCCTTATAACATATACTTTATAGAAAAGGACCCTGAGAACATGAGTAACCTATCCTGGAGAATCAGAATTCAATATGATAAACCGGACACTATGACAAAATGGAGAGCTGCAATCATTTATCCCAAATTTAGTAGAATTTTTCAGGGTGATACCAGTGATGATGGTAGAGCCATTTTATTTGGGGTAACAGCATTAATGAGTTAAATCCATTCAATTATAGGTGGGGATTGAGCTGCCAATCACGTTCTCACTACCACACCACCTTCTGTGCATAATATATTCTGTCTAAAAAGTATGCATGTATCTGGACTCTCAGGCTTAAAAATCAATATATTGTATACCCATTATGTCGGTAAGAATTGTAGTGTATTGCATGGGGAAGTTATTGAAAGAGTCTAAGGTTCTCCTAAAATCTTGTTGTATGCTGAGGAAGGCCAGGAAGGACTACAGGTTCTGACAAACTGCACCTGGCTAGCAGGGCATAAAACCTTGCTAGGTGTTCCTCTAAGACACTTAGCCTGGAGAGGGCGAAAGGACATCTCTCTAAGAGGAGCCTTTACAGACTGTACACACCGAATGTGTATCTGGTTGCTATAGATAATAGCCATTTTTGTTTCACTGGACTGGGACTAGCCCAGCCGTGTCTGAGTAGCCGGGATTTGTGTTGTTTAGTTAGTGCCTGTACAAGGCTAGGGATTTTATATTTAAGCTTTTGTTTTGCTGTGCAACCCCTAAAAACAAACTAACAAACTTAGACATTTACCTGATTAAACGTGTTGCGGTTTGTGGGCTACAAGCAGACCACTGTAGGAAGGCACAGACAATGGGCCGTGAGGGTCCACACTCCTACGCCAGAAAGAGTCCATGTGTAAGGATCACTTCAGTCGGGGTGTATGACCCTTACTGTTACCTTCAGGGTGGTGTTCATCACCCCGTAGCCGATCCCTGTCATAGACGCAGTAGTGAAAAACTTGACGCAGAAGTTCTTTTATCAACCATAACTTGAACAGTTTATTTTTCTTCTCACCGTTATGGCAGACATAGCTTCACTCAAATGGTTCTATTGTATTTGTTCTTTTGGGGTACTCTCTCCAGGTATCCCCGCTATCTTGGAAATAGTCCACAAAATGCCGAGCACGTGTGCCTCCTTTCCCCCACCGTTCTCACCGATGTCCCATTCTGGGCCCTGAAGGCTGTCTAGTCATTTGTGACCTTACTGTGATGCCAGTCTCTACTTACGGATAATATAGACAGAAGGGTAGTCAGGCAAGCCAGGGTTAGGTAACAGGAGGATATCTTAAGATACAGGGAGTAAGAAGAAGCGCAATCAAGTCACAGGCCAAGGGTCAGAATTCCAGGAGAGTACGTATCAGATTCAGGGAGCAGACAGAGATGAGGTTAGGTATTGGTCTGAGGTCCAAAACCAGGAGGTAACGACAAGAACAGGGAGCGGGCAGAGAGGAGTCAAACAACGGTCCGGGGTCAAGAAACTTAGATCAAAACACAAGCACAAACACAAGCCAAGGGCACAACTGCAGAACATGAGAGTATGACTGGCAAAGTTCTGGGAAAACATGCTCAGTAATGAAGCACAGCAATTACCAGAGAGGTGGAACACCTGAGTAAATGCACATCCCAGAACCTGCACGGAATCCTGTGCTGTCAAACATCCTGCCAGCTAGTGCTCAGGTAAACACAATATGCAAAATGCTCTGCGCAAAGGAAACATGTCACTGCTAGGTCCGCAATTCAGGAAGGCACAGCAGAGCATCACCTGTGTGTGCAAGATGCTCAGGTATACAGGAATAAATAACAGATTCAGGAGTAGTGGAAGGAGCCAACGACTGAGCATCATGGATTTCTGCCTCTAACTCAGAGGACAACATGGCAATTACAATACCTGGGGAAGAATGGAGGATGGAGGTTCTGGAGGAGATACGGAATCCAGACTTTGTGATAGAGCGCCAGCCTTCATGTTATTAGACCTTGGCCTGAATATGATGGAGAAATTGAATGTCGAGAAAAATAATGACCACCTGGCCTGTCTAGGGGTCAACCTTTTAGCTGATTCAATATATGCTAACTTTTTATGGTCAGTAATAACTGTGATTTGACAAACAGCTCCCTCCAAAAAATGCTTCCATTCCTCAAATGCAAGTTTAACAGCAAGCAGCTCACGATTTCCGACATCCTAATTTCTCTCTGCAGGTGAGAATTTCTTTGAGAAAAAGGCACATGGCTGCAAGTTGGTTAATGTTTTAGGACCTTGAGACAATACAGCTCCCACCTCTACCTCACAGGCATCCACCTCCACAATGAACGGCTTTGTGAGGTCTGGCTGAATGAAAACCGGTGCGGACATAAAACAACATCTTTTCAACCTTCAGAAAGGCCCCAACAGCCTCTGACGACCAAACCCTCAGATCCGCCCACTTATGTGTGAGATCCGTCAAAGGTTTAACAATCTTAGAAAACCTGTTGATAAATTTCCTGTAGTAATTGGCAAATCCCAGGAAACATTGCAACGCTTTAAGGTCACTAGGTTCGACCCAATCAACTATGGCTTGTACCATCCCAGGGTCCATCTTGAACCCAACCGCTGACATAATGAACCCTAGGAATGAGATTTCCAGGACAGCAAATGTACATTTTTCCAATTTACCAAACAAGGAATTCTGTCCAAGTCTTTGTAACACAGAGCGGACATGTTCATAATGAGAATCTAAATCAGGCAAAAAAAATTAAAATGTCATCCAAATAAACCACAAACCTTCCAATGTAATCTGAAAAAATATCATTCATAAAGTTCAAAAGGCATCACAAAATTCTCAAACAGACCCTCAGATGTTAAAAATGCCATCTTCCACTCATCACCCTTCCAGATGCGTATTAAATTATAAGCCCCTCTAAGATCTAGCTTAGAAAGCCATTTGGCCCCAGTATTATATAGGTCAGGGATAAGTGGAAGCGGATAGGTATTTTTAATAGTTATTTTATTCAATTCCCGAAAATCAAGGCAGGGACAGAGTCCACCAACCTTATTTTTAACAAAGAAAAATCCAGCAGCTACAGGAGAGGAGGAAGGACTTACGTATGCCTTCATGGCAGCCCATTCAGGGCCAGAAAAATTATGCAAGCATCCTTTGGGCAATTTGGTATTAAAAACAAGGTTGATAGCACAATCATAAGGGCGATGGGGCAGTAAGATCTCTGCCTCCTTTTCCGAGAAAACATCTCTGAAATCCATTAGGTACTCCAGAAGACCCTCCAGACTAGCAGACAAAACCTGAACAGAATTGGGAAATTTTTTATGACAATAAGAACCCCATTTAATAATATCCCCTTGACACCAATCAATGACAGGATTATGCATATGTAGCCAAGGAATTCCCAATACCAGCCCCGCAGGTAAATTATCTATAACATAACATAACAGGAAATGACCTCGGTATGGAGAGATCCGACCTTAAGTGTGAATTCAACCATTACAAAATGGACCAGGTTCTGGAGTAACGGAATCGAGTCAATAGCAACAATCTGAGAGAGTTCGTCCAATTTAACTGTCCCTAAACTTAGTTTCATAACCAGTGCAGAATCAATAAAGTTAGCTGCAGACCCACAGTCAATAAAAGCACGTGCTGACATAAACTGGTTTTCAAAAAGCAGTTCCACTTTGCTGGAGGAGTTAAGAGGTACCTGGAAGTCTGGGTGACCTCCTCAATAATCACCCAGACTTAGGCGTTTCTCAACGGTTTGTCTGCTGGGTGGCGTGCTAAGCAGTCCTTCCGAAAATGTCCAGCTCGACCACAGTAGAAACAGAATCGAAGATCGTGACATCGTCTCCTCTACTTTTCTCCAGGGCTGGCTACACCAAATTCCATGGGCTTTGTGTGAGGTGGATGACTGAGACTGGGAGGACTCAAGGGAGCCTCCTGTTGGGCCTCACGTCTTTCCCGTATCCTGTTAACTATTCGGATAGTTATGGCTTCTCCCAGTGAACAATGAAGAGAGTGGAGGGCCAGAGCGTCCTTTAAGGCAGGGTTCCCCAACTCCAGTCCTCAAGGCCCACCAACAGTGCATGTTTTCAGGATTTCCTTAGCATTGCACTGCTGTTGGAACCAGCACCTGGGCATGTAATTACATTAACACCTGTGCAATACTAAGGAAATCCCAAAAAACCTGCACTGTTGGTTGTCCTTGAGGACTGGAGTTAGGGACCTCTGCTTTAAGGTATCTGACAGGCCTCTGTGAAACTGACACCTGAGGGCTGCATCATTCCACAGAACTTCAGATGACCACTGTCTGAACTCAGAACTATAATGCTCAGCGGTGCAGCCTCCCTGTGTCGGGTTCATGATCTTAGTCTCTGCCACCTGGACTCTGTCAGGTTCGTCATATATCAATCCCAAAGCGTAAAAAAAACATCAACAGAAGACCGTTCCGGGGCTAATAGGGACAAAGAACAGGCCCACGTCTAAGGACCCCACCTTAGAAGGGATATAATAATTCCCAACTGCTGAAACTCATTCCTGGATGATCGGGGTTGTAAAGTAAAAAATAATTTACAGCTCTCCCTTAAAACTGGGTTTTCTCCCTCGAAAACGTATCAGGGAGCACTACCACCAGTTCAGGGAAGCTCAATTGAACGTCAGTCAGTTCAGAAAACATGCCTGCAGTCTGCAGTGAGGGGTTCTGGGAGATTCCTAACGTGCTAGAAAACTGGCACTGCAACTGCGTTTGAGAAAATTCTAACTTCTGATGCTCCATAGCCAGATCCTGAACCAACTGAATCAGGTTCGCCACCTGATCACAGAGCGTGCATACTGGATCCATAGGTGGAGAAAAAAACGTCTGGCCAGTTGTAATGTAATGCTAGTCACTACTTAAGAATAGCAAAGATGGAAGGGTAGTCAGGAAAGCCGGGGTCAGGTAACAGGAGGATACGTCAAGACACAGGGAGTAAGCAGAAGCGCAGTCAAGTCATAGGCCAAGGATCAGAATAAGAGGAAAGTATGTAACAGATTCAGCGAGCAGACAGAGATGAGGTCAGGTAACGGTCCGAGGTCCAAAGCCAGGAGGTAACAACAAGAACAAGGAGAGGGCAGAGCGAAGTCCAATTACAGTCCGAGGTCAAGAAACTTAGATCAGAGCACAAGCACAAACACAAGTCAAGAGCACAACTGCTGAACCAGAGAGTATGACTGGCGAAGTTCTGGGAGAGCATGCTCAGTAATGAAGCAGAGCAATTACCAGGAAAGTGGAACACCTGATTAAAGGCACCTCCTAAAACCTGCATGGAATCCTGTGCTGTCAAACAACCTACAAGCTAGTGCTCAGAGAAACACAGCAGAGCATCTCCAAATATGCAAGATGCTCTGAACAAAGGAAACGTCACTGTCAGCTCCATAATACAATAAGGCACAGCAGAGCACCTGTGTGTAAGATCCTCTGCACAGAGGAATTGTGACACTTATGACGATACATCCAGGTTATCTGACTGGCCCTCAGTCCATTCTGCATCCATGAACCGTCATGCCAAACTGACGCCGTGTTTTTTGCCGCAGTTGTGCTGCATGAATTGCTGCAGAAAATGTTCATAACCTTTCTGCAGTCTTTCTGCAATTCCCCAGCAAAACCTATGGTAAAAAAAAAAAATGCTGTGCGCACTCTGTGGCTTTTTCCTCTACAGGTTTTGCTGCGGAATTTCTGCTGTGGAATTTCCGCTGTGGAATTAATGTGCATGTCACTTCTTTTCCGCAGGTACCTGCGTTTATTGCCATAGATAATGGTAAAAAAACCTCAGGGAACAACCTGCGGAAATTTGCGGCAATTCCGCGGCAAATCGCGGTAAAACCGCATGCTGTTTTCAGGTGCGGTTTGCTGCGTTTTTTTACCGGAGGTGCAGTAATCTTTCAGAGGGTGCGGAATTTTCTTAGGAAAATTCCATTTTCTGGAGCACACAGGGCCTAACATATTCTTTACATTATTGAGCCTCAACATTAGGTGGAGCTAGCATCTACACTATTCCGGATCTGCTACATCCAGGAAACCGCATTTTGCTAGCAGCAGTACATCTTCTCACATACATGATAATATTCAATGACATTGGCAATCTAGGGCAGCATTGTGGCTCAGTGGCAGTCTGGCAGTCCTGGGTTCAATTCCCACCAAGGACAACATCTGCAAGGAGTTTGTATGTTCTCCCTGTGTTTGCGTGGGTTTGTGGGTTTCCACCAGGTACTCCGGTTTCATCCCACACTCCAAAGACATACAGATAGGGACTCTATCTTCTGAGCCCCAATGGGGACAGTGTTGCCAATGCATGTATAGCGGTATGGAATTAATAGCGCTATATCAATAAATAAATAAATATTATTATATGACATTGTAAAACTCATTCTTTGCAGGGAAACAAGATAATACTATAGGCGTGGGGCTAAATGCGACCACCTCCTACACCACACCATACCTTTCACCCTATTAAAGGTGATCCAGCATGAAAAGTACATCACAGAATCTAGTCTCTCAAAACACAGTGTCCATGGACAGCCCCAAAAGAGGTGAAAGAAAGTGCCAGGAGAAAAGTGTAATACTCCCTATGTAAGACGTATAATTGTATAAGACATTTTTTGTGATTCAAAGAAATTAATTTGAAAATTTGCCCTCTCCTCTTCAGTTAATTATCACACATCTCCTACCAATTTTCTCTTAAAGGAACAATGAAGGATTCCCTAGACTTATTAAGGAGTAGTGAATAAAAGGTGAGGAGGGTTAAGCACAAACTCCAACATGATGAAAGTAGGCAAGTTCCATCGTCTAGCACCTATCTGTTCACTCATTACATGCTTGAACTATAGATAATTAAAAATCTGGGCATGTACAGATCGTAGCTTGTCTATAAAACATGAAGTCTATTATCCCCGATTCTGTACATACCTGGGATATAAGCCACAGCCCATCGCAGCTCCTCAGAAAGGGACAGCAGTTTTGGGACTTTTTCATCTTACCACAGGCGCAAAGGGTGCTTTACAGGCTGCGACCTCGCAAGTGATTGCTAGCGATGTCGAGCGTGATAGCTCCCGCCCCCGTCGCTCGTGCGACATTTGGTGCTCGCTGTCGTAGCGAACAGCGAACATTATCGCTACGGCAGCATCACACAAACATACCTTGTCAGCGACGTCGCTGTGACCGCCGAACAATCCCTCCCTCAAGGGGGAGGTGCGTTCGGCGTCATAACGACGTCACTGCGGCGTCAATAAGCGGCCGGCCAATAGAAGCGGAGGGGCTGAGATGAGCGGGACGTAACATCCCGCCCACCTCCTTCCTTCCTCATTGCCTGTGGACACAGGTAAGGAGATGTTCCTCGTTCCTGCGGTGTCACACATAGCGATGTTTACTGCCGCAGGAGCGACGAACAACATCGTTCCTGTGGCAGCAACGATATTAAGGAAAGGAGCGACGTGTCAACGATCCCCGTTTTTTAACGGATTTTGCAATCGTTTATCGTCGCTCCTTGGTGTCACACGCTGCGATGTCGCTAAAGGCGCCGAATGTGCGTCACTAATGACGTGACCCCGACGATATATCGGTAGCGATGTCGCAGCATGTAAAGCACCCTTAACACTTGTGTGTTCGAGCGGGAGAGGACCACAGGGAGGATCCGTGCTCGTGCTTACCCAGACATGAGAGGTACTTAACTAAGCCCATACTGGAAATTCACTAGAGCCTCTGATGGTGACATTGGTTTGGCTGCTGATAGATGCCAGGTACCACTCTCAGGGCAGTATTTGGCAATACCAGCTGGCAGCTACTCTTGCCAGCCTGGTGTCTCAGCAGTTCCTCCTCTCAGTGCTCAGAGCAAAGTATATGGGGGCACAGTATATGGGGGCAGAGTATATGGGGCACAGTATATAGTGGGGCACTGTATATAAGAGCACAGGAATATGGGGGCAGAGTATATGGGGCATAGAATACAATGGGGCAGAGTGTATAGGGGCACAGGAATATCGGGGCACAGTATATTGGGTCACAGCAATATCTGGGCACAGGAATATCTGGGCACAGTATATGGGGGCACAAAAATATTGGGGCAAAGAAATGGGGGGTAAGTATATGGGGCATAGTATACAGTGGGGCACAATGTACAGTGGAGCACTATGCCAGCCGTCTTTAGTGACAGTAGACATATCAAGATCACTTTGCAGGCCCCAACAAAATGGCTCCACACTGTGATCCTAAATTTCATCTTCCCTTGTCCTTTTGGAAACACCCAGAACAGGAGGGGTAGGTGACATCACACACCACACACAGGAGAGCAGATTCTGCACATTTTTACTGTAGTTGTAATGTGATCTAGTTGTACAGTAGGATTTCAGCAGCTGCTCCCCCTAGTGTTTAAGACTGGAAAATATCAAACTTTTATTTTTTTTTTACATTTTGCGAAATTAAAAACAAATATTTAAAGAAAATATTAAAACATTAATATTTTACATTTTTTTCAGTCATTGAATTTTATTTTAATGACACCTTCTCTTTAATAAGTTTTTTCCATCTACTTTTTGTGAGTACATTATACACAGCAGGTCCCTACTGAAGAAGGTCAATAAACTGTCCAAAACGTTTAATTTTCATAAAGTGTACGCTGTTGTTAATAAAGTCATCTACTTTTTTTTACCAATTTGAGTGCCTGGCTCTATTACACTGTGACCTTTCAGTCATGGCTGAAAGTGTTGGCACCCTTGAAATTGTTCCAGAAAAATGAAGTATTTCTCCCAGGAAATTATTGCAATTACACGTTTTGTTATACACATCTTAGTGTCCTTTGTGTGTGTTGGAAAAAAATGCAAATGTTGGATAAAAGGCAAATTGGGTATAATTTAATACAAAACTCTACAACTGGGCAGGACAAAATTGTTGACATAGCCGCAAGAGGAAAATTGCTGACAAATTGAAGAGACGGATAATACAATTGGTAAGCAAAGAGACCAGAACAACTCCCAGAGATAAGAACTGAACTACAATGTCAAAGTACATAGTGTTAAGGGGGCTTTACACGCAGCGACATCGCTAGCAATGTCGCTGGTGAAAGCACCCGCCCCGTCGGTTGTGCATCACGGGCAAATCGCTGCCCGTGGCGCACAACATCGTTAGGACCCGTCACACGGACGTACCTGCCTAGCGACGTCGCTGTGGCCGACGAACTGCCTCCTTTCTAAGGGGGCGGTTCGTGCGGCGTCACAGCGATGTCACATGGCAGGCGGCCAATAGTAGCAGAGAGCAGCCGCAGGAAAGTCAGGCCCACCTCGTTGCCGGAGTACGCAGGTACGGTTTGTTCGTCGCTCCCGGGGTGTCACACGTAGCGATGTGTGCTGCCTCAGGAACGCCGAAAAACCTACATCCACAACGACCAACGAGATTTTGAAAATGAACGACATGTCAACAATTAACGATAAGGTGAGTATTTTTGATTGTTAACACTCGCTCGGAGCTGTTACACGCAACAACGTCACTAACGACGCCGGATGTGCGTCACGAATTCCGTGACCCCGGCAACATATCGTTAGATATGTCGCTGCGTGTAACGGGGCCTTTAGATAGCACTATCTGCTGCTGTCTTGACCAAAGTGGACTAGAAGGAAAACAACCAAGGATGGAAGCACTGTTGAAATCAAATCATAAAAAAGCAAAACTGAAATTTGTCAAAATGCCACCTGACAAACCACAAAGCTTGTGGGAAAATGTGCTTTGGGCATATGAGACAAAACTAGCACTTTTTGGCAAGTCACATATGGAGTAGGCTGTTATGTTTTGGTGATGCTTTTCTGCACCCTGAACAAGACATCTTGAATCTCTGCAGTGCACAATAAAATCTGAAGACTATCATGGCATTCTGAAGCAAAATGTGCTGCCCATTGGCAGACAGCTGGGTCTGAGTTGCAATATCATGGTTCTCCTGACCCAAAGCACACTGCAAAAAATATCCAAGAATGACTAAGAGCATTGGACGATTCTGATATGGCCTTCCATGTACCCTGATCTAAATCCTATTGAAATATTAATTACGGATACTATAAGTTCTGTTGTAGCCATTTCCAACTGTTTCAATTTACTTTAGTGACCATTGTGGGGTTTTTTTGTTTACTAAGGATACCATCAATTATGTCCATGTAGAAGAGGCTGCAGAGGAGCTAAAAACAGACTTTTAGAACAAGGACCCAATCCAGTGCAAAGGCGTCTGAAAACTAAAAAAATATTGAGGTGAGAATATACAACCTTTACTGCCATAACCTAACTGAAGACGCAAGAAGGGATTTCCATTCATGCACCAAATAAACTTAGTGAATTCGGCCTCGTGAAGATCTGAGGTTCACTAGCCGGTGATTTTCCGTTTTTCATTTTCGTTTTTCTTCCCTTTCTTCCACGAGCCATAATTTTTTTATTTTTCTGTCCATATAGACATATGGTATGAGGGCTTGTTTTTTTCAAGACGAGTTGTACTTTTGAATGACACGATTCATGACACATACTTTACTGGAAACAAGGAAAAAATTCCAAGTGTGGTGAAATTGCAAAATAAGTGGTTTTTTTTATCATCTATCATGTTCACTATATGGTAAATCTGACCTCAAAGTATAATTCCCCAGGTCAGTAGAGTAGAAGTTCACAAATACGAAACATGTATAGTATTTTTTTTTTTTATTTAAATGGTGAAAAAAAAAATCAGAAATTTGACAACAAAAGGAATTGCACTTTTGGCGCCATTTTCCCAGACACGTAGCGTTCTCATTTTTCATGATCTGGTGCACAGTGACGGCTTATTTTTGCGTCCTGAGCTGACATTTAATTATACCATTTGGGTGTAGATGTATTGATCGCTGATCAGATTAATTTATTTTATATTTTGATAGATTGGGCAATTCTGAACTCAACGATACCAAATATGTGTATTTGTCTTTAATTGTTTTACTTTCAATAGGGCAAAAGGTGATTTGAACTTTTGTGTTTTTTATTTGTAAAAACTTTTTTCTCTCACTTTTTATTGTTTTTACTAGCTCACATAGGGGATTTGAAGTTTTTGCAGATTTTCCGATCACTTTTGCTGTACAGCACAGTGCATCAGCACCGCTCTGTTCACAGGAAGAACGTTATGACAGATACAGTCGTCATCAACTCAACAGAAAGTGACAAAATGGAAGAATTCATCATGAATACAAAAAAATCCAAATATTTCAGAGATAGCCATGAGTATAAATAACAAGATGGTACAGTTTATCCCAAAAGTGAGTACACCCCTCACATTTGTGTAAATATTGTATTATCTCTTTTCATGGGACAACACTGAAGATATGCCAATTGGATACAATGTAAGGTAGTCCAAGTACAGCTCTCTCTCTCAAAAAACAGTGTGGGATCTCTCTATTTTTCATAACCAGCCGAGGTACAGCAGACAGCTGAGGGTTACAGCCCGCAGCTACTGCTAATCCAGTGCTGGATATGAAAAATGGGGGGACCACACGTCATTTCAGTTCCCTCCCAAAAAATAAATTTTAAAAATAACAACTGGCCAAGCTAGCTGTCCCTCCCTCGCAGACCCGGACGGGCAGTCTTTCTTATGTTCCTGGAATCTTTATATGCGAATTGGAGCCTTTTTGTGTTAAACTGATGAAGGTCGGAAGAACGACACGTTTTTGACAATAATTGACACAAAATTGCGTTCTATAAAAATTTAAATAAAAATTACCTTCTTTCATGCTTTGAGTGCTGGATTTTTTGACAATTTTTGATCTGGGGTGGGACCCTATCCAAGCACCAGTGCAATATTAGGAGTGCCACATTTCTATATTTATATGTCCCTCTATCAAGCTATTCTGTTATTTCTATATGTTCTTTCTTTCTATCTATTATCCTATCCTATGATATTTTGCTTTTCCTCTAAAAAACGAATTTAACAAAAACACAGCAAAAACGGATGCATTTTTGGTAAACGTAGTGTTACAGTTGTAAAAGTCTGCCAGAGGGTGCGGTTTTGTTGTCAAACCAAAACTGCAGCGTGCGCATATACCCTTAGGCGGGCTTTGCACGTTGCGACATCGCAAGCCGATGCTGCGATGTCGCACGCGATAGTCCCCGCCCCCGTCGCAGGTACGATATCTTGTGATAGCTGGCGTAGCGAAAAGTATCGCTACGCCAGCTTCACATGCACTCACCTGCAATGTGACCGTCGCTCTGGCCGGCGACCCGCCTCCTTCCTAAGGGGACGGGTCGTGCGGCGTCATAGCGACGTCACACGGCAGGCGGCCAATAGCGGCGGAGGGGCGAAGATGAGCAGGATGTAAACATCCCGCCCACCTCCTTCCGTCCATAGAGCCGCCGGCGGCAGGTAAGGTGAAGTTCCTCGCTCCTGCGGCATAACACACAGCGATGTGTGCTGCCGCAGGAATGAGGAACAGCACCGTACCTGTCGCGGCAGCATAATTATGGAAAAGTTGGAGCCTGCAGCGATGATACGATAACGACACTTTTGCGCTCGTTCATCGTATCATCTAGAATTTACACACAACGATGTCAAAAGTGACGCTGGATGTGCGTCACTTTCGATTTGACCCCACCGACATCGCACGTGCGATGTTGCAAGCCGCCCTTAGAGTTGGACAAGTACTGTGGGGGATGAGCTCTCATACACAGATCTGCGTCACTGGCAGGTCCCATGACGCTCCACTGAAATGCAGTGCTCGACTGCCTTGGTGACAGGAAGCAGCCACAATGCCCAGGCTTGGGATATGTGTGAAAGAGCCCAACATTGGCCAACCCTTATTATTGTGGGGTCTTCTGAGTGCGATTTCTTTTGGGAGTGTCTACTTTCCTTGATGAAGGGTCTACTGTAGGGGTCTTAAACTTGGCTGGGTATAAGGACTGTAAATAGAAAAAAAATAATTTGGGGGAGCTGCATTCTTTTCCGGACAAAGTGACATTTTTATTGGTACCATATTTTTTTTCTTTACACCTTTGGATCACTGTTTTTGAATATTTTTTTGCTCATTTATTATAACAAACGTGCATTTTTTGTTTAAATATAAAAAAACCTAACATTTTTGATGTTAAAAAAAGTCATGCTTTATATTTTTTGTTTACATTTTTTCCCTTCTTGAAAGTAATATAGTTTTACAATTGGCACCATATAGTAATTTTGTCCAACAACTTTTAGTAATGTCCCCGTCCATGTTCCCTTCTTGTAGGTAGTAATGTCTCTCCATCTTTTTGTCCCCTGTAGTAATGTGTTCATACTTGTCCCCATCTTGTAGTAATGTGCTCATTCTTGTTCCTGTAATGTGCCCATACTTGTTCTCATCCTGTAGTAATGTGCCCATCCTTATCCCCTTCTTGTAGTAATGTGCCCAATCTTGTCCCCTGTAGTAATCTTCTCATCCTTGTCTTCTTGTAGTAATGTGCCCATCCTTGTCCCTATAGTAATGTGCCCATCCTTGTCCCTGTACTAATGCGCCCATCCTTGTTCCCATACTGTAGTAATGTGCCCATCCTGTAGTAATGTCCCCATTCTTGTAGCAATGGCCCATCCTGGTCCCTATTGTGCTATTCTAGATATATATATATATATATATATATATATATATACATATATATATATATATATATATATATACATATATATATATATACACACACACAAAAACATTCTTCTCACTTGTTCTCCATTCCCTCGGCGTCCTCTTCCCTCCTTCTTGTGGCCCGCAGGCACGTGTCGCCATTGACGATCGCGGTCGCTGTCAGTGCTTCTTCTTAAATTTGATGAATGTTTTGCTAGCACTGTGGAAAGTCAAGCTCTCTATGCACAACTATTCCAATAGCAGCCGCCGGTCAATAAAGCACTGACAGCTGCAGCCCCTGCATCGGCTGCAATCATCAAGGGGCCCATGGGCCGCAAGAAGCAGCCTGAGGGGCCACATGCGGCTTGTGTATTTGAGACCCCTGGTCTACTGTACCTGTTCTACTGTATTCCATTTACTTTTTTACATGTATAATACTGGTTGCTGCCTGGACACTTTTACTTTGCTGTAACTAGGGCATATTTTTGGCATAGGGCTAACATTTCAAGCATACTCCCAAAATCCTAAAAAATCATGCTAGTTCTTATTTTCATGGAAACAGGTAACTGTTACGGTTGCTGTGGCACTGGAGACTATGTTCGGATTTCTTGCTACTGCACATGTGCGAGCACTGGAGACTATGTTTGGATTTCTTGCTACTGCACATGCGCAAGCGCTGGAGACTAAGTCCTATCTTGGAGCCATTGCACATGTGCGGGTGACATCATCGCTGACACGAGGTCACATGTCTCTGACACCTTCTAAGCTGATTGGCCGCTGGTCATGTGCTTGTGACACGTGGTCACATGTCTCTGACACCTTCTATGCCGATTGGTCGCAGGTCATGTGCTTGTGACGCTTTGCTCGGTGATAGGCCAGCGTGACGTCACTGCTGTCATTCTGGCAGAGGATTGGCTCTGGTGTCCTCCATCTTGGATGAGGCACAGAGTCTATATAAGACCCTGACGCACGCCGCCCGGCGCTCAGTCCTCTTGGTTCCTGCATAGGAGTAGACGCTCTGTGCATGTCCCTTGCGGCACCTATTCTATCTAGGTGAGCGTTATCGGTAGGGTAACGCTCTTGTACCTTGCAGCTTATGCTGTGGTCCGTATCCTTGCACCTTAGTGGAGCGGACATAGGCAGGTGCTTGCTGCACATGGTCTGACTGGGCCTTGTGGTTCTACTCTTAGGTGAGCGCTATCGGTAGGGTAGCGCTCCTGTACCTTTCAGCCGTACTGTTGTCCGTGTCCTCGCACCTTAGTGGAGCGGACATAGGTAGGTTAGGTAATCGTTGCCTTCTAGGGTATCGCTCCACTACGCTGCCTCCTGCAGCAGTCCGTATCCTCGCACACTAGGGGAGCGGTCATAGGCAGGAGTTTCAAGCTAGCAGCCTTGCTGCTGTCCGTATCCTTGCACCACAAGTGGAGCGGACATAGGTAGGTGCCATATTGCACACACTACACCTAGTCTCTGTGACTGTTAACTGAGACAGGTGCTTTCACGCTCACAGACTGTGAGACTTCTATGCACTTCTATGTTGTATTCCTCACTCTTTTGCATTTCCACTCGTATGTTATTCTAATAAGGTAGTCGCTGTGACTTAAACAGTATACGCCGCTATTGGTCTTGGTGACACTGTGACGCAACAGTGTCAGTACCGCTTTGGTGGTACAGGTTTCCCCTATCCTCTGCCATACTCTGCAGCAGAGCTCTGCACGGTGGACCCTGGATACTGTCGGATAGCCTTCCATTCCCTTATTATCCGACAGCCCCCGTAACAGTAACCCCTGTGCAGCAGCTCTATAGCACCCCCAGTGTGTAACCCCTGTGCAGCAGCTCTTTAGCACCCCCAGTGTATAACCCCTGTGCAGCAGCTCTATAGCACCCCCAGTGTATAACCCCTGTGCAGCAGCTCTATAGCGTCCCCCAGTGTATAACCCCTGTGCAGCAGCTCTATAGCACCCCCAGTGTATAACCCCTGTGCAGCAGCTGTATAGCGCCCCCCAGTGTATAACCCCTGTGCAGCAGCTGTATAGCGCCCCCCAGTGTATAACCCCTGTGCAGCAGCTGTATAGCGCCCCCCAGTGTATAACCCCTGTGCAGCAGCTCTATAACACCCCCCAGTGTATAACCCCTGTGCAGCAGCTCTATAGCACCCCCCAGTGTATAACCCCTGTGCAGCAGCTCTATAGCACCCCCCAGTGTATAACCCCTGTGCAGCAGCTGTATAGCGCCCCCCAGTGTATACGCCCTGTGCAGCAGCTGTATAGCGCCCCCCAGTGTATAACCCCTGTGCAGCAGCTCTATAACACCCCCCAGTGTATACCCCCTGTGCAGCAGCTCTATAACACCCCCCAGTGTATACCCCCTGTGCAGCAGCTCTATAGCGCCCCCCAGTGTATAACCCCTGTGCAGCAGCTCTATAACACCCCCCAGTGTATACCCCCTGTGCAGCAGCTCTATAGCAACCCCCAGTGTATAACCCCTGTGCAGCAGCTCTATAGCAACCCCCAGTGTATAACCCCTGTGCAGCAGCTCTATAGCACCCCCCAGTGTATAACCCCTGTGCAGCAGCTGTATAGCGCTCCCCAGTGTATACCCCCTGTGCAGCAGCTGTGTAGCGCCCCTCAGTGTATAACCCCTGTGCAGCAGCTCTATGGCGCCCCCCAGTGTATAACCCCTGTGCAGCAGCTCTATAGCGCCCCCCAGTGTATAACCCCTGTGCAGCAGCTCTATAGCACCCCCCAGTGTATAACCTCTGTGCAGCACTTTATACACCCCCAGTGTACATACACCCCTGTGCAGCAGCTCTATAGCACCCCCCAGTGTATAACCCCTGTGCAGCAGCTCTATAGCGCCCCCCAGTGTATAACCCCTGTGCAGCAGCTCTATAGCGCCCCCCAGTGTATAACCCCTGTGCAGCAGCTGTATAGCGCCCCCCAGTGTATACCCCCTGTGCAGCATCTGTATAGCACCCCCCAGTGCATAACCCCTGTGCAGCAGCTGTATAGCGCCCCCCAGTGTATAACCCCTGTGCAGCAGCTCTATAGCGCCCCCCAGTGTATAACCCCTGTGCAGCAGCTCTATAGCGCCCCCCAGTGTATAACCCCTGTGCAGCAGCTCTATAGCAACCCCCAGTGTATAACCCCTGTGCAGCAGCTCTATAGCACCCCCCAGTGTATAACCCCTGTGCAGCAGCTGTATACGCCCCCCAGTGTATACCCCCTGTGCAGCAGCTGTATAGCGCCCCCCAGTGTATAACCCCTGTGCAGCAGCTCTATAGCACCCCCCAGTGTATAACCCCTGTGCAGCACTTTATACACCCCCAGTGTACATACACCCCTGTGCAGCAGCTCTATAGCACCCCCCAGCGTATAACCCCTGTGCAGCAGCTCTATAGCGCCCCCCAGTGTATAACCCCTGTGCAGCACTTTATAAACCCCCTAGTGTACATACACCCCTATGCAGCAGCTCTATAGCACCCCCCAGCGTATAACCCCTGTGCAGCAGCTCTATAGCACCCCCCAGTGTATAACCCCTGTGCAGCAGCTGTATAGCGCCCCCCAGTGTATAACCCCTGTGCAGCAGCTCTATAGCAGCTCCCAGTGTATAACCCCTGTGCAGCAGCTCTATAGCGCCCCCCAGTGTATAACCCCTGTGAAGCAGCTCTCTAGTGCCCCCTGTGCAGCACTCTATACACCCCCCAGTGTACATACACCCCTGTGCAGCAGCTCTATACGCCCCCCAGTGTACATACACCCCTGTGCAGCACTCTATACGCCCCCCAGTGTACATACACCCCTGTGCAGCATCACACACTGATACTGAGTAATTATGAACCCAGGCCCCTGTCACACTCCCTCCCTCTGGCCTGCTCCTCCGGCACACACACACAACACTGTTAGCTGCGGCGCGCTCCCGCCCTCCTCCAGAGCGAGCACGCAGCCACAACTCCAGCGCGGGAGTCAGTTGCAGAGTTCGGGTGACGTCACGGCGTTGTCCCCTAGCTGGGATGCAGAGAGGGGGAGGAGGGGGACTACAGCGACTGCAAGGTGAGACTACGGGCTCCGGGGCAACAGGTGGAGCGCTGTCCGTGTCCCCTGTCCACACCACTGACTGCTCAGCGGTTACTGCCGCCGCGGACAGCGCTTGGCGGGATGTTTGAAAGTTCTGTTTAGTGCAAGAAAGTGGCGTCCTGTCACTGAGAAAGCAACAGCCCCGCGCCTGCAGCGACCCCTGACCC
Source organism: Anomaloglossus baeobatrachus (assembly GCF_048569485.1). Classification (NCBI taxonomy): domain Eukaryota; kingdom Metazoa; phylum Chordata; class Amphibia; order Anura; family Aromobatidae; genus Anomaloglossus; species Anomaloglossus baeobatrachus. Next base: position 234,074,920 of record NC_134356.1, read on the forward strand.
GGAACTGTGTGCGCGCAGCCCGGCACTGCTCCGGTGTTTGTTGTGGTGACCGGCTGCGTGTGCTGTGCTCTCCGCTAGCTGTGGCCATAGCTACGAACTGTGTAATCCCGGGCAATGCAATATGTCAGTGCCCCCAGTCTGCTCCCGGGCACTCCTGTACCCCCTGCTTGTCTGTGCCCAGGCACTCCTGTACCCCCTGCTTGTCTGTGCCCAGGCACTCCTGTACCCCCTGCTTGTCTGTGCCCAGGCACTCCTGTACCCCCTGCTTGTCTGTGCCCAGGCACTCCTGTACCCCCTGCTTGTCTGTGCCCAGGCACTCCTGTACCCCCTGCTTGTCTGTGCCCAGGCACTCCTGTACCCCCTGCTTGTCTGTGCCCAGGCACTCCTGTACCCCCTGCTTGTCTGTGCCCAGGCACTCCTGTACCCCCTGCTTGTCTGTGCCCAGGCACTCCTGTACCCCCTGCTTGTCTGTGCCCAGGCACTCCTGTACCCCCTGCTTGTCTGTGCCCAGGCACTCCTGTACCCCCTGCTTGTCTGTGCCCAGGCACTCCTGTACCCCCTGCTTGTCTGTGCCCAGGCACTCCTGTACCCCCTGCTTGTCTGTGCCCAGGCACTCCTGTACCCCCTGCTTGTCTGTGCCCAGGCACTCCTGTACCCCCTGCTTGTCTGTGCCCAGGCACTCCTGTACCCCCTGCTTGTCTGTGCCCAGGCACTCCTGTACCCCCTGCTTGTCTGTGCCCAGGCACTCCTGTACCCCCTGCTTGTCTGTGCCCAGGCACTCCTGTACCCCCTGCTTGTCTGTGCCCAGGCACTCCTGTACCCCCTGCTTGTCTGTGCCCAGGCACTCCTGTACCCCCTGCTTGTCTGTGCCCAGGCACTCCTGTACCCCCTGCTTGTCTGTGCCCCCAGTCTGCTCCCGGGCACTTTTATGCCCTCAGTCTATTTTGAACACTCCTGTGCTGCCCTACTTGTCTGTCCTTGGGCGCTCCTATGCTGCCCTACTTGTCTGTCCTTGGGAGCTCCTATGCTGCGCTACTTGTCTGCTCTTGGGCGCTCCTATGCTGCCCTACTTGTCTGCTCTTGGGCGCTCCTATGCTGCCCTACTTGTCTGTCCTTGGGCGCTCCTATGCTGCCCTACTTGTCTGTCCTTGGGCGCTCCTATGCTGCCCTACTTGTCTGTCCTTGGGCGCTCCTATGCTGCCCTACTTGTCTGTCCTTGGGCGCTCCTATGCTGCCCTACTTGTCTGTCCTTGGGCGCTCCTATGCTGCCCTACTTGTCTGTCCTTGGGCGCTCCTATGCTGCCCTACTTGTCTGTCCTTGGGCGCTCCTATGCTGCCCTACTTGTCTGTCCTTGGGCGCTCCTATGCTGCCCTACTTGTCTGTCCTTGGGCGCTCCTATGCTGCCCTACGTGTCTGTCCTTGGGCGCTCCTATGCTGCCCTACGTGTCTGTCCTTGGGCGCTCCTATGCTGCCCTACCTGTCTGTCCTTGGGCGCTCCTATGCTGCCCTACCTGTCTGTCCTTGGGCGCTCCTATGCTGCCCTACTTGTCTGTCCTTGGGCGCTCCTATGCTTCCCTACTTGTCTGTCCTTGGGCGCTCCTATGCTGTCCTACTTGTCTGTCCTTGGGCGCTCCTATGCTGCCCTACTTGTCTGTTCTTGGGCGCTCCTATGCTGCCCTACTTGTCTGTTCTTGGGCGCTCCTATGCTGCCCTACTTGTCTGTCCTTGGGCGCTCCTATGCTGCCCTACTTGTCTGTCCTTGGGCGCTCCTATGCTGCCCTACTTGTCTGTCCTTGGGCGCTCCTATGCTGCCCTACTTGTCTGTTCTTGGGCGCTCCTATGCTGCCCTACTTGTCTGTTCTTGGGCGCTCCTATGCTGCCCTACTTGTCTGTTCTTGGGCGCTCCTATGCTGCCCTACTTGTCTGTCCTTGGGCGCTCCTATGCTGCCCTACTTGTCTGTCCTTGGGCGCTCCTATGCTGCCCTACTTGTCTGTCCTTGGGCGCTCCTATGCTGCCCTACTTGTCTGTCCTTGGGCGCTCCTATGCTGCCCTACTTGTCTGTCCTTGGGCGCTCCTATGCTGCCCTACTTGTCTGTCCTTGGGCGCTCCTATGCTGCCCTACTTGTCTGTCCTTGGGCGCTCCTATGCTGCCCTACTTGTCTGTCCTTGGGCGCTCCTATGCTGCCCTACTTGTCTGTCCTTGGGCGCTCCTATGCTGCCCTACTTGTCTGTCCTTGGGCGCTCCTATGCTGCCCTACTTGTCTGTCCTTGGGCGCTCCTATGCTGCCCTTGGGCGCTCCTATGCTGCCCTTGGGCGCTCCTATGCTGCCCTTGGGCGCTCCTATGCTGCCCTTGGGCGCTCCTATGCTGCCCTTGGGCGCTCCTATGCTGCCCTACTTGTCTGTCCTTGGGCGCTCCTATGCTGCCCTTGGGCGCTCCTATGCTGCCCTACTTGTCTGCTCTTGGGCGCTCCTATGCTGCCCTACTTGTCTGCTCTTGGGCGCTCCTATGCTGCCCTACTTGTCTGCTCTTGGGCGCTCCTATGCTGCCCTACTTGTCTGCCCTTGGGCGCTCCTAGGCTGCCCTACTTGTCTGCCCTTGGGCGCTCCTATGCTGCCCTACTTGTCTGCCCTTGGGCGCTCCTATGCTGCCCTACTTGTCTGCCCTTGGGCGCTCCTATGCTGCCCTACTTGTCTGCCCTTGGGCGCTCCTATGCTGCCCTACTTGTCTGTCCTTGGGCGCTCCTATGCTGCCCTACTTGTCTGTCCTTGGGCGCTCCTATGCTGCCCTACTTGTCTGTCCTTGGGCGCTCCTATGCTGCCCTACTTGTCTGTCCTTGGGCGCTCCTATGCTGCCCTACTTGTCTGTCCTTGGGCGCTCCTATGCTGCCCTACTTGTCTGTCCTTGGGCGCTCCTATGCTGCCCTACTTGTCTGTCCTTGGGCGCTCCTATGCTGCCCTACTTGTCTGTCCTTGGGCGCTCCTATGCTGCCCTACTTGTCTGTCCTTGGGCGCTCCTATGCTGCCCTACTTGTCTGTCCTTGGGCGCTCCTATGCTGCCCTACTTGTCTGTCCTTGGGCGCTCCTATGCTGCCCTACTTGTCTGTCCTTGGGCGCTCCTATGCTGCCCTACTTGTCTGTCCTTGGGCGCTCCTATGCTGCCCTACTTGTCTGTCCTTGGGCGCTCCTATGCTGCCCTACTTGTCTGTCCTTGGGCGCTCCTATGCTGCCCTACTTGTCTGTCCTTGGGCGCTCCTATGCTGCCCTACTTGTCTGTCCTTGGGCGCTCCTATGCTGCCCCACTTGTCTGTCCTTGGGCGCTCCTATGCTGCCCCACTTGTCTGTCCTTGGGCGCTCCTATGCTGCCCTACTTGTCTGTCCTTGGGCGCTCCTATGCTGCCCTACTTGTCTGTCCTTGGGCGCTCCTATGCTGCCCTACTTGTCTGTCCTTGGGCGCTCCTATGCTGCCCTACTTGTCTGTCCTTGGGCGCTCCTATGCTGCCCCACTTGTCTGTCCTTGGGCGCTCCTATGCTGCCCTACTTGTCTGTCCTTGGGCGCTCCTATGCTGCCCTACTTGTCTGTCCTTGGGCGCTCCTATGCTGCCCTACTTGTCTGTCCTTGGGCGCTCCTATGCTGCCCTACTTGTCTGTCCTTGGGCGCTCCTATGCTGCCCTACTTGTCTGTCCTTGGGCGCTCCTATGCTGCCCTACTTGTCTGTCCTTGGGCGCTCCTATGCTGCCCTACTTGTCTGGTCCTTGGGCGCTCCTATGCTGCCCTACTTGTCTGTCCTTGGGCGCTCCTATGCTGCCCTACTTGTCTGTCCTTGGGCGCTCCTATGCTGCCCTACTTGTCTGTCCTTGGGCGCTCCTATGCTGCCCTACTTGTCTGTCCTTGGGCGCTCCTATGCTGCCCTACTTGTCTGTCCTTGGGCGCTCCTATGCTGCCCTACTTGTCTGTCCTTGGGCGCTCCTATGCTGCCCTACTTGTCTGTCCTTGGGCGCTCCTATGCTGCCCTACTTGTCTGTCCTTGGGCGCTCCTATGCTGCCCTACTTGTCTGTCCTTGGGCGCTCCTATGCTGCCCTACTTGTCTGTCCTTGGGCGCTCCTATGCTGCCCTACTTGTCTGTCCTTGGGCGCTCCTATGCTGCCCTACTTGTCTGTCCTTGGGCGCTCCTATGCTGCCCTACTTGTCTGCTCTTGGGCGCTCCTATGCTGCCCTACTTGTCTGCTCTTGGGCGCTCCTATGCTGCCCTACTTGTCTGCTCTTGGGCGCTCCTATGCTGCCCTACTTGTCTGCTCTTGGGCGCTCCTATGCTGCCCTACTTGTCTGCTCTTGGGCGCTCCTATGCTGCCCTACTTGTCTGCTCTTGGGCGCTCCTATGCTGCCCTACTTGTCTGCTCTTGGGCGCTCCTATGCTGCCCTACTTGTCTGCTCTTGGGCGCTCCTATGCTGCCCTACTTGTCTGCTCTTGGGCGCTCCTATGCTGCCCTACTTGTCTGCTCTTGGGCGCTCCTATGCTGCCCTACTTGTCTGCTCTTGGGCGCTCCTATGCTGCCCTACTTGTCTGCTCTTGGGCGCTCCTATGCTGCCCTACTTGTCTGCTCTTGGGCGCTCCTATGCTGCCCTACTTGTCTGCTCTTGGGCGCTCCTATGCTGCCCTACTTGTCTGCTCTTGGGCGCTCCTATGCTGCCCTACTTGTCTGCTCTTGGGCGCTCCTATGCTGCCCTACTTGTCTGCTCTTGGGCGCTCCTATGCTGCCCTACTTGTCTGCTCTTGGGCGCTCCTATGCTGCCCTACTTGTCTGCTCTTGGGCGCTCCTATGCTGCCCTACTTGTCTGCTCTTGGGCGCTCCTATGCTGCCCTACTTGTCTGCTCTTGGGCGCTCCTATGCTGCCCTACTTGTCTGCTCTTGGGCGCTCCTATGCTGCCCTACTTGTCTGCTCTTGGGCGCTCCTATGCTGCCCTACTTGTCTGCTCTTGGGCGCTCCTATGCTGCCCTACTTGTCTGCTCTTGGGCGCTCCTATGCTGCCCTACTTGTCTGCTCTTGGGCGCTCCTATGCTGCCCTACTTGTCTGCTCTTGGGCGCTCCTATGCTGCCCTACTTGTCTGCTCTTGGGCGCTCCTATGCTGCCCTACTTGTCTGCTCTTGGGCGCTCCTATGCTGCCCTACTTGTCTGCTCTTGGGCGCTCCTATGCTGCCCTACTTGTCTGCTCTTGGGCGCTCCTATGCTGCCCTACTTGTCTGCTCTTGGGCGCTCCTATGCTGCCCTACTTGTCTGCTCTTGGGCGCTCCTATGCTGCCCTACTTGTCTGCTCTTGGGCGCTCCTATGCTGCCCTACTTGTCTGCTCTTGGGCGCTCCTATGCTGCCCTACTTGTCTGCTCTTGGGCGCTCCTATGCTGCCCTACTTGTCTGCTCTTGGGCGCTCCTATGCTGCCCTACTTGTCTGCTCTTGGGCGCTCCTATGCTGCCCTACTTGTCTGCTCTTGGGCGCTCCTATGCTGCCCTACTTGTCTGCTCTTGGGCGCTCCTATGCTGCCCTACTTGTCTGCTCTTGGGCGCTCCTATGCTGCCCTACTTGTCTGCTCTTGGGCGCTCCTATGCTGCCCTACTTGTCTGCTCTTGGGCGCTCCTATGCTGCCCTACTTGTCTGCTCTTGGGCGCTCCTATGCTGCCCTACTTGTCTGCTCTTGGGCGCTCCTATGCTGCCCTACTTGTCTGCTCTTGGGCGCTCCTATGCTGCCCTACTTGTCTGCCCTTGGGCGCTCCTATGCTGCCCTACTTGTCTGCCCTTGGGCGCTCCTATGCTGCCCTACTTGTCTGCCCTTGGGCGCTCCTATGCTGCCCTACTTGTCTGCCCTTGGGCGCTCCTATGCTGCCCTACTTGTCTGCCCTTGGGCGCTCCTATGCTGCCCTACTTGTCTGCCCTTGGGCGCTCCTATGCTGCCCTACTTGTCTGCCCTTGGGCGCTCCTATGCTGCCCTACTTGTCTGCCCTTGGGCGCTCCTATGCTGCCCTACTTGTCTGCCCTTGGGCGCTCCTATGCTGCCCTACTTGTCTGCCCTTGGGCGCTCCTATGCTGCCCTACTTGTCTGCTCTTGGGCGCTCCTATGCTGCCCTACTTGTCTGCTCTTGGGCGCTCCTATGCTGCCCTACTTGTCTGCTCTTGGGCGCTCCTATGCTGCCCTACTTGTCTGCTCTTGGGCGCTCCTATGCTGCCCTACTTGTCTGCTCTTGGGCGCTCCTATGCTGCCCTACTTGTCTGCTCTTGGGCGCTCCTATGCTGCCCTACTTGTCTGCTCTTGGGCGCTCCTATGCTGCCCTACTTGTCTGCTCTTGGGCGCTCCTATGCTGCCCTACTTGTCTGCTCTTGGGCGCTCCTATGCTGCCCTACTTGTCTGCTCTTGGGCGCTCCTATGCTGCCCTACTTGTCTGCTCTTGGGCGCTCCTATGCTGCCCTACTTGTCTGCTCTTGGGCGCTCCTATGCTGCCCTACTTGTCTGCTCTTGGGCGCTCCTATGCTGCCCTACTTGTCTGCTCTTGGGCGCTCCTATGCTGCCCTACTTGTCTGCTCTTGGGCGCTCCTATGCTGCCCTACTTGTCTGTCCTTGGGCGCTCCTATGCTGCCCTACTTGTCTGTCCTTGGGCGCTCCTATGCTGCCCTACTTGTCTGTCCTTGGGCGCTCCTATGCTGCCCTACTTGTCTGTCCTTGGGCGCTCCTATGCTGCCCTACTTGTCTGTCCTTGGGCGCTCCTATGCTGCCCTACTTGTCTGCTCTTGGGCGCTCCTATGCTGCCCTACTTGTCTGCTCTTGGGCGCTCCTATGCTGCCCTACTTGTCTGCTCTTGGGCGCTCCTATGCTGCCCTACTTGTCTGCTCTTGGGCGCTCCTATGCTGCCCTACTTGTCTGCTCTTGGGCGCTCCTATGCTGCCCTACTTGTCTGCTCTTGGGCGCTCCTATGCTGCCCTACTTGTCTGCTCTTGGGCGCTCCTATGCTGCCCTACTTGTCTGCTCTTGGGCGCTCCTATGCTGCCCTACTTGTCTGCTCTTGGGCGCTCCTATGCTGCCCTACTTGTCTGCTCTTGGGCGCTCCTATGCTGCCCTACTTGTCTGCTCTTGGGCGCTCCTATGCTGCCCTACTTGTCTGCTCTTGGGCGCTCCTATGCTGCCCTACTTGTCTGCTCTTGGGCGCTCCTATGCTGCCCTACTTGTCTGCTCTTGGGCGCTCCTATGCTGCCCTACTTGTCTGCTCTTGGGCGCTCCTATGCTGCCCTACTTGTCTGCTCTTGGGCGCTCCTATGCTGCCCTACTTGTCTGCCCTTGGGCGCTCCTATGCTGCCCTACTTGTCTGCCCTTGGGCGCTCCTATGCTGCCCTACTTGTCTGCCCTTGGGCGCTCCTATGCTGCCCTACTTGTCTGCCCTTGGGCGCTCCTATGCTGCCCTACTTGTCTGTCCTTGGGCGCTCCTATGCTGCCCTACTTGTCTGTCCTTGGGCGCTCCTATGCTGCCCTACTTGTCTGTCCTTGGGCGCTCCTATGCTGCCCTACTTGTCTGTCCTTGGGCGCTCCTATGCTGCCCTACTTGTCTGTCCTTGGGCGCTCCTTTGCTGCCCTACTTGTCTGCTCTTGGGCGCTCCTATGCTGCCCTACTTGTCTGCTCTTGGGCGCTCCTATGCTGCCCTACTTGTCTGCTCTTGGGCGCTCCTATGCTGCCCTACTTGTCTGCTCTTGGGCGCTCCTATGCTGCCCTACTTGTCTGCTCTTGGGCGCTCCTATGCTGCCCTACTTGTCTGCTCTTGGGCGCTCCTATGCTGCCCTACTTGTCTGCTCTTGGGCGCTCCTATGCTGCCCTACTTGTCTGCTCTTGGGCGCTCCTATGCTGCCCTACTTGTCTGCTCTTGGGCGCTCCTATGCTGCCCTACTTGTCTGCTCTTGGGCGCTCCTATGCTGCCCTACTTGTCTGCTCTTGGGCGCTCCTATGCTGCCCTACTTGTCTGCTCTTGGGCGCTCCTATGCTGCCCTACTTGTCTGCTCTTGGGCGCTCCTATGCTGCCCTACTTGTCTGCCCTTGGGCGCTCCTATGCTGCCCTACTTGTCTGCCCTTGGGCGCTCCTATGCTGCCCTACTTGTCTGCCCTTGGGCGCTCCTATGCTGCCCTACTTGTCTGCCCTTGGGCGCTCCTATGCTGCCCTACTTGTCTGCCCTTGGGCGCTCCTATGCTGCCCTACTTGTCTGCCCTTGGGCGCTCCTATGCTGCCCTACTTGTCTGCTCTTGGGCGCTCCTATGCTGCCCTACTTGTCTGCTCTTGGGCGCTCCTATGCTGCCCTACTTGTCTGCTCTTGGGCGCTCCTATGCTGCCCTACTTGTCTGTCCTTGGGCGCTCCTATGCTGCCCTACTTGTCTGTCCTTGGGCGCTCCTATGCTGCCCTACTTGATCCTTTGGCCGATACCTTACTTGCAGAACAATTACATCAAAAAGACTTCACTGGTAAAATACCTTGTGACAAGACTTTTAAAAGGGAATCTGTCACCAGGTTTTTGCTACCCCATCTGGGAGCATTATAATGTAGGAAAAGAAACCCAGAATCCAGTGATATTACTTAACTGAGCTGTGTGCTTTTTCAATAACTTCAGTGACTTATCAGCAGGAGATTCACTAGTGGACTAATTGTCTTGTGCCATGTAGTCTTCCTGCTCTGTATAAACAAACTCTCCCTTTGTAGCTTTCTGCCTATGCACAATATACAAAATGCTGCCAATCAGTGGTTTGAGTGGGATTATACAGAACTCCACATTTAGACAACTGGTAAATCTGCAGGACATAAAACAGGGATTTTTATCAAAACTACAGCAGGCAGCCCAGTGAGTGACATGTCACTAGACTCAAGGTCTCTGCTCTTACTGTGCCTCTTATTTTACATAGGAAAAGCATTGTCACAGATTCCCTTTAAAAGTTTTTCATGTTTGTAATATTATTGCCCCAAAAGCCTAAGGCCAGAAAGAGGGGAAAAAAAGCTGAACTTTTAATCACACTCCAGGGGTCCTGCGCTTCCTCTCGCCACTTCATCAGTGAAGTCTTATTGATTTCATGGCAGCCAATCTCTGAGCTTAGCAGCCCGTGCCATCTATGTCGGCAGAGCTTTTGAGCTCAGTGATTGGCTGCAGTGAAGTCGGCAAATCCCGGCGCTCAGCAGACTTCTTCATGTAGATAGCACAGACCCCTGAGCTGCAATGTTATTGACAACATGTCGCTGCTGAAATGGTGAGAGGAAGTGCTGGACACGAGGAGGGTGAGTAAACCCTCACTTTTTAAAGAAAAATTTTTCCTCTTTCAACTGAAAAGCTATGATAGAATACTTTTTGAAATTAGACAACACCTTTTAACCCCTTAACGACCACGTGCAGTAAAATTACGTCTTAGCGGTCATAGTGTTAATCTGTATGTAGATGTAGATCGGCGCACTACTCAGCTGATGTATACAGCTGACTTATATGCTTGCCAGGCACGAGCAGAATCGCTGTGCGGCCGTGCCTTTCAACCCCTTAAATGGCGCTGTCATTTATGTGACAATGCCATTATAATTGCGATCACGCTATAACTTTACATACTGGCCAATACCGGAAGTCACGTGACTTGATCACATGGATCCGGTGGTTGTCATGGTTGCACAGGGTCATGTGATGACTCCTGTGCTCATAAGACTCATATCCTTTAAGAAACAGCGGAGTGCTGCTTGTTACAAGAGATGATCATTTCTCCCGGTCTGAGCGATGCTGCTCTGATCGGGAGAAATGAATGAGCGATCAGACTGCTGATCGTTATAGCCCCCTAGGAGGATTAGTAAAATAAAAAAAAGTTTAAATAAAAGTTTACAGAAATTAAAATAAAAAACCTAAAAGTTAAAATCACCCCCATTTGAAAATGAAAGGGTTAAAAAAAAATATCCACCCATTTGGTATCGCTGCTTTCAGAAATGCCCTATCAAAATATAAAATCAATTAATCTGATCGGTAAACGGCGTAGCAGCAAAAGAAAATTCCAAACTCTAAAATTACGTTGTTCGCCGCAAATTTTGCGCAAAATGCAATAACAGACGATCAAAACGTAGCATCTGAGCAAAAATGTACGGTTAAAACACCAGCTCGAGACGCAAAAAATAAGCCATCACTGAGCCATATAAATTGGTGCAAAACGTACGCCACTTTCTTTGGACAAACTTCTGATTTTTTTTTAAACCCTTTAGATAGAAGTAAACTTATTCATGTTTGATGTCTACAAACTCGCACTGACCTCAGGCATCACAGCAACACATCAGTTTTACCATATGGTGACCACTGAATAAACGATCTCAAAAACAAAAGTGCAGTCACACTTTTTGTTTTCAATTTTTCCATATTTGGAAATTTTTTGCCGTTTTCCAGTACACTATATGGTAAAACTCATGGTTTCATTTAAAAGTACAGCTCATTCCACAAAAAACGAGATTTCACATGACCATGTTGACCGAAAAATAAAAAAGGTACGTCTCTCTGAAGAATTGCAAAAAGAAAAATACGGAAAGCACAAAATTGGCCAGTCGGGAAGGGTTTAATCTGTGTGTACAGCTGCGTTTGTTCCACATTTTTTAGGCCCTGTGCGCACGCTGCAGTTTTTGCCGCGATTTTGTTGCATGAATTGCTACAGAAAATGTTCATAACCTTTCTACAGTCATTCCCCAGAAAAACCTATGGTAAAAAAAAAAAATGATGTGCACGCAATGCGGTTTTTGTCACCTACAGGTTTTGCTGCAGAATTTCTTGAGAAAAAGAATGTGCATGTCACTTCTTTTCTGCAGGTACCTGCGTTTTTTGCCATAGATAATGGTAAAAAAACGCAGGGACCAACCTGTGGAAAAAACGCAGGTGCGGTTTAAGGGTATGTGCGCACTAGGCGTTTTTTTCACGCTGCGTTTTTATGTGCGCTTTTTTCTCAAAAAACGCACCCGCAGCTGAAAAACGCGACAAACGCATGCGTTTTTACCGCGATTTGGTGCGTTTTTTGCTGCGTTTTTGCTCACTGCGTTTTTAATCAGTGCACAATGCCATTAAAGATTGTTGATGGAAAAAAAAAAAAAGGTCTGATGTCATTTCCTTCTTCAAAATGTTCATTGTATGCAGGAGAGCAGACAGCTGCAGAACTAGTGTATGCAGGAGAGCAGACAGCAGCTGCAGAACTACAAGGCTTAGCATCCTCCATCCAGGACTGTATGCAGGAGTTTTTTGCCCAAAAAGAAAAAAAAAATGACATATATATATATATATATATATATATATAGAGAAGCCCTTTTTTTTTTAATTATTTCATGAAATAATTAAAAAAAAATGACGTGAGCTTCGCCTAATTTGTGTGTCCAGCCGGGTACAACTAGGCAGCTGGGGATTGGAATCCACAGTGCAGGGTGCCCATGCTTTCTGGGCACCCCCGCTGCACCCCCGCTGCGAATTGGAGTCCGCAGCCATTCCAGAAAATGGCGCTTTCATAGAAGCGCCATCTTCTGGCACTGTATCCAACTCTTCCAGCTGCCCTGATGCCGGGTGGCTCACTGGGTAATAATGGGGTTAGGGCTAGCTGTATATTATCAGCTGGCCCTAAGCCCGAAATTCATGGTGTCACGCCAATATTAGACATGGCCACCATGAATTTCTAGTAAAGATAAAAAAACACAACACACAGAAAAATATTTTTATTAGAAATAAAACACAACACAATTAGTGACTCCATCTTTATTGAAATAAAGAACCCCCCTCCGCAGTAATCCTGGGTCAAGGGTCCCGCGCCGTCCAATCCGGATCCAATATCATCTGATCGGTTTGCTGGAAGGCAAAGCGATCAGATGATGTGTCAGGTTCTAGGATGTAAATCGCATCACACATCAGCTGATTGTATAAAAGCCGTTTATACAATCAGATGATGCATCAGTGCAAAAAATAAAATACTCACGTCTGTGCTGATTACCGGCAGCTCCTGGGGCGATCGGATGAGAATCTGATCCTGTCCCATCGCTGCATGAGCTGCCGGTAATCAGCTGATGAAGTGTCCTGACGGCAGGATCAGCTGATAGCCGGCCGGGCGCGAAAAAGCCGGCGACACCGCGAGAATTACGATCAGCTGATGCGTCAGGTGACTGCATCAGATGATCCACCGCCAGGTCCTGCAAGCTTCGTACGTGCCCCGGGGAGACTGCACACAGCCAGAGCGGCGGTACCGTGAGAGGAGATGGGAGCGGGCATGGCACCGGGACCCTGCAGATAGGTGAGTATGACATTTTTTTTTTTCTACTGTTCACTTTTGTTTTCGCCGCTGCCTCCACCTCCCACCCAGACATGGCGCCGCACGGGAGCTGACATGGCACCGGGCGGGTTGTGGACGCAGCGGTGACGGTACCGGGAGGATTCATGCTTCTGTGTTTACCAACAGAAGGAATCCTCTTCCTGTACATGTCACTTTACTGCCCACCCCTTGCGTTTATAGCTGCGTTTTTAGTCATAGAAACGCAGCTATATGCGTTTTTCATTGCGTTGTTGAACATCTCATTGAACTCAATGGGTGAAAAACGCAGTGAAAAACGCAGAAATAATTGACATGCTGCATTTTTGTGGTCACCACAAAAACGCAGCTACAAAAAAACGCTGTGTGCGGACAGCACTTCTGAAAACCCATAGACATTGCTGGGGAAGCAATGTCACTGCGTTTTCTGCACAAAAACGCGGTAAAAAACGCCGCTAAAAACGCAGCAAAAACGCCTAGTGCGCACAAGGCCTTACTGCGGTTTTTGCCCCGATTGCGTTATTCTGCCAGAGGGTGCAGATTTTTCATAAGAAAAGTCAATTTTCTAGAGCGCACAGGGCCTAATGCTTTTTTTAGTGCAGTTTTGTCAAAACTGTAAGCACATTGACTTTGCTGGAGTAACAATCAGAATCCTGAACTTTAGTGCACATGTTGTTTTTCTTTGAAGATTTGGCACAGAAAATAATCTGCAGCATGTCAATTTTTTCAGTGTTGATGCCTGCGGTTTTCACTATTGAAAGCTATGAAAAACCGCAGCAAAACTACTTGGTTTTTGTGCTGCCTTTTCTTTTTCGCTCCTAATTGGGAGACCCAGACAATTGGGTGTATAGCTATTGCCTCCGGAGGCCACACAAAGTATTACACTTAAAAGTGTAAGGCCCCTCCCCTTCTGGCTATACACCCCCAGTGGGATCACTGGCTCACCAGTTTTGTGCTTTGTGCGAAGGAGGCAACACATCCACGCATAGCTCCACTGTTTAGTCAGCAGCAGCTGCTGACTATGTCGGATGGAAGAAAAGAGGGTCTATACAGACTCCCAGCATGCTCCCTTCTCACCCCACTTCATGTCGGAGGTGTTTGTTAAGGTTGAGGTACCCATTGCGGGTACGGAGGCTGGAGCCCACATGCTGCTTCCTTCCCCATCCCTTTTTACAGGGCTCTGGGTGAAGTGGGATTCTATCGGTCTCCAGGCACAGAGACCGTGCTCCATCCACAGCCCCTGGTATCTGCTGGACATGGAGCGGAGTATCTTCAGGGACATGGCCCTGCTACATGGAGGTACTCGGTGTCCCTGTGGGGACCGCGCAGACACACGGCAGCACTGCTGGGTGTGTTAGTGCGCCAGGGACAGCGGCGCTGTCCGCACTAGTGCCATCGCACACCACAGCGTTGCTGGGTGTGTTAGTGTATTGGGTGACTACCGCGCTAACCGCCGCTGCCGTTTTATTGAAGGCGCCGCTGGGATTTGTGGTGCGCCGGGGACTTCCGCGCCGGCCAGCACTGATATGCCGGCCGCGCTTATTAACTCGAGTCCCCGGCTTCTGGGCCTAGTCTCCCTTCGTTACCGCCCACAGCCCTGACAGTCAGGGTAGGGGCGTGACGCTGCATAGCACAGCAGCACTGAGAGCTGGAGTATGTTTTGCATACTCCACCCCTCTCACTGTGTGCACTGTGAAACCGGATTCCCGCACTTTCTCAGGCACGCCCACGGCTTCCTTCTCTATACAGGACGCCGGCAGCCATTAGTGTCAGTTTCTGTACGATACAGAGACAAGTGTGGAAGACCCTGGCATTCTGATAGTCACACAATCGCTGTAACAGGCGTTAAGCAGCACCTGTGGTGCTAACCCCACTAGTGCAGAAGTGCACTTATAGATATGCTTGTACTATATACATTGCACTGTTTGGTCGCACGTTGTATATACCCTCCTGGATTGTGCGGAGGAGTGATCAGCATATTCTCTGTGTAAAACAAAGGTGCAGAACCACATGTTTTTCTATGCAGCCGGTACAGCATGTACGGCTATACGGCCGGCAGGTTACATAGACCCCCATTGTATCCAACTCAGCCGGAGTCTCTGCTAATGGCCAGAGGATGAGGACGGTGTCTGCAGTATTTACTGACAGATTTTCTGAGACTATGGCTATGATACTAGAAGCCTAGCAGTCCGGACATGTCTCTCACAACATGGGCACTGTTGAATCATGATCCATGGCCCCCCTCAGTGTGAACAACTAACAGCTCCGGGAATGTCACATGCATCCCAGAGTCACGGCTCTGCACAGACGTCAGTCCCAGACAGCCTAAGCGGGCTTACTATGAGCGGCCCTCGGTTTCATCAGGGTCCTAGCAGAAGGACTCTCTGTGTACTGAGGCGGAAGTAGCGGCTCAGGATTCTGATCCTGAGACCGCTCTCAATCTGGATACACCTAATGGTGACGCCATAGTGAATAATCTTATAGCGTCCATCAATAGAATGTTGGTTATTTCTCACCCAGCTCCTCCAGTGGAGGAGTCAGCTTCACTTATCCAGATATGCGCTTCTCCAAACGGCTTAGGATACACGTTATCCCTGCCCCCTGACGTGGTCAAGGACTGGACCCAGTGTCCCAAGCGGCATCCTCCAATCTCCAGGCTTGTAGCTAGATCCATAGTTGCAGTGGGAGATGGAGCTGCACTTAAAGATGCCACTGACAGACAGATGGATCTCTGGTCTAAATCCATCTATGAGGCTGTCGGCGCACCGTTGGCTCCAGCATTCTCACCCTTGGGGCATTCCAAGCTATTTCAGCTTGTCTTACACAGATTGACACGGTTACACGTACATCTGTGCCGCAGGTGGCATCCTTAACCTCTCAAATGTCTGCATTTGTTTCTTACGCGATTCAGGTTGCCCTAGACTCTGCGAACCGTGCGGCAGTAGCCTCCGCTACTCCGTGTTTTTAAGCAGAGCCTGGTCTGCTCGTTAAGTGAATGGAAGGCAGATTCTGCTTCCAAAAAAAAAAAAAAAAAAAAAAAAAAAAAAAAAAAAAAAAAGGATGCTTAACCAGTTGCCTTTTTCTGCTGACCGACTGTTTGGTGAGCGTTTGGATGTAACCATTAAACAGTCCAGGGGTAAGGATTCATCCTTTCCTCAGCCCGGACACAACAAACCCCAACAGAGCAGGAGGCAGTCGGGGTTTCGGTCTTTTCGAGGCTCGGGCAGGTCCCATTTTTCCTCGTCCAATGTGGACTCAAAAGGATCAGAGGAGCTCAGATTCTTGGCGGGCTCAGTCACGCCCAAAAAAGAGACAGTCTGAAAACCCGCTTCCAAGGCGGCTTCCTCATGACTTGCGGCCTCCTCTCTCCGCATCCTCGGTCGGTAGCAGGCTCTCCCGCCTTGGCGATATTTAGCTGCCATAGGTCAATGACCGTTGGGTGTGAGACATTCTGTCTCACGGGTACAGGATAGAGCTCACTTCTCGTCCTCCAACTCGATTCTTCAGAACTTCTCCACCTCCCGGCCGAGCCGCTGCTCTTCTGCAAACAGGGTGCACTCTATAGGCAGAAAGAGTGATGACCCCCGTTCCTCTTCAGGAACAAGGTCACGGTTTTTACCCCAAATTATTTGCGGTGCCTATAAGAACGGGCCGTTCCGTCCCGTTCTGGATCTAAAACTGCTCAGCAAGCTCGTGGACACCAGGCGGTTCCGGATGGAATCCCTCCGCCATGTCATCGCCTCAATGTCCCAAGGAGATTTCCTAGCATCATTAGGCATCAAGGATGCTTATCCACACGTGCCGATTGATCCAGAGCACTAGCGTTTCTACGCTTCGTTATAGGAGACGAACACCTGTTCGTAGCTCTACCTTCCGGCTAGCGACAGTCCCACTGGTCTTCGCCAAGGTCAGGGCAGCAGTAGTCACAGTCCTGCACTCTCAGGGTCACTCTGTGATCCCATATTTAGACGATCTACTTGTCAAGGCACTCTCTTAGGAAACATGCCAACACTGCCCGAACGTTGCGCTGGAGACTCTCTAGAGTTTTGGGTGGATCATCAACTTTTTAAAGTCAGATCCGACTCCGACCCTATCGCTAACATATCTAGGCATGGAGTTTCATACTCTCTCAGCGATAGTGAAGCTTCCGCTAGACAAACAGCATTCACTACGGGCTGCAATCTCTTCTTTAAGAACCAGTCGCACACATTAAGACGCCTCATGCACTTCCTACGTAAGATGGTAGCAATGGAGGCAGTTCTTCTCGCGCAGTTTCATCTGCGTCCACTACAATGTGACATTCTCCGCCAATGGGACGGGGAGTCGACCTCCCTCAACAGAGTCGTCTTCTTTCTCAGGCGGCCAAGGAATCTCTACGGTGGTGGCTTCTTCCCACCTCATGGTCAAAAAGAAGGTCCTTCCTATCCCCATCCTGGGCGATAGTTACGACAGACGCGAGTCTATCAGGGTGGGGAGCAGTTTTTCTCCACCACAGCGCTCAGGGTACGGGGACTCAGCAAGAGTCCACCCTTCAGATCATTGTTCTTGAACACAGAGCAGTGTATCTTGCCCTACAAACCTTCCAACAGCAGCTGGAAAGCAAGCAAATCCGACTTCAGTCGGACAACTCCACAGCGGTGGCATACATCAACCACCAAGGAAGAACGCGCAACCGGCAAGCCTTCCAGGAAGTCCGGCAGGTTCTGATGTGGGTGGAAGACACGGCATCCACCATATCCACAGTTCACATCCCAGGCGTGGAAAACTAGGAAGCTGACTTCCTAAGTCGCCGGGGTGTGGCCGAAAGGGTATGGTCTCTTCACCCGGACGGGTTTCAGGAGATCTGGCGCCGTTGACAGAGGCCGGACGTCGATCTAATGGCGTCACGGCACAACAACAATGTGCCAGCTTCATGGCACGGTTTCACAATCATCGAGCTCTGGCGGCAGACGCCTTAGTTCAGCATTGGTCGCAGTTCCAGCTACCTTATGTGCCACCTCTGGCATTGTTGCCCAGAGTGCTGCGTTAGATCACGACCGACTGCGGCCGCGCCATCCTCGTCGCTACAGATTGGCCGAGGATGTTGTGGTTCCCGGTTCTGTGGTGCCTCACGGTAGGCTAACCGGGGGCACTACCAGACCAATCAGACTGGCTGTCTCAAGGGCCATTCTTCCATTTGAATTCTTCGGCCCTCAACCTGATGGTGTGGCTTTGAGTCCTGGAACCTAGTGTCGTCAGGATTACCTCAGGACGTGGTTGCCACCATGAGACAGGCTAGCATATCAACGTCCGCCAAGATTGACCACAGGACGTGGAAGATATTCTTATCTCGGTGCTCGGCGCAGGGTGTTTCTCCCTGGCCGGTTGCATCGTCTATGTTTCCTTCCTTCCTGCAATCTAGGTTGGAAAAAGGGTTGTCGCTCAGTTCCCTTTAGGGACAAGTCTCAGCGCTATCTGTATTTTTTCAGAAACGACTTCCTCAGGTACGCACGTTCCTACGGGGAGTTTGTCTTCTCAGCACTCCGTACAGGCGGCCGTTAGAGCCCTGGGATCTGAACAAGGTTCTAATTGCTCTCCAGATGCCGCCTTTCGAGCCTTTGAAAGAGGTCTCCCTTCCCGCTTTTCTCGGGAAGTGGCCTTCTAGTAACGGTCTCGTCTCTTAGGAGAGTTTCCGAGCTAGCAACGCTCTCATACAAATCTCCCTTCCTGGTCCTTCACCAGGACAGGGTAGTTCTGCGTCCGATTCCGGAATTTCTCCCTAAGGTGGTTTCCCACTTTTATATCAATCAGGATATCACCTCACCTTCTTTGTGTCCTCGTCCAGTCCATCAATTTCAGAAGGATTTGCATCTGTTGGTTCTGGTGAGAGCACTCAGGTTCTACTTCCCGCATGGCGCTCCTGCGCCACCCGGATGCACTCTTTGTCCTTGTCGCTGGTCGGCGTAAACAGTCGCAAGCTTCTGAATCCACCCTGGCTCGGGGGATCGAGGAACCAATTCTTGAAATCTACAGTTCTACTGGGCTTCTGGTTCTCTCAAGGCTGAAGGCCCATTCTACCAGAGCCGTGGGTGCATCCTAGGCATTACGGCACCAGGCTACGGCTCAGCAGGTGTGTCAGGCACCTACCTGATTGAGTCTCCATACTTTTACCAAGCATTTTCAGGTGCATACCTACGCTTCGGCAGACGCCAGCCTAGGTAGATAAGTCCTTCAGGCGGCGATTGCCCACCTGTAGGAAAGGGCTCTTTGACGGCCCTATCACGAGGTATTCTTTTACCCACCCAGGGACTGCTTTTGGACGTCCCAATTGTCTGGGTCTCCCAATTAGGAGCGAAAAAGAAGAAGGGAATTTTGTTTACTTACCGTAAATTCCTTTTCTTCTAGCTCCAATTGGGAGACCCAGCACCCGCCCTGTTTTCTCGGGGTTTTTCTGTTTTTTCGGGTACACATGTTGTTCATGTGGTATGGTTCAGTTCTCCGTTGTTTCCTCGGATTGAATTGGTCTTTAAACCAGTTATTGGCTTTCCTCCTTCTTGCTTTGGCACTAAAACTGGTGAGCCAGTGATCCCACTGGGGGTGTATAGCCAGAAGGGGAGGGGCCTTACACTTTTAAGTGTAATACTTTGTGTGGCCTCCGGAGGCAATAGCTATACACCCAATTGTCTGGGTCTCCCAATTGGAGCTAGAAGAAAAGGAATTTACGGTAAGTAAACAAAATTCCCTTCTTTTATGCCTGGGGATGCAGAAATAGTACAGAAATTTTTGCAACCAAATACTCAACCTTTGCACATAGCCTTAGGCCCTGTGCCCACGCTGCATATTTTGACGCGTATTTTGACGCAGATTTTCAGAAATCTGCAGCAAAATTTACATGTCCTTTGTGAAGACAGCAAAGTCTATGAGAATTCAGAAGTGCTGTGCCCACATTGAGTATTTTTCCCTTGCGTATTTGGTGCAGATTTTTTTTTTTCTGCACCAAATCTGCACCAAATTTGCAAGGGAAAAATAAGCAACATTAGCACAGCACTTCTGAATTCTCAGACTTTGCTGGCTTCACAATGGACATGCAGATTTTGCTGCAGATTTCTGAAAATACGCGTCAAAACTACACAGCGTGGGCACTGGGCCTTAAAGTGAACCTGGCAGGTGCAATATGCACCCAGAACCACGAGCAGTTCTGTGTGCATTTTGCTAATCCAATCCCTGTCTGTCTCTGTATACACTAGCATAGATAAAGAGATCTATAGAAAAAGTATTCTAAAGATCTTTTATTATATGCTAATGAGGCCAGCGACTAGTCGCAAGGGCGTGAGTTTCTTTGGCTAGCCGGCCCACATAGCATGCTAGCACACCTCTGTTGGTGTACTAACATGCTAATGAATGCGCAGCTTTGCAGCACATAGCTTCATCCACCGGCGGCTGTGATTGGTTGCAGTGAGACAGCGTGGGGGCGCGTCTGACTGAAACAAATCATAGGCGCCGGTGGGCGGGGGAAGCAGTGAATACGAGATGGAATAATGACCGGCATTTTCAAAAGTAGGAGAAGCCGCCAGAGCAGTGTGACAGCCATGCAGCGCAGTGCGAGTGATCAGTGAGTATGAGAGAGGGAGACCGACAGGGAGAGAGAGAGACCAGGAGTGCTTTTAAACTATTTAGAACGTTCTGCTGGACATGCTGAGCATGCTCAGTAGAATGTGGCAAAAACCTGCACTGGAATCCAGCACCATAGACATTCATTATGTCTCTTAATGGATCCCAACGGAATCCTGCAGAGTGCGTTTTTTTTTTTTGTTTGTTTTTTTTTTTTTACAGCAACAAAAAACGTTACATTGCGCGTTCCTTCTGCCCGATGATCACTCATGGTCACCGACAAAACAACTGATGCGCTGCGGGGCAGATGCAACGCAAGACCATCTGTTGCAATCTGCTCTTAATAGAAGCCTATGAGGAATAAACGGATTCCTGCAACGGTTACCGTAATTCCTCAAGGCGGCAGATTGCAACGGATGCCGCACAACGCAAGTGTGAAACTAGCCTTACGTGCGAACTTAACTCGTGCGAGCAACGCTGTGCTCAGGTACTCTTGGTGCTAATCCCAGTGTGGGCCGCTTACAGTGTTTGAACGGCTCATACTGGGGGTAACAACAGCATGATGAAATGTAGTGTGTAAGAAAAATACACAAATAATAATTTGATAACGCCAACCCATTGTCCCCCAGAAGTGATCTGCTTACGGCTGGCAGTATGTGGGCAGAGACTCAAACTGCCAATCATCGATTCCAAACCTCCTCGGGCCTAGTGCAGAGCAGTGGCGGTTCAGGTCATTTGCTGCCAGCGAACTAAACCTTCAAAGGTTCGCTCATCTTTAGTTATAAGACAAGATGGACACAATGGGAACAAAATAAATTCTATTCTCACATATGAAAATCATTTGATATACGCATGACATCACCAGCCTTATTAATCCTCCCATTTGGAAGTGAGCAGGTCAAGATGACCTCTTTATAGCTGGTCATACACATTTACCTGTTATTGACTTATATTTTATAATATAGGTTGGTGTGTGCAGGATCTATCTCTGGAGCTGAGATGAGACATTTGAGGCTGTTATACAGATGGGTTCTGCTTGTAATAGCGGTGAATGGAGTTAGCTCTGATCGCAGCTGTTGAACCACTAAAATGTATTGGTTGTGAGTATACT
Organism: Anomaloglossus baeobatrachus; assembly: GCF_048569485.1. Classification (NCBI taxonomy): domain Eukaryota; kingdom Metazoa; phylum Chordata; class Amphibia; order Anura; family Aromobatidae; genus Anomaloglossus; species Anomaloglossus baeobatrachus. The sequence continues at coordinate 234,095,936 of NC_134356.1, forward strand.
CCTGCCTCAGCTCCTATCTGCAACCCTGTGATGTGATCACCGTATCATAGCAGTCGGAGGCTTACAGAAGGTTTTGGCTTCATAGTTGAACAGCAATTTTTCTATATCCTGCAATACAAAAGTGCTGCAGAATATAGAACAAGCGATCAAGTTATTGTAGATTCAAATTAGTTGGGTACAAAAACGAACTTAAAAATGTCAAATTTTTTAAAAAAAAACAACAAAAACACTTGATATCATCCCTTTTCCCTGTTTTAAAAAAAGAAATCTGAAAATTAAAAAATAAACATTTTATATCGTCAGGTCTGTAAAAGTGTTCTCTTTCAAATTACAAAAATTTATTTAAACCATACGTTAAAAAAAGGCCAGAATTGCTATTTTATTTTGGTCAGTTCACTTCCCTCCCTTGCATGTACCCCAAAATGGTATTGATATAAAATTTAAATTAATAAATTATGGTGCGACTTGCAAAAAAAAACAACCCCTCACATAGCTCCATCGATGGAGAAATGTGTTATGGTTATTTTTCTGCTGGCATAAGAGAATTTTTTTTTTTTTTATTTATTTTTTTTTTTAATACAAAACTCTGAATTATTTTTAGCCAATAATAATAATAAATACAGTATCCCTCTAAATGTATTGAGCTGAAAAATCGTGTTGCTGGATCAGTTTTACTGCAGAGGAGAATCATCCTTACCAGACCCCGGATGTCTGCGTTGCTCCCAGGTCCTTCTGCGATTCTTAGTGGGCGCTCCCAGCAGCTGTCCTCCCTTGCTTCAGGCTGGTATTCACACGCACGCACATGCACACACACTATCCGGTAATACCGTATTGCTTCCAGCTGGCAGGGGGGCCTGGGACACAGTGCAGTGGAGTGTGAGGACCATCGATGTGTTCCAGCGCAGGTCGTCCTTGCGTTACACTGCTTCCCAGATCCCCATAGTATGTGTGTGACTGCCCACGAGCTTTACACAACAGGTTCTCGATGCCTCCCACCACAGTTCTGTCTGGTCGGGGTCTGATGAGTGTGATTGCATGGTCTTCGGTCTTCTTTCTTCTCTGTTTTGGAGGTGACTGTTTCTTTAATGAAGTGTCCTGCAGTATTTAACTTTTTTAGCTGCATGGACACGTCATTATTGAACCGCGACTAGGGCTTATTTTCAGGGTAGGACTTACCTTTGAGCCTTACTCCAAAAAAGCCAAAAATTCTTGCTAAGCCTTTTTTTCGTGGTAGGGCTTATTTTCAAGGAAACACAGTAGATAACAGATGCATAGCTACATAGCTTGTACACAACGTGCGGTCTCCCGATTTTTAATAACTAGCAAAGCTGAAGAAGGCAGCTGCAGGCTGCAACCCTCAGCTGTCTACTTTACCTTTGCTAGTTATCAAGCATAGAGGGGATCCCTTGCGGTTTGTTTTTTTATTTTATTTAAATAAAAAAAAAAACTGTGTGAGGTCCCCCTTGTTTTTGATAACCAGCTAAAGTAAACCCATCAGCTCATCATAAAATAGCAGATTGTAGCCGCCCCAGAAGTTGCGTATCTACCAAAAGCGCCAATTCTGGCCTTCCTGATTGCCCTGGTGTGGTGGCTGTCTGGGTAATGGTAGTTGAGGTTGATGTCAGCTGGCATCAAGCTCTGTTGTTATTAATGGAGAGATGTCTACACCCCCCATTACTAACCCATTAAATGTAAAGAGAAAAAAAACACACAAAAAAATGTATTTAAAAAATATATTATAATCACTCCCCAACTACCCCTGGTTCACCAATTTATTAAAAAAAATAAAAATCCATGTAAGTTCAAAGTAGTCCAGGGAATCCAATGAAGTCCACAATGGAAACCTGAAAGACATAAAAAGGAGAATTAAAGAAATAAAAACAAGAGACTGCTTCATTCACCAAATTATTAGAAAGTAAAGTTCCCACATCCAGTTTAATCCAGGAGTCCCCACGCTGTTCCTTTCTTACCTGTATCAAAGTCTATAGAGACTCTGAACGAGGGGCTCCATAGACTTTGAGCAGCAGCCAGTACCAGCGCACATTGAACTCTGCTGACCTGGGGACTGTGAGTGGTGATATTGGGAACATTACCGCTCATCAGTGCGATAAGCGATGATGTCTCACGAGCTGTGCCTAGGCTCTGGAACACATTGGCAAGAACAATTTGATTAATTTCCAACATCCACACCTTTAAGTGGGCCCTAAAAATGCATTTGTTTAGACTAGCCTATCACCTCTCACTCATCTAATCTATTCCCATTCTGCCCTCCATAAATATTCCAATTCTTGTCCCCTGTATCTTCTGATTCCATTTCTCTCCATGTACTTTTTTTACACTCTGTATGTATAAACTCTAGCTGACGATCGGTCCACGCAGCTGGTTTTCAATCCCCTATTAAATCGATGGATGGCCCATATATGACAAGCTTTTTTCCCCATTCACCTTTTGTGCCTCCCCTATTTCCACATAGACTGTAAGCTCACTCCTCTTGGTATCTGAATTTTGTTATTTTGTATTGTCTCATATTGTCTGTACATGTCCCTTCTGAATTGTAAAGAGCTGCGGAATATGTTGGCGCTATATAAATAAAAAATATTATGTCAGGAACCTCATCGGTTATCACAGTGATGAGTGGTAATATCCTGACATCACTGCTTATCACTCTAAGTGATTACATTCCTGACCTCATCGCCTATCAGAGGGATGAGCGGTGACGTTCCTGTCATCACCGCTCATCACAGTCCCAGAGTCATAAGAATTCAGTGTGCGCCTGAACCGGCTGCTGCTCAAAGCCTATGGAACTTTGTTCTGAGTCTCTATAGACTTCGATGCAGGTAATCAAGGAACGGCGTGGGAACTCCTGGATTACGTTGGATGTGGGTACTTTACTTTCTAATAGATTGGTGAATGAGGGAGTCTCTTGTATTTATTTTTTAATTCTCCATTTTAACGGTTTCCATTCTGGACTAAGTCAGATTCCGTAGATTACTTCGGACCTTCATGGATTTTTTTTAATATGTTGGTCTAGCAGGGAGAGAGTCGGGTAGATTCTGTGATTCCTAATTTAACCAGTGTGCTCTTTTTGCATAATTGATTTGACCACCCCTAAATATTTGTTATGGATTTTTTTTTTTTAACCTAATGGTCTGTTTCTCTTCCATTGAGAGCTTCTTTGACCACATTGTGAGTATACAGCAACAACTTGCAAATGCAAATACCTCACCTGGAATCAGCACCAGACCTTTTACATGCTTAATTGATGATGGATTAACGACGGAATGACCCATGCAGCTCATTAAATGGGCTTTGGAGATAATTGTCCTATTATCTTTGGTCCCTTTAGAAAGAGCTGTAATTCCTAAAGCCGAGAGTGTGCACTTTAAGCTCATATTGATTATATATTTGTATCTTGAATATGTTTAGGTAAACGGTTACGATAAAATGTCAAAACTTGTGCCACTGTCTAAAGAAAAAATTCTGGATCTAACTGTATGTAGTCTTCAAAATTAGCTGTAAATGGTTAAAGCCACTTTTGTTTTGTTTTTTTCTTTCTTTCAGGGACCACAATGCAGGATAACATCAGATTCGCTTCAGCTGGTGATGATATTAAAATATGGGATTACTCATCCATGACGGTGGTGGAGCAATTCAATCCCCACAGTACCACACACCCTGTATCATCTTTGTGTTGGAGCAGTAACAGTATCCTTTGACAGGTGCACATTACCTTCTGCAGTAGTCTGGCTCTGGGAGGGGGTACTTTATTTACCAGGATGGTGCTGCATAACATCACGCTGGAAATGTCATTTCATTGTAAGCTTGATTTTTAGTAGTGTGAGTTAGCGTCTATGCTTCTAGACTGATTTCTATACAACTTGGACCTTTTGTTTTTTGGCAGTCATTGTGACCGTTTTTTTCTGTGCTGCTAGTCTCCACAGTTTACAGCAGATGTTGATACAGTTTTATAGTTTGTTGGGCACTATTGAGTGGGGAGTTGTATAGAAGTCTGCTCTACATAATTGCCCTGTGAGGACCTACCCCTTGGTAAAGACCAAAAAAAAAAGCCAAAAGGCCTGTATCACACACAGTTTTTGATGCAGTTTTAAGCCAAAGTCAGGACTTCATCACAAACTAATGGGAAATACAAAGTAAGCACTTCTTCCTGATGGATTCACTTTGGTCTTTAGCTCAAAAAACAGGATATAGCTTTTCAGCCTGTGAGTAACGTAAAACACAGCCTTTTCTGCAAAACTGCTGCTGTAGCTTTAAAGTTTTTGTTAGAATCCATTACCTACTTTTGGCTTTTAAAAAAACAAAAACAAAAAGCAAATCACTTAAAAACTGAAGTGACTCAAAAAAACCCCTTTGCCTTATTGTCATAATATACATTGCCTTTAAAAAAATATTCATAACGGGAATTTTTTTTTAAAATTTCGCACTACACCTACAAACGTAAATATTTTATTGGGATTTTATGTGATATAATAACACTAAGTAACAAGTATTTTTGCAGTGTAAAGAAAATGATACCTGGTTTTCTAAATGTTTTAAAAATATAAATCTGAAAATTCAGTCAAGCATTTTTATTGAGTCAATACTTTGTAGGATTACCTTTCACTGCGATCACTGCTGCAAGTCTTTTGGGGTATGTCTCTAGCAGCTGTGCACATTTAAAGGCTGAAATTTGTGCTTATTCTCTGAAACTATCTGTAGCTCTGTGAGATTGGATGGACAGTGTCTATGGACAGCAATTGTCAAGTCTTGTCACAGATTCTCAATAAGATTTAGGTCAGGACTGTGACTGTCCCGTCACACACATGAGTATGCTTTGATCCATTTCCTGGCGGTTTGTTTAGGGCTGTTGTCCTGCAGGAAGGTAAACATACCTCCCATTCTCAAGTCTTTTGCAGCCTCTAACAGGTTTTACTCCTGGATTACTCTGTATTTAGCGCCATCTATTTTCCCATCAACTCTGACCAGCTTCCTAGTCCCTGCTGTAGAAAGGCATCCCCACAGCATGATTCTACCACCAGGTTTGATGGTGGGTATGATGTTTTCAGAGTGATGTGCAGCACAAGTTTTTCATCACACATAGCGTTTTGCATTTAGCTTAAAGGGAACCTGTCATCAGAAATTTAGCTTTAAACCTAAAAGTTTCCCCCTCTGCAGCTCGTGGGCTGCATTATAGCAAGGTTCCTGTACTTTTTGTAGCCCCTTTGAAACCAAATTAAATACTTTATAAAGTTCTACCTTTTTTGTCTGCAATTCTTATAAATTATCCATGGGGGCTGGCTCTCTGCTGCTTGCAGGCCACCACAGGTTACAAAATAAAACCAAAACGTTTAGTGCTTTTCACTTTTCAGAAGACAATGTGTGTCTTTGTTTGATTTTACTTTTTTTTTTTTTTTACTGTGTACGTCACTCAGATCCTCTCCGCGCCTCATCGTAAACTGTGGTGGCCTGCTCTGCTCCTCCCATCTATTTCCTGCTGCAGGGTAAGATGGGAAGGAGGTGATGTCGGGTCATTTGGCCAGCGCTTGCGCAGAACACTGGAGGCAGAGGGGAAAGGGCGGGCACGAGATTATGGGCGGGCAGTTGCGATGCAATCACAGCGCCGCCCATAATCTGGTGCCTGCAACCACGTCACCAGCGGTCCTCACGTGCGCGGCACCTCGGGTGCAGTGGGCGGCGTCCTGAGATATGAAATGGAGCATTGGGGGACTGCGTCAATCTGCAGGAGGGACAGCAACGGACACCAGAGAGCCCGCCCCCATGGATAGTTTACAAGAATTGCAGACAAAAAGGTAGAACTTTATAAAGTATTTAATTTGGTTTCAAAGGGGGCACAAAAAACTATAGGAACCTTGCTAGAATGCAGCCCAGGAGCTGCAGAGTGGGAAACTTTTAGGTTTAAAACTAAATTTCTGATGACAGGTTCCCTTTAAATTTTTCTGCTTTGGTCTAACTGACCAGACCACTATATTCCACATGCCAGGTAGGTGACACATCTAGCATGTGGAAGAAGGTGTGTGGTCAGATTAGATCAAAATATAACTTTTTGTGATAAATGCAAAATCATACGTGTGGAGGAAAACTAACACTGCACATCATCCTGAAAAAAACATCCTCCCATGAAACATGGGGGTAGCAGCATCATGCTGAGAAGATGCTTTCCTTCAGCAGGGACAGCGAAGCTGGTCCAAGTTGTTTGGAAGATGGATGGAGCTAAATACAGGCAATCTTGAAGGAAAACCTGTTAAAGGCCCTGTGCGCACTTACCGGATTTTGCCGCGGATTTTCTGCGGATTTGCTGCATGTTTCGCTGCAGAAAATGTTCATAACATCTCTGCAGTGAATCACCAGCAAAACCTATGGGAAAAAAAATCCTGTGCGCACTAGGCGGATTTTGACAGCTGCATGTTTTGCTGCGGGATTGACTCCAATGTAATCGTGAAATCCCGCAGGGAATAACGCAGGCAGCAAATTCTGTGCGGTTCACTGCGTTTTCCTGCGTTATTCCCTGCGGTATTTCGCGGTTTACCTCCGGTAATGTACATCACTTGCCTGCGGTTTTGCAGAGAAGTGATGTCATTACAGGAAGAGGAAGCGGAGGAGAGAGTAAACACACACACATCACAGACATAGAACACAGACACACAGATCACACTCACAGACAGATCACACTCACAGACAGATCACACTCACAGACAGATCACACTCACAGACAGATCACACTCACAGACAGATCACACTCACAGACAGATCACACTCACAGACAGATCACACTCACAGACAGATCACACTCACAGACAGATCACACTCACAGACAGATCACACTCACAGACAGATCACACTCACAGACAGATCACACTCACAGACAGATCACACTCACAGACAGATCACACTCACAGACAGATCACACTCACAGACAGATCACACTCACAGACAGATCACACTCACAGACAGATCACACTCACAGACAGATCACACTCACAGACAGATCACACTCACAGACAGATCACACTCACAGACAGATCACACTCACAGACAGATCACACTCACAGACAGATCACACTCACAGACAGATCACACTCACAGACAGATCACACTCACAGACAGATCACACTCACAGACAGATCACACTCACAGACAGATCACACTCACAGACAGATCACACTCACAGACAGATCACACTCACAGACAGATCACACTCACAGACAGATCACACTCACAGACAGATCACACTCACAGACAGATCACACTCACAGACAGATCACACTCACAGACAGATCACACTCACAGACAGATCACACTCACAGACAGATCACACTCACAGACAGATCACACCCACAGACAGATCACACCCACAGACAGATCACACCCACAGACAGATCACACCCACAGACAGATCACACCCACAGACAGATCACACCCACAGACAGATCACACCCACAGACAGATCACACCCACAGACAGATCACACCCACAGACAGATCACACCCACAGACAGATCACACCCACAGACAGATCACACCCACAGACAGATCACACCCACAGACAGATCACACCCACAGACAGATCACACCCACAGACAGATCACACCCACAGACAGATCACACCCACAGACAGATCACACCCACAGACAGATCACACCCACAGACAGATCACACCCACAGACAGATCACACCCACAGACAGATCACACCCACAGACAGATCACACCCACAGACAGATCACACCCACAGACAGATCACACCCACAGACAGATCACACCCACAGACAGATCACACCCACAGACAGATCACACCCACAGACAGATCACACCCACAGACAGATCACACCCACAGACAGATCACACCCACAGACAGATCACACCCACAGACAGATCACACCCACAGACAGATCACACCCACAGACAGATCACACCCACAGACAGATCACACCCACAGACAGATCACACCCACAGACAGATCACACCCACAGACAGATCACACCCACAGACAGATCACACCCACAGACAGATCACACCCACAGACAGATCACACCCACAGACAGATCACACCCACAGACAGATCACACCCACAGACAGATCACACCCACAGACAGATCACACCCACAGACAGATCACACCCACAGACAGATCACACCCACAGACAGATCACACCCACAGACAGATCACACCCACAGACAGATCACACCCACAGACAGATCACACCCACAGACAGATCACACCCACAGACAGATCACACCCACAGACAGATCACACCCACAGACAGATCACACCCACAGACAGATCACACCCACAGACAGATCACACCCACAGACAGATCACACCCACAGACAGATCACACCCACAGACAGATCACACCCACAGACAGATCACACCCACAGACAGATCACACCCACAGACAGATCACACCCACAGACAGATCACACCCACAGACAGATCACACCCACAGACAGATCACACCCATATAGAAAACAAAGCACGTGGGCTCCGCTGCATATTTACAGTCCAGCCGAGGTAAGCACACAGCGGCGGCCCGGTATTCTCAGGCTGGGGAGGGAGAGGGGCAGGGTTAATGTCCCCCGCCTCACTCCCCCTCCCGCAGCCGAGAATATCAGCCGCAGCTGCCCCGGCACTGTCGCATGCATTATGCGGCAGCACCGGCGTGTCCCCGGCTCTTCCTGCAGCCGTGTAGCAGTGGCAGTCAAGGTAATACAAGGAGTTAATGGTGGCGGATCACCGCCATTAACTCCAGGCTTGATCATGGCAGCGTCTATGAGACAGCTGACATGATCAACCCGTAAGTAAAGTGAAAAAACACACACACCGAAAAATCCTTTATTTTAAATCAAACACAAAAAAAGCCTCGTTCACCCTTTTTTTTTTAACCCCTCCTGAAACAAAGCTCCGACGTAATCCACAGGTCCTGCGCTGCTTACATCCAGCCGCGACTGACACTGTCACAGCGCTGAATGAATGCAGCCTCGCAGCGAGACAGCAGAGGTAATTACCGGTCATTTCCCACGGCCGGTAATGTGAACTCACTGCCGACCGTGGGAAATGCAGTGTGCTAACAGGGACTCTATCTATCCCTCTATCTATCCTTCTATCTATCCCTCTGTCTACCGTGTTTCCCCGAAAGTAAGACCCTGTCTTACATTAATTTTACCCCAAAAAGTCCCACCCTGTCTTACTTTCGGGGGAGGTCTTACATTAGCCGAAAAAAAATGACCGTTCAACTGGAAAGCAGACAACAAATCAAAGTACGGTAACAGTAACACACTACGGTACGGTACTGTACGGTAATTGCCGTATACCCTCTGCCTGCATACCATAACAGAGCTGTATCCCACTGCACCCAGCCCCACACCCCATAACAGTGCCGTATCCCACTGCACACAGCCCCATACCCTATACAGTACATGTTTCCCTACTTGGTTTTTAAATGCTGGACGTTTTCCTCTGCGGTGCGGCTGTGGGTGCGGAAGGCCTGTGCTGCAGGGAACGCTGTGCCAATCAGCAGGGAAACAGCGGTGACGTGGGGCTGGGGCGGCCAATTACAGCCCGAGCTGCTGGGCCAATCAGCGCTCGAGCCAGGGGCCGGCGGTGACGTGGGGAGCAGGGGCGGCCAATGAGCTGTTGAGCTGGGCGGATTGCGGGGTTAACACGGCGAGTTAACCCCATGAGCGCTGGACCCGCCCAGCTGCACCTGAGGACACCTCTGGAGCCTGGGGACCCAATAGGGGACAGCGGCGGCCCAAAGGTAAGGGCCTTACATTTCACAGCGGCCCCCCAACCCTGCCTTACATTCGGGGGAGGCCTTACATTGAAGGACCCCCCCGTAACCCCCACCCTGTCTTACTTTCGGGGGGGTCCTACTATTCTTCTATCTATTCTTCAGTCTATTTCTCTATCTCAGAATGAAATGACTTTTTTTTTTTTTCTTCTTCAATGTGCTTTATTGCATTGAATGCAATAAAGCACATGCAAAACCGCGGCAATACCGCGAACAATGCCGCGGCAAACTGCATGCGGTTTTCGGGTGCGGTTTGCCGCGTTTTTTTTACCGCGGGTGCGGTAATCTTTGAATACCTGCGGAATTTTCTTGAGAAAATTCCATTTTCCAGTGCGCACAGGGCCAAAGGCTGCAAAAAACTTGAAGGCTTGACACTGGCGGAAATATGTTCACCTCCCAGCAGGTCAACAACCCTAAGTATACTGCTAGAAAAATAATGGGTGATTTAGATCTGTGTGTGTGTGTGTGTGTATGGCCCATACAAAAGTTCAGACCTAAATCTCATTGAGAATCTGTGACAAGACTTGAAAATTGCTGTTCAAAGATGCTCTCCATCCAATCTCACTGAGGTGGAGCTATTTTGTAAAGAAGAATGGGCAAAAACCTCAGCCTGTAGATGAGCAAAGCTGATAGACATACCCCAAAAGACTTTTAGCAGTAAATTAAAGGGAACCAACCATCAGAATTTTCATATAAAAAGTAAAGCCAGTGCTATATTCTAGCTAGGATGTTGAATGTAAGCGTAGCTTTTGTTCAGGGATTGGATGTTTTATTTCAAATACTGTATATGTGCAAGTAAAGTTCCAGCAATGTACTGCTATTTGATAGATAGGTGCAACAGGAAGGGATATGTGGGTTGAGTTTTGCTATCTATTCCTACCTGTCTGTCTGCCTGCATTGGAATTAACATCTAAGACGGCGACATGGGGGAGGAAGGCCAGGCAGCCATACAGGGGCGGAATAGATCGCAAAACCTGACCCACATTTTCCCACATTAAACAGAAGTGTAATATAAATATATATATAATATAATATATTGCGCTACGCAATGAAACCACCTATCGTGCCACCTGGTGGAAAACAACGGAGTTAGCATTTTTATCTTCAAAACGGAACGAGATAGAGAAAAAAAGTGAATTACAAAGTTGTAGGGCATCATCAATTCAATACGAATCGACACTTTGCATACAGAAATGCTATGATTAGGACGTGTAAAACTCACAAGGCTGCGGACGTGAAGCGATACCTCATGGAGACCTTCCTACAAGTCATTGGGTATGGTGGCTCCGTGGAGTGGCCTCCATGCTCACCTGACCTGACCTGACCCCATTGGACTTCTTTCTGAGAGGTCACATCAGACATCAGGTGTATGCGACCCCTCCACGAACATTGCAGGACCTACGACGACGTATCACAGATGCTTGTGCAAACGTGTCACCTACCATATTGCACAATGTGCAGCAAGGTACAGTATGCTGTCCAGAGTCCAGATATTGCATGGCAAGTGGCTGACGGTGGCCACTTTGAGCAGTTAAATGAGCTCCATATGCGTGACCAGCATTCAATGTTTTGGGGGGGTCATGAGTTTCCTATCATAGCATTTCTGTATGCAAAGTGTCGAATCGTATTGAATTGATGATGCCCTACAACTTTGTAATTCACTTTTTTTCTCTATCTCGTTCCGTTTTCAAGATAAAAATGCTAACTCCGTTGTTTTCCACCGGGTGGCGCTATAGGTGGTATCATTGTGTAGCGCATGGCTACTTTACTATACCTAACAGACGAGGTGGAGGAAAGCTTGACACGCCCAATGGAATAGGTCACCACACATCCATGGAGTGCAACTATACGAAGTCCACCTGGTGAACTATAACTTGAATAGAAGGACAAGAGCCTATGATTAAGGACGCTCTTTTGCGTAGGAAATGTGTCATGGTCTTCTAAATATGGATGGACTTTTTTAATACTACGTGACAATAAAGAGAAATTATTTTACGTTGGATGTGCTGATATCTTTTCCTTTTACTATACCTAGACACCACTGCTATGCCTATAGCGTCCGCCGTTCTCAATTTTATGGTGGGGGACAGGAGTAGGTGGACACACTGTATATTGCAGGCATTTCTTAGTGTTTCTGATAAGTAGGGATCTGGGTGAAAACACTGCTCTGAAGTCCACAGATTCCTACATTATCTGTGCGCACAAAAGCAGTGTGTATGCACAATAGCAAGTCGATGATAGTGCAGACCCATAGAAGCCATACTCTGTTCTGTCCAAATGGCACATTGACATCTGTATATCATCCACTATCTGTCCATATATTTATTTTTTTTTTAACTTTGTAGTCATGGTTAAGACAAGCATGGAAGTTTTGTATTTAGCACGAGATAAAGACTGATGGTAAAAACGGACATACAGACCAAACAAGGATGAAAATTCTTATACTCTTTAAAAAAATAAAAACCCTAACATAAGAACAGAATTAAAAATGCCCATGTTTGGTAAGATCTGAACTCCTCATTCCTTCTGGATCCACTTCTTGTGGATTGATCTGTTTGTGTATACGTCTATCTGCTTATATTTTAAGTAAGGCAGTAGTAAATGGATTGGGCACACTGTGCAGTGATTGCTGCATTAATGAGTCATTGATGGAAAAGGCGTCAACTTGTATTAGGGCAATGGACCATTTCTGTTTAGAAAACACATTTGTTTCCTTTCCGTGGACTCCGAATAGCCTAATAAAACGATTACACATCACTACACTATGCAATAAAGACATAAAAGCAGCACTGGACAGCCCATCAATGTAGGAAAGCAATTGCTGGTTGTTGATCTGTTTTCATTGTAATACATACAAGTTCCAGTTTATTTTTAAAGTAAAAAATAGTTTTCAACCTTAAGAAACAAAATGAGGACATTCCTTGTGGTTTCCCTTTTTACAAAAAGTATGTTTTTTCCTATTCTATAATTCTGGCTCTGGAGGGCTTTGGTGACTTCACAGCAGTTAGTTATTATTTTTTATTATTATTATTATTATTATTATTATTATTATTATTATTATTATTATTATTATTATTATTATTATGCCATTTATTCCATGACAGTATACATGTGAAAAAGGGGCATGCATGCACATTATTAGAGTGTAAAGCATAAGTTTCATTAGGTAATCTACATATAGGAAAATTAGAGGGTTGTCCGGTCAAGTAATATTGCTGACTTCTCTTTAGGGTAGGTCGTCGTTATAAGTTGGAGTCTGACACATGGCTCCTCATCCATCAGCTGATATTACTCTGCAGGGGAAGGATGTAAACACTGTGGCGGATTGATCAAGGTGCTTATGCCAGAAATTTGGTGTAAGCAACTTAATAAGTCACAATATTTTAGTCTAATTTGCCAGTTGAGCAAAAATATTGCGTCATTTGTCGTTTACGCGCCAGTCCCGGCCAGGTATGCCAGAATAACTACTGTGATATGGAAGGAGCATGGTTGTCATTCACCATGAACTAAGCCACTAAAGTAGAGAAACTTTACTCCAGAAATGTACGGCTGACGTATATTTTTGGCAGCTGAATATGCTGGGTAGCAGACACACCTGATTAATTCAGCGGCACTTAATGAATCGGGCAGCTTTTTTCAATATGTAGCGGCTGTTACCGAGTACTGCAGAACAGGTCTGATTCTTTTGATGGCTGTTCTGCAGTAGCTCTACAAATTCAATGAACCTGCAGTTTTCTGCTTTGTTCAAAGGTCCCAATTCAATGCTTGTTTTTTTTGCGCCTTTTAGTTTGCATTTTCTTAAAGTTTACTTTCACACTTGCGTTGTGCAGCATCCGTTGTAATCCGCCGCCTTGAGGAATTACAGTAACCGTTGCAGGAATCCGTTTGGTTCCCTTTAATAAAAGCCTATGAGAAATAATCACCAGGGTTTTTGCATGTAACCTAAAGGCAGTGCTATACTGGCACTATCAGGCTGATTACATACCTGTAGTGGTCAGCTCGGATGTTTAGGTTTTGAAAACCAAGAAAGTGAAGTTTGTAAAATGAGCAGCTTCTTGAGTGGCAGTTGCACTGGAGCAGATCCTATATGCATAGTTATCCCCTCCCGCTGTTAGAATTAGCATAAGTATTATAAAAATTACTCACTTTGTCTAGCAGGACCTGTGGTGAGGTTATACCCATGTGACCAGAAGGGGCGGGGCCTCAGCCACCAAAGCTGGATACCAGGTCACATGGGTATGACCTCACAACAGGTCCTACTGGTCAAAGTGAGTCGTTTATATAATGATTATGCTAATTCTTAACAGAAGGAGGGGATAACTATGAATATATTATCTGATCCTCAGCTGCTGTCACTCAACAAGCAGCTCATTTTACAAACTTCACTTTCTTGGATTTTAAAACCTAAACATCCGAGCTGACCACTAATGGTATGTAGAGAATCAGACGGATAGTGCCAGTACAGCACTGGCTTTAGGTTATATACGAAAATCCTGGTGATTGGTTCCCCTTAAGGGCGGAATGCAACGGATGGTCTTGCGTTGCATCCGCCCTACAGCGCATCAGTTGTTTTATCGGTTACGGTCAGTGCTCGTCAGGTTGACGAAACGCATAATGTAACATTTTTTGTTTGTGTTAAAAAACGCACTCCGCAGGATTCCGTCGGGATCCGTTAAGAGGCATAATGAATGTCTATGGTGCTGGATTCAATCGCCATGCATTTGGCGACTGATTCCAGTGCAAGATTCCGCCACATTCTACTGAGCATGCTCAGCATCTCCAGCAGAACATTCTAAATCGTTTAAAAGCATTCCTGGCCGGTCTCTGGGCGTCTGTCTCTTGGCGTCTCTCGGCGTCTGTCTGTCTCTCTCTCTCATACTCACCGTTCACCGGCGCGGCACTGCACAGCTGTCACACTGTTTTGGCGTCTTCTCCTGCTTTTGAAAATGTCGGCCGCTCATTATTCCATCTCGTATTCACTGCTTCCACGCCCAACGGCACCTATGATTGATTGCAGTCAGACGCGCCCCCACACTGAGTGACAGCTGTCTCACTGCAACCAATTACAGCCGCCGGTGGGCGAGTCTATATCATGCAGGAAAATAAATAAAAACCAGCGTGCGGTCTAACCCAATTTTAATACCAGCCAAGATAAAGCCACAAGGCTGAAGGCTGGTATTCTCAGGATGGGGAGCCCCACGTTATTGGGAGCTCCCTGCCTAAAAATATCAGCCAGCAGCTGCCCGGAATTGCCGCATCCATTAGATGCGACAGTCCCGGAACTCTACCCAGCTCATCCCGAATTGCCCTAGTACGGTGACAATCTGGGTAATAAGGAGTTAATGGCAGACGCCTGCCATGTTTAACCTAGGACTTTTTGGCAGCGATGGGCTATGAGACACCCCCAATGATTAACCAGTAAGTGAAAGTAAATAAACACATACACCCGAAAAAATCCTTTATTTTGAATAAAAGAAAAAAAACCCTCTTTCACCACTTTATTAATCCCTAAATTCCCCTCCAGGTCCGACATAATCCACACGAGGTCCCATAACACTTTCAGCTCTGCTACATCGGAAGCTGACAGGAGCGTCTGTAGAACACCGCCGCTCTCTGTGAGCTATACGCAAAAACTGAAGTGAATCGCGCTGTCAGCGGTAACATCACTGAGGTAGTGCCTGCGTGTGCGGTGATGATGGGGGGCGGTAGTGCCTGCGTGTGTGCGGTGATGATGGGGGCGGTAGTGCCTGCGTGTGTGCGGTGATGATGGGGCGGTAGTGCCTGCGTGTGTGTGGTGATGATGGGGGCGGTAGTGCCTGCGTGTGTGCGGTGATGATGGGGGCGGTAGTGCCCGCGTATGTGCGGTGATGATGGGGGCGATAGTGCCTGCGTGTGTGCGGTGATGATGGGGGCGGTAGTGCCTGCGTATGTGCGGTGATGATGGGGGCGGTAGTGCCTGCGTGTGTGCGGTGATGATGGGGGCGATAGTGCCTGCGTGTGTGCGATGATGATGGGGGCGGTAGTGCCTGCGTGTGTGCGCTGATGATGGGGCGGTAGTGCCTGCGTGTCTGCGGTGATGATGGGGTCCCTCTCCTCTCTCTTCTCTCTCTCAAAGAAAACTAAAAGAACGCAACATGTTTCACAGGAATCCGTTGCCTTTATGATCACACTATTTACAACTAATCAGTCACATGCCTTATGTTCCCGTTTTCTTGTTTAGTTTGCCACTGTGGCTGATGTTTAGGGCTTGCAAATGATTTTGCCTGATTCATAATTTGTCACAAATGTACTGCAGTTGTCCAATGTAGTGATGTTATGTATGGTAGGTATTTTGACACAATTTTTGCGTGATCTCATGAAATGTGTTACGCTTTGCACTAAAGTGTAATGAAAAAAGGTTTAAGACAATAATAAAGATTTTTTTTTTTTACTTTTTACACAATTATTGAATGAAATTTGCCATTTTTTTTAAACATTATTTATTAATTTTCTCAGCTTTACATCAACAGAAGAATAACCGGAAAAAGGCATATACACATCCATGTTATTTAGAGCATTACTATAAGAACCAATCGTCATGCAAATGAACATATTCAATTCTTGTTCCGTAAGCTTTACAGATTCCTTATCAAGCCCAAACAACTTTTGATAGACTGCTCCTTGCTATACTTTCAGCTTCCCCAACCGGCCCAGAAGATCTTCCAAGATATACCATTCAGTATGCACAAATGCAGCTACAATTTGTATTATGTCTTTCTCTCTGAAGTGTATCAGACTAAACGCCTTCCACTTTTTGAAAAAACTATTCACTAACTTCTCCTGGTTCCTTTTCTGTTTCTAGTTTTTCAATCCTCAGTAAGGATTTTAGTTGATTTAGTATCTCCCTAATAGAGGAGATATCAGGCAATAACCAATTTTTTAGTAAACCCTTTTTGGCAACCATACATGTGCAGTGGAGCAGTGAGGGTAAATGACCTCATATGTCGTCTTCCCTAGTCGCCTCACCCTGTCCCCTATGATGGAACAAAAGTTTGCCATTAAAAAAAAAAAAAGGCGCAAAAAAAGTCCACCAAATACTTCAAGACAACAAACAAAAGTGACAAAGGCATAATGCAAATAATGAATCTGGGCCAAAGTGTTTACATCCATTAGTCTCCACAATAACCTCTAATCAGAGCAGTTGCTGGGTAAATGAACAACATTTTACCAAAGAACCCCGATAATATAGAGGATTTATGGAAGACCTCTGCTTCTGACGTCTGCTAAGCCCACCCTTTGAATAGTGTGTTACAACTGGTGGTCATGGAAATAGTCCTAGTCCTGCTAATAGCCATTAGTTAAGCATACGTTTTTCCAGAGCAGCTCTACTGACATCATTTTGCACATGGCTTAGGATTCAGATAGCGATAAATACAATGGAGGCAGAGGCGCCACTGGCTCTATCTTCCACCAATCATCGTATGAGACAGCAGACGCAATGATGTCATATCGGCACGCCTGTTCAGAGGGTCAGTGCAGTATCAGGGGAATTGGAGAGAGGCGAGTGTGTGTTTTTGTTTTTTTATTTTTGTCCCCCCCCCCCCCCCCCCATATGTTTATGGGCTCATTCTGTATATAGGAGGCTATGTGGGGCTCATAAAGTGTATATGTAGGGGCCATGTGCAGCTCATAATGTATACAGGAGGATATGTGAGGGCTCATGCTGTATGTCGTAGGCTATGTGGGGCTCATGCCGTATGCCGTAGGCTATATGGGGCTCATGATGTATGGAGGAGGCTATGTGGGGCCCACGCTGTATGTCGTAGGCTATGTGGGGCTCACACTGTATGTAGGAGGCTATGTGGAGCTTATGCTGTATGGAGGAGGTGGTCATTCTCTGATACCAGGATTTAATGTGCTCCAACAGCGCATTAATCCCCGCTCCTATTGGCAGCCCTGTGACATGATCACATGGAGCCGATATGTTGTCGTGACAACCAGGGGTCTTCTGAAGACCCTTGTCACTGTCATGATGTAGTTTCCTGTGAATGCCGGCTGAACGTCAGCGTGCGCAGCAAGTCAGCATTTGTGCTCTGTACAACACAAGCAATCAGACAATCGTAGCTTTAAGTCCCGTAAGGGAACTAGTAAAAACACTAAAAAGTAAAACCATTTTTTTTTTAAATATTACATATTTTTATTAACAATAGTTCAAATCATCCCCCTTTTGCCCCATTGAAAATTAAACAATTAAATAAAAAAACAAATAAACACATTTGGTATCTCTTCATTCAGAAATGCCCAATCTATCAAAATATAAAATAAAGTAATTTGATTGGTAATAATGAGAAAAAGAAAACGCCGGAATTACATTTTTTTGGTCAACGCAATAAATCCCATGCCCACTGTGCGTGTCAATTCTTTGCTGCGAATATAGAGAGAGGGGAGCCAGCACGATCTGAAAATGGCATGCATCATATAAAAAGTGCAAATTCACAGATTTATTCCAACTGTACTGTAATATAAATGAGATTTTTAGCAAATAATTGATCAATTCTTTGAGCCACCCCTGCCAACGTCATGGCAAATCTCAATACTGTAGTTATGCTACAATTTCTGGTGACTGACCATCACCATACCATGCACGCCTGAGTTTGGTTTGCAATGTATTCCTCCTGTTGGTAGCTGTTCAGATTCAGTTGCCTCACCCCTTTCCACAGGCAATGCTAATTAAGCACCATTCTTGGATCTGGTCCGCCTTTATCAATGGTTGCAGTCTGGCACTGGGAGGGTCAGTTCTGATATAGTCCTGGTATGTGTAGAGCTTGCTCCACATACTGGGACCTGGGCTGGCCTCTATTCACAATTGCCTTTTTTGCAACATGGAAGCGGCTATATACAGGTTACAGGTATGTGTGCTCCATTATGGTTCTGCTTTTAACTTTATCTAGGAGGCCGCATGGCACATGAAATACAGAATATAGAGTAGGACCCCCCTATTGAGATTTGCCGTGACGTTGGCAGGGGTGGCTCAAAAAATTGATCAGTTATTTGCTAAAAATCTCATTTTTTTTATTATAATACAGTTGGAATAAATCTGTGAATTTTCACTTTTTATATGATGCATGCCAATTTCAGATCGTGCTGGCTCCTTTTTCTTTGCTGCGAATATGCAAGTATTCTCCGCAGAAGAGAGAGACCGCAACTGCCCGGGGTTGGATCGTTGGCGTGAGCAGCTGCGGTCTTCTGCGGACAGCACTCGCAGGTCAGGACCCACCGCGTCCAGGACGCAGCGGATCCTGATCACGTGCCCTTAAAGTCTATAATGAAGTTTTTTCAAAGGCATTCTCCCCATATCTTTATTTTTCTAAGCACTTGTTGATATGGTTTTATGCAATTTTTTAAAATTTTGGAAAATAACTGTTAATAAAAAAACATTGAGTTTTTGTTTTTTTGTAATTACTACAGTGATAGAATAGTTATGTCTTGTGAAGAATGGCCTTCAAAGCGCTTATATTTCTTATGTTATTTTATTATGGGATGTGCCCCAGTTTATCGCTTATTAAATAGCGCTTGAACAGTCTTGCTTAGATATTTCCTGAATTTAGGTTGGTGTATTTCTCCGGATACAGCACTGTGGTTGCCTTTGCTTTGAACTTCAATCAAAGTGAAGGTTTAAGATCAAGAGTACTGAGGCAATAGTAAGTTAGCAAATTCTATTTTTTGCCATTTAGAGGTTTTGGCCATTTCAGAGATTATCTGGCCTGTCGTCAGCTTTTCATTCTTTGTACTTGAACTTAAAACTGACCTTTGTTGATAGAAATGCAGGTTAATGCCGGCACTCCTCCTTTGCACTGTCAGTAACAAATTTCACAGCTTTCTTTGTATGGTCCCTAACTATATGCTCAGATAATTTTCTGGTCACCGCTTCTGGCAGTGGTGATAAAATTGTTGTTTCAAGTTGTAAGTCCAAACCTGTTCCTCTTCTAGAGTTAGCAGAGGGGGTAAGTATATTGGAATTGTTGTTTTGCCGATTTCCTTTTATATGTATAGAACGTTTGTGAAACTTGGTTATCAAAAGATATGTTGTATGATATTTTCTGTCATCGTTATATATTTGGGTGTAGCAAATACAGTGAAATCTTTTTTAGGCCTCTTTTCCATCTGTGGGGCCATTCAGTGTTGTTTTTCAAAGCCATAACTGACCTCCTGGCTTTAACAGATCATTTTCCATCCACCAGTATAACTCTTGGTCTATTTGTCTTTGAACTGGATCAAAAAAGTTGCATTGAGGTTTTTTTTTTTTGTATTTTTTAGAACCTGCCTATAGATGTTGGAGTAGTGCTAAAAGTGCAGGATCACATTCATCAGTTGTCCAGCTCGCGTGTAAACAGCTGATATTTGTGCATCCAGTGTAAAAGGCAAAGGTTTCTCAATCAGATTCTTCCTTGACAGATTTTTAATTTCTCTAACTTCCATGTACATTGATATCTTCCTTAAAGGAGTTTTCTCAAGTTTGGAAGTTATACTCTATCCATTTGATATGAGGTAACTTACTGGTCACTGTGACCTCCAACAAGCCCGAGAACCAGGACTCTGAAGAATCCCCTATGTGAATATATCATAGGTGGATCAAGCGCATTGCCACTCCATTCTTTTTTTAATGGTATCTCTGAACTTGGCTGTTTTTTGCACTTTATTAGAATGAACGGAGCAGGGGAATGCAAGATAGACCACAGCTCTACTCGCATGGTGCTCTTCAGAGCCCCGGTTTTTGGGATTGTTTGAGGTCCCTGGAGTTGGCTTCCCGTCATTGGAAGGCTATTGCTAATTCCATAATTAGGGGATAACTTACAAACTTCAGAGGGATTATTTCCCTATGAGACCATTTTTTCTAAGAATATTGGGTGGTAAGCTCAAAACAGTTTAGTGCTTTAGCAAAACCATGGGCTTGCTTTGAAAACATGTCTTTTTTTTTTGTGTATTTGTGCGTTAAGGCTACTTTACACGCTGCGATATCGGTCCCGATACCGCTAGCGTGGGTACCCGCCCCCATCTGTTGTGCGACACGGGCAAATCGCTGCCCGTGCCGCACAACATCGCGCAGACCCGTCACACATACTTACCTGCCCGGCGACGTCGCTGTGACCGTCGAACCGCCTCCTTTCTAAGGGGGCGGTCCGTGCGGCGTCACAGCGACGTCACTGAGCGGCCGCCCAATAGAAGCGGAGGGGCGGAGATGAGTGGCCGGAACATCCCGCCCACCTCCTTCCTTCCTCATAGAGGCCGGGAGGCAGGTAAGGAGAGGTTCCTCGTTCCTGCGGCGTCACACATAGCGATGTGTGCTGCCGCAGGAGCGACGAACTACATAGTTACTGCTGCAGTAACGATAATCGAGAATGGACCCCCATGTCACCGATGAGCGATTTTGCACGTTTTAGCAACGATGCAAAATCGCTCATCGGTGTCACACGCAGCAACATCGCTAATGCGGCCGGATGTGCGTCACAAATTCCGTGACCCCAATGACTCCGCATTAGCGATGTCGCAGCGTGTAAAGCCCCCTTTAGTATCAAGTATTAATTCAATCAGCTTTTTCTCCTGTATTGGCAGCTAGCAAATTTCCATTGAGGCTCAATATACGAACCCAAAAAACTGTGGAAAAACATGTACACCTAGCCACATTGTTAGAAGTGAAAATGCTGCAACAGCATGCAGTATGGTTGCGGGGTGTAAAGTTAAGTTGAACTATTACATCAGGTATTCAAAAGTTAAATGTGTCCGTTAAATAAAATATTTATTTTTTAAATTACTCCCTCAGTACTTTATCCCCCCCCCAAAAAAAAAACAGAACGAGGAAAACTTGTTAGTTTCACACCCAAAAAGCAAGCACATGCAAAAGATCAGTGGCGTGCCACCCATCCAGCCATACCACGCAACTGCTATGGAGCTCAGTGGGTGGGGGGCCCCGGCACTGATAGCCTTTTCCATGTGCACATTTATTTTAGTTCCCTGCAGCAACCTTAGCCCTCCCCTATGTAGCCCCCACCTCCACTGTATTTTCATAGACACCCGTCTCTAGCTGACGTAGCTTACGCTGCACTTCAGCCAGAGAGAAGCTTAGGAGCACCAGGGCAGACACAATGGGAGTCTGCCTGCCTGGAGGGCGCAGAGGAAACGGTGAGAAAAGAGGGTAAGACAACCCATCTACTCTGCGGGCCAGGTTTTCAGCCTGAAAATGGGTGGGGAGATCTCTAGTGGCAGCTTTTTACTTTGTGGGTGTAGGGAGGTGCGCAATGGGCAAATCAGGATATTTACATGAAAGGGGAAGAGAGTATAAAGGACAAATGTCCAGCTGGGCTTGGGCTAATACATTGGGGGCCTACAGTATGTAGCTATTTCTATAGGGATTCAGGGATCTGGAAACCACCATTCACCTTTCCCATGATGGATAGATCAGGGGATCAATGGAGCGAGATGCTGGTGAGATTAACCACTGATGAATCAGACAAAGAGGCGGAGCTTATTCAGTGGAGCCAGGAGAAAAGAGCACATGAAATGAGACTTGTGCAGGGAGAAAAAGAGAGCGGAAGCAAAACCATGAGGTCAGACTGCCAAGAGGCGCTACAAAGGGGACAGCAGGGAGCCAGAAACCACCAGTGGTGGGTCAGGAGCAGCTAAGCACGATGCTGTAGAGATCTGCCCACCTCTCCTCTCCCCCAGGTAGCCAGCAACCCAGACAAATTTCACTAACAAAAGTTTATATCCAGCATTGCAAATTATCACACAGGACAGGTGATAACTTGCTGATTGCTGGGTGTTCAACTACTAGGCCCCTTTCAAAAACAGACTCTAAAATGCCCCCTTATGAAGGATGGAGCTTTTTCAAGTGCTGTTCTCAATTTCTGATCACAGTGACCCCCACTGCTTAGCAGGTTATCACCTGTCCATAGTATTCATACAAGAAAATCCCTTGACAGATTACATGATCAAGAACACCATTCATTTTCCATTAACTGTCACCTGCTTAACACAGCAGTAATTACGGCACCACTTCCAAAAAATTGAAACTGACAAATCACCGGGTCTGACTGACAAATACACAAGTTCTGCAGAATTAAATGTGTGATAGACAAACCATTATTTCTCTGACGCCTCATTGGGGGACACAGGACCATGGGTGCTATGCTGCCCATCCATAGGAGGACACTAAGTAGATGCAAAAACATAGCTCCTCCTCTGCAGTATACACCCCCTGGCCGGGCCAGGCAACCTCAGTTTTAGCTTAGTGTTTATAGGAGGCACATCTCTGCAGACTACTGCAGCAAGAATTTTTTGTTTTTAGAGGGCGACGGTTCCTTCGGGGACCGATTTCCCAAAACCATCAACAGGCGGGAACGTGGAGTGTTGCCTCCCCGTACCCCCTCCTGCGACGCTGGATCCTGGGCTGTTACTCACTGGACGAAAGGTCTCATGGCACTGATTTTTCAGAGCCCAGAGCAGATGAAAACTTCCTCAGCCCCTCTTGTAGGCTCTGAGTTGATATTCGCTCCACACCAGCGTGACCAGACTGCCATCTCCACAGGAGCTGAGGTGAGAATTCCGATTTTTCCAGAGCATTCCTCAGTCCCTCTGGCAGGCTCTGAGTTGATACACGTTCTATGACCGGGCACAGCAGGCGTCAGAATCTGCACACTGGCTCCCTGACAGGAAACTGGAGCAAAGGTCACACTGACTGGATGCACATGGTCTGAGATTTGGCTCCCTGACAGGAAATTGGAGCAAAGGTCACACTGACTGGATGCACATGGGCTGTGATTGCAGACACCTGCATAGCATTCCACCTGTGGCGGGGGGAGGGGACAACTCCCTGGACTAAGTGCACCCGCAGCTGCGGTACACTTATAGAGGTTTTTCTGTCCACCATTGTTGTACAGGGCTGGAGGGGGGAAGGGGAGTCCTTTCCCACCATTTTTTGTTTATTATATTTTCTCATGTCTTCTTGTCAGAGCTAAGCTCTGCCCCCTACGACACTCGATAAGCCACGCTCCCTCACGAAAGCGCGCGTAACCCTCCTCACACAGGATCTGCAGAGCATTGCTGCAGAGCATTGCTCCCTCTTGTTGTGATCAGAGCCTGTGGGCGTCTCTCAGAGCTGGCTTCCTCCTTCCCACAGGAACTGTGACGCAGGAGGGGGAAGGGGTCATCAGGGTTCTGGGTGAGTTATAGCCTCACTTACATATTAACTCTGCAGAGCATTGCTCCCTCATGACAATCAGAGTTTGTGGTTCATCAGCCAGGGGCTGCAGTCACATGTTTTATGCCCTGCACAACTACAGCAACAACTATAAGACTATTAATGTATCCTGCCACGCTGAGCTACTAGGGGCTGATAGCAACTCTTCCGTCTGTGAGTCCGGTGCCTTTGTAGCTCCCCCCCCCTCCCGCCACCACCGCAGCAACCGCTGCCAGCCCAGAGCCTACGGCTCCCAGTCCCCCAGAATGGGCACAGTTCCCAGAACCTGGTGCTGGCTATGCAACATCGTCCTACACCCCTCGGGGCCCCTGGACAAGAACGCAGCCTGATGACACCTCTATAGAGGGTCCTTCTGATAAGAATCAGCCCTCTGCTTCACCGGTTGCAGATCAGATAAAGGGCATGACCCCCATGGGTCTCCCTCTGGGGTACACAGATGGGGTTCTCCCACATGTTCTGCGGTCTCTGAGTAGCCGGAGGAAGGGGAATGATGTTTGTACCGGGATGATTCCTTGGTTTCAACCTCCCTGAGCGATCAAGCTGCGATGGACTCCCTTATTGCAGCAATCCACCAAAACTCTGCATGTGGAAGATCTCCCATTCACTACTACTGACCCTGTGGTCTCCTTTAAAAAAGTGAAGAAACCTTAAAAAAAAAAATTGCTTTTTGACGCCGCTTCGGTATCCGTAAACTCATGGAGCCCCGGTACCCCTTTGGCTTAGCTGTCTCTAAGGGCTGGGCCGATCCGGCCTCGGTGGACCCTCACCCGGCTTCCGCCTGCCTGAAAGACCCTCCTGTCTTTTACTTGATGGATCCTCCTTCAAGGACCCGACAGACAGACAAGTGGAGCAGCTCGATCACTCTGCCTCGAGGCCGCGGGTCCCTCTCCCCTTCCATGTGGGTCGCACAGGCACCAGGACTACCAGTTTCCCTCAGACCCTCACAGATGTAACTGTTCACATTGCTGCGGTGGCAGAGTACCTCATGCAGGCCTCCCTCGGCGCTGCTACCTGCGCAGTTGTTGCCGCCTCAAATACCATAGCCATCCATAAGGCCCTCTGGTTCCGATAATGGAGAGTGGACTCGGTCTCTAAGAAGCCTCTCACAGTACTCCTTTCCAGACCGATGGTTTGCCGATCGTCTGGACAGGCTCTTTTTTTTTTTGTCTGACGCCACGGGAGGAAAAGAGTACCTCCCTCCCCCAACTCTAGCCCAGGATGTTGTTTTTGTTTTGTTTTACTAGACACGCAGGGCCCGACCTTCTCAGCCCTCCCCGAGTCTACCTCGTCCTGGCAGTCTAGACAGAGACCGAGAAGTCTCGTCCCTCTCCATCTGGGCCACCGCCTCAGACCACAAATGGGTGTGATACCTTGTGTCTTCCGGTTACCACATTGAATTCTGGACCCGATCCCCTGGTCAGTCTTTTCTCTCAAACCCCCCCAAACGCTCCAAAACACCACGAGGCCTTCTCCTCAGCAATCCACTCCCTCCAAACGGCGGGGGTGTTGGTACCTGTTCCGGACGGCGAGAGGTTCAAGGCTATTCCAACCTATCGTGGTCGCCAAAAAAAAAAAAGATGGGTCAGTTCGTCCCATCCTGGACCTCTAACACCTGAGCAAACGTCACATAAGGAGATTCAGAATGGACTTCCTAGGGTCCATTATTACCTTTATGGTCGAAGGAGAATTCCTTGCCTCCCTAGCTTCAGGGACGCTTACCTGCACATACCCATCGCTCCAGCTCACCAAAGTTTCTCCGCTTCGCGGTTCAGGACTTCTTATTTTCATTTGTGGCCCTACCCTCGGCTCTGCCACAGCACCAAGGGTCTTAACTAAGGTCATGGCGGCCGCCATGAGTGCCCTTCACGCCAGGAGAGTGGCTGTTCTGCCTTGCTTGGATGACTTCCTCATCAAGGGCTCAACCAGCGTGCAGATCTCTGTGGGCACCCTATCCCGCTTAGGGCGGCTTCTGACTCCAGTCAAATCATCCCCGGTCGCATCAAAATCCGTCACCTCCCTGGGCATGTCCCTGGACACTCTTCGGGGCTTGATATTTCTCCCTCAAGTCAAGGCGACCGCTCTACAACAAGCGGTACACTGCCCTCTACGTACTCCTGTCACTTCATACGATTCAGTATGAGAGTGCTAGGTAGGATAGCGGCGGCTATAGAGGCAGTGCTGCTCGCTTAGCCACACCACCGCCCACTGCAGCTTGCGCTTCTAGCTGCCTGGGACAAGAGCCCCTTTTCCTTGGACGAACTTTTCACCTGACACCTTCAGTCAGGTATGTGCTTTACTGGTGGCTTCAGTCCTCTTCCATATCGAGAAGGAGGTTTGCTCCCCCAAGTGGACTGGCTACTCCTGACCACGGACGCCAGCCTCTTTAGTCTGGGGAGCAGCGTACTGGCTCCACACTGCTTCGGGACGTTGGACACCCCAGGAGTCTTCCCTTCCCAGAAATCATCCTGAAAATCGGCGCGATCTTCTCGCGCTCAGGTCACCCCCCCTTCTGCTAGCAGGTCGTTTGATTCGGGTCTAATAGGCCACAGCTGTTGCATTGTCCAATGTCAATCAGCAGGGAGGTACCAGCAGCAAGACAGCTTATCTCGAGGTCCTCAGGATCCTCACCTGGACCGAATCGACGGGGGGGTCTGTGTTTTCAGCGTTACACATACCGGGAGTAGAGAACTGGATGGCGGACCTTCTAAGTCTCCAACGCCTGGCCGCCGGAGAGTGGTTTCTCCACCCAGAAGTGTTCCCACACATCTGCACTCACTGGAGTACACCAGACGTGGAATTAATGGTGCTCTATAAATAATAATTAATAATAATCTAATGGCCTCATGGTTCAACGCAAAGGTACCCGCGTTCTTAGCCAGGTCACGTGACCCACAGTCCATTGGCGCAGATGCTCTAGTCTCCTGAAGTCGTTTCCGTCCAACTTACATGTTTTTCGCCTCTGCCCCTGCTGCCGCGAGTAATCAGGAAGATCAAGGCAGGAGTCCCGGTGATACTAATAGCACCGGACTAGCCCAGGTGCGCCTGGTATGCTGATTTAGTACAATTGCTCATGGCGCCTCATAAGCATCCCAGACTTGCTGACCCAAGGGCCCATTTCCCATCAGAACTCCAGAGCCCTAAAGCTGACGGCCTGGCCATTGAGACCTGGACTTTAACAAGAGGGAGATTCTCTCCTGCGGTCATCTCCACCATGTACAGTGCCCGAAAGCCGGCCTTCATCCCATATTTACCACCGTACGTGGAAAACTTTCCTTTCCCAGTGCAGGGAATCTAATGTCCAACCTATACCTCTGGCGATCCCCAGAATTCTTGATTTTTTTTTTTTTTTTTTTTGCAGTCAGGTTGCAAAAGGGGTTGACCTTCAGCTCCCTTAAGGGGCAGGTTTCATCTCTCTCAATATTCTATCAATACCGCCTAGCTTGCAATCCGCAAGTCAAGACTTTCCTCAGGGGTGTTTCCCATCTAGTTTCCCTGTATAAACGGTCGCTGGACCCATGGGACCTCAATCTCGTTTTGGACGGTATCCAGAGGTCCCCTTTTGAACCTCTTAAGTAATCTTCTCTTGCTCTTCTCTCCTGGAAGGTAACATTCTTAGTGGCGATTACGTCCATCAGACAAGTTTCGGAACTGGCATCACTCTTGCCGCGAACCCTTTCTGATCTTTCATCAGGACAAGGTGGTTCTACACCCCCTTCCGGATTTTCTTCCTATGGTTATTTCCCCGTTTCATATGAACGAGGACATTGTTCTGACTTCCTTTTTGTCCACACCCAGTCCATAGGGTGGAAAGGTTTCATCTTGTGAGGGCTCTCAGATATTACGTACCCAGGACAGCCCCTTTAGGAACATAGACTCCTTGTTCATCATTCTTGAAAGGCCTAAGAAAGGACAGGCAGCTTCATAGGCAACGCTGGCTCGCTGGATTCGCTCTGCGATCCAGGAAGTCTACCGCTTGCAACTTAAGCCCATTCCTAGTGGGCTGCGGACTCATTCCACGCGAGCAGTTGGCGCCTCTTGGGCCATTAGGCATCAGCCTTCAGTGGAACAGAGGTGTAAGGCTGCGACCTGGTCTTGCCTACATACTGTTTCAAAGCATTACTAAATCCCTACCCAGGCTTCGGCTGAGGCGAACCTAGGTAGGAAAATTCTGCAAACGATAGTGGAGTACCTATCTCAGTAGGCGCTCCTGGCTATCTGGGACTGGTTCCTAGTCCTTGGGTTGCATTGTTTACCCACTCATGGACTGCTTTAGGACGTCCCATGGTCCTGTGTCCCCCAATGAGGCGTCAGAGAAAAACTGATTTTTGTGTACTCACCGTAAAATCGTTTTCTCGTAGCCATCATTGGGGGACACAGCACCCACCCTGTTGCCCTGTTGGGCCTTGGTTCTCATAGTACCTTATTTGGTTATGACTCTCTTTTTTTTTTTTTTTTTTTTTTCTCATGTTCCTCTGTTGAGAAGTTTTTACTGTTTTTTTTTTTCTCTTACTGCTTGTGTACTAAAACTGAGGTTGCCTGGCCCGGCCATGGGGTGTATACTGCAGAGGAGGAGCTATGCTTTTGCATCTACTTAGTGTCCTCCTATGGATAGGCAGCATAACACCCATGGTCCTGTGTCCCCCAATGATGGCTAAGAGAAAACGGTTTTACAGTGAGTACACAAAAATCCGTTTTTCTAATATTCCATTATAACAGGATGTGTGTACCACATTACTTGTGCATAGCAAATGGATACGAATATTCAAAAAAGGGGTCAAAAACTGAGCCTGGAAACCATACGCCTATAAGTTTTAATCTCTTGACAAAATCTTTAAGAATTTTGTAAGACATGCTATCCTGTATCTTACTAAGAATTACCTCATGACCCAACATCAAAATGGGTTTGAGTGATTGGTCCTGTCAGATGAATCTGATAAGCTTCTATGAGAAGTTAAGTAAGGTAGGTTCCAGACTGGACCAGAAGAAGGTCATGCATGTTGTATATCTGGCTTTTTCAAAGGCATTCGATACAGTGCCACATTGGCACATAAACTCAAAACAATGGGACTACGTGAAAATGTGTAATTAGGTTAACATCTGGCTGAGTTATACGAAACAAAGGGTGTTTATTAATTCTGATTGGGTCACAATCAACAGCGCTGTATCACAGGGATCAGTATTGGTCTCTCTTTATTTGATTAATGCTTTTGTAGTAGACATAGTGTTAAATCTCAGTATTTGCAGATGATATTAAGCGCTGCAAGGTAATCAATATAAAGAAGGATTATTTTATATTACAGAGGGATGTATGTTAAACTCGGGCTTGGACTGAGAAATGGCAATTGAAGTTTAATGTAGATAGATGTAAGGTTTGCACTTGGGCCAAGAAAGTAAAATTTAATATTATGTACTAAATGATAAAACACTCGGTAAAATAGTCACTGAAAAAGTCTTGGATGTATGGTTGGACGGCAAACTCTATTGATCAGTGCCAGGCAGCTGCTGGCAAGGACTCTAAAATATTGGAATTCAGTAAAGGCAATTTGTCAGCAGGTTTTTGCAGCATAATGTAGGCAAAGAGATTCGTAACCCGACAATGTATTACTTAGATTACTGGGTGCAGCCGTTCTGACACAATGTGCATTTTTAGATTGTCATGTAGAAGTGTACACCGAGCTGTCTCCTCCCACACCAGGCTCTCTATAGAGATTGTTCATTGACTGTGAGGTGTCAGTCAGAGGAGGGGGGTGTGTGCCGGACAACATGTCACCAGCCAGTTAGCCACAGCAATGATGGTCAGGCTGCTAAAAAATAACATGGGCAGTAAACAAATGATTGGACAGTGACAATACAGTCATGCCTGAACTTTGTGTCTTAACCTTTACAGCATTCTAGCGTCAGGTTATATATCAATAATCTGCTGCCAGATTCCCTTTTAATAGAGGAATAAATTCTCATGACAAGAACATATTTTGCCTCTTTATTGGTCACTAATGCATCCAACACTTTAGAATACTTTGTACAAATTTGGGTGCACAATTTTAAGCCCCAATGTGTAAGGAGGACATATCTTAACTTGACTGGGTGCTGAGAAAAGCAACCAAGGTAACGAAGGGAATGAGTGACCCTCAATATCAAGAAAGGTTATCAAACATGGGGTTATTTAGTTTGGAAAAAAACAACATTAGGGGCAATCCTATTACAATGTAGAAATATATGAATGGACAGTACAGATATCTTTCTCTAGGCCAGCATCAATGACAAGGGAACATTTTCTACGTCTAGGAAAAAAGTTTTACTATTCATCACATATGGCGATTCTTTACTGTAAGAGCAGTGAGATTATGGAACTTTCTACCACATGATGTTGGATAGGTTGATTTACTATAAAAATTCAAGGAGGTTCTGGATAACTTTCTTGAAAAATATTATATTGCAGGTTATGGGCTCTAAATTCTGTGATGGGACGTTGATCCAGAGTACTAGTCTGATTTCCCGTTTGTGAAATCGGAAAGGGATTTTTTTTTCCCCTAAGGGGCAAATAGCATCTGTCTCATGGGATTATTGTTTTCCTCTGGATCAACATGTTGGGATATAGGTTTAGCAAGATGGTGTCTTCTTTTCACTTTAAAGCTATATTGATTGCAATATTTTATAAATGTCCCAGCTCAGAATACCACTTTATTATTTTGTAACCTTTGCAATCGGTTTAAAGTGTCACATGAGGTTCCTGAACTAGAAAAGGTTGTACATCCCTGCAATAAAGGAAACCAGTTAACACTGTGCACCCTTTCTTAAATAACTGAAAGGCCATGAACTGAGGATTCATATAACAGCACAACAGAAAAAGTATAAGGCCTAAAATATTTTTTTTTTATTTAATATATTAATATCATAGACAATTTATGTAACGTTTGTAAAAATGATGCTACAGATATAGGCTCACGTAGGTTAATCCCTCTTGTAAAGAAAAAATAAGTTTATTGATATACTTTAAAATAGGACAAACAACATGCAAATAGTGATGAATATGATAAAAACATTTACTTCTCTCCCACTAATGATGCACCTATATCAGTGCACCCTGCCTACCAATGGAGGATTTAACATAAGGTTGTGGTGCCCCTGCTCTACGGCGGTTGTCCCCCGCTGGCCCTCATAAGGCCCTGTAACTGACAATATATCTGTTACAAAATCAATAAATGAGGGGTACTTAATAGAGAGTGATGTTGCTACTTCAAATGCCTATGCCTTAAAGTGTTTCCCCCAATCTGGTTCATTAGGAGGCTGATGAGGTAATAAATGCAGAATGATGTCCTACTGCTATACTAAACACATGATATAAAAAGGTTATGGATGTTGCATCCTCCACATCATCCAGCTCCGTCCATTCCCTCCGCTCCAATGAAACGTGTGTTGGTGCGGAGGGAATGGACGGAACGCTCACTACCTTATCTTAGTAAGTGTCTTACTTAGTGGTTTACTATTTAAACATACACACTATAGCTATGTAATGCTCTCTGCATCTGAACTATGCCTACTGACTTTCAACCACTGCCAGCTAATCGAATACATAAACTCATTTGAGATATTTTACTAATACTGCTCATAGTGCTTATGATCGGTTATATTCCTTAAAGGAGCAGTGAAACTTTGTGGGCACATAAATTTATTGCATGTAGGCACTTTTAATTGCATTTAGCACTTAAGGCCCTGTCACACACAGAGATAAGTCTGCGGCAGATCTGTGGTTGCAGTGAAATTGTGGACAATCAGTGCCAGGTTTGTGGTTGTGTACAAATGGAACAATATGTCCATGATTTCACTGCAACCACAGATCTGCCAAAGATTTATCTCTGTGTGTGACGGGGCCTTTAGGCACTGTATACTGTTTTTAGCTAGTGCCTTATTAAAGGGCATCTATCAGCAGGTTTTTGCTACCTCATCTGAGAGTAGCGTGATGTAGGCAAAGAGGCTCTGTGTTCAACGATGTGTCACTTATTTCTGTGTGCAGCCGTTCTCACACAGTGAACGATTTTAGATTTTGCATGTAGCAGAGCTCTGAGAACTTTTCCCCGACCACACAAGGTTTTCAGTGTACATTTCCATAAACAGAAGCTACTAATCACAGAAGGAGATGGATTCGGACTAGAGCTCATGGCTGCTGAGACCCACTAATAATAAAGATAACGAGCATAAGCGAACGTTACAGGTAAACAAAAAAGGACTGTGAGAGAACAGACACAGGGCTGAAGTCTCTGTTTTAACTATAGCAGCATGCTCTCTTCAGATTAAATTGCAGAAACCTGCAGACGAGAGTCCCTTTTAAGTGCTTTATTAGTCTAATATATGAACTAAAGTTATTTATCTGGTTACGACATATGAGTTTATGCCCATTGATCTTCAACCATTGCCAGCCTCCTGATTACATAGACTCACTTGAGATATTCTACCAACACCTCTGATAATGTATATGATGGGCTATATCCCTTAAAAAAACAGACACTTTATATGAACATATATATTTATTGCATGTAGACACTTTAAGTTACATCTAGCACTTAGGCACTTTATATTCTACATACCAATATGTGAATTATATGGAATAGATAAAATATTTATGTGAATTATTTCTGTCCGCTCCCTATATCTGTACCACCATTTTTACAAATGTTTTATATAAGCTATTATTTTGATATAGTAAATGCAAATTTTGTTTAGGCCTTATACTTTTGTTAATTAAAGGAAACCAGTTGAGTAATGAGAACTTTAACCTTATGCATTAACAACATTACATATATAAAGGAAAAATGGTCTGTCTTCAAGTTGGAACCGGTTAATATTTGTGACCGCGTAGTATAGTTCCTAGAATGCTGAGGGGCAGGTTGTTTCTCATACATCCATTTATTGTTCAGTGTCTGGTGTAAAGACTTTTATTCCCAGAATACATATCACCAGGTCAATCTCTGTGCACAGTGTGCAAGCAATAAATATTTCAAGATTTTTTGCTCTGAAGGTAAAAAGAGATTGTAAATGCAACCGCGTGTTTTAATGCAGGCTGCAACATCGGATTACTCCAACTCAATCAAATGTATTCACCATTGCGCATGATGTAACGTAGGTGTTTTTGTGTATGAATTGCTAGAATGGCTTTGGATGAGATTGAACTTGTGTCTTTTGTTAGTGATTGTTTTAAAATCTTTCAATTACTAGAAAAGACAGACATGCGTGAATTTCAGCTCCATCTCGCAGTATGTGGTCAGTGGAGGCCTTGATAACACCGTGAACATCTGGGATTTAAAATCTAAAAGACTACATCGATCCTTGAAGGTAAGAAGTTTTTCATTATTTTCGGTGCGAATGACTTGGTCTAAATCGCAGTCCCTTGAATCGCCTGCAGCTGCAAGTTAGTACATTTTACTTATAGTCGTGACCTTTCTTTGTGAAACTTTTTATTTTTCTTTTATTTTAGGATCACAAAGATGAGATCACTTCAGTTACTTTTAATGGGAATGACAGCTATATTGCCTCGGGCTCCATGAGTGGTGAAATCATGTTATATAATGTTACTACCAATTTATCCAGTGCGCCTTTTGGTCATGGCAGCAGTCAGGTATTTATATATATGTGTCCTCATTTCTATGTACCTTAATGTTCTCTTTATTAAAGACAATATTTTTTTTTTTTTTTTTTTTTTTTTTAGCCAGTTCGACATTTGAGATATTCCCATGTAAAGAAGTTTCTACTTGGAGCAGCATCTGACAGTGGCAGCGTGACGCTATGGGATGCACATAGCCAGAATCCCGTACATATGTTTGACAGCGCTCACAAGGCCCCAGCATCAGGAATCTGCTTCTCTCCAGTAAATGATCTTCTGATGGTCACAATTGGATTGGATAAAAGAATTATATGTTACGATGTGTCCAGCAAAATGTAAGTGTTTAAATTTTGTCTTCTTGATCTATTTCGGCACTTTTTGGCAACTTCACTATTTATTTGTAGTGTTTTGACACCTCTCCACCAAAGTCTGTAGTCCTACACAAACTTCTTATGCCTGCCCAAGCTGACCTCTCACTTACACCTCATTCAGAAATCTTTTTTGACATTTGTCCTATTTGTGGTTTCATAGTTGGAACACAAACCCTTTATAATTTATGAGGTTTTCGATGTTTTTTTTTTTTGTAACCTGAGCGTCCACAAAAAAGAAACAAAAAAAACCTGAGACGTCAATTTTAGGTCGGAGTCAAGAATCATATTCACCATTGCAAGTCTTTGGTTTGTTGGACTTATAATCTATCATTTTTTTGGATTATAAGATGCACCTTTCCTCCCAAAAATTTGGGAGCAAAATGAGGGATGCATCTTAGAATCCGAATGTATGTTACTGGAAGGTGGAGGAAAATGTTGACAGGCGTCAGGGGCGATGCTGCGGGTTGTGTGCTGCAGACTGTGCGCTGCTCTGTGCTGCTATGGGCTGTGAGGCAGTGGACATCTTGTGAAGACGTCGGCGGTGCGGTCTTCAAATAATGGCACCTGGAGTTAATGCTTGTGCAGATGGAGCTCTCGGCTCAAGATCTCATTTGCACACGCGCCACCTCTTGCCCATTGATGTCCCAGCAGCAGATTTAAGGAAATTGGTGTGCACATGAGATCTCTGCTTGTCAGTGAGCTGATAACTCAGTCTGCGCATGCACCGACTCCGGACACCATTTCTTTGAAGCCAGCACCATCGATGCCTTTAGGATGTCGCCTGCGTCACCGCCTGCAGCCCACAGCACAGAGCAGCACATAGCTCACATGACACCCCCCCTTTTTTTTTTATTTATTTTTTTTTACCTTTTATTTTTCTCTAAATTTGGGGTGTGTCATATAAAACGAAAAATATTGCAATTGCCTTCCACTGTTGTCTGATTGAAGAAAACTTTTCAAAGATTAGGCAGCGCATCACAAAATAGTTCTGCTATTGTATACCGTATTTTTGGGACTATAAGACGCATCGGACCATAAGACGCACCCTGGTTTTAGAGGAGGAAAATAAAATTTTAAGCAAAAAATGTGGTCATGACACACTGTTATGGTGCGAGGATCTGCTGCCTACACTGTTATGGGGGTAATGTCCCCAAATTCTCTGCTAAGGTACCCCATCCTGGTAATGATCCTCCTGCCTTGTATATATACCCCATCCTGTTATATACCCCCATCCTGTTATATACCCCCATCCTGTTATATACCCCCATCCTGTTATATACCCCCATCCTGTTATATACCCCCATCCTGCTATATACCCCCATCCTGCTTATATACCCCCATCCTGCTTATATACCCCCATCCTGCTTAGATACCCCCATCCTGCTTAGATACCCCCATCCTGCTTAGATACCCCCATCCTGCTTAGATACCCCCATCCTGCTTAGATACCCCCATCCTGCTTAGATACCCCCATCCTGCTTAGATACCCCCATCCTGCTTAGATACCCCCATCCTGCTTAGATACCCCCATCCTGCTTAGATACCACCATCCTGGTATATACTCCAATCCATCCTGTTATATACTCCAATCCATCCTGTTATATACTCCAATCCATCCTGTTATATACTCCCATCCATCCTGCTATATATCGCCATCCATCCTGCTATATACCGCCATCCATCCTGCTATATGGCATGTATCCTGTATCACACAAAAAAAATAAACTTTTATACTCCCCTTTCCTCGCTCCATGCAGCGTTGCTCCTCCCCCTGTCTGTGGCGGCAGCAGCGCCGCTGATCTGTGTGGAGCCGTCACCGGTCACTTCCCTGCAACATCGTTCGTCCTTCTGTCTGCCGGCTGACCTGCGTGACTAGTGGCGCGCACAGCGATGACGTCATCGCTGTGCTCACCGCTCTCTACACAGATCAGCTGACGACAGACTGGAGGAGATTGCGGTGCTGCAGGGAAGTGGCCGGTGAGTATGCCGTACTGATTCACTGCACCCCGCGCTGATGATGATGCACGGGGACAGTGAATACAGCTGCACATGATCACTCCAGGCTATAGTTGCCAGGGGTGAGCACGGCAGGCTGTTTTAAAATGCCCGCACCTCCCGCCCATCATTCTGCCCACCTGTCAGCGCCGGCTTCAGAGCTGAGAGATGATGGGCGTGCATATGTAATGAGCGGGCCCACGTGGTCACGGCAGCCTGCTACAGCCTGCTCGTGCCACCGATGACTCGCTCCACCGCAACACCCTAATTCCCGGCCGCAGCCCTATATTCAGACCATTAGATGCACCCCCCACTTTCCCCCAACATTTGCAGAAAAAAAAGTGCGTCTTATGGTCCGAAAAATACGGATTTGTAAACTTTTCTTTTTTCTTCCAGTCTTCTGCAAACAGTTGTAGCTGATTCACCTCTGACTGCTGTAGACTTCATGCCTGATGGTGCTACACTGGCAGTTGGCTCCTCACGTGGAAAAATTTACCTTTATGACTTGAGAATGTTAAGCTCACCGATCAAAACCGTGAACGCTCATAAAACATCTGTGCAGTGCATTCAGTTCCAGCATAGCAGCGCACACAAAGTGAGTTCTGTTGGGTTTAAGCCCTATTTTCTTGTTGTATGATGCAGAATCCATTCTTATCTGTATGAGCTTGATCCAATTTTTCAAGCTGTTTAGATTTCGTATTGTTCAGCTTGGCTCTTAGTGCCTGAATTAAAAATGCGTTCTTCTACAGATAATTATTCCTGATCACAGTTCAGGATTGCCAATCTTAGTTTGTTACGCACAGCTGAACTGTCCAGTGCAAAATTTTCACATCAGGAAGGCTTGAAAATGTAAGGCGTAATATAACACTAATGACTGTTTTTTTATTTTTTTGTCTTATTAACATGTTGATTTTTTTTTTTCATGTCACCCTACAGTTTCTCCTGTACTATGGTGCTTTGGTCAACAATTTCTGGACTCATTGCAGAAGCTGCTCGACTTTTAGCTTCACTCAATTTTTTTTTTTTTCTTCTGTAGTTCAAGTACTTAATAAATTATAACATATAACACTCAGTGCTCAGCCGCTACCAGTGAATTTCTCAATTTCTCACACCGGGAGTAACAACAGCGTGATGTAGTGTACAGCAAAAAAAAAATGAAAAAAAACCATGGCCATCCGCCCCCGGAAGTGCTCTATTTATGGCTGGCTGCATGTGGGCGGAGACCCAATCTGCCCAATTAGTGACTTCCATTGGGGTTCAGATTAACTCTTTGTCCCAATCCGAACATTAGATAAAGTCCGGCTGAACCCACCGAACCAAACTTCCACGGGTTTGCTAATCTGTAGTAAACGCCTATATACTTTTTTGATTGAGCTCTGTATTTATACGTGTTATCCTTGCACCTAATGTACGTTAACACGCTTTGTTTTGGGGTTAGATGCACTTAAAATTAGGGCTGTGGAGTCGGAGTCGTGGTGTCGTAGTCGGAGCTGATTTTGGTGGAGTCGGTATAAAATGCAGCGACTCCGACTCCTAAAATATATAATAAATTGGGGACAGTAGTACAATGCAGAGTGTGATGAAAATATTTTTTATAGGAATTTGGGAAACTTATGAAATGTCCTATAAATGTCTGTTCTATTCCTGATCTAAGGCTGCATTCACACACAGCGTTTTTGCTGCGTTTTTTGAGGATACGTTTTTCAGCTGCAAAAGCAGATCAGCTTTTTAAAAAACCGCATCACCTGAATGGTTTTTGAGCTCATAAATAATGCTAATAGCAAAAGCAGATTAGAAAAACACCACACAAACTGACATGCTCATTCTTTGTGAGGATCCTCACAAATTGCTGTGTCTGAATGTCCTATCTTGAAACCCATTGCCTTTGCTGGGATGCCCAGAGTCACTGCATTTCACTGACTTATTTTGCCATCAATGTTCGATATGTTTGTGACAAGAAAGAAATTGTTAGTAAGACACTGGCAGTAAAAGATACTAAAGCTCATCACAGCAGCCAGTTTCTCCAGGCCTTAGTGGAAAAAGTTCTGCAAGATTAAGAACACAAAAAAGAACAGGTTCTTGCCATTGTAACGAACAATGCTTCAAACATAAGTACAATTAAACTGATGAATGAGAGTAATGAACAACAGCTAGAAGAAAATTTAGGATTCAGTATGTGTGAGATGGAGCCACAGTGATGTTCATGTAACTGAGGAACAAGCAGATATTACAACAGAAGAACAGCAAAATGATACTTTAGGATTAGATGATCGTGTTATGCACATGCTGCAGCTGGCAATAAGAGAGAGTCTGCAAGAGGGACCCCGGTTTCACACATCCGTATTTTCGTCGGTTTGGCGGATGCGGCGCACTCCAGTACTGTGTATACAGTACAGTGGCAGCGCGACAAACATGCTTTCATGTGACCCGGAAGTTGTGGCGCTGTCGCTGTACTGTATCGTACTGCACTGGCGTGCGCTACATCCGCCAAACTGGCAAAAAGCCGGATGTGTGAAACTGGGCGGACATGCTGGAAATCTGATTGGAAAAGTGAGGAAGTTGGTTATTGCCGCCAGAACCCCTAAAATTGATTCCATCTTGAAGAGACGTGCTGGGAAAGGGGCAATTGTTGATCAAGCCACTCGGTGAGGCAGCACTTATTTAATGACTGAGCGATTGCTTGAACTAAAATCAATTCTTATAGATATGGTGAACCCTAAAGTAACCTTAAATGAAGGTCAATGGACACAGGTGGCTGAATTGAAGGAATTGCATAATCACCCATTTACCGTGACTAAAAATTTACAAGCTGAGGATTTAATTCCTGGCATTTTCATAAGGGAGTGGAAGAACTTGCTATTTTGCCTGACCCAAAGAGGAGGTTTAATCACAGATGGCATTTCTGCATCAATGAAACGGAGAGAGACATAGCTATTGGAAAATAAAATTCTTCTGGCAGCTGTTTGTGGACCCAAGTCATCGTATACTGCTTGATGATCAACAGCTTACTAAGGAAAAGAAGCTCTGACTGAGGTAGCAGTTAGGATGAGCGGCTACAGGACTGCCAGGCGCAAGAGGACTTGGGGCCTGACAATGCTACTGCTGCCATATCTTCATCCTTATCAGATGAGAAGTTTAACTTTGACAAGTATTTGGATGACATGGAGCAGCAAAGTGTTACTGCAAGGAAAAAGATATCACTCCGTTTCCTATAGCAGCAGATTGACCATATTTCAGCAACATTTTTCACTTGCTCTCAAAGAAATAGAAAAAGTCAACGGTTCATCAAAACTGACTGTGCATGAGGCAATTCCTTTATACCCGGAAATTGTTAGAGCTGTTGCCCATGTGGATACGGCTTTGCCTCCAACCCAAGTTAGTGTAGAGAGGTTGTTCTCTAGCCTTAAAATTATTAGGTTACATTTGAGGTCACCTATGAAGGAGGATCTGATGGAGGCAACTCTTTCTTAGAACAAATTCACAGACTGTACAAATGTTATTTAGTATGTTTTTGTTGAAAATTGTTTTTTGCCCCTGACATAGTGTATTACATAGTGTTATATATAACACTGTCAGTGGCAAAAAACAGTTTTCAACAAAAACATACTAAATAATATTTAGTATATTTTTAAGTGAAAAATTTATTGTAGTACAATGTGAACATCAGACATTTAATCATTTTTATGATACAATAATAAAGATATTTAGATAGAACATAAAATATATTTATTGGAATACACCTTTAGAACACAAAAAACTAATAAATTGTAAATATGTAATATACATATATATATATATATATATATATATATATATTTATTTTGTGTGTGTGTAACTGAAAACTCCTATTGCTTGCTATTTGAATGGGATATTTTTCAGTATGCTCAAGCATGTGTGTATGGGGTAGTGTTGAAAGTTCTCTGCACAGCTTAAGGAAATACTATGAAGGAATAGCAGCACTTTATAAATGCATGCATTTGATCTAG
Organism: Anomaloglossus baeobatrachus; assembly: GCF_048569485.1. NCBI lineage: Eukaryota > Metazoa > Chordata > Amphibia > Anura > Aromobatidae > Anomaloglossus > Anomaloglossus baeobatrachus. Next base: position 234,135,927 of record NC_134356.1, read on the forward strand.
CATGTGAAGGAGTGTTCTCAAGTTTGAAAGTTATCTCCTATCCAAAGGACCACCATGTCCTTCACCGATCCCGAGGACCAGAGCTTTGACGATCCTGGGGCTGAATGGTGTGGAGGTTGATCATGTGCACTGCCTCTCCATTCATTCTAAGATCAGCCAAGCTCTGTACTGTGCATGTTCCACCTCTCTCAGTAGTAATGAATGGAGTGGTAGTGCGCATGATTAACTTCTGCTCCATTTAGGTTCTCAGGACTGGTGGGGGCTGCGGTAGTCAAACCCCTGGCGATCGTAAAAATATCTCCTAACCAATGGATCGGGAAAACTTCAGAACACCTATAACTATTTAATGAGTGGAGTAAAGAAATGTATTTTAATATGTTAATATTATATATTTATGTTTTTGTTTAACAAAGTTATATATATATCCTTTGTTTTTAGACCGGTAAAGGATCAAGTAAATCATCTTTAGTAGCCTCAAAGAAGGCCCCAACCAAGTCAACTGCTTCTATAAGCGGAGCTCACATGATAAAAGATTTACCATCCAGTGTAACACTACCAGCGCCTTCACAAATAGCGGCGGAGACAGTGGATGCTAGAGAACGTGAACTGAATAGTGAAAAACCTGGTACAAATGTGTTTTGTGTTTTTACCATTATTTTTTGGGGGTGGGGGGGGGAGAATGGTAAACTTTTAGTCTAACTTGTCTAATATGAAAACTTTTCTTGTTGGAAATAGTAACCAAAGAACTGCGAAATTTAAAGCTAAAATGTTCCCGGTTGTTATAGGCAACATGGTCATTTATTTGTTTTTAAAAATACTGCCCATTGTTTGTCATGGGATCTTCAATTGTTTTTCTTTACTAATTTAAGTTTTTATTACTTCCTTTTAGGTATTCCACATAGTACAAGTCTTGACGTAATACCGTCAAAAGAAACAGACTATGCTAAAACAGCAGACTTAGCGTCAGTAGATTCCTTTGGAAGAAGTAGTCTAGGTGACATATTTTCTCCCGTTCGTGATGGTAAGTTTGCTTGTTAAAGAGCTTGCCAGCTCAGAATGAGGGTTCACACCAAGTACAGGCGCTCAGTGCTTCATGGCGTGGCCAAACATTTAAAGGGTCACTCCAGGGAGATGAAGAATCTTCTAACGTCCCTACCTTTATAAACTATAAAGATAGAATGCTCAATGCAGTTCTATTATCCTTAACCTGTAATTCAGTGTGACAGGAGCTGCTCTGTCTGCTCCCCCTCCCCTTTCAGACGTTTCACATATAAGGGGACCTGCTCCATGCTGTTGGTAACAGCATGATAATAGCTGTTTCTTTGCAGTCTGAGAATAGGGGGAATGGTCACACGCTCTGTTCTGTGACAGAAGCAGATATCAGGGGGCTGGCTGTTACTGATAGCAGGGAGCAAGACACGACCCTGAGGTGTCATGTAACGTCCAAGAAGGGAGGGGGGGACCATAGAGAGCAGCTCCTATCACACTGAATTACAGGTATTGTGAGGATATAGAACTGCACTGTGTGTCTCATCTTTATAGTGTGAGGCTAGGTACAATAGAATATTTTTATTTTATCTCCTCAGAGTACCCCTTTAAATGCTCCTTCCCACCTGCTTGTTTTCCATCTATCTCTGCCCTTCTCTGGTTCTATGAAGTCAAAGCTGTCAATCAAAGAAGGGAGGGAGTGGAGATGGAGAGAAAACAAGCAGGTGGGCTTAAATGATTGGCCCCACTATGATGCACGGGTGCCTGTATTTGGTCTGTACATTTATTCTGTGCTGACAGTCTCATCTCTTTAAACATATTTGGTTATTTAAGAACATTGGTTAAGATGGAGCAGATTATTTCCTTTTATGTTATATACGAACTGTGCTTCAGATTTGAGGATTTGATACTTTGTTGCAAACCCTCAACAAATGCATGCTGAGGAAGTAAATCTGTGTGTGTGAATCGGGTTTTGAAAGACCAAACGAATCGGCAACAGATCTGCTTCACTTAATTGTGGCCTAACATGGAATTTGAAGTTAAATTGCTAATACGATGTTTAAACACATGCTTACAATGTCTATTTTTTTTTCTCCTCAAGATGCTTCACACCTTAGACTAATGGAAGAGTTTGCATCTAAAGGAAACGGTAGGTGATGCTCTCCATATATGTTTGTCTAATACTTGTAGGTCCAAAATCAGGGACCTTCTCTGAACCGGAGACTCTTCAGCCATATAAACCTCTCTGTATTAATTTTCATTGAAAACTGTCGTGTTTTTCAGGGTTTTGCTTTTTCAGTTCATATTTTTAAATTTGTCTGTTCTTTAGTGTGGGTGCATTTCCATGCTTACAAATCGCCATCTCCCCATGTTTCCAGCTTCACTCTGGCCCTCTTCTGGGTCATGTGACCTCAGACTTGCCGGATCACACAGGATCAGAACATGCTTTCACAATGTAAACCTATGAAGCCTTGTTCTGAGTGTCTTTAGAGGAACATTAGCGGAAGCAGCAGTCCCGCAACTCTGGTAAGTGGGGAAGATGGCAACAATTAAGTATATTTATGCACCTAAATTTTATTACAGACAGATTTAGAAGGGAATAGTTGATAAGGTTTTTTACTGGGAGTACTTTTTGAAAACTCATAAAATCCAAAACGTGTCCTAAATTGCATCAGGTTTGTGTAGTTCATTGTTTAGGATTTTTGGTGCAAAATCCACCAGAAATCTATCACTCTTTAGGGCTCATGCAGACAACGAGAAAAAGGATCCCACTCTGATTAGCATAATCTGACTATTTTTCTCACCTGGAGCAGATACGGTTCTGTGAACCCAGCCTTACTGAGCCCCAGACCTTAGGCTATGGGTATTGTTTGTGTCATGGCCAAATGTGTAGCTTTGGTATTTTCTGCTCAATGCATTTTATTTCTCTAAAACTGGCATTCTCTGGTTTCACATCATGAATTTAAAGTTGCCACTTGTCAAACATTACGCTTTCTTGATTTCTGTAGGCTTAATTTGAGTTATTCCCTTTTAAAGGGAACCTGTCAGTATGATCAACCCTTCTAAGCCGTTTATATGGGCATATAGGTTATAGAAAGCTGAATAAATTGATGCCTTGATATCTGCGATCTGATGTCTTATCCCAGAGAAATCCATGTTTTTCTGATGTGCACCTAAGCTGTTAAGATCTATGGGCCGTACACATCTCCTTGTGAATCTGCCTCCAGAGCTTATTTCTTTGTCGCTCCTAATTGGGAGACCCAGACAATTGGGTGTATAGCTACTGCCTCCGGAGGCCACACAAAGTATTACACTCAAAAGTGTAAGGCCCCTCCCCTTCTGGCTATACACCCCCCCGTGGGATCACGGGTTCCTCAGTTTTTATGCTTTGTGCGAAGGAGGTCAGACATCCACGCATAGCTCCACGGTTTAGTCAGCAGCAGCTGCTGACTATGTCGGATGGAAGAAAAGAGGGCCCATACGAGGGCCCCCAGCATGCTCCCTTCTCACCCCACTTTCTGTCGGCGGTGTTAGTTAAGGTTGAGGTACCCATTGCGGGTACGGTGGCTGGAGCCCACATGCTGATTCCTTCCCCATCCCCATTAGGGCTCTGGGTGAAGTGGGACTTTCCCGGTCTCCAGGCACTGAGACCGTGCTCCATCCACAGCCCCTCTGCTGGATTTGGAGCGGAGTTTCCTCAGGGACAGGGCCCTGCTTCATCAAGGTACTCCGTGTCCCCGTGCATACCGCACGCACACTACAGCATTGCTGGGTGTGTTAGTGCGCCGGGGTTAACAGCGCTGCTGCGCTTGTGCCATTCCTCACTGCAGCTCTGCTGAGTGAGTAGACTTAGTACGAACGGCCGAGCCGACCGCTGGGGTCAGCGTTCACTGCGACGCGGCTGGGATTTGTGGTGCGCCGGGGACTTCCGCGCTGGCCGTGCATATATGACGGCCGCGCTTATTACTACAGTCCCCGGCTTTTGCGGCCTAGTTCGTTTCGTTCCCGCCCCCACACCTGCCAGTCAGGGGGAGGGCGGGACGCTGTACAGACCTTCAGCGCTGAGGGCTGGAGTCTGCTTTACATACTCCAGCCCTCACACTAGGCACAGAGGGACGCAGTTTCCCGCACTTTTGTTTGTGGCACGCCCACGGTCCGCCCCTCTTCACTGAACGCCGGCAGCCATTCCTGTCTGCACGCTGAGCTGCAGAGGGGAGACGGGGAGACCCAGACACGGGATTCTGCGACCTCACACCCGCTTTTCAGCGGGCGGTAAGCAGCCCTCAGGGGCTCACCCCCACTTGTGCCATAGTGTACTTTGTATTTTGTGCTGGCAATACTTTACACTGTACGGTCGCTGGTGATTTCTGCTATATACCCTCCTAGATTACTCAAGGAGTCAACAGCATGTCGTCCGCAGAAAACAACGGTGCCAGGGCACAGACTTTATATGCTGCTTGTACCGCATGTGGGGCTGCTCTACCGGCTGGTTCCACTGACCCCCATTGTGTGCAGTGCTCGGCCCCTGTGGCAATTGCTCGGCCGGGGCCTCTGCTGGACGTGACCCAGGGAGAACCACCTGTGAATGCTGTCCAGGTGACAGGGACGGAGTTTGCAGCTTTTGCTGACAGATTGTCTATGACTATGTCTAAAATTCTTGAAACATTGCAGTCTAGACCAGTAACTCAGACCATGGGCACTGTTGAATCATTGCCCCCTAGTCCCCCTCAGCTGGAACACTTCGGAGCTCCGGGGGTGTCACATGCACCCCAGGGTGACGGCTCTGACTCGGACGACAGTCGCAGACAACCTAAGCGGGCTCGCTATGAGCGGCCCTCTACTTCCTCACACTGGTCAGGGTCCCAGCGGGACGACTCTATGGGTGATGAGGCGGATGTAACTGATCAGGATTCTGATCCTGGGGCTGCTCTCAATCTGGATACACCAGATGGTGACGCCATAGTGAATGATCTTATGGCGTCCATCAATAAGATGTTAGATATTTCTCCACCAGCTCCTCTTGCTGAGGAGTCTGCTTCACAGCAGGAGAAATTCCATTTCAGGTATCCCAAGCGTAAATTAAGCACTTTTCTGGACCACTCTGACTTTAGAGACGCAATCCAGAAACACCACGCTTATCCAGATAAGCGTTTCTCTAAACGGCTTAAAGATACACGCTATCCTTTTCCCCCTGACGTGGTCAAGGGCTGGACACAGTGTCCCAAGGTGGACCCTCCAATCTCCAGGCTTGCAGCTAGATCTTTAGTTGCAGTGGAAGATGGGGCGGCACTTAAAGATGCCACTGACAGACAGATGGAGCTCTAGTTGAAATCCATCTATGAAGCTATTGGAGCGTCGTTGGCGCCAGCATTCGCAGCCGTATGGGCACTCCAAGCTATTTCAGCTGGGCTTACACAGGTCGACACGGTCACACGTACATCTGCTCCGCAGGTGGCACCATTGACCTCTCAAATGTCTGCATTCGCGTCTTACGCGATTAATGCTGTCCTAGACTCTACGAGCCGTACGGCGGTGGCGTCAGCCAACTCCGTGGTTTTACGCAGAGCCCTGTGGTTGAGAGAATGGAAGGCAGATTCTGCTTCCAAGAAGTGCTTAACCAGTTTGCCTTTTTCTCGGGACCGATTTGTTTGGTGAGCGTTTGGATGAAATCATTAAACACTCCAAGGGTAAGGATTCATCCTTACCTCAACCCAGACAAAACAAGCCCCAACAGAGGAGGGGACAGTCTGGTTTTCGCTCCTTTCGAGGCTCAGGCAGGTCCCAATTCTCCTCGTCCAAAAGGACTCAAAATGATCAGAGGGGCTCAGATTCTTGGCGGACTCAATCACGCCCAAAAAAGACAGCCGGAAGAACCGTTACCAAGACGGCTTCCTCATGACTGTCAGCCTCCTCTCTCCACATCCTCGGTCGGTGGCAGGCTCTCCCGCTTTGGCGACATTTGGCTGTCACAGGTCAAAGACCGTTGGGTGAGACACATTCTGTCTCACGGGTACAGGATAGAGTTCAACTCTCGTCCTCCAACTCGCTTCTTCAGAACTTCTCCACCGCCCGACCGAGCCGATGCTCTCCTGCAGGCGGTGTCCGCTCTAAAGGCGGAAGGAGTGGTGACTTCCGTTCCTCTTCAGGAACAAGGTCACGGTTTTTACTCCAATTTGTTTGTGGTGCCAAAGAAGGACGGGTCGTTCCGTCCCGTCCTGGATCTAAAACTGCTCAACAAACACGTAAAAACCAGGAGGTTCCGGATGGAATCTCTCCGCTCCGTTATCGCCTCAATGTCTCAAGGAGATTTCCTAGCTTCAATAGACATCAAGGATGCTTATCTCCACGTGCCGATTGCGCCAGAGCATCAGCGTTTTCTACGCCTCGTTATAGGAAGCGAACACCTGCAGTTCGTAGCTCTGCCTTTCGGGCTGGCGACAGCCCCTCGGGTCTTCACCAAGGTCATGGCAGCAGTAGTAGCAGTCCTGCACTCGCGAGGTCACTCTGTGATCCCGTATTTGGACAATCTACTTATCAAGGCACCCTCTCAAGAGGCATGCCAACACAGCCTGAACGTGGCACTGAAGACTCTCCAGAGTTTCGGGTGGATTATCAACTTTTCAAAGTCAAATCTAACCCCGACCCAATCACTAACATATCTTGGCATGGAGTTTCATACTCTCTCAGCGATAGTGAAACTTCCACTGGACAAACAGTGCTCGCTTCAGACAGGGGTGCAATCTCTCCTTCAGGGCCAGTCACACCCCTTGAGGCGCCTCATGCACTTCCTAGGAAAGATGGTAGCAGCAATAGAAGCAGTCCCGTTCGCGCAGTTTCATCTGCGTCCACTACAATGGGACATTCTCCGCCAATGGGACGGGAAGTCGACGTCCCTCGACAGGGATGTCTCCCTTTCTCAGGCAGCCAAGGACTCTCTCAGGTGGTGGCTTCTTCCCACCTCATTGTCAAAAGGAAAGTCGTTCCTACCCCCATCCTGGGCAGTGGTTACGACAGATGCGAGCCTATCAGGGTGGGGAGCAGTGTTTCTCCACCACAGGGCTCAAGGTACGTGGACTCGGAAAGAGTCCACCCTTCAGATCAATGTTCTGGAAATCAGAGCAGTCTATCTTGCCCTACAAGCCTTCCAACAGTGGCTGGAAGGCAAGCAGATCCGAATTCAATCGGACAACTCCACAGCGGTGGCATACATCAACCACCAAGGGGGAACACGCAGTCGGCAAGCCTTCCGGGAAGTCAGGCGGATTCTGACGTGGGTGGAAGACACGGCATCCACCATATCCGCAGTTCACATACCAGGCGTGGAAAACTGGGAAGCAGACTTTCTCAGTCGCCAGGGCATGGACGCAGGGGAATGGTCCCTTCACCCGGAAGTGTTTCAGGAGATCTGTCGCCGCTGGGGGATGCCGGACGTCGACCTGATGGCGTCACGGCACGACAACAAGGTCCCGGTTTTCATGGCACGGTCTCACAATCACCGAGCTCTGGCGGCAGACGCCTTAGTTCAAGATTGGTCGCAGTTCCAGCTACCTTACGTGTTCCCACCTCTGGCATTATTGCCCAGAGTGCTCCGCAAAATCAGGTCCGACTGCCGCCGCGCCATTCTCGTCGCTCCAGACTGGCCAAGGAGGTCGTGGTACCCGGATCTGTGGCGCCTCACGGTAGGCCAACCGTGGGCGCTACCAGACCGTCCAGACTTGCTGTCTCAAGGGCCGTTTTTCCATCTGAATTCTGCGGCCCTGAACCTGACTGTGTGGCCATTGAATCCTGGATCCTAGCGGCCTCAGGTTTATCTCATCAGGTGGTTGCCACCATGAGACAGGCTAGGAAACCATCCTCCGCCAAGATTTACCACAGGACGTGGAAGATATTCCTATCTTGGTGCTCTGCTCAGGGAGTTTCTCCCTGGCCATTTGCATTGCCTATTTTTCTTTCCTTCCTGCAGTCTGGGTTGGAAAAAGGTTTGTCGCTTGGCTCCCTTAAAGGTCAAGTCTCCGCGCTATCTGTATTTTTTCAGAAACGCCTGGCGCGACTTCCTCAGGTACGCACGTTCCTGCAAGGGGTTTGTCATATCGTCCCCCCTTACAAGCGGCCGTTGGAGCCCTGGGATCTGAACAAGGTTCTAATTGCCCTCCAGAAGCCGCCTTTCGAGCCTATGAAGGAGGTTTCCCTTTCTCGTCTTTCACAGAAAGTGGCCTTTCTAGTGGCGGTCACGTCTCTTCGGATAGTGTCCGAGCTGGCGGCGTTATCTTGCAGATCTCCCTTCCTGGTGTTTCACCAGGACAGGGTAGTTCTGCGTCCAATTCCAGAATTTCTTCCCAAGGTGGTATCTTCCTTTCATCTCAATCAAGATATCACTTTACCGTCTTTGTGTCCGCATCCAGTTCACCAGTTTGAAAAGGGTTTGCATTTATTGGATCTGGTGAGAGCACTCAGGATCTACATTTCCCGTACGGCGCCTCTGCGTCGCTCGGATGCACTCTTTGTCCTTGTCGCTGGTCAGCGTAAAGGGTCGCAAGCTTCCAAATCCACCCTTGCGCGGTGGATCAAGGAACCAATTCTTCACACCTACCGTTCGGCTAGGCTTCCGATTCCATCAGGACTGAAGGCCCATTCTACCAGAGCCGTGGGTGCATCCTGGGCATTACGGCACCAGGCTACGGCTCAGCAGGTGTGCCAGGCGGCTACCTGGTCGAGTCCGCACACTTTTACCAAGCATTATCAGGTGCATACCTACGCTTCGGCGGATGCCGGCCTAGGTAGACAAGTCCTGCAGGCGGCGGTGGCCCACCTGTAGGAGAAGGCCGCTTGACGGCCCTATCACGAGGTATTCCTTTACCCACCCAGGGACTGCTTTTGGACGTCCCAATTGTCTGGGTCTCCCAATTAGGAGCGACAAAGAAGAAGGGAATTTTGTTTACTTACCGTAAATTCCTTTTCTTCTAGCTCCAATTGGGAGACCCAGCACCCGCCCTGTTTTCTTAGGGAGTTTGTTTTTTCGGGTGCACATGTTGTTCATGTTGAACAGTTCAGTTCTCCGATGTTGTGCCTCGGATTGAATTTGTCTTTAAAACAGTTATTGGCTTTCCTCCTTCTTGCTTTTGCACTAAAACTGAGGAACCCGTGATCCCACGGGGGGGTGTATAGCCAGAAGGGGAGGGGCCTTACACTTTTGAGTGTAATACTTTGTGTGGCCTCCGGAGGCAGTAGCTATACACCCAATTGTCTGGGTCTCCCAATTGGAGCTAGAAGAAAAGGAATTTACGGTAAGTAAACAAAATTCCCTTCTTTATACAAAAGAGAGCGTTCTGGAGAATCTCGTGCAACTCTGTCTGACCCAGAGATCCTAACAGATCATTTACATATAAAGAAAATGTGAATTTCTCTGGAATAAGACATTGGATCACAGATATCAAAGTATAGTGTATAATTTTGTTCAGCTTTCCATGACCTACATACCCATGTAGACGGCTTAGGAGGGTTGATTCTTCTGACAACTTCCCTTTAACATGTACGGCGCAAGTCGCTAGCGGGATTATGGAGCGGGCTCATTGGGTAAGCTCACCCCATACTTTGCTGGTAATGTCTGTGTATTACAGCCAATACGACACTCCAAATCAATTTAGGTGCACAGATAGGGTCCAACCAAATAGTAATATCAGAAAAATACTCCAACCCTCAAAATAAAGCAAAGCTAGTTGTCTATTGTGATCTGTCCATTCACTACAGCGACACGGTTGCACTACCACAGCACTGCATAACTCATTATTTATTACAGTGTGCCTAACTGCATGTTTGAGGAAGGTCCCAATAGACCAAAACATCACACGTACTGCACATATTTTGGACTGTTCACAATAAATAACCACCATTGCTTTTTGTGTGCTGGAGTATTTTTCTGATATTACTAAGGGGTTCGACCCGATCTGTGCACCTAAATTGATTTGGAGTGTCGTACTTACCTATTTAGTTGGCTGTACTACAGCCAAGACCTGCCTCTTACAATAGCGGGTGGAGGGAACACGCGATTGTTAACCTGTTAAATCCCGCTGTTAACCTCTGACAGCTGCATTTATCATGCGCTGGCATGTGGGTACGCTATTCTAAGCCCCCATCGGTGCGCCCGTGTCATCATGGGTTGCCTATTGCCTGCTTTGAGAGCAGGGGTCTGCTGAAGACCTACATGCTTGTCATAGTAGTTCTCCTTTGAAACCTGCCTGTGGCTGGACTTCAAAGGAGACTGTGATTTTCACTATATTCAACATCGGAGGGAAGTATAGGCTTATTTATTTTAGTGGGGGGGAACAAGGTAAATGAGAAGGGGTTATCCAAGTAGTGGACATCCGCTTTAATTTAAAAAAATGACATTCCAAACAAAATACAAAAACCCTACACTAAAAAAAGCATGTTAAAAAAAAAAAAAAAAACACAATGGGGAAAAAATACACAAGTTACTTAGTTTAGAAAATAGGTGCAGAAATGATGCAGAAAATTTGCAACATCAAAAACTAACTAAAAACTAATCAACAGAATGTAGTCTTTAATGGAAAAACATATTGAACCTGTTACTGAGTGTGAAAGTTTCACATTTTTACAGCTGAAAGGGAACTGCGAGTTATTGTACCATCTGAGATTTAAAAGTGACCGGAGGTAGATGGTACTATTGAAAGAGATATGCTTTTTTAATACTTTATATTATGGTTGTTTTAATCGTAGACGTTGATTACTTGGCTCAGTTCAGTGCAATTCCTGCCTCAAGACGACATCCTGTAGGTTCCAATACTCAAGGGATGCATTCCTCTCCTTTACACTTAATTATTGGAAGTCCCATTAAAGAAGAAGATGAGCCCCAAGATGTAGAGCTTAAAACAAGAAAGCCATATATTGTAAAACAGGACGTAAACGAGAATGTCAAACAGGTAATCAGCACACAAAACTGTTTGTCTGTTAAAGAGGTTATCCTGCCATTGCACATCACATCCACTATATGAGTCATTAAAATAAATATTACATGAGATTCTCTGTGATAAAATGGCCTAAGTCATACTGGATGACTACCTATATTGCATAAATGTTTCATGTCCTTAATGAACCATGCAAAGGCTGTGATACTGCATACAATCATAGCCCGACCCCAAGGGTGGTATAATATGTGTGTGTGTGTGTATGTATGTATGTATGTATGTATATATATATATGTATGTATGTATGTATGTGTGTATATATATATATATAATATATATATATATATATATATATATAATGTATGTATGTATGTATGTATGTGTGTATATATATATATATATATATATATATATATATATATATAATGTGTATGTGTATGTATGTATATATGTGTGTATGTATATATATGTGTATGTATATATATATATGTATGTATGTATGTATGTATGTGTGTGTGTGTGTGTGTGTGTGTGTGTGTGTGTGTGTATATGTATATTTATTTTACATACATTGTATATATCTCATCCGGTCTTTATTTCCTTATTAGGCAGACTATATGTAATAGCGATAGATAGATATATCGCTTCATATCCGTGACAGTTGCCTATTTTTCTCCATTTTCTAGCCTTCTAAACCAACAAACAGTGATCAAATTGTAATTAATACTTCACCTGTTCCCATTTCTCGGACACCAGAAGTAATTGAAAGAGTTGCCAAGCAAATTCCATCGCAGTTAAAACAAGACTTACCAGTTAATGGCACAAAGGCATTAAGTATGTGGCTTTTTTAATGTTCACATGTATGACTGCTGTAAAGTAATTAGCAATGGGCGTAAACTCTTCCTAATAAAAATCTACCTAAACCCAATGTTACCAGTTTTGGTGGTGGCTCCACCATAACTCCCAAGCTGTACACTTTGTCTTGGGGTTATATTTGAGTTAGATCTTTTATTTATCTTTCTTCCCTATATCCGATCACTACCTTGCTCAGGTTTACCTGCATCTGCAAAACATTACTTCTGCTCGGATTCATGCTCACATGGAGTTTTTCAACTTTCTATTAATCTGTCTCCTTCATACTAAACCACCTCCATTCCAATCTCCTGAATGCAGCATAAAAGGGTCATAATTCTGTCCAACGTCTACATCAATGCCTTGACCCTGCGCCAGTCATTGCTCCGGTTACCCATCCGCTACAATATAGACTTCACTCTTTACGACAAAGCTCTTCACAGTCCTTCCCAGCTCTACTTCTTCTCCCTCATCTCTGTCTACCACCCTCCCTGTATTCTCGTTTCCACTAATGACCCAAGAGTGATATCCTCTATAATCAGAACCCTCCCACTCCGATATCAAAGCCTTCTCTTGTGCTGAGCCAGGTCTCTGAAATGCACTATCTCAGACAATCCGGTTATTTCCCAGTATCCACAGTTCATAGACTGTAAGCTTGCCCTCATTCCTTTTGGTAATCGTAGCATTACGTCTTACTCTTTAATGTCTGATATTGTCTGTACATGTCCCCTCTGAATTGTAAAGTGATGCGGAATATGTTGGCGCTATAGGAATAACTATAAGTAGCATTGTTATGAATAGAAAATGTGGCAATATCAGGAAGTACAGGAGTAATAGGGGGGATTTGGTGGGTGCAGTTGAGCTTTTTGCCGGTATGACAATTGATAATAACTTGTATCTTTCTCTGGCAGGTCCAAAGATGCCAAAGTCTGTGAGTTCTGAAGTTGCCTTTTCCCTGTCAGAAAAAATAGCAGACTCATTGGCAAGTGAGAAATCTGGAGCCCCGCTAACATCTGTTCAGATTAATTTTATTAGAAATATGATTGAAGAAACCCTTGATGACTTCAGGTAATTTTCCAAAACAATTAAACTGTGGCACAACTTACTGAAAAAAAAGAAAACTGTCAACATGGTGATGTGTTCAGATGTCTATTACAAATAAAGGCGTTTTCTGACTAATGTGAACATTCTTCAGTCTAGCTGACGGCTGAACAGGCATGTAGGGAATTGTAACTTTCAGAAGTTATTTCCTTAGCATATAGCATATGGGTTATAAATGTAATTGCTGTGCATTACTTCCACCCGTGGCTTTTTATTAGAGATTACGCATGTGCAAACAGTGCAATGCAGAGAAAGCATATAGGGCGTTAACTGTAGACGTGGAAAATCAAGTTGAATTTTTTAAAAAGGTTGATAAATGTAGTAATCTATATAAAGCATATTTTGCCAGACGAATATATATATATAATTGCCTTATCCTGCCTTGTCTGTCTGTATGTCTGTCTGTCTTGCTCCAAAATTGTGTCCTTACGGTGACACAAAGCTGATTGGCCGCTGGGCTCGCCATGGCCCCGCCCCCCCGCACGGATTGGCCGCTCGCCCAGGCTGCGCCCCCACACGGATTGGCCGGCCGCTCGCCCAGGCTCCGCCCCCCCACAGATTGGCCTCTCGCCCCGGCACCCTGCAGGCATTGGCAACTCGGCCACGCCCCGCTCCCCTCACGCAATGCACGCTAGCTCTGGCCCCGCCCCCCCCCCCGCATTCCCCGAACCGACACGGTCACGGAGCCACGACTACCAGGTGAGTACTGTACCCCTGGGAGCCCACATCAGCGTACGCCGCCAAACCAGCCGACACATACCCTCGCATTGCTGGGGCTGGCTGGCGTATGCTGGTGTGGCTCCCGTGCGAGCGGGGGACGAGATACGCTGGTAACCATGGTAGCATAGTTACCAGCGCATCAAGGTCCTGCAGCGACGGAAAATACACACACGCACACACATAACAGCACACACACACACATCAGATCACACTCACTCTCACACACACATCACATCCACATACTCACAACATCCTGGGATATCGCTTGCTTCTCGGCGGCAATATTGTGCTGTGAGCTTCCAGGACCTGCCGGAGGATCACATGGCCAGAAGCATGTGGTATCTCCGGATGTTGTGAGTATGAGCGCGTATGTGCAATATCGTCAATGTGTGTGTGTGTGTGTGAGTGTATGCGATCGGGTGTGTGTGAGTGTGTGTGAGTGTATGCGATCGGATCTGTGAGTGTCGGCAGAGGAGCACGGCGTGCTGGAGGAGGCTGGGAGGAGAGAGGCTGACCCTGGGGAAGGCTGGGATGGGGAGGCTGAGAGAAGAGAGGCTGATGCTGGGGGAGGCTGAGGCTGGGGTAGGCTGGGAGGAGAGAGGCTGATGCTGGGGACCGAAAAGGCATCAGCTGGGGACAGAAAAGGCTGATGCTGGAAGGAGAGAGGCTGATGCTGGGAGGTGAGAGGCTGATGCTGGGAGGAGAGAGGCTGATGCTGGGAGGAGAGAGGCTGATGCTGGGAGGAGAGAGGCTGATGCTGGGAGGAGAGAGGCTGATGCTGGGAGGAGAGAGGCTGATGCTGGGAGGAGAGAGGCTGATGCTGGGAGGAGAGAGGCTGATGCTGGGAGGAGAGAGGCTGATGCTGGGAGGAGAGAGGCTGATGCTGGGATGAGAGAGGCTGATGCTGGGGACAGAGAGGCTGATGCTGGGGACAGAGAGGCTGATGCTGGGGACAGAGAGGCTGATGCTGGGGACAGAGAGGCTGATGCTGGGAGGAGAGAGGCTGATGCTGGGAGGAGAGAGGCTGATGCTGGGAGGAGAGAGGCTGATGCTGGGAGGAGAGAGGCTGATGCTGGGAGGAGAGAGGCTGATGCTGGGAGGAGAGAGGCTGATGCTGGGAGGAGAGAGGCTGATGCTGGGAGGAGAGAGGCTGATGCTGGGAGGAGAGAGGCTGATGCTGGGAGGAGAGAGGCTGATGCTGGGAGGAGAGAGGCTGATGCTGGGAGGAGAGAGGCTGATGCTGGGAGGAGAGAGCTGGGAGGAGAGAGGCTGATGCTGGGAGGAGAGAGGCTGATGCTGGGAGGAGAGAGGCTGATGCTGGGAGGAGAGAGGCTGATGCTGGGAGGAGAGAGGCTGATGCTGGGAGGAGAGAGGCTGATGCTGGGGACAGAGAGGCTGATGCTGGGGACAGAGAGGCTGATGCTGGGGACAGAGAGGCTGATGCTGGGGACAGAGAGGCTGATGCTGGGGACAGAGAGGCTGATGCTGGGGACAGAGAGGCTGATGCTGGGGACAGAGAGGCTGATGCTGGGAGGAGAGAGGCTGATGCTGCGGGCAGAGAGGCTGATGCTGCGGGTAGAGAGGCTGATGCTGGTGCAGCATGGGGGATGGAGCACGATGGGGGGTGCGCAGCATGGGGGATGGAGCACGTTTGGGAGTGCGCAGCATGGCGGATGGAGCACGTTTGGGAGTGCGCAGCATGGCGGATGGAGCACGTTTGGGAGTGAGCAGCATGGCGGATGGAGCACGTTTGGGAGTGCGCAGCATGGCGGATGGACCACGTTTGGGAGTGCGCAGCATGGCGGATGGACCACGTTTGGGAGTACGCAGCATGGCGGATGGAGCACGTTTGGGAGTGTGCAGCATGGCGGATGGAGCACGTTTTGGAGTGCGCAGCATGGGGGGATGCAGCACGATGGGGAGTGCGGAGTATGGCGGATGGAGCACGTTTGGGAGTGCGCAGCATGGGGGATGCAGCACGATGGGGAGTGCGCAGCATGGCGGATGGAGCACGTTTGGGAGTGCGCAGCATGGCGGATGGAGCACGTTTGGGAGTGCGCAGCATGGGAGATGGAGCACGATGGGGGGTGCGCAGCATAGGGGATGGAGCACGATGGGGAGTGCGCTGCATGGGGGATGGAGCACGATGGGGAGTGCGCTGCATGGGGGATGGAGCACGATGGGAAGTGCACACCTCCCCCCAACACACACACACACGCGCGCGCACTGCACAACACACCACACACACTGGGAACCACAAACAACTGCCCTACAGACACCCACACACACAGACAACGCTGCACACAGAAATATACGCACATACCGCACAACACACACATTGCACAAAACATACCTCCCCCCAAAACACACCACACACACACAAACCGCGCAACACACACACAATGCTACAGACACACAGCGCTCCACAAACAACGCAACACACGCAACACACATACAACACCGCTCTCACCCCCCGTCACACCCAGACAACACCCAGAACATGTACAGCGCCCTACACAAACACTTGGTAACTACACACAACAACATCTATATATATATATATATATATATATATATAACTATAACCAAGTTATTCCTTCGAGCTTAGTGTCCATAGGAGGCACAAGGGCTCCCCTTGGACCCATTTCTACCTTAAATTTTGTTGTTTTCATTTAATTCCTCGCTATTCTTGTCTTTCAGGCTCAGTTTGTGACTGGGTAAACAGAGTGGGAGAGCCATTCTGTTACTGCCTAAGTGACCGAGAGAACAGTGTGGTGTGATTTATATTGCACCCTCTCTGGTCTGCGCAGCAGGACTTTTCTTCAGCGCTCTATTGGGAGACCCAGACGATTGGGGTATAGCTACTGCCCTCTGGAGGCCACACAAAGCACTACATTAAAAGTGCAAGGCCCCTCCCCCTCTGGCTATACCCCCCCGTGGTATCACGGGTTCTCCAGTTTTAGCTTTGTGTGCGAAGGAGGTCAGACATTCCATGCATAGCTCCACAGATTTTAGTCAGCAGTAGCTGCTGACTTTGTCGGATGGAAGAAAAGAGGACACATATAGTGTTCCCAGCATGCTCCCTTCTCACCCCTGGATGGTGTTGTAAGGTTGAGGTACCTATTGCTGGTACAGGGCTGGAGCCTGACATGCTGTTTTCCTTCCACATCCCCTTGTAGGGCTCTGTGGAAGTGGGATCCTGCCGGCCTCTCAGCTCTGATGCCGGGCTCCATCCACAGACCCATTAGAACCTGATGGATTCGGAGCAGGAGTACGATCAGGGACAGGCCCTGCATCTTACAGGTACTCTGTGTCCCCGGCAGGCACAGACACACTCCGGGCTGGCTGGGTGTTGTAGTGCGCCGGGGACCGCAACGTGGAGTTGGTGTCCCTACAGATTACTGGGGGATTGTTTGTGTTTGGGAACGCAGCGCCGACCCCCTCTGGACCGGGCGGCGCTGCTGTGACTTGTGGTGCGCCGGGGATCCGCCGTCCGCGCTTTTACGGCGGCGGCGGTTATAAATTTAGTCCCCGGCTTTTTGGGCCTAGGACGCCGGCAGCTCCGTTTCGTTCCCGCCCCCACCCTGTCAATCAGGGTAGGGGAGAGACGCTGTTCGCAAGCAGCGACGAGGGCTGGAGCCTGATTTACATGCTCCAGCCCTCACACTATGCACAGAGGGAAGCAGGCTTCCCGCTCTTGGCCAGGAACGCCCAGGGCCCGCCCCCCTTCCTCTCTCGAGACGCCGGCAGCCATTACATGCATGCCTGGCTGGAGGAAGGACGCAAGGCTCTGGGAGACCTGAACTAGGGGCTATCTGGCGACCACACACCCGCTTTTTAGGCGGGCGGTAAGCGTTTTTTCTATGCTGGTCCCTCTAGTGCCTCACTGTGTATCAGTGTACTGGATACAGTTATATAGATATTGTATTTCTTGCACTGTGAGGTCGCTTCTGGCTGCATATCCCAGATCGCTCTGTGGAAGCAGCAACATGTCATCCTCAAAACGCAAGGCGGCCAAGGCAAAAAGGGCTGTGTATACTGCGTGTGCTGCATGTGGGGCTAATCTACCAGCAGGCTCTGATGACCCCCATTGTGTGCAATGCTCCGACCCGGTGCTGCTTCGCCAGCCGGAGTCAGGAGAGGTGGCGACCCAGGCTGAGACGCTTGTAAGTTCTGCCCCGGTGACAGGGACGGACTTTGCAGTTTTTGCAGATAATATGTCTGTATCTATGGCAAAAATCCTTGAGACCTTGCAATCTATGCATGGGGCTCAGTCTCTGGGCATGGCGAGGCCTCTGTCCTCAGGCCCCCCTTACTTGGAATGTATCCAGCCCACAGGGGGGTCCCCGGCTTCACAGGCCGAGGATTATGACTCAGATGATGGCCCCAGCCACCCTAAGCGAGCTCGCTGGGAAAGACCCTCGACGTCTTCACACTGCTCAGGGTCTCAGCGCAATCAGTCTCCCTGTGATGTGTCTGATGAGAGTGATCAGGAATCCACTCCTGGAACCCCTCTCAACCTGGACACCCCGGATGGGGATGCCATGGTAGACGACCTTATCTCAGCCATCAATAGGCTGTTGGATATTTCTCCCCCAGCCCCTTCAGCAGAAGAGGCGGCTGCGGAGCAGGAAAAGTTTCGTTTCCTTTATCCCAAGCGTAAATTGAGTGCTTTGTTAGATCACTCTGACTTCAGAGAATCAATCCAGAAGCACGACGCTCACCCAGAAAGGCGTTTCTCTAAACGATCTAAAGATACGCGTTTCCCTTTCCCCCCTGAGGTGGTCAAGCGCTGGACACAGTGTCCAAAGGTAGACCCCCCGATTTCCAAACTTGCAGCTAGATCCATAGTTGCAGTGGAGGATGGCGCTTCACTTAAAGATGCCAATGACAGACAGATGGACCTTTGGTTAAAATCTGTCTATGAAGCTATCGGCGCGTCGTTTGCTCCGGCATTCGCAGCTGTATGGGCACTCCAGGCTATTTCTGCTGGCTTAGCAAAAGTGGATGCTATCATGCATCCAGCAGTGCCGCAAGTGGCGCACCTTACCACGCAGATGTCGGCGTTTGCGTCTTACGCTATCAATGCGGTCCTAGAATCTACCAGTCGCACCTCAATGGCGTCCGCCAATTCGGTAGTTTTGCGCAGAGCCTTGTGGTTAAAGGACTGGAAAGCAGATGCTGGTTCCAAAAAATGTTTAACCAGTTTGCCTTTGTCTAGAGAGAGACTGTTTGGCGAGCCATTGGCTGACATCATTAAGCAGTCCAAGGGTAAAGACTCCTCTTTACCACAACCCAGAACAACCAAACCTCAGCAGAAAAAGTGGCAGCAGAGGTTTCAGTCCTTTCGAGGTTCGGGCAAGACACCATTTACCTCGTCCAAGGGGACTCAGAGGACGCAAAGAAACTCAGATTCGTGGCGGACTCACACACACCCCAAGAAAGCAAATGGAGGTACCGCTTCCAAAGCGGCTACCTCATGACTTCCAGCCCCCCCCCTCCGCATCGCCGGTCGGGGGCAGGCTCTCCCGCTTTTCCGGCATTTGGATGTCACAGGTCAAAGACCGGTGGGTGACGGACATTTTGTCTCGCGGGTACAGAATCGAGTTCAATTCTCGTCCTCCAGCTCGGTTCTTCAGAACCTCCCCACGTCCAGACCGAGCAGATGCTCTGCTGCAGGCGGTGGATTCCCTAAAAGCGGAAGGAGTGGTTATCCCAGTCCCTCCTCAGGAACAAGGGCAAGGGTTTTACTCCAATCTCTTTGTGGTTCCAAAAAAGGACGGCTCGTTCCGTCCTGTTCTGGACCTAAAACGGCTCAACAAACATGTGCACGCCAGGAGGTTCCGGATGGAAACCCTCCGCTCTGTCATTGCCTCAATGTCCAGAGGAGACTTCCTTGCCTCAATAGACATCAAGGATGCTTATCTCCACGTGCCAATTGCTACAGAACATCAACGTTTTCTACGTTTTGTGATAGGAGACGACCATTTTCAGTTCGTAGCTCTTCCATTTGGTCTGGCGACAGCCCCACGGGTCTTCACCAAGGTCATGGCGGCGGTGGTAGCAGTCTTGCACTCTCAGGGACACTCGGTGATCCCTTACCTAGACGACTTATTGGTCAAAGCTCCCTCTCAGGAGGCATGCCAACTCAGCCTGAATGCTACGCTGGAGACTCTACAGTCTTTCGGATGGATCATCAACTTTCCAAAGTCGATCCTATCACCGACTCAGTCACTAACGTATCTTGGCATGGAGTTTCATACTCTAGCAGCGATAGTGAAGCTTCCGCTGGACAAGCAGCGGTCACTACAGACAGGGGTGCAATCTCTCCTGCAGGGCCAGTTGCATCCCTTGCGGCGCCTCATGCATTTCCTAGGGAAGATGGTGGCAGCCATGGAAGCAGTTCCCTTTGCGCAGTATCATCTGCGCCCACTTCAATGGGACATTCTCCGCCAATGGGACGGGAAGTCAACGTCCCTGGACAGGAAAGTCTCGCTTTCCCAGACGGCCAAAGACTCTCTACAATGGTGGCTCCTTCCCACCTCATTGTCTCAGGGAAGATCCTTCCTGCCCCCATCCTGGGCAGTAGTCACGACAGATGCGAGTCTGTCAGGGTGGGGAGCAATATTTCTCCACCACAGGGCTCAGGGGACGTGGACTCCGCAGGAGTCCACCCTTCAGATCAATGTTCTGGAGATCAGAGCAGTGTATCTTGCTCTACTGGCCTTCCAACAGTGGCTGGAAGGAAAGCAGATCCGAATCCAATCGGACAACTCCACAGCGGTGGCATACATCAACCACCAAGGAGGGACGCGCAGTCGGCAAGCCTTCCAAGAAGTCCGGCGCATTCTAATGTGGGTGGAGGACAGAGCATCCACCATATCCGCGGTTCACATCCCAGGCGTAGAAAACTGGGAAGCAGACTTCCTCAGTCGCCAGGGCATGGACGCAGGGGAATGGTCCCTTCACCCGGACGTGTTTCAGGAAATTTGTCGCCGCTGGGGAGTGCCGGACGTCGACCTAATGGCATCCCGGCACAACAACAAGGTCCCGGCATTCATGGCGAGGTCGCGCGATCAAAGAGCTCTGGCGGCAGACGCCTTGGTTCAAGATTGGTCGCAGTTTCAGCTCCCATACGTGTTTCCGCCTCTGGCGCTCTTGCCCAGAGTGCTACGCAAGATCAGATCCGAGTGCAGCCGCGTCATTCTCGTCGCTCCAGACTGGCCGAGGAGGTCGTGGTATCCGGATCTGTGGCATCTCACGATCGGTCGACCGTGGTCACTGCCAGACCGACCAGACTTACTGTCACAAGGGCCGTTTTTCCATCAGAATTCTGCGGCCCTGAACCTGACTGTGTGGCCATTGAGTCCTGGATCCTAGCATCTGCTGGATTATCTCAGGGAGTCATTGCCACAATGAGACAAGCTAGAAAGTCGAATTCGGCTAAGATCTACCACAGAACGTGGAAGATTTTCTTGTCCTGGTGCTCTGCTCAGGGAGTGTCTCCCTGGCCATTTGCATTACCCACTTTTCTTTCTTTCCTGCAATCGGGGTTAGAAAAGGGCTTGTCGCTCAGCTCCCTTAAAGGGCAAGTTTCGGCACTATCCGTGTTTTTTCAGAAGCGTCTAGCACGTCTTCCTAAGGTGCGCACGTTCCTGCAGGGGGTCTGTCATATTGTGCCCCCGTACAAGCGACCGTTAGATCCATGGGATCTGAACAGGGTACTAGTTGCTCTCCAGAAGCCGCCCTTCGAGCCTCTGAAGGAAGTTTCCTTTTCTCGGCTGTCGCAGAAAGTGGCGTTTCTTGTTGCAATCACATCGCTTCGGCGAGTGTCTGAGCTGGCAGCTCTGTCATCTAAGGCTCCCTTCCTGGTGTTCCACCAGGACAAGGTTGTGCTGCGCCCCATTCCGGAGTTTCTTCCTAAGGTCGTATCCTCTTTTCATCTTAATCAGGATATTTCCTTGCCTTCTTTTTGCCCTCATCCGGTTCACCGGTATGAAAAGGCCTTACGTTTGCTAGATCTGGTGAGAGCACTCAGAATCTACATTTCCCGCACGGCGCCCATACGCCGTGCCGATGCACTTTTCGTCCTTGTCGCTGGTCCGCGCAAGGGGTTGCAGGCTTCTAAAGCCACCCTGGCTCGATGGATCAAAGAACCAATTCTAGAGGCCTACCGTTCTGCGGGGCTTCCGGTTCCTTCAGGGCTAAAAGCCCACTCCACCAGAGCCGTGGGTGCGTCCTGGGCATTACGTCACCAGGCTTCGGCTCAACAGGTGTGCCAGGCAGCTACCTGGTCCAGTCTGCACACTTTCACCAAGCATTATCAGGTGCATACCTATGCTTCGGCGGATGCCAGCTTAGGTAGAAGAGTCCTGCAGGCGGCAGTGACACCCCCGTAGGGGAGGGCTGTTTTGCAGCTCTAACATGAGGTATTTATTTACCCACCCAGGGACAGCTTTTGGACGTCCCAATCGTCTGGGTCTCCCAATAGAGCGCTGAAGAAGAAGGGAATTTTGTTACTTACCGTAAATTCCTTTTCTTCTAGCTCTTATTGGGAGACCCAGCACCCGCCCTGTTGTCCTTCGGGATGTTTTTTTGTTGTTTGCGGGTACACATGTTGTTCATGTTGAACGGTTTTTCAGTTCTCCGATGTTATTCGGAGTTAATTTGTTTAAACCAGTTATTGGCTTCCTCCTTCTTGCTTTGGCACTAAAACTGGAGAACCCGTGATACCACGGGGGGGTATAGCCAGAGGGGGAGGGGCCTTGCACTTTTAATGTAGTGCTTTGTGTGGCCTCCAGAGGGCAGTAGCTATACCCCAATCGTCTGGGTCTCCCAATAAGAGCTAGAAGAAAAGGAATTTACGGTAAGTAACAAAATTCCCTTCTTTCTTCTAACACTTCATTGGTTAGAAGTATCCAAGCGGACAGTCCCTGTCATCCATATCCAGCGCCGCTCGCCCACCAGAGTGAGACGGCACAGAGAGGGAAGACGGGCCTTGCCTTGTGCCAGCGGTTCTCCTCCACGGGGATACTGAAGACATTCTTCCAAGTGTCTGAAGAATGAGCCAGTTTCATATTCATGTAAAAGTATTTGTGCTCTTCTTCCAGATCTCTTTCGGCAGTGGGAGCTCCTGTTCTTCCTATACACAAGCAAGCTTCGTGTTCACGTCAGTTTCCCTTGTTTAATTCCTTCCGCTCCAGCTTGCTACTAGCAATGAATAATTTACTAACTTAAGGACCCAGCTTCATTGAGACCTAGCCGTTCTGTTAGGACCGCCCCTGGCGCCGCCCTCCAACCGCGCGCATTTTGGCGAGGACTCACACTTTTTGGCCCCGCCCACCTCCCCTTGGCCTATCACAGCCTCCCTCTCTCCAAGCCAATTATTGCACTCTGTGGGATCAGTGTTTCCACACCCCTTTTTTCCCTTATAGATGCCATCTTCTTTCCCCTGGTTCCAGCACAGCAGTGAGCTCCAGTTTCCTGGCCTACTATCGTCTTCAGGATTACCTCTACACTTCAGGAACGGGAAAAAACAAAAAGCCAGCACCAATTGTGCACTTCAGCACTAAACATTCCAAACTGTACTTATTATAAAAATTTTGAGATTTTTGGCAAAAAATTGCAATTTCTTGAGCTGCCTCGCCACGTCACGGCAAATCTCATTTGAGGCAGTCCTACACTAAAATATTTTTATAAAATGTGCCATACGGCCTCACATATGAATAGTAGAACTGCTCTTAGCAGCACTCACCTGGTCTATTTCAATCCCGTACCCATGACTGAGTCATGGCTGTGGGCGGGACAGGTCCAAGCAAATGCTGCATGAAGTAAATAGCCTGTGGACAAAGCCTGATGACTTAATGTGAACAGTCACCAACCGCCAAAATCTAGACAGATGGAATACATCACAAATTGCAGTCATGGGTACGGGATTGAAGTAGACCAGGTGAGTGCTGCTGAGAGCAGTTCTGCTATTCATATGTGAGGCCGTATGGCACAGTTTGTAAAAATGTTTTAGTGTAGGACTGCCTCAAATGAGATTTGCCGTGACGTGGCGAGGCAGCTCAAGAGATTGCAATTTTTTGCCAAAAATCTCAAAATTTTTTATAATAAGTACAGTTTGGAATGTTTAGTGATGAAGTGCACATTTAGTGCTGGCTTTTTGTTTTTACTTCAGGAACGGGGTAGGCGCTGTCATTTTGGGGTTATCACTAGCCCTCCTTATTTACCTCTGGAATCAATGCTTTATCTTAGAGACAATCGCTCTCACCCCTCCTATCCTGTAGTCTTGCATTATATCTGCTTTTCCTGTAAGAAAAGGTTGCCATCAGAACAGCCCACAGCTATCTGGTCTGTTTGCAGCTACCCCTACATGTCTGACACACAGGAGCCCCCCACTACCCACAAAGAGAGGTCCCCTGCACCCCCTAATTGGGCTGTAGTGCGATCACAGTTAGTGGCAGATCTGACCAAGGTTTCCCAGAACTTGGTCTCAGTCTGGGAGCATCTGCCTATTTCTTTATCTGCCTCTGGGGCTCTGTTCGCTTCCCTCGGCGAACCGGACTTTCCAGCTCATGCGCTCCCACGTGACAGATCGCGTAAGATTCAAAAAGACGACACATATCAGCTCCTCTTTTAGATCTCCCTCTCTCTCTACCTCCTCAAGAATGGCTTCCTTCTCTCACTCTTCCTCTCCTTCACCACAGGTTACTCAGGAAGCATACTCTCATCCAGATTCAAATCTAGACACTGACCAGATTTCTAAATTCTGTGATCTGATGGACAATCTGGTGCTTTCAGTGAATCAGACCTGAAATGTCAAGGAAGACGATCCCCTGCCCCCTGAACAGGCGGTATCTTTTAAGAGAGCCTAGAAAACTCCTTGGTTGTTCTCTAACCACAGTGAGTTCAATGAGATCTTTACTAAGGAATGGGAACACCTAGAAAAATGTTTCCAGAAAATGTGCAGAATGGATATTCTGTACCCCTTACCTCCTAACCTCCTCAAGAAATGGACCGAGATTCCGGTCGTGGACCCTCCAGTTTCTCTTCCAATACAGTGTCCTCTCCACCTGTTGAAGCCTCTCTCAAGGATTCCACCGACAGACACATTTAGTCCATAGCCAAATCTGCATTCGGGGCTGCAGGATACACTCTCTGCCTGTCCTTTGCTTCTGCTTCGGTCTCCAAATCAGTTTCTGCTTGGACTAAACTACTACGTCAACGCTGCCCCAACCAACGAACTAGCAGACCTGGCCAGCCAGTTTGCTCATGCAGGAAAATATTTCTTGTCTACTTCCCTGGACACTGCCAAGTGTTTGGCCTTACTATTCAGTAGTATCGTGGACATCCGCCTGTCCCTATGGCTTATGGCAGGAAACGCTGAATCAACTTCTACGTCTCTCACCAGTTTTCACTTCCAGGATTCCTAGCTCTTCGGAACCCAGTTGTAAAAAAGCATTTTGGATGCCAACGGTGGAAAGAGAACCTCGCTTTCTCAACAAAAGTTGAAGCGCTCTATTTCTAACAAACTGACCCTTCATTTGCTTCATTGCTCCTTTCACTAATGTTCTCATGCTGTCAGGAGAAGAACCATGTGTGGCAGGAGAGGAAAATACCCTCTTTATAGACCAGCCCCCTCTTGGAGGACACTTGAGCATCAAGGCAGATTGGCAACATCCAGATCTCACACGTTTTCTTCCACATGATGTAGCTCTCCCGCCTGGGATCTGCTTTCTTTTGGTGGTGTATGCTTTTTTTCTCTGTCGCTTTCATTGGGGGACACAGGACCATGGGTGTATGCTGCTGTGACTAGGAGGCTGACACTAAGTGAACATAAAAAGAGTTAGCTCCTCCCTGGCAGTGTACACCCCGAGCCGGAGGCGGAACTATGCCAGTTTTTTGCTTAGTGTCGTAGGAGGCTGAAGTGGGCCCATATCTCTGTGGGCCAACCTCAGCCTAGGCTATTGCGTTTTTTCCGTTTTTTTCGGGCTATACGGCGCCGCTCAGCATTCTCATCATTCTACATTTTTTTTGTCTCTTCTGCAGGGTTAAAGACCCTGCTTCAGAGAGAACTCTCGCCCCAGGGTTGCCTGAGGGCTCGAGACGCCAGGCCCTATCCCCCTCCTGCCCCATGGTACCACCCCAGGGGCTGATTGGGGACCGATATTATTAATTGTTTTAAGGGCACACACTCCCCATCGACCCCATGGTACCGTCCCAGGGGGTGTTTCTGGTGGAGGTGAAGAGGAATCCCTGAGGATGTCAGACTGTGACAGCGCAGGAGCGCTCACATCAAGGGGTCCTCTGTCACCAGGCCTCCCCCAGCGTTCACCTGATACCATGGGCCCAGGCTTAGGAGCTGGCACTGCAGCGCAGGAGCGCTCCACAGTCTCCATCACGGCCCCTCTGCATCCCTCAACACTTACCAGGGGCCGCAGCATCATGGAGAGGACATATGGATCCGAGCGACGCGCGTGGACGCAGGTAAGAGCTGCTCCGCGCGCAGCGCTGCGCTCCCGGCGGCCGCCGCTCACTAATTTAGTCCCCGGCTTCGGGCCTACTCCGGGCCGGAGCGCTCCGCCCCCTGTTTGCGCGCGCGCGCCGCATCTGGCCCACCCTCCGCATATTCTGCCCGGAGACAGCCACCTCATCTGCCAGCACGCCCCCCTCCAGAATTAAAAAAAAAAGAGGCAAAAGCCCGCGTTTTTCTTTCCAACGGCTCACCTCAGCACAGGCAGGCCGGTGAGCAACAGCATTTTTTCTCTGCAGCTGTCCCAGCTACTCTGAGGCCCCTGCTGACCCGGGAAGGACACAGGCCAGGGTGAGTGCTGCTCCTCATTGGGACCAGCGACACTTTGTACTTTTTTTGGTATTTCTTCCAACTAGCTCCTGTTTCCTGAAACCAAAAAAGGGTGTTTCTGCACACAAAAATTTCATCCAATAACCATCATGTTTTTAGAAAAAATATCAAATTTTATTCCATCATAATTGAAGTACAACATTATATTACTTTATTAATTGCTGGTATACACAGAGTTAAAAAACCCTACCCCATAAAAACAACCAATGAAAACAACTGGTGCATTGTGGAACAAGACATAGTATCAAAAAATTCATGCATCATGCACACATATGAGTTCCTGGGTATAAATGGGCACGGGCACATCCAGTGATTGCCCACTACTGTGTTAAAGTGCCAAAAAAGGGGCTCAAAATATTTTAGATCTTAAACCTGCAATTTGCATTCCATATTGCGACCAAATCTATAACTATGTGGGTGAAATAAGGCTATTTCCTAGTTGACAGAGTTGATATATACATCATCTATAGGGGACATCATTCAAAACCAATATATATATATATGATGCAATCCCTCCTATTAAAGGGAAAAAGACCTTTTCAAATGTTGACAAAATTGTGTTATTGCATAGAATATCTCCCAACATTTAAACATATTGCATATTTTATCAATCAGATATTTGCCTTGGATTGTAAATGAGTTACCCCCATCAGAGTTGAAAATAATTCAGAGGGCCAAGGTTGATATCCCCGGGAGGTGAGTCACAACAACCAGCACCTCAATGTACACTGGTACATAAAGAGACAACCACGATGATAGTGCTTCCCATATCACATATATAATTGTGAGTTGCTAGATACAATTGTAAATAGGTGAAAACACCTCCGGAGATTTCCCACAAGATCTTAAGTTTAAAGGAAAAAACACCTCCATTAAGATTTGGTGCAATTCAAAGAGCCATATTCCCAGGTGACGGACCACAACGCCCAGCACCTCGACGCGCGTTTCGCCTCTCGCTTCGTCAGGAGGTGCTGGGGTAGCCGTGGGGTCACTCTTATATAATAGAAGCCCACCTGATGTCTTAATGCGGCGCACGCCGCACAGCGGAGATCGCATCGCCCACTTCCGCCGGCGTCCCGGAAGGTGCTCTGCGCGTGTGCAGAGAGCAACCTACAATTGGGCGCCGGCAAAGGGGGCGAGGCAGTCTCCGATGCGCAGAGCGCGCTCTGACGTCAGTGTGGCCGAGTGGCCATATTAGATAGGGGCACAAGTACTGGCAACAGTCAAACCAAATCCACATGTATGTAGTAACTCTCAGGGCGGCGGTTTTGATTACCAATTGTATATAACATACAATCTAAACGCATGTTAGAAGGAGAAGCTTAAAAATCATTACAAATTCAATATGAGTTATTTGGAAAAGCTTAATCAGGCATGTTTATAAACATCTGACCTCTAGTGGGCAGACCCCCAAACAACATAAAGAATGTTTCCAGTGATAAGTAAAAGGGGGGTTTGATGCACAAATACCAGAACCCATATATTAGTAGGTATTCACCCACCGCATTGACATATGTAAAAACATTCACAATATAAATGTAATGAGGTAATGATTTCCGCTTCTAGATGTATACATCCTCAAAGTATAATTTTCATAATCCACGGAAACCTTCACATGCTGTTCTAACTTCATTCCGTCCCTATACAACATACGGAACCTTCAACATAAGAGGAATAAACATATACAAAAAACATAATTAGAGTGACCACAAAAATTATATTAAAAAGCAAGATATAAAGTGACAAGCAATCCGGTAACAAAGTCAATAATCAGTGCCAAGTCAAAAATACATATTGTATGTATATATATGATCATGTCGAGGAGACCAGCAATTGTAACAAAAATCAGCAAAACAGGGGATGAGGGCAGGGGGACCATGTGGCGGAGAGGGAACCCAGGGGATCTTATAAAAAAGGTTTAAAGGAGATGGAATCATTTAACCCCCTCGGTTTTTCCGTCTCCAAAACCGTGATCCACCTGACCTCCCTCTGCGCCAAAATTCTCTTAGGGTCACCCCCCCTGGGACTCAGATATATTCTATCGATCCCCCGGAACTTGAGGAGCCGCCAATTACAATTGTGACTCTCCCTAAAATGCTTCGGGATGTTCTTCAACAACTCAAGTTCCTCAGGTTTCACCACTCCAGCAGCCTTCTTTATATCCCTAATGTGCTCCAGGATCCTTACTCTAAACTCACGAGAGGTAAGTCCCACGTAAATAAGTCCACAGGGACATTTTGCCCAGTACACCACATATGTAGTCCTACAGTTGATATTATGGACGATTTTGAACTCTTTATTGTTTGCAGAATTATGAAAGGTAAAGGTCCTCTCCATTTGTGAGCAAGCCCCACAATCTCCACAACTGAAGGAGCCCCATCTAGGACCCCCAGTCCTCTCCAAAAAATTCGAGGGTGGTGGTGTGTAATGGCTCCGCACTATCATATCCCCCAGTGTCTTAGATCTTCGAGGGGTGATTTGTGGTCTGTCTGATAAGACAGATTTCAAATCTTTATCAGATAGTAGAATGGGCCAATACCTCTCTACAACTTCCTTCATTTTGCGCCATTGAGAGTGGTAAGGTGTAATTAACCTCACTTGGTCATCCACTTTATTCTTTTTTGATGGAACCAGGAGGTCATCCCTAGGTGTCGCCCTAGCCCTGTCATATCCCTGTTGGATTGCTCTATTAGTATAATGCCTGTTCTTAAAACGTTTTTTCAAATCCAGGGCTTGCCCCTCAAACAGGTCAACATTTGAGCATATGCGTCGAGCCCTAAGGAACTGACCTGTTGGGATTGAGTTGATGACTTGTGGCGGGTGGGATGACTTGGCGCTCAGGAGAGAATTCACCGCCGTACTCTTTCTGTAGATGTCCGTTCTTATTAGACCGCCCTCATCCTTCACAACCCTTACGTCCAGGAACTCAATAGAATCCATGCTGGAATGATAAGTCAGATTTATATTAAAAGCATTATCATTCAATGCCAGCATGAATGAATCAAGCTTTTCCCGCTCACCCTGCCAGATAGCAAAGACATCGTCTATAAACCTCACCCACATTAGTACTGAACCACACTCCTCCTCAGGGAATTGTATCATGCGCTCCCAATACCCCAGGGAGAGGCACGCATACGAGGGCGCACAAGACGCCCCCATAGCAGTGCCCCTCTCCTGGAGATAGTAGCGCCCCCTGAAGAGGAAGTAGTTGTGGGTGAGGATGAATCTAAGCAGGGTGAGGAGGAGATCAATCAGCAACCTGTCTAGGGATGTAGTACATAGAAAGAATTCTACTGCCCTTAGTCCATCTCTATGAGAGATGGACGTATATAGAGACTCCACGTCTGCAGTGAACATTATAGTGTCACTGTCCAGATGTAACTCCTGCAGACGGACCAAAAAGTCAGTGGAGTCTCTTATATACGAAGGCAGATCCATCATTAGGGGCTTCAAGTAGTAATCCAGAAAGACACATATGGGTTCACATAAACCATTGATGCCCGAAACGATGGGTCTGCCGGGCGGATTCTCAATGTCCTTGTGGACCTTTGGTAGAAAGTATATGGTCGGTGTTGTTGGCAACCTATTAATTAGTCCATCAAAGACTGATTGTGGTATGATGTTATCTTCAAGGGCTTTCTTCAAAATCCCCTCTAATTCATTTAAGAATAAAACAGTCGGATTACTGTTCAATTTCCGATAGCATGATCGGTCATTCAGTTGCCTGAATGCCTCATGCTCATATTTGGCAGTAGGCCAAACCACGATGTTGCCCCCTTTGTCGGCCTGTTTCACCACAATGTCCCTCATCCTAGATAGTTCATTAATTGCTTTCCGTTGGTTTGGATTCAAGTTGTCATATGATCGTGTCTCAGGAAGTTTCCGCAAATCCTGGACAACTAATCTAGTGAAGAGTTCTACCGTGGGACAGGACGACAAAGGAGGAAAGGCCGTGGATCGCTTTTTGACTGTTTGTGGAAATTTTGCCCCAGTTGGTTCAACTTGTTCAGCCAGTAAAGATTCCAAAAGGCTGACAATCTCTCTATCTTGTTCAGATAGACCAGCCAAATCTCCTCCATCCCTATTTCTTGCGAAATATTTTTTGTATAGGAGCTTACGGCTGAACAGTTGGACATCTTTAATAGCCATAAAGCTGTCAAACTTGGCCACTGGTGAGAATGAGAGTCCCAATTGTAACACTTCAAGTTGTTCTTGAGTAAGTAATCTATCTGAGAGGTTAATTACCTTGAGGTTATCCTTGGGAGCAAGATCCTTCAAGCCTCCCATTGGGTAGTTTGCCTTCTTCTTAGAAGAGTTGCGTGTCATTACTCCTCCCATGCCAGATCTCTCAGGAGGGTCATTAGATGGTACGTGATCTAAGTTGGGATGTGGGCTCCTTGAGCGATCATCAGAGGAAAGAGAACTGTTTCTCTGTTGAGATCTTGATCTAGGTCTTGAACCGAATCTCCTCGTCTGATGCCATCTGAACACATTATTAGTTTCATGATCCGTGATGTCCCGCTGGAACTTTTTGAGTTTGAATTGTTTTATGTCATTCTCCCATTCTGCACTTTCTTTATGTATGTCCTTCTCCAGGGCATCAATCGCCTCCTTGGACATCTTGGATCTGATTTCACTATTTACTTGTTCAATTTCGGTTTCAAGGGATTCTATTTTTTTCTTGTCTAGACCGATCAAAAGTTCAAGCATTGTACGAGAACAAAGGCTACAGGCTTCCTCCCATCTTTTCTTAAAGACATCATCCGAAATTTCAAATGAGGGAAAAACCTGAATTCTGAGTCCCCTGGGCGTGATCCCTCGAGATAAATATTGTTCTAGGGATGCTTTATTCCACCATGCCCTCATCCGCCTCCTCAGCAGATCTTTAATTTTTGTCTGTAACTCACGATTTGGCAATGAAAATTGCGCACTGCTCTGTCCGGTGCCGCCACCAAATATCTCACCAATCTGTGAGGCCCAGCAACCATCACGACTTTTATAGTCCATTTTGAGATCTAGATCCAAAAAAGAGAACACAGTATTAACCAAAAAAGAAGGACCAAAGATCCATATCTGTTTACACATTAAACAACGCAGATTCCACCATATAACTCATATATGAAACCAAAAAAGGGTGTTTCTGCACACAAAAATTTCATCCAATAACCATCATGTTTTTAGAAAAAATATCAAATTTTATTCCATCATAATTGAAGTACAACATTATATTACTTTATTAATTGCTGGTATACACAGAGTTAAAAAACCCTACCCCATAAAAACAACCAATGAAAACAACTGGTGCATTGTGGAACAAGACATAGTATCAAAAAATTCATGCATCATGCACACATATGAGTTCCTGGGTATAAATGGGCACGGGCACATCCAGTGATTGCCCACTACTGTGTTAAAGTGCCAAAAAAGGGGCTCAAAATATTTTAGATCTTAAACCTGCAATTTGCATTCCATATTGCGACCAAATCTATAACTATGTGGGTGAAATAAGGCTATTTCCTAGTTGACAGAGTTGATATATACATCATCTATAGGGGACATCATTCAAAACCAATATATATATATATGATGCAATCCCTCCTATTAAAGGGAAAAAGACCTTTTCAAATGTTGACAAAATTGTGTTATTGCATAGAATATCTCCCAACATTTAAACATATTGCATATTTTATCAATCAGATATTTGCCTTGGATTGTAAATGAGTTACCCCCATCAGAGTTGAAAATAATTCAGAGGGCCAAGGTTGATATCCCCGGGAGGTGAGTCACAACAACCAGCACCTCAATGTACACTGGTACATAAAGAGACAACCACGATGATAGTGCTTCCCATATCACATATATAATTGTGAGTTGCTAGATACAATTGTAAATAGGTGAAAACACCTCCGGAGATTTCCCACAAGATCTTAAGTTTAAAGGAAAAAACACCTCCATTAAGATTTGGTGCAATTCAAAGAGCCATATTCATATACCCAGGTGACGGACCACAACGCCCAGCACCTCGACGCGCGTTTCGCCTCTCGCTTCGTCAGGAGGTGCTGGGGTAGCCGTGGGGTCACTCTTATATAATAGAAGCCCACCTGATGTCTTAATGCGGCGCACGCCGCACAGCGGAGATCGCATCGCCCACTTCCGCCGGCGTCCCGGAAGGTGCTCTGCGCGTGTGCAGAGAGCAACCTACAATTGGGCGCCGGCAAAGGGGGCGAGGCAGTCTCCGATGCGCAGAGCGCGCTCTGACGTCAGTGTGGCCGAGTGGCCATATTAGATAGGGGCACAAGTACTGGCAACAGTCAAACCAAATCCACATGTATGTAGTAACTCTCAGGGCGGCGGTTTTGATTACCAATTGTATATAACATACAATTGTTGTATAGGGACGGAATGAAGTTAGAACAGCATGTGAAGGTTTCCGTGGATTATGAAAATTATACTTTGAGGATGTATACATCTAGAAGCGGAAATCATTACCTCATTACATTTATATTGTGAATGTTTTTACATATGTCAATGCGGTGGGTGAATACCTACTAATATATGGGTTCTGGTATTTGTGCATCAAACCCCCCTTTTACTTATCACTGGAAACATTCTTTATGTTGTTTGGGGGTCTGCCCACTAGAGGTCAGATGTTTATAAACATGCCTGATTAAGCTTTTCCAAATAACTCATATTGAATTTGTAATGATTTTTAAGCTTCTCCTTCTAACATGCGTTTAGATTGTATGTTATATACAATTGGTAATCAAAACCGCCGCCCTGAGAGTTACTACATACATGTGGATTTGGTTTGACTGTTGCCAGTACTTGTGCCCCTATCTAATATGGCCACTCGGCCACACTGACGTCAGAGCGCGCTCTGCGCATCGGAGACTGCCTCGCCCCCTTTGCCGGCGCCCAATTGTAGGTTGCTCTCTGCACACGCGCAGAGCACCTTCCGGGACGCCGGCGGAAGTGGGCGATGCGATCTCCGCTGTGCGGCGTGCGCCGCATTAAGACATCAGGTGGGCTTCTATTATATAAGAGTGACCCCACGGCTACCCCAGCACCTCCTGACGAAGCGAGAGGCGAAACGCGCGTCGAGGTGCTGGGCGTTGTGGTCCGTCACCTGGGTATATGAATATGGCTCTTTGAATTGCACCAAATCTTAATGGAGGTGTTTTTTCCTTTAAACTTAAGATCTTGTGGGAAATCTCCGGAGGTGTTTTCACCTATTTACAATTGTATCTAGCAACTCACAATTATATATGTGATATGGGAAGCACTATCATCGTGGTTGTCTCTTTATGTACCAGTGTACATTGAGGTGCTGGTTGTTGTGACTCACCTCCCGGGGATATCAACCTTGGCCCTCTGAATTATTTTCAACTCTGATGGGGGTAACTCATTTACAATCCAAGGCAAATATCTGATTGATAAAATATGCAATATGTTTAAATGTTGGGAGATATTCTATGCAATAACACAATTTTGTCAACATTTGAAAAGGTCTTTTTCCCTTTAATAGGAGGGATTGCATCATATATATATATATTGGTTTTGAATGATGTCCCCTATAGATGATGTATATATCAACTCTGTCAACTAGGAAATAGCCTTATTTCACCCACATAGTTATAGATTTGGTCGCAATATGGAATGCAAATTGCAGGTTTAAGATCTAAAATATTTTGAGCCCCTTTTTTGGCACTTTAACACAGTAGTGGGCAATCACTGGATGTGCCCGTGCCCATTTATACCCAGGAACTCATATGTGTGCATGATGCATGAATTTTTTGATACTATGTCTTGTTCCACAATGCACCAGTTGTTTTCATTGGTTGTTTTTATGGGGTAGGGTTTTTTAACTCTGTGTATACCAGCAATTAATAAAGTAATATAATGTTGTACTTCAATTATGATGGAATAAAATTTGATATTTTTTCTAAAAACATGATGGTTATTGGATGAAATTTTTGTGTGCAGAAACACCCTTTTTTGGTTTCATATATGAGTTATATGGTGGAATCTGCGTTGTTTAATGTGTAAACAGATATGGATCTTTGGTCCTTCTTTTTTGGTTAATACTAGCTCCTGTTTCCTCCCTAGTGTCCCTAGTAGGAGTCTCCTGAGCAGCCATGCCTAACTCTAAGTCGTCCCCAAACAGGCCCCCTTTATAATGCATTTTGCGTGCTCGTCCTGCAACGAAAAATTCTCCCAAGGCCAGGCTACCTCCCTCTGCGCAGCTTGCGCTCCCGATCCGCAGCCCACGCAGATTGTCCCAGACGCCGCCAGCCCCCCCCCCCCCCCCCCGTCCACGCCACTACTGCAGCAGTACAGGACGCCCCGGGTCCCAATGCGCTCCCTCCCCCGGAGTGGATGACTTCTCTCTCCCAGTCGGTGGATTCTCTGTCAAGAGCGTCCCTGACCATCGCGCAAGCTTTGCAGTCGCTCCCTACGCTCAGCCATGCCACACAGGTCCAGCTGCCGCAGGACGACAGTCATGCTGACCCCGACCTGGCTACTGGAGCGCGGAAGCGAACCCGCACGGTCTAGTCTTCCAATTTCTCCCAGAGGTCCCTCTCCCCTCCAAGGCCCGAGTGCCACTCGTCTCCGAGACGGTCTGATGATTCAGGGGAAGAGTCGGATGCAGCCTCCCTGCTGGACTCTGATCAGGCAGCCGATGTCAGGCGTATGGTGGACAGCCTGGTCGACGCGGTGAATACTACGACGCTGAAGCTACAGCCGGACTCTGCAACCGACCAGAGCTCACAGGTATCTTTCAAACGACTTAAACGTGTTCACAGGTATTTCTGCGATCATCCGGAGTTCGCCGAGATCTTGCGCAAGCACAGACAGCAACCGGACAGGACGTTCAACAACGGTAAGTCGATTGATCTACACTATCCCTTCCCCGAGGATCTCAGGAAGGAATGGGCGGGCTCACCGGTGGTCGACCCTCTGGTCTCCCGCTTGGCCTCGCACACAGTTCTATCTCTGCCGCAGGGAACATCGCTACGTGATGCCACGGACCGGAACATCGAGAGATTCGCCCGTTCGGCTTTTGAGGCGGCAGGCACGGCCCTGTCACCGGCCTTCGCCGCCGTCTGGGTAGCTAAGGCCATGGTGACCTGGGCCGACATCCTCCGCAGAGGCCTTCGCTCGCAGTCTGGCGATCCCGAGCTCGTCAACATGGCGGCACAGATTGCCCTGGCGGGTGAGTACATCATTAACGCATCTCTGTCTACAGCCAATTGCGCAGCACAAGCGGCCAGCAACACTGTGGCTATCCGCCGAGCGGTCTGGCTCAGAGCCTGGAATGCAGACGCGGCTTCAAAGAAATCCCTTACCGCCCTCCCGTTTGCAGGAGGCCGACTGTTTGGGGACAGGCTCGACCAGATTATCGCCGAGGCTACGGGAGGAAAGAGCACCTCCCTTCCCCAACTGAGACCAAGGCGTATCCCGCGCCGCCAGCCGACCTCAGGTTTTCGCCCTTTTCGCAGCTTCAGTTCCCCGACACAGCCTAGGAGGAACAGATCCCCGCAGAGAAGCAGGAGGAACCCGTTTTTCAAAGCAAATCCCTCCTGGCGTTCCAGACCACGCCAGCCTGCCAAACCAGCATCTAGATCTCAGCGATACTCCTCCAAATGACTCCTGGTCTTCGCGTATCAGCGCAGACCAGGTGGGGGGGCGCCTTTCTCTCTTCCAACACGTCTGGCTCCCCTTGATCACAGACGCTTGGGTCAGAGAAATCCTAGTCTCGGGTTACAAGATAGAATTTACGTCAATTCCTCAAAGTCGCTTTTTCCTTTCCCATCCTCCTGAGTCAGACGCGCAAGCTCGCCCTTTCTTGCACGCCATCGAATCTCTGCACCGCTCAGGGGTCGTGATTCCGGTCGCAGATTCGGAACGGTTCAGGGGAGTCTACTCCAACCTCTTCGTTGTCCCCAAGAAGGATGGCACTGTGCGCCCTGTTCTCGACCTAAAGATCCTCAACAGGTACGTCAAAACCCGAAGATTTCGCATGGAGTCCCTCCGGTCGGTGATTGCCTCCATGGAGGTCGGCGAATTCCTCGCCTCTCTGGACATACAGGACGCATATCTGCATATCCCGATTGCACACCAGCACCAAAAATTCCTGCGCTTTACAGTGGCACACGATCATTATCAGTTCACTGCCCTACCGTTTGGTCTTGCGTCTGCGCCTCGAGTGTTCACGAAAGTCATGGCTGCTGCCATGTCGATCCTGCACTCCAGAGGTGTTTTGGTAATTCCATACCTGGACGACTTACTGATCAAGGGGTCCTCTTTCAACGACTGTCGTCTAAGTGTCCAGGTCACTATCGACACTCTATCCCGTCTCGGTTGGCTCATCAATCGGAAGAAGTCCTCGTTGACCCCGGCGCGCCGGATTACCTTCCTAGGCATGGAGTTCGATACTATCCAAGGACTTGTATTCCTTCCACAGGAAAAGATTGTCTCCCTCCGGAAGGACGTCCAGACCCTCCACCTCTCCAGAGCAGTGTCCATACGCTTCGGTATGAGGGCCCTCGGTCGAATGGTGGCGGCAATAGAGGCGGTTCCGTTTGCCCGCTTCCACCTTCGCCCCCTTCAGCTTTCTCTGCTGCACAATTGGGACAAGTCTCTATTCCCCTTGGATCGCAAGATACTTTTGTCCCCGAAAGTCCGCCACTCGCTGCGCTGGTGGACCAACAGCCAGAATCTCGTCAAAGGAACGTCGTTCGTACCGGTGCACTGGAAGACAGTCACCACCGATGCCAGTTTTCTCGGCTGGGGAGTGGTCTTCCATCAACACACGGCTCACGGTCAGTGGTCCTACCAGGAAAGCCGGCTCCCGATCAATGTGTTGGAGATCAGAGCGGTCCTACGAGCCCTGCAAGCCTTTCAGCACCTTCTCCAGGGGTCTCCAATCAGGATACAATCGGACAACGCCACGGCGGTGGCATACATCAATCATCAGGGCGGCACGAGGAGCGTCATGGCGATGAGAGAGGTGAAGAGGATCATACAGTGGACAGAGTCTCACCACGCCAGGATCTCCGCGGTACATATCCCCGGCGTGGAAAACTGGGCGGCCGACTACCTCAGCAGACAGGGTCTGGCGTCGGGCGAATGGTCTCTCAACAGAGAGGTTATCGAGCAGATCTGCCACAGGTGGGGGACTCCGGATGTGGACCTAATGGCCTCGCGGTTCAACAATCAAGTCCCACAGTTCATATCCCGCTCCCACGACAAGCTGGCGCTAGGAGTCGATGCCCTCATTCTTCCGTGGAATCAGTTCAGACTACCGTTCATCTTCCCGCCGCTGCCACTGATCCCAAGAGTCCTCAAGAAAATCAAGGCAGAGGGCATTCCGGTGATTCTCATCGCCCCAGAATGGCCCAGGCGAGCATGGTTCGCAGAACTCGCACAGCTCGTCGCAGACACCCCATGGCGGCTTCCGGATCGGCCGGACCTGCTGTCTCAAGGTCCGCTCTTCCATCAAAATTCAGGGGTTCTCAATTTGACGGCATGGCTCTTGAATCCTGGCTGTTAGCCCAGTCAGGATTTGCTCCAGGAGTGATTCAGACTATGATTAGGGCTCGAAAGCCTTCATCTTCAAAGATCTACTACCGCACCTGGAGGGCCTTTTTTTCAGTGGTGCGAGGTCAACGGAAATCTCTCCCCGCTAGTTCTGTCAATACCGACGCTTCTAGCGTTCCTTCAGGCAGGGTTGCAAGCGGGTCTCTCGCTGGCAACCATCAAGGGGCAGGTGTCTGCTTTGTCTGTTCTTTTGCAAAGAAATCTAGCATCACGTCCGCAGGTCAAGACGTTCATCCAAGGTGTCGCTCATCTGAATCCGCCCTATCGGGCTCCGCTAGAACCATGGGATCTTAATCTGGTTTTAGGATCCCTCCAACTGGCTCCATTTGAACCGCTCAAAGAATCTTCATTCTCACACTTATCCTGGAAAGTTATTTTTTTTGGTGGCGGTCACTTCAATCAGGAGAACGTCTGAACTGGCAGCTCTTTCGTGCCGTTCACATTTTCTTGTTTTTCACCAGGACAAAGGTTGTCCTGCGTCCGTTTCCGGAGTTCCTGCCGAAGGTGGTATCTCCTTTTCACCTGAATGAGGATATCGTGCTTCCATCTTTTTGTCCGGCACCCACTCGCTCCTTGGAAAGGTCACTACACACTCTGGACTTAGTACGAGCGCTCAGGACTTACGTCTCGAGAACTGCGCCTTTCCGCAAATCGGACAACCTGTTCGTCCTGCCTTCTGGTTCCAAGGCTACCATTGCCAGATGGATCAGGTCAGCCATTTCGGAGTCCTACCGAATCAGGGACAAGTCCTCTCCGAGGGGAGTAAGAGCCCATTCCACCTGTGCAGTTGGGGCGTCTTGGGCAATCAGGCACCAGGCTTCAGCCGAGCAAGTCTGCAAAGCCGCAACGTGGTCCAGTCTTCATACCTTCACCAGGTTTTACAAGGTCCACACCCAGGCATTAGCAGATGCCTGCCTTGGGAGAAAGGTGTTGCAGACGGCCGTCGCACACCTCTAAAAAGGTAGTAAACATTTGTACAGAGCGTTCCTACAGAATTTGTGCGTTTTGTTTTCGATCTGTAGGACGGCATATGTACCCACCCAGGGACTGCTTTTGGACGTCCCATGGTCCTGTGTCCCCCAATGAAAGCGATAGAAGGATTTTTGTGTACTCACCGTAAAATCTCTTTCTCTGAGTCTTCATTGGGGGACACAGCACCCACCCTGTTTGGATTGTGAGGTCTTCATTTACCGGATTTTTCCCGATGTTGTTTGCGGGTCACCTTTGTTTCCATCCGGCTATTATATATATATATATATATATATATATATATATATATGTGTATGTATGTATATGTATATGTATGTGGGTATATATGTATGTGTGTGTGTATATATATATATGTATATACGTGTTTTTCACCACACATTTTTCTCGTGTATTACATCGTTTAGTTATGGTTGTTCAGGTCTCTCCTACTACTGCTTTTGCACTAAACTGGCATAGTTCCGCCTCCGGCTCGGGGTGTACACTGCCAGGGAGGAGCTAACACTTTTTATGTTCACTTAGTGTCAGCCTCCTAGTCACAGCAGCATACACCCATGGTCCTGTGTCCCCCAATGAAGACTCAGAGAAAGAAATTTTACGGTGAGTACACAAAAATCCTTCTTTTTATGGGTATGCTGGCTTTCTTTTGATGAAGCATTCTGCTGTATTCTTTAACATTTTTAGCTACTTGTACACTTCCTTATGGAACTTCAACTAAGGCTTATTTTTAGAGTAGGGCTTATATTTTAAGCATACTCAAAAAAGCCCCAAAAATCCTACTAAGGCTTATGCTCAGGGTAGGTCTTATTTTCAGGGAAACTGGATACTTTGCCCTTTGCTTTCTTTTCTTCCTTAGGTGGTTTACCCTTAATGAGGATATCACTATTCCATTAGTCTGCCCATCTCCTTCTCATCCTCTGCATCTTGTCAGAGCTATCCAGCTCTATCTTTCCAGGACAGCATCTTTCAGACACTCGGATTCCCTATTTGTGATTCCCGATGGCCATTGCAGGAGGATACCTGCCTTCAAGGCCACTCTTGCTCTTTGGATCCGATCTGCCATCTTGGAATCATATTGATTAAAGGACAAACCGATTGTGCTCAAGGTCATGGCTTATTGTAGCTATGCAGTAGGGGCCTTCTGGGCTGTCTGACATTGGGCTTCGGTATCACAGCTCTGCAAGACTGCTACCTGGTCTTCTGTGCATACTTTTACAAAGTTTTACAAAGTGCACACTTTTGCCTCTGCAGATGGCATCCTAGGCAAAGTTCTAGAAACAGCAGTGGCCCAGTCTTAGGCCAGAGTTTGCCTTTGTTCTATTTCTTTCCACCCTCGGGACTGCTTTAAGACGTCCCATGGTTTTCTGTGTCCCCCAGTGAAGCGATGCAGAAAAGAAGATTTTAGGTATTTACCATAAAATCTCTTTCTTGGAGCCTTCATTGGAGGACACAGCACCCACACTTGTTGGTTTCTGTGTTTGTTCACTTGATTGGTATTACCTAATGTTACTTCTCCTACTGCTTTCTCACTAACTGATTACCTTGGCTCCAGTTGGTGGATATAACCTGTTAAGGATTTACTTTTTCGCATAGTGTCAGCCTCCTAGTGGCAGCAGCATACACTCATCGTTTCCTGTGTCCCCAATGAAAGCTTCAAAAAACAGATTTTACGGTGAGAACCCAAAATCTTTTCTTAAAGTGAATCTGTCACAAGATTTCACAATACCAATGGGTTTTGCTGATATATAGATCTCATAGATGTAATGAGGAGGGTGTACATTATGTTCAAATCCGTGTTGAAGTGGTCATATGATTCTTCTTGAAAGTTTGCGCACATTTCTGCCCACCTAACTTGATTGGCAGCTCCTCAGTATCCCTCTTGCTGCTGTGGTCCCATACTGCTGAGTACTATACTGCGCTTTCAGGTTGGGTGGACAGAGACTGAATACTCTTTTCATGTCAGGATTGTAGAGCTATTTGGTCATGTTTTTTCAAAGTAAGTACACCAGTTTAATCAAGTGCAAGAGTTCTGTTTTGTAAACTATGCAATTTATATTATGAAGCATTGTGACAAGAATAAGGATTATATAGAAAAGTATTTTATATAGGTGTAGACTCTATGTACCTGGTATGTCACCCTTTTCCTTTAACCTTGCTCAAATGACCTTTTCTGCATTAAACAAGTCTAAAATACAGCCTGTCAAGGAGTTTCTGAACCTGTCCGCATTAAGTTTGTAATATTTTATCTATTAAACACATTTTTGATAATCTGCCATTGCAATGATTTCTTGTCAGATTTGCTATTGGCTGTAATAACGTACTATCAGATCACAGAGTAATAGAGTTCTGTTTTATTACTCTAAAAAAAGACATTTCCCTATGGTGATCGAATTGTTAGAGCAGTGAAGTGAAAACAACTTAAACACTGCATTTTGTCTATTTATATTATATTTATAACAAATGATCATATTGTTAAACCCCATTTGGTTAGTAAACTCCATAAAACTTTGTTTCATAACGCATTATATCGTGTTCCTCTGGCAATGACCTAAAAAGTCTCTTTCTGGTTTCTCACTATACGAAGACAGTCTACCAGATGGTTTCATGTCTGATAGTTCTTAAGAAGAAACGCGACTGTCAGTGGGAGGCTCTGACCCTTTTCAATGCTGTGAACTGTGGTAGGACTCGGGAGGAACTGTTCAGAGCAGATAGCTTTCTAACCAGCTGTTGGAATTGAAAGCCTGTGAACCACATATGTAGATCTAGAGCTGAAGTCCTCCAGAGACTTTATAATCAATTGTCAATAATGGAACTCGAATTGTACAATAAATATGCTGACAAGTATTTTCTTTTTTTTATTTTCAACAGATTTTATTTTTTTGTGCTAATTATTTATCAAATGAGAAAAAATCATCCTAACGCTACTATTTTTAATTTTCTACACAAACTGTGGGTTATATGGGAGCCATGAAAAACAAATCTGCATATTCTGCTTCTTCTTACTGCACTTGTTCACAGCAACCTGTCCTATTAACATAGTATGACAGGTTTCTGTCCTTGTTACAAGATGGCAGCCATTTTTTTTTTTTTTTATGCAGCGTACCTGTCAAAAGTTTGGTCACACCACTTCATGCAACGACTTAACTTGATCTTATTGGAATGTGCACATTGCTGCCTTCAGTTTGAATATTCAAAACCACAGAGGTGGAAACAAGAAGTAAAGAAACGCGTGGAAAGCGAGCCACAATATGTTAATATGTTGTAAAGGAAATCTGTCGGCAAGATGATTTCACCCCTTCAAGTATTTACCCTATTTTTCGGATTATAAGACGTACTTTTTGTCCCAAAAATTTGGGTAGAAAAGGAAAGGGGTGTCTTATAATGCGAATTTAAGGGAGGGAGGTGGAGAATGGGCGCTGTGCTGGCTGCGGTGGGGGCTGTGTGGAGCAGAGCGGTGCAATGCATCTCCCAGATGCTCTGTTCGCGGTGCGGGCTTCAAATAATGGCACCCAAAGGTGGTACCTGCGCAGATGTAGCTCTTGGCTCAAGATCTCATCTGCGCACGTGCTGCCTCCAACCCATTGATCTTCCAGCAGCGGACTTAAGAAAAATGGCGCCTGGAGGTGGGGCGCCCCCGCTCAACCGTTGCTATCACATCCATCTGACATATAGCCATTGTGCAGGGAGCTGTGTTTATCTCTGGTCACCATGCTGGTAGCTGGCTGCTTTAAAGCTTGACTACTGAGTATTTCATGGCGACTAGCCCACGAAATGGGGCATTTTCATCAACCTTCTGATGAACCAAAAAGAAGGGGAAACACGTTGAGTTGTCCATGTCCATGACAAGCTCCAGACCTATAATTCATATGACTATCTGATTGGAAAGTGATGAGTACCCTCTAATCTTACCTATCCTGTATCTGCCGATTTGAAAAATCTATATAAGCACTGTGCACTTTCTTGTGTCACTGTGACACTGTATTAGGCACTGCACTTTTTTTGGCAGGGGTATCCAGGGATAGGCAGGACAAGTCTACGGTGAGTGGGGGTGCCATTACGCTATCTAGGGTGCCGACCTTCACTGACAGGTAGTGCACGGGAGGGAGTGACCGGCACAGGGTCAGTATCATCTTCTCCCTTTTCTATGCACTTATAGTAAGAGATTCACTAAATTGTTCACCTGGTTGGGATTTTAGAATACATGAATAAAAATTGGTTTTAAGGGTAATTTTGCTTTTTGACACCTTTACTTACTGCCCCTCTTTCATTGAGAATAAGTTTTGAAAATGAGATAAATCAGACAATTTAATAAAACCTGCTACCATATAAATACAGATAGAACTATCCTAAAAATGTAATTAAAGGGTTATTCCCATCTCTAAAATCCTATCCCAATATGTGGTAAGCGTAATAATATCAGCAGATATCTCCAATTAGAAATGTAGTATAGTTCTCCTGATTGTCTTT
Source organism: Anomaloglossus baeobatrachus (assembly GCF_048569485.1). Taxonomy (NCBI): domain Eukaryota; kingdom Metazoa; phylum Chordata; class Amphibia; order Anura; family Aromobatidae; genus Anomaloglossus; species Anomaloglossus baeobatrachus. The sequence goes on from NC_134356.1 coordinate 234,179,430, forward strand.
TTCTTACCTCAATTGCAGGGCATTGCAGCTTTGGTATCCATGGCACTCACAATGCGTTAGTTTAGTTGCTCATGACCGTAACCATGGATACCCAAGCTGCAATGCCCTGCATATGAAGTAAGAAACATAGCTAATCAGGAGAACTATACTACATTTCTAATTGGAGGTATTTGCTAATATTTTTATTATTACACTTGTTACATATTGGGATAGGATCTTGGAGATGCGAATACACCTTTAAGTGAGAAACTGATACTCATGCCATGTTAGGTTCTTGACTGCCTTTTATGAGTATTGGGAATTATGGGCTTAGGCTACTTTCACACTTGCATTGAACGGCATCCGTCACAATGCGTTCTGTAACGCATGTGACGGATGCCTTGCAAAAAGTGTGATAATAAAGGCCACGGATTCCAGTGAAATAACGCGTTGCTTTAAGTTTTCTTTAGCCGAGAGAGAGAGCCCTCATCTTCACCGCACACATCCTGACACTACAGCCCTCATCATCATCGTACACATTCCGACACTACAGCCCTCATCATCACCGTACACATTCCGACACTACAGCCCTCATCTTCACCGCACACAACCCGACACTACTGCACACACCCCGGCACTCCCGTCTACATCACCGCACACACGCACGCACTACCACACTCATAATCACCGCGCACACACTGGCACTACCTCACCCATCATCACCGCACACGCAGGCACTACCGCACTCATAATCACCGCACACAGACAGGCATTACCTCAGTGACGTCCCCGCTGACAGCGCGATTCACTTCAGTTGCTGCGTGGAGCTCACAGGAGCAGCGGTGTTCTAGTGCCGCTCCTGTCAGCTTCATGTAGGTGACTTGGATGCGTCGCGGGACCTCGTGTGGATTACGCCGGACCTGGAGGGGTATTTTAATAAAGTGGTGAAAGAGGGGGTGTTTTTTTGTCTTTTATTCCAAATAAAGTATTTTTTCGGGTGTATGTGTTTATTTACTTTCACTTACAGGTTAATCATGGAATGTGTCTCATAGACGCCTGCCATGATTAACCTAGGACTTAGTGGCAGCTATGGGCTGCTGTCATTAACTCCTTATTACTTCAATTGCCACCGCACCAGGGCATTTCAGGATGAGCCTGGTAGAGTCCCGGGACTGTCGCATCTAATGGATGCGGCAATTCCGGGCGGCTGCTGGCTGCTATTTTTAAGCTGGGGGGCTACCCATAACGTGGGGCTCCCCATCCTGAGAATACCAGCCTTCAGCCGTGTGGCTTTACCTTGGCTGGTATCAAAATTGGGGGGGACCGCACGCCGATATTTTTTTTTTTTTTTTTAAATTTATTGTACTGCACGATATAGACCCGCCCACCAGCGGCTGTGATTGGTTGCAGTGAGACAGCTGTCACTCAGCGTGGGGGCGGGTCTGACTGCAACCAATCATAGGCGCCGGTGGGCGAGGGAAGCGGTGAATACTAGATGGAATAATGAGCGGCCGGCTTTTTCAAAAGAGGAAAAGCCGCCGGAGCTTTGTGACAACTGTGCAGCGTCGTGCCCGTGATCGGTGAGTATGAGAGAGGGGGGAGAGAGACCAGGAGTGATTTTAAACGATTTCAATTGTTCTGCTAGACATGCTGAGCATGCGCAGTAGAACGTGACGAAATCCGTCAGCGTATTCCGCCGCTTAGCGCATAGCGGCGGAAACCGCCACCATAGACTATCATTAGACACCGTGGCGGATTCCAACGGAATCCGTCAAGGTGCGCTATTTTAACAACACAAAAACCGCTACGTGCAGCATTCCTTCCGCCCGATGCAGCGTCAAAATAACGACGCTGCATCGTGCAGCGGATGCAACGCAAGACCATCCGTTACTATCTGTAGCTAATAGAAGTCTATGAGGAATATAATGGTTTCCTGCAACGGTTACCGTAATTCCTCAAGGCTGCGGATAGCAACGGAAGCCGTCCAATTCAAGTGTGAAAGTAGCCTCACAATAAGGGTCGGAGCTGTTCTCTGTGCTTGTTTGGCATTACGGGCGTGCAATGACCACAGACCACATCAAAGTTGAATGAGCAGGAAATATAAAGCCTGTAAAAACCAACAAGTGCAAAACTTCAGTAAAACCCAATTGGAAAATGATTGTTGGCCCCAAATACATGTGTTTAACATAAAATAAAAACTACCTCCAAAGGGGGTAACACATTTTAAGTAATGTTTAGTAATTTCTTTGCTATCCTTTGTCTTTTTTTAGGGAAGCATGTCATCGAGATATTATCAATTTACAAGTGGAGATGATAAAACAGTTTCACATACAATCGGTATGTATGAGGGCTATGTGCTTCTGGGAATATTAAGGTGGAAGAAACAAGAGCAGTTTAACCAAACGACTGTGAATTATCATATGGATTGATGAATCTATGAAGCATAGAAATTAGAGTTTTGTGCATGGCGATTACCAGAAATCTTTTCATATTAAATGTGCCAGTGGAAGTAACATTGTGCAGACTCGCTGCCTCAGCATTTGTGCAGGAAAAGAATGGTTGTAATAAAGAAAGAACTATGGGAAACAGCGGTTATTAAGAACGTATGTTACACTGCTATATAGGCTTCCCGTAGACTGTTCACTTAATATTATTTTAATGCTTTGGAACATTAGAGAGAAGGTTCAATTCACAGCTAGTAATGTGTCAGAGCGGGAGCAGGGAAACCATGGTGCAATGCAGAATGCGTGAAATCAGACGGATGTGTATTGGACCCTACTCCTTCTTGAGAAACCTAGTTATTAGAAGTTAGACGTTGCTGGAAACTTACTTCTTGCAGATATTATGGTGTAGTACGTTTTTTGTAAGTCTTTATCATGGTGTTTGAAGGTTTTCAATAGTTATCTTTTATTTCTGTTAAGAGAAAGTTTTTCTTTTTTCTCTCCATGTTAAACTTTTGCTTATTTTTGTTTCTATTTAGTTATAAATAATGCATTTGTTTTCCATTGCCATGTATTTTATTCACCTGTATTTTCCTTATATTCATAACTCACTTTCTTTTGTTCTCCTTTCTTTTCTTAGAATGAAATTCAAATGTTACTTGAAAGATACTCCGTCAATGAAAACTTAGTCGCCGAGATAGAAAAGCTGCGTGAAGAGAATAAAAGGTTAAAAGCTCACTATTAAGAGGGCTGACTTTGATTCAAGATTGCTTTTAAGTGATTTTTCATTAACACTCGTCATATTATTGACATATTGCATTTTTGTGGGCAATATAGTCAGTTACTATACAAGACTTGTCTCTACCTTTTTTAAGCACATGTGGATTTTTTTTTTTTTTTTCCAAGAAAAAATTCAAAGAAGTCAGTGACTGCTACGTGGAGCAGATTATTAGTTTACACTAAACTCTTCCATACTTCCTTTCCTTGCATTGGTTGAATATTTTGGACTTCCGCATGATGAAATACATTATAAATTTAAATTTTCAGCAAGTCCTTTTTGGGTGTCTCATTGCTGTATGGTTATCTGTACCTCTTCCTGAAAACTCAGACAAGAAAGTATTACATTGCGTACCTTTCCGAAATAATTTTTTTGGCACTTACTGTTACTTATTCCCTATGTGAAAATGAAAGTACCATATAAAGATATGTCTAGTTACATAGGACTAAAGTGGGATAGCAAAGTTGGATTGAAATGTGATTAAAGAGTTATTCCCTTTATCATGACGTAATCACCCATTCATAGGGTAGACTATCAATTGCTGACCTTTGGGACCCTGAGTCTCAAGAACAGGGATCTAGCACATAGGTATTGGGCTCCCTAGATCCCCATCTTGAATGAAGTGTAGGTGCCTATGATCAACTTCCACTCTATTAATTGGCTTTGAGACTGCCGGAGAAAGCAGAGTACAGCGCTCATTTATTTATACTATAGATAGAGGATCTTGGAACTTCTTGACAATAACTCTTTCACGTGACCTTAGGTTACATTTTCTTCAATTTATATTGTATTATCTTGTAGTTAGGGTTGGTGTATTAAGCAAATTAAATTTCCATTTCAGTTACCGACGATATTGGTTTTGGTCAAAATCGAAGATTCTATTTTAACCTCTGTTCCTCTGGGCGAGGCTAAGATATGCACCACCATCGCTACAGTTGGTGCAAATTGATTTCACAGGCCCCAGTCCATTGGCAACATCCGTAATCTGTAGTTTCTAGACAGAAGTTCTGAGAACCACCTCCTAGCGTCCGGTATCCAGGGCTCTTCTTTTATTACTCTGCCTTGTGCAAGGTCAAAGTTGTGGTGTGATACATGTGTGATGTCACGGAGGTTGTAGTTATTTCTTAGGGCTCTCATCCAGCAACCGTGAATTACTGACCTGGTCCTGTGAATCTCTAACTCTACCCAGAAATAAAGAGATCTGAGACTAGGTTCTTGCGGTGCTGTGTACGTGGCGTTTGTCAGTGTTGGGGAGAAACATCAGGTTATTTATCTGGAAGTACTTTTAGTTTTCATGCAGTGACCACTGCCTTTGTTCACTGTGTAATTTATTCTGGGAGCCGTGGTGCATGCATTTCCAGCTTTTGGTCATGTATAGTGTTTTTGAAGTGCTGATGTGTATAACCTGTGTCACCCACTCTACTCCCTCCTGGTGTCTCTGACATAGTTGTATATGAGTGCAGTTATATTTCTCTCCCATATCTGTGATGAACTTGACCTCTCATCATCATGGGCTTTGAGCTCCCATCTTAAAGAACATGATTGAGGCAAGTTTGTTAAAGGGATCTTATCACCAGATTTTTCCCTTATAAGCTGCAGGCGGCACAAGTGAACCCTTATATGCAGCATTATAGAATACTGTATGTAAGTGATCAGGCCGCTCTGTAGAACGTGAAAAAGACCTTTATTATACTCACCTAGGCTGCAGTCGGATCCAATGGGCGTCGCTTCTCTCAGTCCGGTGCCTCCTCTGTCTTGTGCAGTCACAGTCCCCTTTTCCAGCCTAGTGTGGATGACACGTCCTATGTCATCCACACAGAGGCCTCCATTGCACTTCTGCTCACATTGATCTGCTATGCTGAGGGTAGAGCAAAGTACTGTAATGTGCAGGTGCAAGGAAAGGTCAAAGACCACCTGAGCATGCATACTACAATACTTTGATGTACCCTGAGCATGGCAGATCAATGTGCGCAGGAGTGCAATGGCAGCCTCTGTGTGGATGACGTACGATGCGTGATCCACACTGGGCTGGGAAGGGGGACTGCAACTACAGAAGATGGAAGAGGAGCCAGACCCATGAGCAGCAATGCCCACTGGACCTGACCGCCCTTTAGATGAGTAGAATAAAGATGTTTTTTACGTTGTACAGAGCGGCCTGGGCTCTTATATACCGCTTGCTAGAATACTGTAAATAAGCCTCACTGGTTGTGGCTGCAGCTTACAGGGGCCAAATCCGGTGACAGGTTCCCTTTAAATTGTAGACTATGAAGTGAAGTAGAGGGTTACTGTGAGATCCCAACTTGCATCATTGTATACCACAGAGCCCGACAATCATCATGTGCAGTGTATAACACATCCATGATATCTCACTACAACAATCATGCATATTATACGGCTTACAGCCTACAACAATCATATATGTTATATAGTGCACAACCTACACCAATCATTTATTGCCTGTATACAACCAAACATCCAGTGTCTGGATTGTGGTTACAGCACCTCATTTTTACACAACTAAAATACATGTAAAGCAATTCCCAAAGCTTAAGATATAGCAAATAGCAGAAATATTGTAAAAGACTGTTAACTTCTTGGCTGCTCCAGGGGTCTCTTGTTTTGCAAGAGAGAGACTGGCACACCTGTAGGACTTGGAAAAAAGAGGAATTGTTATGGTAAATTGTAGTGTTCGTTCTATATTTCAGCATTAGTTTGGTTTGTTTTTGCATCCCTGTAATATATATATCTTTATTCGGATCGTCCGCACATAAGTTTAATATACATATCTTTATTCGGATAATCAGCACATAAGTTTAATATACATATCTTCGGATAATCAGCACATAAGTTTATATTTAAAGTGGCTGTCTTTAATTTCAAAATTACATAATGCTTGTCAAAACAAGCGACTGTGCAATTTTTACCTAATTAAAATTCTCTCTGCCACAAGAACGGAGGCATTTTTAATTTTATAGGCTATACCTCTCATTGCCTAGTTTACTAGCCAACCTGCAGACAAAGCCTGGCTGATCACTTAGGTAAGGAGTATATGAATCTGACCAGTTTCATTGTCCTAGCCCCTTTCCGTTGTTGAAAAAGCAAATCTCCTTACAGCAACTTGGAAGGACTCAGTTCGTACCCATTTTACAAATATGCCTCTGGTCTGTAATCTCTGGGAGCACCATCCCCAGTAAAGCAGGAAGCTGGGAGCAAATGTGCTCCTGAAGATTCATCGCAAGACAACCTCTTTAAGGAACTACAGTACAAACAATGCTTTCTTTATGCAATAACTCTGCCCTAAGGCATTCTTTTAGCTCCTAAGTTGAAAGAATTGTCGTGATTTTATTTTTAGGCAAAGTCACCCAGCCCTATCTGTAGTACAATAATCCAGAGCAATAAGTGACTCTCCACGGGTCTGAGATGTGGCCTTATAATGTCAATGCTTTATTAATGTACCGAAGTGCCTGTTTTTATATCCACTATGGGCTCAGCTTAGTGTTTTAAAATTCTAACTCTTGTCATGATTGAAGTCATGATTTTTCATACAATGTTCAATATACATGCATTTCTAAGAAATCATTCACAACATTTTTATAAATATCTTGTATTTATTTAGCTAATAAAGTAAGAGCATTGTGTTTTTTTGCAGCATTACAAAACTATTATTTTTTTATTATTAAATATGGTATTTTAAATGTAAAATCTAACCTTGGTGATATTTGTTTTGTTTTTAATTTGGTTATTTTGGTGTGAAACTGTCTTGTTAGACTTGTTCTAATTAACTTTTATTTCAAATCTGTTATGGAGAGTAATTTTATTTAAACCATAAATATAAATGCCGTTTAATCCTCTTCAGCACTACATCAATATTATGTAATAAGAGAAGAACTGGTACTGTGGCTAAGTCTGATTGATGTCTAGCCAAGCATGATAACAAAAATTAAAAGGTGTACCTAGAGAATCACGGTGCCTTTATACTGATATTAAATCATTGAATGATTTAATGACCTTGAATTTTAATAAATTGCTTTTATATTTAAACAGTGAATTTGGTGAGTTTTCGAGCAGAGCCCTTTTTCCAGCTACGGTTTGTCATCCACAGATGTTAAGAAAAGTTTTGTAATTAATTTAAAGCAAAATTCCACACTCACTGTACTGTCTTATAGCACTTGTTTTATAGCACCACGCCAGCGGTTTTCTTTTTTCACCGTTGGATTGGCACTTTAAATCCAAGTCCGCTGCCCCCAGTCTTATACTTACCTTGTGTCGTTTTCACCTTTTCTCGACGTTACTCCCATCTTGAAGTGCCATCTTGTAATTGTAACATCTCGCTGGCTGTGGAAGTCAGAAGTAACATCACAAGCTCTCAGGCCTAAAACACACTTCTGCAAAAAAACGTCCATGTGACACGGTCCGTTTTTCGGGTCCGTGTTCCGTTTTTTTGGGGCGTTTCTCCGGTACGTATGGCATCCGTGTGATGGCGTATGCGAGCCGTGTGTACGTGTAAAATGTCCGTGTTTGTGTTTAAAATGCCCGTGTATGTGTACGTGGAATGTCCGTGTGGAATGTCCGTTTGTGTGTTGCACAATGTCGTTGATACATGTCGGCTGACGGCAGACAGAGTTGCGCGATGAGAATGAACTCTGGTGAACTTCACCCGACTTCATTGTCATGCCGCGGCTCTGTCTGTGTGCCGCGTACTGATTAGCGGTCACCTGTGAAGGATTCACCAGTGACCGCTAATCCCCCGAGTGACTGAAGTGAGCAGCCCTCTCTCATACTTACCGCACCCCGATCACCAGCGCGGCGAGGAACAGCTGTGCAGAGAATACGCGGCAACAATTACTTTGAATATGCCGGCCGCTCATTAATCAATCTCGTATTCCCTGCTTTCCCCACCCACAGACGCCTATGATTGGTTGCAGTCAGACACGCCCCCCACGCTGAGTGACAGCTGTCTCACTGCACCCAATCACAGCAGCCGGTGGGCGTGTCTATACTGTGCAGTAAAATAAATAAATAAAAAAAACAGCGTGCGGTCCTCCCAATTTTAATACCAGCCAGATAAAGCCATACGGCTGAAGGCTGGTATTCTCAGGATGGGGAGCCCCACGTTATGGGGAGCCCCCCAGCCTAACAATATCAGTCAGCAGCCGCCCAGAATTGCCGCATACATTATATGCGACAGTTCTGGGACTGTACCCGGCTCTTCCCGATTTGCCCTGGTGCGTTGGCAAATCGGGGTAATAAGGAGTTTTTTGCAGCCCATGGCTGCCAATAAGTCCTAGATTAATCATGTCAGGCGTCTCCCCAAGATACCTTCCATGATTAACCTGTAAATTACAGTAAATAAACACACACACCCGAACAATCCGTTATTAGAAAAAAATACACAAACATATACCCTGGTTCACCACTTTAATAAGCCCGAAAAAGCCCTCCATGTCCGGCGTACTCCAGGATGGTCCAGCGTCGCTTCCAGTCTGCTGCATGGAGGTGACCGGAGCTGCAGAAGACACAGCCGCTCCTGTCAGCTCCACGCAGCGAATGAAGGGAATAGCACGAGGTCTTGTAAGAGAGTGTAAACAAAAGAATGTCATTCGACCCCTCTCTGGGTTCCAAAGGTAGAAATGTTAAATGACCGCACTCTGGGACTTCTAGTGTTAATAGCTTGGACCTTAGAGGAGTCCATTTGAAACAGTCAGTGGACAAGATGTATCTCAAGTTGTTTACTTCCTGCACCAGAAGATCACATTTTTAATATTTAGCAAACAATTGTGTTAGTTGGATGTGTGACTTAATATCAGGCGAATAAACCAAGATGCCATCCAGATAGACAACCACATACTGACCACTTATATCTCTGAATATGGTATTAACATTTTGAAAAATTTCTGGGGAATAAACAAAAGAATGTCATTCGACCTGTCTCTGGGTTCCAAAGGTAGAAATGTTAAATGACCCCTCTCTGGGACTTCTAGTGCCAACTTTTCTTTATAGAGTACATTTAAAGGTGAGAACAGCTTCCAATGCAGACTAATGCATTAGATATGGAAAGTTGGTGTAAGCAGTGGAAGCTACATGGATGGGGAAGGGCCAAACCGCAAAACCCAAGAGGAAAAAAAACCAAAACACAAAATGAGCATATACCCCATAACAGGCCTTCATAATATGCATACGGTTTATTGCAGCCCGCATCAACTGGGACACACCAACTCCCTTATAACTATACACAAATAATCACTCATTTTAACACCTGGGATGTGGGGGCAGATGAAGATCCGTGATAATCTGCTACTAACCACCTCACTCTGCTGCTGGCGCCGGGACGCAGAGTACTTGGCATGGATTGGTAAGTGCTTTAGGAGGAACCGTAGATTAAAAGCATTTCAGGATTGGTGTTATTGTCCAGTGGACATAATGGGGCATATTATGAAGTGATGTGGGATATTATCGAACATTGGGGGACATTATGGAGCTGTGGGGGAAATTAACAAATGGGGATATGATTGAGCTATGGGGCATATGGAGTATTGAGGAACATTATGAGACAACTAGAGCGGATTGTTAAAAGGTAGCATAGTGTTTGGTGAAAGGGGATCACAGCTGCGGCTTAATCAGCCTCTGCTTGAAGCCACAGCAATGCGGTCATGTTTTCCAATGTGCCCGCGTGCTGCGACTTCAATATATAACAGGGCTGGGGCCCTCGTGTGGATAACGTCAGAACTGGGTTTTTCGGGTTAATAAATTGGAGAAAACGGGTGTTTTTTTGTTTTTTTTTGTATTTCAAATAAAGGATTTTTTCGATGTTTGTGTTTATTTTCACTTACAGTATCAGTAATGGAGGGGATTTCATCGACTCCTTCCATTATGAATCTGGGGCTTAGTGGCAGTAGTGAGCAGTCATTAACCCACTTATATTACCCCGCTTGTTACCTCACTAGGGCAACTGGGATGAGCTTGGTAAAGTGTCGGAATTATGACATCTAATAGATGCAACAATTATGGACAGCTGCAGGCTGCTATTTTTTGGTAGGGGGACCCCAATAACCATGGGCAGCTGCAGAATACCAGCCCCCAGATGTCTGTTTTATCATGGCTGAGTATCCAACTTGGTGGGAGGGTGGACCACATGCCATTTTTTATTTAGTTATATAATTAAAAATGACAGATAGGGTCCCTCTTAGTTTGATACACAGCCAAGATAAACACATGGCTAGGGGCTGCAGCCTGTAGCTGTCTGCATGATTTGTGGTTGGTATCACAATATGGGCACCCTATGCCTTTTTATTTTTTACACTATAGGGACGCAGACAGCATGTGTGATTCCAACCAATCACAGGCACTGTCTCACACAGTGGGGGCGTGGTCTGACTGCAACCAATCAAACCCCAGGACTGACGGTGGGCAGGGGAAGCAGTGAATATGTATGAGGGTTAATGAGCGGACCCGCACAGGAGACTCTGTAAATAGAACTCTCCTGCTCTAATCCCCCTAGTCCTTTCTACCACCATTTTACAATACACTGTTCGAGTCCCCTTAGACCTATATTTGTGTTTGGCATGTGGGCAGTTGTTCAGGTTCAAGACTGGTCTCAAACCGGATTGTTAAAAAAAATAAAAAAAAAATCTGCTGGACCTGTCTAACCCGAACATCTGTGGTTTCACCCATCTCTACTTGAACACTTTTATTATTAAAATACAGGTGCACAAATCCTCTATGTGGCTAATAAGATAATAAATATATATATGAGAGTGTGTAAAGAAAGTATTCAGACCCCTTTAAATTTTTCAGTCTTTGTTTCATTGCAGCCATTTGGTAAATTCTAAAAAGTTCATTTTTTTTTGTCACATTAATGTACACTCTGCACACCATCTTGCCAGAAAAATACAAACGTAGAAATGTTTACAAATTTATTAAACAAGATAAACTGAAAATCACATGATCATAAGTATTCAGACCCTTTGCTCAGACACTCATATTTAACATGCTGTCCATTTCCTTATGATCCTCTTTGAGATGGTTCTACTCCTTCACTGGACTCCAGCTGTGTTTAATTAAACTGATAGGACTTGATTTGCAAAGGCACACACGTGTCTATATAAGACCTCACAGTGCATGTCAGACCAAATGAGAATCATGAGGTCAGAGAAACTACCCAAAGAGCTCAGAGACAGAATTGTGGCAAGGCACAGATCTGGCCAAGGTTACAAAAGAATTTCTACAGGAGTCAAGGTTCCTAAGAGCACCGTGGCCTCCATAATCCTTTAAAGAAAGTTTGGGACCACCAGAACTCTTCCTAGACCTGACCGTCCAGCCAAACTGAGCAATCGTGGGAGAAGAGCCTTGGTGAGAGAGGTTAAAAAGAACCCCAAGATCACTGTGGCTGAGCTCCAGAGATGCTGTAGGGAGATTGGAAAAAGTTCCACAAAGTCAAATATCGCAGCAGCCCTCCACCAGTCGGGCCTTCATGGTAAAGTGGCCAGATGGAAGTTTCTGCTCAGAGCAAGACATATGAAAGTCCTTATAAAGTTTGCAAAAAAACACATGAAGAACTCCCAGACATTGAGAAATAAGATTCTGTGCTCTGATGAGACGAAGATCGAACTTTTTGGTGATAATTCTAAGCGGTATGTGTGGAGAAAACCAGGCGCTGCTCATCACCTGCCCAATACAATCCCAACAATGAAACGTGGTGGCAGCATCATGCTATGGGGGTGTTTTTCAGCTGCAGCGACAGGATGACTGGTGGCAATTGAAGGAAAGATGAATGCTGCCAAGTACAGAGATATCCTGGAAGAAAACCTCTTCCAGAGCTCTCTGGACCTCAGACTTGGCCGAAGGTTCACCTAACAACAAGACAATGACCCTAAGCACACAGCTAAAATAACAAAGGAGTGGCTTCAGAACAACTCTGTGACCATTCTTGACTTGCCAACTAACACTTTATCCAAACCTAAAGATAAGTGACACAATGTTTTATAGACAGATGAGACCAAGATTGTTCTTATTTAGTCTAAAAGCTGTAGTTTGTTAGATGATCCATAAACATTGAACACTATATACTGTGAATACTGTAAAACCTGGAGGTGCATGTGAAATGGTTTGGGAATGTTTCTCATACTCTGCAGTTGAGTCCATTTATTGGATACAAGGCACCATGGAACAGTTTGAATATATCAAAATACTGGAAGAGGTCATGTTGCCATATGCTGAAGAAAAAATGCTCTTGAAATGGGTGTTTCAGCAGGACAATGACCCAAAACACACCAGTAAGCGAGCAACATTCTGTATGCAGACCAACAATATTGATCTTATGAAGTGGCAAGCCCTATTCCCAGACCTCTATCCGATTGAGAATTTATGGAGTGATATAAAAAATGCTGGTTTATATACAAAACTTAAGAATGCAGAAGAGCTGTGGAATGTAGTCCAGTCAGTCAGCTTGGGCTGGAATATATGTTTGCAGATGTTAGGTTTTATTCGACTCCATGCCCCACAGATGCAGTTATCAGAAATAAAGGTTATACTACTAAGTATTAGTTCAGCGATTAACAGAAAAGCTAAGTCTGTTAACAAATTTCAGTTTACACTATAAATGTTTGCGTTTGTAAATGAAAATGCAGACTCTATTTTTTTTTAAAAGAGCCTTTTATTCCTTTTTCATCCATTGCAATTTAAAACTTGGTATTTTGTTCATGTTTTCATTTGGAATTGAATGTGCAGTGCTCCTAGTGCCTTTGTGTATATAGAAATAGATGCTATTATGAGGATTCAGCTTTTTCTCAGTTGTTTCAACCACACTGGTATTATTTCGTTTATAACTGTACACGGTGTGGCAGCAAACTGTGATTAACCCCTTAACGACCTTGGACGTACTGAGTACGTCATGGTCACATGGTGCTAAACGACCCATGACGTACTCAGTACGTCCTGGCGAAATCGCGGTCCCGGAGCCCCGGGGAGTGAAATTTGTTTACCTAAACGGTGGATTCGGGAAGGAGGGGACCTCTGCCTGACCTCAGGAGGGGTGGTGCCTCCTCCCCGAACCTACAGAGGCTGTGATTGGCTGACGAACGCCGCTCAGCCAATTACAGTCACTGTAATGTGTCAGCCATTGAAAATGGCTAACACATTGCAATCCAGCCATAATCAGTGCTGCTGTAGCACTGATGACTGGCTGGAGCTGGGTGAACTTTGTTTCACCCGCCCCCAGCTCTGATTGGAGAGACCGGCCTTGTGACCGATCTCTCCCAATCACTGTGGATCTTGTGCCGTCACCGCTACCCTCAGCTTCACTCCGTCCGTGAAAGCTGATGAGAGCGGTCGCTGCAGGTGCCCATCGGTAAGTTATAGCTCCCCGCCGAGATCCCCCGCCGCTCCCCGCCGAGATCCCCCGCCGCTCCCCGCCGAGATCCACCGCCGAGATCCACCGCCGCTCCCCGCCGAGATCCACCGCCGCTCCCCGCCCAGATCCACCGCCGCTCCCCGCCCAGATCCACCGCCGCTCCCCGCCCAGATCCACCGCCGCTCCCCGCCCAGATCCACCGCCGCTCCCCGCCCAGATCCACCGCCGCTCCCCGCCGAGATCCACCGCCGCTCCCCGCCGAGATCCACCGCCGCTCCCCGCCGAGATCCACCGCCGCTCCCCGCCCAGATCCACCGCCGCTCCCCGCCCAGATCCACCGCCGCTCCCCGCCCAGATCCACCGCCGCTCCCCGCCCAGATCCACCGCCGCTCCCCGCCCAGATCCACCGCCGCTCCCCGCCCAGATCCACCGCCGCTCCCCGCCCAGATCCACCGCCGCTCCCCGCCGAGATCCACCGCTGCTGTCCCTGCCCGCCACGCCGCTGTTCCCGCCGCTGTCCCTGCCCGCCGATCCACCTCTGCTGCCCGCCACGCCGCTGTCCCTGGTCGCCACGCCGCTTTACACGCCGCTGTCCCTGCCGCCACCGTCCCCTTTCAGTCGCGCTGCACCCGATCGGCCGGCCGCCTCCATCGGCTGCCACTGCACCTAATCGGCTCCCCCCCTCCATGTGCTGCCTCCCCCCCTCCATGTGCTGCCTCCCCCCCTCCATGTGCTGCCTCCCCCCCTCCATGTGCTGCCTCCCCCCCTCCATGTGCTGCCTCCCCTCCCCCCTCCATGTGCTGCCTCCCCTCCCCCCTCCATGTGCTGCCTCCCCCCCTCCCCTCCCCCCTCCATGTGCTGCCTCCCCCCCTCCATGTGCTGCCTCCCCTCCCCCCTCCATGTGCTGCCTCCCCTCCCCCCTCCATGTGCTGCCTCCCCCCCTCCCCTCCCCCCCTCCATGTGCTGCCTCCCCCCCCTCCATGTGCTGCCTCCCCCCTCCATGTGCTGCCTCCCCTCCCCCCCTCCATGTGCTGCCTCCCCTCCCCCCTCCATGTGCTGCCTTCCCCCCCTCCATGTGCTGCCTTCCCCCCCTCCATGTGCTGCCTTCCCCCCCCTCCATGTGCTGCCTTCCCTCCCCCCATGTGCTTCCTACCCCCCATGTGCTTCCTCCCCCCCATGTGCTGCCTCCCCCCCCATGTGCTGCCTCCCCCCCATGTGCTGCCTCCCCCCCTCCCTCCATGTGCTGCCTCCCCCCCATGTGCTGCCTCCCCCCCATGTGCTGCCTCCCCCCCATGTGCTGCCTCCCCCCCCATGTGCTGCCTCCCCCCCCATGTGCTGCCTCCCCCCCCATGTGCTGCCTCCCCCCTCCCTCCATGTGCTGCCTTCCCCCCTCCCTCCATGTGCTGCCTCCCCCCCCATGTGCTGCCTCCCCCCCCATGTGCTGCCTCCCCCCTCCCTCCATGTGCTGCCTCCACTCCATGTGCTGCCTCCCCCCTCCCATCAGACTCTGCCCCCCCTCCCTGATCTGCTGCCTGCTCTCTCCCATCCTTTTCACCCTCCTTCATCTGCTGCCTCTTCTGTCTGCTGTGATTCTGCTGCCTAGATCCATCCTGTAAGGTAGGTATCCCCATCTCACCCCCCCATCCTCTGCCGCTCCTCCATCCGCTGCGCCATTTCCCATCATCCATCCGCTGCGCCCTTTCCCATCCTCTGCCGCTCCTCCACCCGCTGCGCACTTTCCCATCTTCCATCCGCTGCGCCCTTTCTCATCTGCCGCCCCGCCCTCTCGCATCGCATTATCCAGCGCAGTTGCTCACTTCCAGACTGCAGTGGATGATGCGATACGAGACTCGTGCATTGCTCTCACGTTTGGCACTGGTCTTAGTGGCAGGCGCTCTTTTTTTTTTTTTTTTTTACTGATGTCTGTATTTTTTATTTCGCCAAACTAATGTTTTTTTGTATGGGGGGGGGGCTAGTTTCCAAAATGGGATCACATGTGGGGGAGCTCCATTGTTTAGGCACTTCAGGGGGGTCTCCAAATGAAACATGGCGTCTGCTAATAATTCCAATCAATTTTACTGTGAAATGGCGCTCCTTCTCTTCTGAGCCCCGCCGTACGCCCAAACAATTGATTTCCACCACATATGAGGTATCGTCGTACTCAGGAGAAATTGCACAATACATTTTATGGTGCATTTTTTCCTGATACCCTTGTGGAAAAAAAAGCTACCTGTTTGAAAAAACAATTTTGTGGTAAAAACAAGAATAAAATATTTTCACGGCTGAACATTACAAACGTTTGTGAAGCCTCCAGGGGTTCAAAGTGCTCACTAAACAGCTAGATAAATTCCATGAGGGGTCTAGTTTCCAAAATGGGGTCAATTGTGGGGGAGCTCCATTGTTTAGGCACTTCAGGGGGGTCTCCAAATGAAACATGGCGTCCGCTAATAATTCCAACCAATTTTGCTGTGAAATGGCGCTCCTTGCCTTCCGAGTCCTGCCGTGCGCCCAAACATTTGATTTCCACCACATATGGGGTATCTGCGTACTCAGGAGAAAATGCACCATAAATTTTATGGTGCATTTTTTCCTGATACCCTTGTGATAAAAAAAGCTACCTGGTTGAACCAACAGTTTTGTGGTAAAAAAATTTTTTTTTCTTTTCACGGCTCAACGTTATAAACTTCTGTGAAGCCCCCAGGGGTTCAAAGTGCACATCAAACATCTAGAAAAAATATTTGAGGGCTCTAGTTTCCAAAATGGGGTCATTTGTGGGGGAGCTCCATTGTTTAGGCACCTCAGGGGGTCTTCAAACCCGACATGGCGTCCGCTAATGAGTGCAGCTAATTTTGCACTCAAAAATTCAAATTGCGCTCCTTGCCTTCCGAGTCCTGCCGTGCGCCCAAACATTTGATTTCCACCACATATGAGGTATCTGCGTACTCAGGAGAAAATGCACGATACATTTTATGATGCATTTTTCCTGATACCCTTGTGAAAATACTAATTTTTATGGCTAAAGTAACATTTTTGTGTTAAAAAAGTAAAATTTTCATTTTTTCGTCTACATTGCTTTGGTTGCTGTGAAGCTCCTAAAGGGTTAATAAACTTCTTGGATGTGGTTTTGAGCAGAGTGAGGGGTGCAGATTTTAGAATTGGGTCACTTTTGGGTATTTTCTGTCGCCTAGGTTTCTCAAATCACTCCAAATGTGATGTGGTACCTAAACAATTTTTTTTTGTAAATTTTGTTGGAAAAATGAGAAATTGGTGATGAACTTTGAACCCTTCTAACTTCCTAACGGAAATTTTTTTTTTTTCAAAAATTGCGCTGGTGTAAAGTAGACATGTGGGAAATGTTATTTAGTAACTTTTTTGTGTGACATTTCTCTCAGATTTATGGGCATAAAATTTCAAATTTTGAAAATTGCAAAATTTTCAAAATTTTCGCTAAATTTCCGAAATTTTCACAAATAAACGCAAAACATATCGGCCTAAATTTACCACTGACATGAAGTACAATATGTCACGAAAAAACAATGTCAGAATCGCCAGGATCCGTTGAAGTGTTCCAGAGTTATAACCTGTCAAAGTGACACTGGTCAAAATTGCAAAAAATGGCCGGGTCTTTAAGGTGAAAACAGGCTGGGGGCTGAAGGGGTTAATGAATACATGAATTCCAATATTGCTGTAAATGTTAAAAATGTAAAGTACTTAGTCTTTTTTGATCAAAGAGCTAAACACCACATCAAGGCTTTGACGCATTGAGAGGTGATCGGGATCCATCTATAAAAAGTACACCTTGACGTGGTTGGATGGCTTACACCTTAACACTAGAAGTCCCAGAAATTTCGAGCTCCCTCCTGAAGTCCCGAAAGAGGGTCAAATGACCCTTAGTCCAAACTGACAACTCTGATGGCTCCAACTAGCATCCTTTCATTTGTAAATGTGGCCATTGACTGAGGAATCTGCAGGGGGCAATTTTGTTGATCCACCTCAACAAAGGTCTTGTAAGAGAGTGTAAACAAAAGAATGTCATTCGACCCCTCTCTGGGTTCCAAAGGTAGAAATGTTAAATGACCGCACTCTGGGACTTCTAGTGTTAATAGCTTGGACCTTAGAGGAGTCCATTTGAAACAGTCAGTGGACAAGATGTATCTCAAGTTGTTTACTTCCTGCACCAGAAGATCACATTTTTAAAATTTAGCAAACAATTGTGTTAGTTGGATGTGTGACTTAATATCAGGCGAATAAACCAAGATGCCATCCAGCTAGACAACCACATACTGACCACTTATATCTCTGAATATGGTATTAACATTTTGAAAAATTTCTGGGGAATTACTGAGAATGAAAGGCAGCTCAACACTTAAGATGAGCAAATAAACTCGAGGGGAATTTAAATTCTACTCAAATTTTACAAAAATCTTCATTCCCCAAAAGGCTGATTGTTTTGTAATAAGCTTTTGTTTGGATTTGGCAAAATAGAATACACTATTCATTTCATGCACATTGATTGCTACCACTACAACAAGTAGCCAAGGCAGCAGCAATTACAGTATATGATAGTACAGATGTTTGGTCTGCATCTCCATCACTGTGATGCACATCAGCAAACAGACTTGCTGCCTGAACAACGATGTTCAATCATAGCTGTGCAGTGTTCTTTCTCTGGCAGATACCCTGAGCCCTGACTTCATGGAGTCTGTGTCTGCATATTTTACCAGTTGTAAGGACTGGCACAGTTTGCTATGTCAAGCAACCGTATGTCTAACCTGTTCTTTACTGTCAAGGAGGATATTGAACGCAGCAGGGGGCTTTGTCATGTCCATGTGGACCAGATGTCCTCCACAAGTGTGAAAAACTATACATCTATCATATTCCATCCATACATGTTCTATCTATACTGTGCTACTTCCAGTGTTGACCCTACACAGCTGAACATCTGCGTATCCATGTTCTATACTGTGCTGTTGTCGCCAGTGCTAATAATCATTTGCCTATCCATTGAGCTCTTTATTTATATGGTATTACTGCTTGAGCTGCCCAGTGCTTGTCGCATACAATTTAACATCTCTTGCCTGTGTGCAGAATTATTAGGCAAGTTGTATTTTAGAGGCTTTTTTTATTATTGATCTACAACTATGTTCTCAATCAACCCAAAAGACTCATAAATATCAAAGCTTAATATTTTTGGAAGTTGGAGTGGTTTTTTTTTTTTAGATTTGGCTATCTTAGGAGGGATATCTGTTTGTGCAGGTAACTATTACTGTGCAGAATTGTCAGGCAACTTAATAAAAAAAACAAATATATTCCCATCTCACTTGTTTGTTTTCACCAGCTAAACCAATATAACTGCACAAAATTTAGAAATAAACATTTCTGAAATGCAAAAACAAAACCCCAAAAATTAGTGACCAATATAGCCACCTTTCTTTATGATGACACTCAACAGCCTACGATCCATAGATTCTGTCAATTGCTTGATCTGTTTATGATCAACATTGCGTGCAGCAGTCACCACAGCGTCCCAGATACTGTTCCGAGAGGTGTACTGTTTTCCCTCCCTGTAGATCTTACATTTTGTGATGGACCACAGGTTCTCTATGGGGTTCAGATCAGGTGAACAAGGGGGCCATGTCATTATTTTTTGATCTTTTAGACCTTTACTGGCCAGCCACACTGTGGAGTAGTTGGATGAATGTGATGGAGCATTGTCCTGCATGAAAATCATGTTTTTCTTGAACGCTACCGACTTCTTCCAGTACCACTGCTTGAAGAAGTTGTCTTCCAGAAACTGGCAGTAGGCCAGGGAGTTGAGCATCACTCCATCCTCAACCCGAAAAGGTCCCACAAGTTCATCTTTGATGATACCAGCCCATTCCAGTACCCCACCTCCACTTTGCTGGCGTCTGAGTCGGAGTGGAGCTCTCTGCCCGTTACTGATCCAGGCTCTTGCCCATCCATCTGGCCCATCAAGAGTCGCTCTCATTTCATCAGTCAATAAAACCTTTGAAAAATCAGTCTTAAGATATTTCTTAACGTTTTATCTTATATTTCTTGTTCAAAGGTAGTCGTTTTTCAGCCTTCCTTACCTTGGCCATGTCCCTGAGTATGACACACCTTGTGCTTTTTGATACCCCAGTAACGTTGCAGCTCTGAAATATGGTGGCAAATGGCATCTTGGCAGCTTCACGCTTGATTTTCCTCAATTCATGGGCAGTTATTTTGCACCTTTTTTGCCCAACACGCTTCTTGCGACCCTGTTGGCTATTTGCCATGAAACGCTTGATTGTTCGATGATCACGCTTCAAAAGGTTGGCAATTTTAAGACTGCTGCATCCCTCTGCAATACATATCACCATTTTGGACTTTTCAGAGCCTGTCAAATCTCTCTTCTGACCCATTTTGCCAAAGGAAAGGAAGTTGCCTAATAATTAAGCACGCCTTATATAGGGTGTTGATGTCATTACACCACACCCCTCCTCATTACAGAGATGCACATCAACTCATTTACTTAATTGGTAGTTGGTTCTCAAGCCTATACAGCTTGGAGTAGGACAACATGTATAAAAAGTATCATGTGATCAAAACACTCATTTGCCTAATAATTCTGCACACAGTGTATAGTGTGCTGTTGTTGCCACTACAAGTAGACAGCCACACATCTACTTGTCCATTGTGTTCCCTATCTAAATTATACATCTGCTGACAGCCCATACCCAAAGGGCAATATAAGAAACACTAATCTGCTCTCAACAAGGGATAATTTTTAGACATTTTATTAAAAAAAATGATTCTTTACCTTTTGCTGTTCTAAAAAAAAATAGATGTTTTGAATATACCAATTTTTACAATTAAGATGTTGCTGCCATGAATAAAAAATCAAGTTTGTTGTCACAGTTACAATGAGTAATGGCTTCTTCATCTTTTTCTTTCATCCATTTAAACACAAGTTTCTTTCTTTTTTTTTTTTTGCCAGATTTTTTAAATAAAATAACTTTTCACATTGTAAGATAATCAAATCACTTTTTTGTATTTATGAGAGCTATTTATCCATGACACTAGCTAAAGGTGAGCTGCATATATACACTGGCCATATCTCGGCAGCTTAAATGAGCTATATGCTGTCTGCGTCCTAACCGGTGCTTCCTATTAGTCCTTCATTGGCCACACTGTCTGGGCCTTGGTGCTTTTTCTTTGCTGTTTTGCTTTACAAACAAACCCCAAACCTGTTCTTACATCACAAATTGGGATAATGTATACATTTTGATGGCTAAAAGTCAAGTCAGTTTGTACATCATTCGCAATAAAATAAGTGCTCTATTCAACATTCATATGAGAGGTGAATCCATAACACATCATGAATCTAATATATAAAGCTGTGTGTGTGTATATCCGCTAAAGGAATCCGCACCATCGCATTTACAATCACAAAATTTTGCAAAGATGCCTCATTTGACTCAGGAAACGTCATAGACTATGTTTTGATGGGAAAATTTAACCCCGCACTTTACAGTTACTCTCCAAAAAAATCTGCCTCCATTAAAGTGAAAGGAGCTGGGAGCTACAGGTTGTTATTAGCAGCTCTGAGTGGTTGCTATAGGAACAAAATAAATTGTTAGTATAAGAAGATTATGTGTGAGGTAATAGGATGTCAGTGGAGAGACAGACAGAGACAGACTGAGAGACAGACAGAACAGAAAGAGACAGACAGAGAAAGAGGCAGACAGGGAAAGAGAGAGACAGACAGACAGATTGGAAAAAAAAAGCCAGACAGACAAACACATGGGAAAAGAGGCAGACAGGGAAAGAGACAGAGAAAAAAGGCAAACAGACAGAGGCAGACAGGGAAAAAGACAGAGACAGACAGAGAAAAAAGGCAGACAGACAGGTAAAGACATACAGGATAAGAGGCAGGCAGACAGGGAAAGAGACAAACAGACAGACAACGAAAGAGACAAACAGGGAAAGAGACAGAGGCAGACAGGGAAAGAGACAAAGAGCGATAGAGAAACAGACAGACAGAAACTGAGAGAGACAGAGGAACTGTTACTATCCTGGGCAACATCGGGTACTTCAGCTAGTTTTGAATAAAGCACCAATGTTTGGGGAATGGATGTGGTGTCAAATCTTTTCCCTTTGGTCTATGTTGGTAGCTGTGTATCAACAGCTGATTTTGGCACCCTCCCTAAGTGATTGCTGTGTAACCACTATCATACTGGCGTGATTAACTCAACAACTTTTGTTTTGTATCTCTGTATGCAAACACTAAACTTGTTACTTCCCAAAAATTGATAATTTGTGGACCAATTGATTAGTAACTCCTTAAAAGTAATCTGCCACCAGCTTTCTATTACCCTCCTCTGAGAACAGCATGATACAAGAACAGGGTATGATTCCAGCAACGTACCACAGTTTTAATAAAATGACTGATTTATCTACTGTAAATCTACCATTTTTTCTATGTTGAGCTCTGTGTAATCCCACCCACAAGACTGATTGACAGCCTTCTGCATAAACTGTAACAGATGAAAGAATTGTATCTCTGAGCAAGATAAATGCCTCAATTGCACTTAATGGATACAAAAACAAAAACTAAAAAGAAAAATGTGGTAGGACAAAATTGGGTATAAATCTTTGTTAAATAAATAATGTTAAATATTAAAAAAAGAGAGGGGGTAAATAGAAATCCAACGTAAATACAGATATAAAAAGTGGGCTAGCCATATAGGGAAACAAAATTCCGGTGGAAAATGAAGATTATGTAAAGTAGTGAACAGCTGTATGCACATTAATACCTGACCAAGGTAAGTATATTTGAATTGATGGTAAATTCCAAAGTATGATTGATAGGTATACACCAAAATGCATTCACTAAATGAACAGATACCTTAATAGTCACACAGTAAATATAAGCATGATATAAAATTAGTGACTAAAGGTTAAAGTGCCAACACTATTTAAAAGTCCAAGAGGTTAAAGTATTTAGAGTTCAACAATGCAGATAATAATCAGGATAATTGACAAAGTACATTGAGGCTCACCAACCAATGACTTGACGCACATTTCACAGCTACTTTGTAGTTGGTGAAGCAATAGTGTAAGACATATAAAGGTCTAGGAATAGGGATGAGAGAATCTAAACTGTAAAGGTCAGGGTTGGGACTGGATGCTTAGTGTCCAGTGCTCAAATCTGAACATGGACTTCACCCGGAACTCAGTATCAGAGTTCATAGATCAATGCTGAATAAAGCTTGTTGGCATCGCAGCAAATCAACAAGCTTTTTGGCTGTGTGCACATCCGCAGTTATCACAGCCTTGCCGAGTATTGGCATGTCTATGATTGTCCAATGTACTAAGTGACCCAGCCTTTTTAAACACCGGATCTTTGGATCTTGGGTGGTGCCTCCATTTTGCTCTGACTAGTGTAGGGACAAGACACTGATTGAGAAAGGAACAGTTAAGTTATAGTGGCAATACTCTAAAACATGCTTTATGTGTCCACTCTGCATCAGGCTATCTAGGGTTATTTGTAAAAAAAAGGCTCTGTAGGTGTACTTTTAAAAGAGGCTCTGTGTGGCACTCTGCACCAGGCTCTGTAGGAGGCCTCTTAATAAAGGCTTTGTGTGGCTACTCTGTACCAAGCTCTATGGGGGTCATCCTAAAAGAAGGTTTGTGGAGGTCCTCTTAAAAAGGTTATCTGTGGCCACTCTGCACAAAGCTCTTTAGGGGTCCTCTTAAAAAAGGTTTTGTAGGGGACCACTTAAAAAGGCTCTCTGTGGTCACTGTGCACCAAGCTCTGTTGGGGGTCATCTTAAAAAAAAAAAAAAAAAAAAAAAAGGGTTTGTGTGCTCCTCTTAAAACATGCTCTGTGTGGCCACCCTGCATCATCCTCTATAGGGATCCTCTTAATAAAGGCTCTGTGTGGCCACTCTGCACCAGGTTGTGTGGTAGTCCTCTTAAAAAAGGGTTTGTGAGGTCCTCTTAAAAACGATTCTGTGTGGCCATTTTGCACCAGGCTCCATGGGGGTCATCTTAAACAGCCTCTTTGTGGCTACTCTGCACCAGGCTCTATGGGGTTCCTCTCAAAAAAGGATTTGTGAAGGTCCACTTAAAAAAAGCCTCTTAGTGGCTACTCTGTGGGGGGCCTCTTAAAAAGTGTTTGTGAGGGTCTTAAAAAAGGCTTTGTGTGACCACGCTGCACTAGGCTCTGTGGGGTCCTCTTAAAAAAGGGTTTGTGGGGGTCCTCTTAAAAGAGCTCTGTGTTGCCACTCTGCACCATGATCTGTGGAGGTCCTCCTAACAAAAGTTTGTGGGGTCCTCTTAAAAAAGGCTCTGTGTGACCACTGTACACTAGACTCTGTGGGGGTCCTCCTAAAGAAGAGTTTGTGAGGGTCCTCCTATAAAGGTTTTTTGTGGCCACTCTGCACCAGGCTCTTTAGGGGTCCTCTTAACCTCTTCATGACACATCACATATTCATTACGTCATGGATCGTGTGAGGTTAACCCCCGCCACCTGCCGATTGCAGTCCGCGGCGATCCACGCACACATCAGCTGATTTTAACAGCTGACGTATGCCTGCCAGGCGCTAGTGGAATCGCATTCCACCCACGCCTATTAACGCCTTACCTCTCGCTGTCAAAATCTGACAGCGACATGTAGCAGCGTGCCGTCATAAGCATATCTTACCCAGCCCCATCAGAAGTCACGTGATGTGATCACGTGACTTCCAGTGGTTGCCATGGTAGCACATTGTCATGTGTCACTTTCTCTCACTGCCAGCAGAGCACAGTGTGTGAGAGGAAAGCAGCTGCGTAGCTGTGATCTGGAGAAATGGAAGAGCGATCAGAGTGCGTAAGAGTACTAGTAAAATAATAAAAAAAAGTTAAAAGTTTTAAAAAATAAAAAAAGAAAAGTTCAAATCACCATTCAGGCCCATTGAAAATTAAATGGTAAAAAAAATGAAAAATATACACATATTTGCTATTGCTGTGTTCAGAAACGCCCGATCTATCAAAATATAAAATCAATTAAACTGATCGGTAAACAGCGTAGCAACAAAAAAATTTCAAGTGTCAAAATTACGTTTTTTGGTCGCTGCAAATTTTGCGCAAAATGCAATAACAGGCAATCAAAACGTAGCATCTGCGCAAAATGGTACCATTAAAACGTTAGCTCAAGATGCAAAAAATAAGCCATCACTGAGCCATAGATCCCAAAAAATGAGAACGCTACGGCTTTCAGAAAATGGCGCAAAAAGTGCGTCACTTTTTTTGCACAAACTTGTGATTTTTTTTAACTCTTAGATAAAAGTAAATCTATACATGTTTGATGGCTACAAACTCTGACCGACCTGAGACATCACACCAACACATCAGTTTTATCATATAGTGAACATGGTGAATAAAATATCCCAAAAACTATTGTGCTATAGCACTTTTTTTTTGCAGTTTTTCTACACTTACATTTATTTTGCTACTTTCCAGTACACTATATGGTAAAACTTATGGTTTCATTTAAAAGTACAGCTCATCCCACTAAAAACAAGCCCTTATATGGCAAGATTAACGGAAAAATAAAAAAGTTCCGGCTCTCGGTAGAAGGAGAGGAAAATAAAAATAAAATGGAAAATTGCCTGGGGGAGAAGGGGTTAAAAAAGGCTGTGTGGCCACTGCACCAAGCTTTGTAGAGTCCTCATAAACAAGGTTTGCGGGGGTCCATATAAATAAGGTTCTGTGTGGCCACTCTGCACCAGGCTCTGTGGGGATCTCCCTAAAAAAGTGTCTGTGGGGGTCCCCTTTAAAAAGTCCCTGTGTGATTACTCTGCACCAAGCTCTATGGAGGTCCTACGACAAAAAGGGTTTATGGAGGTCCTCTTAAAAAAGGCTCTGTGTAACCACTCTGAACTAGGCTCTGTGGTGGTATTCTTAAAAAAGGGTTTGTGGTTGTCCTCTTAAAAAAAAGCCCCGTGTGGCCACACTACACCAGGCTCTATAGGGTTCTCTTAAAAAAGAGTTTGCGGCGGTCCTCTTATAAAGGCTCTGTGTTGCCACTCTGCACCAGGATTTGTGACAGTCTGGGGTCCTCCTAGCAAGGGTTTGTAGGGGTCCTCTTAAAAAGGCTCTGTGTGGCCACTCTGCAGTAGACTCTGTGGTGGAACTCTTAAAAAGGGTTTGGGGGGTGGTCCTCTTAAAAAAAAGACTTTGTATGGCCACTCTGCACCAGGCTCTGTGGGGGTCCTCCTAAAAAAGAGTTTGTGAGGGTCCACTTATAAAGGCTTTCTGTGGCCACTCTGCATCAGGCTCTTAAGAGGTCCTCTTAAAAAAGGCTGTTTGGCCACTGCACCAATCTCTGTAGGGTCCTTTTAAAAAGGAGTTTGTGGAGGTCCATATAAATAAGGCTCTGTGTGGCCACTCTGTACCAAGCTCTGTGGAGATCCTACGAGAAAAAAGGGTTTGTGGAGATCCTCTTAAAAAAGGCTCTGTAGCCACTCTGAACTAGGCTCTATGGTGGTACTCTTAAAAAAGGGTTTGTGAAGGTCCTCTTAAAAAAGGCTCTGTGTGGCCACTCTGCACCAGGCTCTATGGGGGTCCTCCTAAAACAGGGTTTGTGGGTGTCCTCTTCAAAAAGGCCCTGTGTGGCCACTCTGCACTAGGCTCTGTGGTGGTACCCTTAAAAAAAGGGTTTGTAAGGGTCCTCTTAAAAAAAGACTGTGTGGCTACTCTGCACCAGGCTCTGCGGGGTCCTCTTAAAAGACGTGTTTGCCGAGATCTTCTTAAAAAAGGCTCTGTGTGGCCACTCTGCACTAGGCTCTGTGGCAGTACTCTTAAAAATGGTTTGTGGTGGTCCTCTTTAAAAAGGTTCTGTGTGGCCACTCTGAACTAGGCTCTGTGGTGGTATTCTTAAAAAGGGTTTGTTGGGTTCCTCTTAAAAAGGCTCTGTGTGGCCACTCTGCATCAGGCTCTGTGGGATCCTCTTAAAAAAAGGTTTTTGCCAGGGTCCTCTTAAAAAAAGACTCTAAGTGGCCATTCTGCACTAGACTTTTTGAAAGTACTTTTAAAAATGGTTTTTGGCTATCCCCTTAAAAAAGGCTCTGTGTGGCCACTCTGCCCCAGGCTCTGTGTGGGAGGTCCTCCTAAAAAAAAGGTTTGTGCGGGTCCTCTTAGAAAAGACTCTGTGAAGCCACTCTGCACCACGCTCTGTTCAGGTCCTCTTAAAAAAGTCTTCAAAGTATGTAGAAAAACATCCAGCACCATAACAGGAATCCAGCCAGGAAGATGAATAAAAAAAATCTTCTATTTTATTTAGATCATAATGTTAAAAATACATACAAAATTAAAAAAAACATGACCAAAACCTGACATGTTTCGGACCCTAGAACATGGTCCTTACTCATAGGTAACATGGACAAGAGTGAATGCCCTTAAAAAAGGCTATATGTAGCCAGTCTGCATCAGGATCTGTGGGGGTTCTCTTAAAAAATGGTCTGTGTGGCCACTCTGCACCAAGCTTTGTGGAAGTCTTCTTAAAAAAAAGGGTTCTTGGAGGTTCTCCTAAACAGGGTATGTGTGGGTCTTCTTAAAGAAGGCACTATTGGGCTACTCTGCACCAAGCTCTCTGGGGGCACTCTGCATACGACAGCAGGTTGTTCTGATACTCATCTGTTTGCGGAAAAAGTGGACGGAGATCAAACAGACCAATGAGTGGTTGATGCAGCTAAACATCCTGGCCTGCTGGAGCGCGGTAATGGGCAAAATCTTGTAGTAGCTCTGGGCCTAGCCAGTTTGATGCATGCCTGGTTCATGTGCTGAATTTAGAAGTGCAGAGGTTCCTCAAAAATAACCTCACGATCTCAGAGCTCCTGCAGAAAGTGAGAGCTGTATGGGCGCGGTTTCAGTGTTCTCACCCTGCTGCCTCTTGCCTGTCTGTTCTGCTGCGTAACTTCTGTTTTCCCGATCATTGCCTCATATGCGATGTACCCACAAGATGAATTTCCACCTTGCATTTGTTGGAGAGAATGTGTGAGCAGCAGTAGGCGGAATAGCACTTTACGACCACTGAGTGTGTCTCCATGCAGGACATGTGTGTCATGTTGTGCTGCTTTGAGTACTCCATGAATATGGCCAGCACTGATGACTCCATCATCAGCATTACTATCCCACTTCTATGACTCCTTGAAAAAAAAATGCTTCAGGCGATGATGGATGAGGTGGTGGCACATAAGGAAGAGGAGGAGGAACAGAGGAACAGGGACCGTTCACACTATTTTCAAGCAAGTTTTCCCACACATGGCTCGAGGGTATGGTTCTGTTCCAACAGCAGACAGGTACACAACTGTCCAACCAGAGGACAGTTTTGGAGGATGAGAAAGAGGTGGAACAGTATTCATAGCATCCTAACACCCAAAACAGCTCACGGGCATCACTAGAGCGTGGCTGGGGGATACAGAAGACACAGACGATACACCTCCCACAGATGAAAGCTTGTCACTGCTTCTGGGCAGCCTGGTACACATGAGCGAATATATGTTGCAGTGCCTGCACAACAAGCTCTGAGTTGCCCATATTCTTAACAGTGCTGATTACTGGGTGGTCAAACTTCTGGATCCCTGCTACACGGACAACGTGCCATCTTTACTTCCATCACTAGAGAGGAATTGGCAAATGCGGGAATACAAGTACATGCTTGTAGATGCACTGCTGATGGGAGTTCAGTTGAAACACAAGGTAGAAGAGGAGCAGGAATTCGCCATCGCAGCTGGGGAACTGGCACCACCTCGTAAGAAAGGGTTAGCCTTGCCAAAATGTGGAAAAATTTCCTCAGTGCTCCACAACATCCAGCACCACCATCTGATATGCTCTGTATTAGCAGTGTTTCAATAAGATGGTGGAGGAGTATGTGTTCATACCTCTCCATATACTGAGGGATTAGTCTGCCCCATTTAACTTCTGGGTCTCCAAATTGGACACATAGGAAAGAAAAGAAGGGAATGCGCTGTGAAGGTACCTGGTAATGGGAGAAATAAAAACGAATAGGCCAAGTGGCTGCTCACCTATTGGGGTTGTGCACCCCTGCACAACCCCAGTTAAGGCTTGTGTGATGTGGGACAAGTCGCTGGAGGGGTCCGAGCACCGCAGGCCTCCGTTGCCGCTGCTCTGGCAGTATTTCCGAGTGGTGTCACGTGACTGGACCCCACTGGAAGTGCGCCACCGCAGGTCCTAGCTTGTGGCTCCCAGGTTACTAGGCAACTGCAGGTCTTTAAGCTAAACACCACAATAGAGATGTCCCGGAGCTGCTCCTGCCGCTGCTCCCTCGGGCGGGATATGGATATGTGGCTAAAGGCAGTAGAAGCGGTCGAGTAGAGTGCTGGGGCAAGAAAAAAATTCTTGAATAAAGGATTATAGAAAACAAACCTTTTATTAGAGGGATAATAAATCTTCATCAGGTGGTGTAGAGGGTGTGAACAAGGAAGTGACATACATAGGTAATAATACACAATGATTGGATACAAAAAATAACAATGTTTTCGTTTTTTCAGTGGAAATTTTAGGGTTAATAGTGTTATATTCCATATCCAATTATTGTCATTTTTTGTATACAATCATTGTGTATTCTTATCTATATATGGCACTTCCTTGTTCACACCCTCTACATCACCTGATGAAGATAGCTTTGACTATCTAAACGCGTTGTGGCCAGCTAGAGGGATAATAAAAGGTTTGTTTTGTCTACTCCTCTATTCAAGAATTTTTTTCTTGTCCCAGCACTCTACTCGACCACTTCTACTGCTTTTATCCACAAATTGGACACATGGTCTGAGCTTACCCTTTACACCTTGGAGGTGCTGGCCTGCCGTGAGGCAAGTATCCTGTCGGAACATGTGTTTAGCATGGCAGGGAATGTGATATCAGACAGACGCATTTGCCTTTACACATCCAACTTGAGCAAGCTTACAGTCATTAAAATGAACCAGACGTGGAACACACAGGACTTGTCCATACCTCTGGCTGACTAGAGAAGTATACCAGCTGCACTCAGCCATTTTTATAGTCTTTCACAGTTTGTCCATTATATTTGCTATTCTTAATGTTTTTGGGCCTCCCTAAATAAAAAATATAAAATGAAATAAAAAAAACTCAAAAAAATTCAAAAAGAAAAACCTACACCGCCACATCCACCTCCTCCTCAACTTCCTCCTCAACTTCCTCCTCCCCTTGGACCTCCACCTTCTTTTTCAAGATTTTTTTTAATTCTGAGTTATTTTAAAGGGGTTCTACTGTGCGCTCTGTGGGAGAACTCTTCCAATTTTGGCTGTGTGGGTGAACAGACTCTGTAAAGACACTGAAAATTGTTGTTCTGTGGGAGAACTCTTCCAATTTTGGATGTGTGGGTGACCTTTGAAAACAGAATCTGTTGGGTCATTTTTAACATTGTTAGTCTGTGGGGCAACTCTTCCAATTTTAGCTATGCGTGTGAACTCTGAAGCAGGATCTGTAGGGGCATTTTAAATATTGTTTGTTTGTGGGGGGACTCTTCCGGTTTTAGCTGTGTGGGTGGACTCTGAAATCAGGCTCTGTATGGAAACTCTTAAAGAGTGAGGAGAGAATCAAATAGGGGATGTGGTCATGATACTGCTGCTGGTGGAGCTGCTTCAGGGAGAGAATGTGGTTGATCTGTGCTGCTACGATCCCCAATGATACACTTTTCTCTGGTGCACACAGGCCATGGAGTGTTCTGCGCTGTATGAATGGTGAGGCCAGAATAATTAGAGGTGCTTTTAAAGGGGATGTCTGAGAGTACCTCCAGCTCCTTCGATTTGTCTTCCACCAGGTTCCCTCTTAATCATGGCCCCAGTTCCGACAAACAAAAAAATAGAACCGAAGTCCTATTCCATTTTTACTAGCTGGAGTATGCAGGCAAGGCTGTCTGCTTTGAACAATACTTTTTTCATTGTAAACACTTTGGGTCCCCGGGACACTCAGTCAACAGCATCAGGGAGCACCCCAAGGCAAAGGGGCTGAGACTGAGAGTAGCAAACCTCACGGCAGACCACCTGATCGATCCAAATCCATCTACGAGCTTTTTTTTTATTGCAGCAGTTGTGGTGTATGCTACTGGACCTGAAATTTTGGTTCTGTGGTGAATTGTGAAAACATGCAGTATAATAATCTGCTGGGTACTCTCTCTCTGTATGCAGGCTGTGTAATACTCTGCCTTTTTTGGGGTGCAAAGAATGAGGAGAGCATCAAGTAAGGGACGTGGACTTGGCCATGATGCTGCTGCTGGTGGTGATGGTGCTGCCGCAAGGAGAGGACGTGGTCAATCTGTGCCTGCTATGTGCCTGCTATGTGCCCAAATGAAACACCTTCCTCTGGTGCACACAGGTCACAGGATGTTCTGCATAATATCATAGGCCCAAGTACCACTGTACGAATAGTGAAGCCAGAAGGAGTAGAGGTGGTTTTAAATTAGACGGCCGAGAGTGCCTCTAGTTCCTTCGCTTTGTTTTCCAACAGGTCCCATTTTAATCGTGGTCCCAGTTCCGAAAAACAACAAAATAGAACAAGAGTCCTGTTCCATTATTACTAGCTGGAGTAATCAGGTGTAGCATTTTTTTAATCATGCATTAAAAACACATCTCTTCAGGCAAGCTTATTATCTTAACTCACTAATCTAACTCTCCCCTGTTCCCATCTTCTAAATGCTATTCATAACTTTCTCTCTCCTATTTCTGTCCTCACATCCTCCATACAACCAATAACACGTACGTGCACTTAAAAGGTTACTATCTGATGACTGGATCATTCAACTTTCTATGAAATGTATTATTTATCATATTGATGGCCGGAACAGACACTACAAGCACGTTTTACCTTTTGTGTCCCCCTATTTCCCCATAGATTGTAAGCTTGTGAGCATTGCCCTCATTCCTACTGTAACTGCTGAACTATGTGCTACTTTGTTTTTGTCTGTACATGACCACCACTTCATTGTAAAGTGCTGTGGAATATGTCGGCACTATGAAAATAAACATTATTATTATTATTATTATTAATAATAACTATGGACATTTTAACTGCAGCAGCTATAATATACGCTACTGGAGCTGCAGTTATGTCTCTGTGGAGAACTGTGAAAACAGTCTCTGTGGCGGCACTCTTACAACTTTTTTTTGTGGGGGAACTCTGAAATCAGTCTCTCTGGGGACACTCTTAAATTTTTTATCTAATTAATTTATGTCCTATTAACCATGATTGCTATGGTAACAGTACCCCTTTACATAATTTCCCTATCCACATTTATTTGCAGGGCAGTTGTTTTGCTCTTACCCCCATTTTGCTTCCTTTGCAGCCCCCTAGACGGCCCCCCTACTACAACCAATTTACAGCACAGCAGTTTAGGTCCCTATTGACTTCTATGGAATTTGGGTCAAGTTTGAGGCCCAAACCGAACTTTTAACTAAAGTGTCGCCTAACCTGGCAAATCTGAACATACATGGGTCCGCTCAAACCTATCTATGAGCCATTCAGAAATAGAATCACACAATATAACAACTGTTGAATGATTACAGGAAAATAATCTGCAATGTAGGTTAAAGCGCGGGGTAGAACAAAGCGGTCCGGTCCGATGAGCGTCCTTGGTTGCGGCTTGTCCGTGAATATCACCTAAGATCAGAATTGTGTCACTGATCTTAGGTGATAACCTATAACGAGGTGTAACCTGGTTATATCCTACATTTGTGGCTAGAAAAGCACTGATGATGTTTCTGACTGATTCAAATTGTCTCTTCATTGAGGAAGTAGACAAACTCTAGTGCCACCTATTAGAAGTAGCAATCCTAAAAGTCAAAAGTATCCCTTTAATGAGCCTTGTCATATGACTTAGGATTTATGCCAGATCAAAACCTCAGTTTGCAGACATTGTGTTTTGGGATGGTTGTCCATCGTCAGTGCAAAGTATAAGACCTGATCTGGCTGTATGAGAAGCTAAGACGGGGTCTAAAAGGGAAGCTATTTTCCTTGTGGAGACTGACACACCATTCCAGCATGCCAGTGGTGAGGAGACTTTGAGCCACAATGCTCCTCTGGGAAATATGCAAATTGTATCTTCAGTGAGGAACTAGATGAACTCTAGTGCCCTCTATTGGAGATAGCAATTCTAAAAGTCAAAAGTGGGCCTTTAACAAGCCTTGTCATTTGACTTAGAATTTATGCCACATCAGAACCTAAATTTGCAGACATAGTGTTTCGAGATTGTTGCCTCTTGTCAGTGCAAAGTATGAGATTTGATCTGGCTGTATGAGAGGCTAAGACGGGATCTACAGGAGAAGCTATTCTCCTTGCGGAGACTGACACACTGACGAGGGACAACCATCCCAAAACACAATGTCTGCAAATTGAGGTTCTGATCTGGCATAAATCCTAAGTCATACAACAAGACTCGTTAAACAGTCACTTATGACTTTTAGGATTGCAACATCTAATTGATGGCACTAGAGTTCGTCTACTTCCTAACTGAAGAGACAATTTCTATATTTCCCAGCGAAGCATTGCGGCTTAAAGTCTCTTCACCACGGACATGACTGATTCAAGAAATGGAAAATGCTACAACTGTGTATGCCTGATTAAATGGCGGGTGCACATTAGTTGTTGTGTCTGACCGAGGCATAAAACAACTGATCGGACATAATGAATATATGATAACCTAGCTTTATCCTAACTATTTTCCTACAAAACACCATCTAATTGCTTGAAGAAACGTGTTCCAACTCACCCTCTGGTGTGTAAGTCTGAGGAGTAGACCAGCTGATCCTGCACGGAAATCCCAGGCACAAGGGGATAATAGCAGATACAAAGTAACGAAAATCCAGTGGATCACAGGCAGATGAATTAAAAACTTTCCTTTATTTTCAACGCTTTAAAAATGGATAGACAGCATTCACAAGGCACAGTTCATCCAACGCGTTTCGACATAACGCAGTGTCGTAAGTTCTTAGTCATGGATATATAATTATCCATGAATAAGAACTTACGACACTGCGTTATGTCGAAACGCGTTGGATGAACTGTGCCTTGTGGATGCTGTCTATCCATTTTTAAAGTGATGAAAATAAAGGAAAGTTTTTAATTCATCTGCCTGTGATCTTGCTGGATTTTCGTTACTTTGTATCATCTAATTGCTCAGCTCCTCCTCTATAAAATGCTGGACTCTATTTTCAGCTTGACAGGTTCACTTTAAGGCCTTGTGTGCACTAGACGGAATTTCCTGTGGATTTTCCGCGGATTTGCTGCATGTTTCGCTGCAGAAAATGTTCATAACATGTCTGCAGTGATTCACCAGTAAATCCTATGGGAAAAAAAATGCTGTGCGCACTAGGCGGATTTTGACAGCTGCATGTTTTGCTGCGGGAAACCCGCAGCAAAAACAATTGCATGTCACTTATTTTCTGCAGGTAGCTGCGGGACTGGCTACCAGAGGAATATCCAGTAATACCAGTCCTGGTCGCGGCTACATGCACTGAACTCCGGAGCTGTCACCTGAGCTCCGGAGTGCAGCGTAGACTAAACTGCGAGCGCCGAGTGATTGTTTCCTCGACGATTGCAGTTTAGTTGAGGCTGGGCTGATCTCCGGAGCTTAGGTGACAGCTGTAGAGACGCCGGGTTGCCCTCCGGAGCTGTCACCTGAGCTGCGGAGATCAGCCCGGCCTGAACTAAATAGCAATCGCCGGGGAATCAATCACTCGGTGCTCGCAGTTTTGTCTAAGCTGCAGTCCGGAGCTCAGGTGGGAGCTCCGGAGTTCAGTGCAGGTAACCGCGGCCAGGCCTGATATTACGCTGGCTGCGTCATTTCCGCACCAAATCCGCAGCAAAACGCAACAAACCGCATGCGGATTTGGATGCGAATTTCGGTGCGGTATTTTCCCGCAGGTACGGAAATCATACTGAGCCTCCGGAATTTTCTTAAGAAAATTCCTTTTTCTAGTGCGCACAGGGCCTTATATCACCAGAATACCAGTTAATCATATTTACCAAATTACTTGAAACATTATCTAATTTTAAACAATGAAAATATTGATATGGAATCATTTAAAAACATCATTTAGACTTTAACACTTGGAAAATACCTCTGCAGTTTGCTTGTGGTGAAAAAAACCCCAATGCCTATCTGTTTTCTAACCTTTATATGCCTTGGTCTTTTTTTTTTGCTTCTTGTTTTTTATTAGTTTTGATCTCTTGATCTTTTGATGTTATTCTGAAACTAATGAAAAGGTTAATGACTTTTTAAATGTTATATGCAATAGTTAACACATTCCACTAATTATGTAAATTTCCAGAGCTATTCTTATCCACATTATCTTTATTGTGTTTGTGCAGTGCTGACATTTTTAAAAGTCCCAATTATATTTAAAGGCAAAAAGAATCTAAACATTAAAAATACTGCAATGTATTACAATACAGGTTGTTAATTGCTAATCTGCACTTATTGCTTGAAAGTATTATTTAAATTTGTAATACCGCACACTTAAAATAAGTCACTTTAACTATCTACATACAGCTACTAATAGGACAAATCTGATGAAAACTGTTATAAAATAGATTTATGCGCATTACATTTTTTTTATTAGGCCTATAACTCAACATTGGCATTTACAATTTTAAAGTTGCACCACGATGGGAGGAGCATATTTTTTTTTCTCTTGTTCACAGACATATTTGTAGCTTTAGAGCTAATTTCTAGGCTTCATTAGAACAAGCTAATTTTCCCCAAAACATCTGCACTATAAACCATACATTTTGTTATAGCTCAACTATTATTGTGACTCGTTTTCTAAAGAATAAAATGGCAACTTCCCCCTCCGCCTTCCCCCAAAAAATAATAAAGTAGAGCCTTTACCACACAGCATAGCTATTTGATGGCCTGGAGAATTATGTCAATGATATAGCAGCCACTTGTTGCTTAACGCAGAATATGTGGACTTTTTCCATGATGCACACAACAAGCCCCACTCACATGGGTATAGACTAACCAGGAGAGGTGTTAAATCTGCAATTCACAGGTAGTTTCCTATGTAGACTAGGAGGCAGACTAATTTGATCCTGATTTGTCCTTACTGACCGCAAAGATAGGCACCCTAAGGTTACATAATGGTGACACCACTCAACATTGGCTGACTCTCAGTGTCCTTAATTGCATCATCAACTATAAACAGAGTGTAACACAAAACAACAATAACCATAAGGAAAGTGCACACAAGCAAAGAATAAAACACAGGGTTAAGTTGCGTTGAGTCATGCAGGGAGGATGGAGGAAAATGGAAGACACCCAAAAGACTATGGAATACCTGGAAACCCCCCAAATCCAAAGCATAACAGAATGGGAAGAATGCAGGGAAAGGAAACTCACAAGCAAACCAGAGGGAAAAGCTATAAAGATAAGTCAGCAAGAATATCCTTAATTGAGGAGCTGGGACTCCAAACATCCATTCATCTAGGAGCATAACCAGCGAAGTACGCTGGTGAAAGGAGAGTATAAACAGCCCCACCCAGGAAGTGATCGGACAGAGACAAAAAAAGCAAGTGAGAACATCTGACTAAACCGCACACCAAATGAAGAAGTAAAGATAAAACAACCATCAGAATTGGGACAGAAACCGACCGGGGTATGGCTCAGCAGGGAAGGAAACTGACCATGCATCAAAAGGTCATTGAATCAGGTTCCGAAACTGAGGCATAGCACCACACTCGATGACCTTAGGTCGGCTCAGATACTACTCTTTCCTTAGAATGCTGTACACCGGACCTATTGATAATTCCCAGCTAATTTGCTGTTTTTACCTTTAAGGATATGTACCCATATAATGTATTAGGACTGCTTTATCAGGTTCTTCATAAAGTTTTTAGTGATAAAAAAAAGAAAAAATTGAGCCTTTACTATATGGCTTAACCAATTGATGGCCGGAGAATTATGTCACAGAAATAGCAGCCAATTCATGCTTATCATGTATAATATTTGGACTATTAATAACATTTTTAATTATGCCTTTATTACAACAATATATGTATAATAATAATGCAAATTCCAGATTGTTTGTATTGGGACAAGTCCAGGCGTGTCGTCACTTATCCCTGCAGATCGCTAGTGTCAAATCCACGGTGGCACGACTGACAAATCAGAATGAGCAAAGGAGATGGGAATAGGTACTTTCAAATTGCAGGGATGAGTGACTAGTCCTGGTACAAGTGGTGCGGGATTACACATTATTTTTTACAAATGCTGCAATAACAGTTAGACTTCATTAAAAAAAACGTTATTAGGAGCCTGATAGCATACTTCTAATAGATTATAGGTGTTATCGCCTTGACAGGTTCCTTTTAAACAGGAATTATTTGTTATGGAAAACACAAAGTGTGACAAAAGGTGAAATTATAGCAGATGAGTGACAGTAGATGAAAATCTATTGTTAAATATAAGTCATTAGTAAATCAGATGATCTCCCATAGTATTCAAGAGTTACAGGTTTTACTTTTATTTAATCAGAGTAGGAGCAAAATATGGTGAGATTGTATCCTGGGTAAAAACTAGCTTGAAGGCAGGAGTGATTCTGTACTAATCTGAATGGAAATATGAAGCCTGGTGCACCACAGATTAAGACCTATTTTGCCATTTAGGTGGCTCACTTATCCATAGAATACAATTGGAATATATATTTACCCATTTTTCCTAATACATTCTTCAAAAGAGAATCATAAACATGGTGAATTTCTTCCCCTTTAAACCAAAAGATTATCCACTATAACAGTTCACTGATGTCTGTAAACCTTACAATACTAATATTAGTTTCCCATCATTATCATGGAGATTTAGCCATTTATAATTCCTAGTTGCCAGTAATTTGATAAAGTGTATTTGGAGCTGCTCCTTGATGCTCCCCTTCCCTTCTGGGTCATTACATCACATTATGGGTGTTGGCGTATGTTTAGTGCAACAACTCCATTCATGTCTATAGGTACCGTCACACTAAGCGACGCTCCAGTGATCCCACCAGCAACCTGACCTGGCAGGGATCGCTGGAGCGTCGCTACACGGGTTGCTGGTGAGCTGTCACACAGGCAGATCTCACCAGCAACCAGTGACCAGCCCCCAGCCAGCAGCGACGCGTGGAAGCATGCTGCGCTGGGTAACTAAGGTAAATATTGGGTAACCAGCCCGATATTTACCTTGGTTACCAGCGCGCACCGCTTAGCGCTGGCTCTCTGCACACCTAGCCACAGTACACATCGGGTTAATTACCCGATGTGTACTCTGCTACGTGTGCAGGCAGCAGAGAGCCGGCTTCTGCGGATGCTGGTAACCACGGTAAACATCAGGTAACCAAGAAGCCCTTACCTTGGTTACCCGATATTTACCTTCGTTACTAGTGTCCGCCGCTCTCACACTGCCAGTGCCGACTCCCTGTTCCCTGCACTCCTAGCCACAGTACACATCGGGTTAATTACCCGATGTGTACTCCGGTTACGTGTGCAGAGAGCAGGGAGCCGGCACTGACAGCGTGAGAGCGGTGGACGCTGGTAACGAAGGTAAATATCGGGTAACCAAGGTAAGGGCTTCTTGGTTACCCACTGTTTACCGTGGTTACCAGCGTCCGCAGAAGCCGGCTCCTGCTGCCTGCACATTCAGTTGTTGCTCTCTCGCTGTCACACACAGCAATGTGTGCTTCACAGTGGGAGAGCAACAACTAAAAAATGGTCCAGGACGTTCAGCAACAACCAACGACCTCACAGCAGGGGCCGGGTTGTTGCTGGATGTCACACACAGCGACATCACTAGCAACATCGCTGCTACGTCACAAAAGTCGTATCTTAGCAGCGATGTTGCTAGTGATGTTGCTTAGTGTGACGGGGCCTTTAGTGTGATGTGGCCTTATGAGTGTTTAGTTGCTAGGTTTAGATAAGATAAGATAAAACTTTATTGATCCCATATTGGGGAAATTTGCACATTACTACAGCTCAATATAGGAGAGGGTGGGATAGAATAAAGAAAGATAAAAACACTATACACATGTGATATATAACAATGTACATATACAGTATCTAATACAATAAATAAATATATGTATATGAAGGTGCATATTAGTGATGGCAGTGTAGGTGAATTGTCTAATTGAATAATAACATCATGATGTGTTATACAGTCTAACTGCAGTTCGAATGAGTGACCTGCGGATGCGCTCTGTCCTGCAGCGAGGATGTTTAAGTCTCTGACTGAAGGAGCTGCTCAGGCCCCCCACAGTTTCATGCAGAGGGTGGTGGGGGTTTTCCATGATGGCTGTCAGCTTTGCTAACATCCTCCTCTCACCCACCACAACCACAGGCTCGAGAGGAGATCCCAGCACAGAGCTTGACCTCCGTACCAATTTGTCAATCCTGTTCCTGTTTGTGTGCTGTTAATAAAGATAGAACAAAAAAAGGAGAAAGTGGGTCACAGGAAGAGCATGTGACTGTAATTTGTATTCTTCTTTCCTGTGTTCTCTATGAGAGGATGCTTGCTGCAGGAGCTCCAACCAGAGACACATAGAAATGATTACTTGCTCATTTATTAAGCTTAGTATATTTGTTCCTGATTGTTCCTGAATAAAACAACCATTGCTGTGTTGCACGCTTGGAGAGTATTGTTGACTATCTATTGCCAACAAGGGGGCATTACCTACTCTTGGTGTCTAGAAGCTGACTGATATCTTCTTCTGTTCTGTGCATGTTATAGGTGTGACTTTCAGCTGATAATATCTATTTCCCTGAAGTCCGAGAACATGGTTTACACCCCTGCCATGCCCCGTGTTCTAGGACAGAACAAAAAGAGATATTATCAGGGGGCTGGCTGTTTCTAGACACCAGGAACAGGCCACACACCCTGATGTGTGATGTAATGTCCCAGAGGGGAGGGGGAGCAGAAAGAGCACCTCCTGTAAGACTGAATTACAGGTATTGTGAGGGTGGTAAACAGCACTATGGATCTTATCTTTATGGTTTATAAGGTTATGGTCATTTGAATAATTTTTTATCTCCCCGGAATACCTCTTTAAATATTGAATGATATCTATTACTAGGCATAGCTAATGATTTTAGAGTATATATAAGAATGTGTGGGAATCAAAAACTTTGCCCATTGAATTGACATTCTCTTTAGTTTGGATGGGTGTGTACACCATACGTAAAGGTGGCCATACAATAGAGATTTTAAACAACCACAAAGATTGATTTAGACCATTTTCTGCTAAGCATCCCATCAATGGAATCAACATGTTTTTCTGAAAATGGTTGTGTGAAATACATATAGGTCATTGCTTACACATGTATTCATTTATGGCTTCTATAAACATGTTAGACTCCACTGTTTCATGACTTCAATGAATAATAATGGGGTCTGTCAAGTTCCTTTGTGAACTATTTTGTTTTGATAGGAAAGTTAATAGATACTTTGAAAGAGATATAAATGGAGCTGAAATCTGGGCATGATGGTCCTGTCTGTTATTCTACTATGGGCCAATCTACAATTGTGTTTATGTGTCAACGACTAGGCAACCAACTAGTAAACCACATCTGAACTCCCATATTTAATGATGTCTTGTAAAATAATTGAGAGTGGTTATGTCATCGGATTTTACTATACAAACTACATGCTTTACTAAATCAATCTTTTGGGCCTGTTTAGGCTGGTATAATAACTATTAAAATCCATGTCACAATGACAATAAAATTATAATATTAAAATACGGCATTTTATGAGTCTAGTTAGGGCTCATTTTAATGTAGATCTGTCACCAGATTTCACAATACATACTGTATACGCTACTAAATAGAGCCCTTAAACCTGATTAGGATGCTGTATTTATTTTGATAATACATGTGAGAATGACTGCAAAATCAATATGAAAGTTTAACTCAAACTTCACCCATGTGTACTGATTGACAGCTCTTCAGTATCCCTCCTCCCTTGGGATGCTGAGATCTCACACTGCTCAGTACAAGTTGCAGCTGACTAGGTACACTTAGGCGGGCTTTGCACACTACGACATCGCAGGCCGATGCTGCGATGCCGAGTGCGATAGTGCCCGCCCCCGTCGCAGCAGCGATATGTGGTGATAGCTGGCGTAGCGAAAGTTATCGCTACGCCAGCTTCACACACACACTCACCTGCCGTGCGACGTCCCTGTGGCCGGCGACCCGCCTCCTTGTTAAGGGGGCGGGTCGTGCGGCGTCACTGCGACGTCACACGGCAGGCAGCCAATCAGAGCGGAGGGGCGGAGATGAGCAGGATGTAAACATCCTGCCCACCTCCTTCCTTCCGCATATCCTACGGAAGCCGCAGTGAGGCCGGTAGGAGACGTTCCTCGCTCCTGCGACTTCACACACAGCGATGTGTGATGCCGCAGGAGCGAGGAACAACATCGGACCGTCGCGTCAGCGTAATCATGGATTACGCCGACGCTGCACCGATGATACGATTACGACGCTTTTGCGCTCGTTAATCATATCATCCAGCCTTTACACACTGCGATGTCGCATGCGATGCCGGAAGTGCGTCATTTTCAATTTGACCCCACCGACATCGCACCTGCGATGTCGCAGTGTGCAAAGTGCCCCTTAGACTCATGAGCTATTAAATTCTCTAGATGGACTCATAAAATCTCATGTTAAATCACCACTTCAGTGTTTCTTTTATTGCACCTCTGGAGTGGTGCTTTACATCTAAAGCCCGCTTTACACGCTACAATATATCTGACGATATATTTTTATAAAAATATTTTAGTGTAGGGCTGCCTCAAATGAGATTTGCCGTGATGTGGCGAGGCAGCTCAAGAAATTGCAATTTTTTGCCAAAAATCTCAAAATTTTTTATAATAAGTACAGTTTGGAATGTTTAGTGCTGAAGTGCACATTTAGTGCTGGCTTTTTGTTTTTTCTTCATTGAATTGGTCTTTGGTTGACCCCCACTTTGCTATGCACCCCAATTTGGGATGTGTTCCATCTGTCTAGATTTTGGCGGTTGGTGACTGTTCACATTGTCATCAGGCCTTGTCCACAGGCTATTTACTTCATGCAGCATTTGCTTGGACCTGTCCCGCCCACAGCCATGACTCAGTCATGGGTACGGGATTGAAATAGACCAGGTGAGTGCTGCTAAGAGCAATTCTACTATTCATATATGAGGCCGTATGGCACATTTTATAAAAATATTTTAGTGTAGGACTGCCTCAAATGAGATTTGCCGTGACGTGGCGAGGCAGCTCAAGAAATTGCAATTTTTTGCCAAAAATCTCAAAATTTTTATAATAAGTACAGTTTGGAATGTTTAGTGCTGAAGTGCACATTTAGTTCTGGCTTTTTTTTTTAATATATCTTACGATGTGTCGGCGGGGTCACGTTGTAAGTGACACACATCCAGCATCGTAAGGTACATTGTAGTGTGTGACAGGTACGTGCGATTGCGATTGAACGTTAAAACGTTCATCGCATACACGTCGTTGAATCCTGATGAATTGCACGTCGGGTTGTCAATGTTCCCGAGGCAGCACACATCGCAGTGTGTGACACCCCGGGAACATTGAACAGATCTTACCTGCCTCCCGCGGCTCCAGCCGGCAATGCGGAAGGAAGGAGGTGGGCGAGATGTTTACATCCCGCTCATCTCCGCCCCTCCGCTTCTATTGGCCGGCTGCCGCGTGACGTCGATGTGACGCCGAACGTTTTTCCCACTCCAGAAAGTGGACATTCGCCGCCCACATCGAGGTCGTATGGACGGGTAAGTACGTGTGACAGGGGTTAATCGTTTGTGCGGCACGTTCAACAAATTGAACGTGCCACACATAGGATGGGGCGTTGCAAATCGCATACTATATCGTATGCGAAATTGCAACGTGTAAAGCAGGCTTTAGTCCCCTAACCCCTATCTTATACTCACCTTGCGGCATCTTCATAATTTTACAGCATCGCGTTAGTCTCGGTGATATGTGACCTGCTGGCTGCTCCAGTGTTTCATTCAGCACGCTGGATGTCATAACTCAATACAATTCTATGAGAGCCTCGTTTTGGCTCTCATAGAAATGCATTGAGAGCTTGTGACATTCTGACTTTTGGAGAGTCAGAATTAGAGATGAGCAGAACCTTGGAAGTTCGGTTCATTAGGTGCAGCCGAACTTTAGATAAAGTTCTGTTTGGGACCCGGACCTGACCTGAACCCCAATTGAAGTCACTAATTGGGCAGTTCGGGTCTCCGCCCACATGCAGCCAGCTATTAGCAGATCACTTCCGGGGGAGAGTTGGTAGGGTTTTTTTTATTTTTTTGTTTGTGCACACTACACAGTGTGAGCCATTCAAACATTGCAAGTGGGTCGCATTGGGCTGAGGACTGAGCGTACCTGAGCACAGGGATGCTTGCATGAGTGGTTTACATACATAAAGCACCCAAACACCGAACCCAAACTCTGTCTGTGTTTGGTATGAACACCAAATACCGAAACTCGCGTTCGCCCCTTTTTAGTCAGAAGTTACAGTCACAAGATGGTGATGTGGAAATGGGGCGGCAACGATAAAATGTGAGGCCACCAGGAAGGTGAGTATATGACAAGGGGGCTTAGATTTAAAGCACCACTCCAGCACTGGAAAAAAATCCCTCTGTAGTGGCGCTTTAATACCAGGGTTAAACAATCATTTTGATGTGAATTTTCAACATAAATGCATTAGCCTCATCAGGTCTAAGAAATTTAATGCCATTTGTATTATGCAATCTGCTGACGGAGCCACTTTAAATTCTGCTATAGCTACAGTGCCTTGTGAAAGTATTCAGCTCCTTTGAATTTTTCAATCTTTTCCCACATTTCAGGCTTCAAACATAAAGATAACAAAATTTAAATTTTTTGGTGAAAAATCAACAACAAGTGGGACACAATTGTGAATTTGAACAAAATGTATTGCTTATTTTAAACTTCTATGAAAAATAATAAACTGAAAATTAGGTTATGCAATATTATTCATCCCCTTTAAGTTAATACTTTGTAGCGCCACCTTTTGGTGCAATTACAGCTGCAAGTCGCTTGGGGTATGTGTCTATCAGTTTGCACATCGAGAGACTGACATTCTTGCCCATTTTTACTTTGCAAATAGCTCGAGCTGAGTAAGGCTGGATGAAGAGCGTTTGTGAACAGCAGTTTTCAGCTCTTTCCACAGATTCTCGATTGGTTTCAGGTCTGGACTTTGACTTGGCCATTCTAACACCTGGATACGTTTATTTGTGAACCATTCCATTGTAGATTTTGCTTTATGTTTTGGATCATTGTCTTGTTGAAAAACAAATCTCCGTCCCAGTCTCAGGTCTTTTGCAGACTCCAACAGGTTTTCTTCAAGAATGGTCCTGTATTTGGGTCCATCCATATTCCCATCAATTTTAACCATCTTCCCTGTCACTGCTGAAGAAAAGCAGGCCCAAACCATGATGCTGCCACCACCATGTTTGACAGTGGGGATGGTGTGTTCAGGGTGATGAGCTGTGTTGCTTTTACGCCAAACATATTGTTTGGCATTGTGCCCAAAAAGTTTGATTTTTGTTTCATCTGACCAGAGCACCTTCTTCCACATGTTTGGTGTGTCTCCCAGGTGGCTTGTGGCAAACTTTAAACAACACTTTTTATGGATATCTTTGAGAAATGGCTTTTTTCTTGCCACTCTTCCATAAAGGCAGATTTGTGCAGTGTACGACTGATTGTTGTCCTATGGACAGACTCTCCCACCTCAGCTGTAGACCTCTGCAGTTCATCCAGAGTGATCATGGGCCTCTTGGCTGCATCTCTGATCAGCCTTCTCCTTGTTTGAGATGAAAGTTTGGATGGACGGCCGGGTCTTCGTAGATTTGCAGTGATATGATAATCCTTCCATTTCAGTATGATCGCTTGCACAGTGCTTCTTGGATGTTTAAAGTTCTGGAAATATTTTTGTAACCAAATCCGTCTTTAAACTTCTCCACAACAGTATCATGGACCTGCCTGTTGTGTTCCTTGGTCTTCATGATGCTATCTGCGCTTTAAACAGAACACTGAGACTATCACAGATCAGGTGCATTTATACGGAGACATGATTACACACGGATGGATTATATTTATCATCATCAGTCATTTAGACAACATTGGATCATTCAGAGATCCTCAATGAACTTCTGGAGTG
Source organism: Anomaloglossus baeobatrachus (assembly GCF_048569485.1). NCBI lineage: Eukaryota > Metazoa > Chordata > Amphibia > Anura > Aromobatidae > Anomaloglossus > Anomaloglossus baeobatrachus. The sequence goes on from NC_134356.1 coordinate 234,224,191, forward strand.
AGTTTGCTGCACTGAAAGTAAAGGGGCTGAGTAATATTACATGCCCAAATTTTCAGTTTATTCTTTTTTACAAAAGTTTAAAATAAGCAATAAATTGCATTCAACTTCACAATTGTGTCCCACTTGATCATAACATTAAAATTTGTATCTTTATATTTGAAGTCTGGTATGTGGGAAAAGGTTGAAAAATTCAAGAGGGCCAAATACTTTTACAAGGCTCTGTATTTCCTGAAAAGCCAAACTACTACAGTAATCAATTCTTTATATAAGAATACAATTGACAACTAAAGTTTCAATATCATTTTAAGCTGTGATTTACTTTGAATTTTTTTCTTCATTGTGACCTCTTAGTAAATTTTTGGTAATGGTATACTCTGGGCACACGTGTCCTCTCTCTTGGCTACAATGAAGTATAACTGCTGATTTATTTAAAGGGAGTCTCGGATATTTCCTCTAAGTACTTTTAGATGCTTATGATGAAATTCCTAAATGTGACACATGGAAAATGACTAATCCTAAGCAAAGTTAGAAAAATGACAGAACACTTTTGGTTGTAACACTGCAGTTGACGCTAAGTTTTATCAGCCTAGGGATCTAATTCACTCTACAATGATTTTACATATTTTGTAATTAACAATCATCTTCCATTATCATTAGTGTGCATATATTACAGCTTCAAATTCCAGCTGAGCAATGTAGCTTAGCTCCTAAAGTATAGACAGTAATGATCTCTAGAACAAGGCTTCAGGCGACCCACTACCAGAATAACAAAGATAAGTTTTAATACTGCCAAACTTTATTTCCATTTACATAAATATATGGTCCAATGCCGAAGCAGATTTGCACAGCTTAACGTAAAACAACATCAAATCCTTTTGAATTGGGTTGTATTTTCTCTTCAGATATCAAGAACTTTGCAAAAGAACTATTTGAGTCTCAAACAATTTACTTAAAGAAAAAATAGTACAAGGTCATTAAATCACTAAGGATCTTCTGCTGGCAGCGCAATAATGTTTTCGAATACTAAAAGCAGCTTCATTATCAAACCACATAACTGAACTATATAATTTGTAGCACCTAGAAAATCCGCTGCAAATCACAAGGACAAAATTACCTAAAGTTAGAATTTAGCTTATATTTACTGTAGAAAACATATTTTCATTACTGTACCCCAGGGAAGGGCCTGCGTCGTCACCTGTCGCACATGGAACAGTGGCATGGAACTGGACAAATGGGGGGCCCACTTGCCATCCGCAGGGGTGGTGATCTTTTTTGTGGGCCCCAGGCAGATACCCGGGAATCGCAGTGCTTGGGACAGCAGCCATATTTTACTGGCTGCCAGCTCTTTCACCTTGCATGTGCAGTGAGAGCACGAATTGCAGTGTTCACTGCTGAACATTGCATACACGTGCATTGAGGGAAAGTGTTCATTTGTAGGTGAATTTACACTCTGGTCCCATTCTCACTGATGAAGAGGCGTGGCAGCGCCAATATCCCCAGTACTTTATGTCCCCCAACCCAGTAACGTGTATGTCCCCCAGTGCTGTATGCTCCCCACCCCAATAAAGTGTATGCCCCCCAGGAACGTGTATAGCCCCTCCAATAATGTGCATGCACGCCCAGTAACGTCTATACTCTCCTAGTAATGTGTATGCCCCCCAATAATGTACATGACCCCCCAGTAATATGTATGCACCTCCAGTAATGTGTATGCCCCCCCACCAGTTCTGTCTATGCCCGCAGTGCTGCCTATGCCTTCAATGATGTCTATGTCTTCAGTGATGTCTATACCTCCAGCCTTCCCTTTGATGTATTTGCCCTAGCCCCTCCTGTGATGTATATACTGTAGCCCCCATGTCTCCCGTTATCTTTATACAACAGTCTCAATGTGTCCTGTGCAGCCTTGTTTGCTAATAAGTGTTGCTGCCGGGTTGGCACACAATCAGAATTAAAGCTGCAGAGCTGTCCTCACAGTGTTGCTGCTACCAGAGCACCATGCCATTTCTGTTAAAGTGGCAGCAATCAAGCAGCATGCTCTACAAATCCACATGCCCACCGGAGAGGAGCTGAATGGGAGACAAGCGAAGAAGGTGAGTGAGGCTGCTGCCGGCTTCCCCATATTAAAAATATCTCTACTGTTTCTGGATATATATTTTATATATATTTCTATATATTTTTCTGCATTTGTCTTAAAATACAGTTAGGTCCAGAAATATTTGGACAGTGACACAATTTTCGCGAGTTGGGCTCTGCATGCCACCACATTGGATTTGAAATGAAACCTCTACAACAGAATTCAAGTGCAGATTGTAACGTTTAATTTGAAGGTTTGAACAAAAATATCTGATAGAAATTGTAGGAATTGTACACATTTCTTTACAAACACTCCACATTTTAGGAGGTCAAAAGTAATTGGACAAATAAACCAAACCCAAATAAAATATTTTTATTTTCAATATTTTGTTGCGAATCCTTTGGAAGCAATCACTGCCTTAAGTCTGGAACCCATGGACATCACCAAACGCTGGTTTTCCTCCTTTTTAATGCTTTGCCAGGCCTTTACAGCCGCAGCCTTCAGGTCTTGCTTGTTTGTGGGTCTTTCCGTCTTAAGTCTGGATTTGAGCAAGTGAAATGCATGCTCAATTGGGTTAAGATCTGGTGATTGACTTGGCCATTGCAGAATGTTCCACTTTTTTGCACTCATGAACTCCTGGGTAGCTTTGGCTGTATGCTTGGGGTCATTGTCCATCTGTACTATGAAGCGCCGTCCGATCAACTTTGCGGCATTTGGCTGAATCTGGGCTGAAAGTATATCCCGGTACACTTCAGAATTCATCCAGCTACTCTTGTCTGCTGTTATGTCATCAATAAACACAAGTGACCCAGTGCCATTGAAAGCCATGCATGCCCATGCCATCACGTTGCCTCCACCATGTTTTACAGAGGATGTGGTGTGCCTTGGATCATGTGCCGTTCCCTTTCTTCTCCAAACTTTTTTCTTCCCATCATTCTGGTACAGGTTGATCTTTGTCTCATCTGTCCATAGAATACTTTTCCAGAACTGAGCTGGCTTCATGAGGTGTTTTTCAGCAAATTTAACTCTGGCCTGTCTATTTTTGGAATTGATGAATGGTTTGCATCTAGATGTGAACCCTTTGTATTTACTTTCATGGAGTCTTCTCTTTACTGTTGACTTAGAGACAGATACACCTACTTCACTGAGAGTGTTCTGGACTTCAGTTGATGTTGTGAATGGGTTCTTCTTCACCAAAGAAAGTATGCGGCGATCATCCACCACTGTTGTCATCCGTGGACGCCCAGGCCTTTTTGAGTTCCCAAGCTCACCAGTCAATTACTTTTTTCTCAGAATGTACCCGACTGTTGATTTTGCTACTCCAAGCATGTCTGCTATCTCTCTGATGGATTTTTTCTTTTTTTTCAGCCTCAGGATGTTCTGCTTCACCTCAATTGAGAGTTCCTTAGACCGCATGTTGTCTGGTCACAGCAACAGCTTCCAAATGCAAAACCACACACCTGTAATCAACCCCAGACCTTTTAACTACTTCATTGATTACAGGTTAACGAGGGAGACGCCTTCAGAGTTAATTGCAGCCCTTAGAGTCCCTTGTCCAATTACTTTTGGTCCCTTGAAAAAGAGGAGGCTATGCATTACAGAGCTATGATTCCTAAACCCTTTCTCCGATTTGGATGTGAAAACTCTCATATTGTAGCTGGGAGTGTGCACTTTCAGCCCATATTATATATATAATTGTATTTCTGAACATGTTTTTGTAAACAGCTAAAATAACAAAACTTGTGTCACTGTCCAAATATTTCTGGACCTAACTGTATGTATATGTATATGTACACATGCCTTTATGTGTTTTGTTTGTGTATGTGTGTGTCTGCATGTCAATGGGGCCCACTGAAACTCTTTTGCCTCGGGCCTATGAAAACCTGGAGCCAACCCTGGTCCAGGGTATATGTTATCCTATAAACAACATTTATTACCTATTACCTATTCACAGGATAAAGGATAAATATGTGTGCTGACACCTCACTAAAAACAAGGGTCCCAAAGTCCTCTAAATGAATGAAGCATTACTGACCATGACAAATCATTGTGTATAATTCCTATGGAGAGTAAATAGTGCAGTGGTTGCACATGCTCACTAATTCCTACTTCACACGGGACTCTTGCTCCTGTGATTACCGGGGGTCCCAGTTATCAGCCTCCCCAGAGATAATGTATTTTTTGACTATCCTCTAGATAGGTGATATGTTGTTTATTTTTTAAATTATAAACAAGGGTCTCTCTTTTTGTACTTGGTCGAGGATGAGCAGCAGTACCAGACATAGCCCATAAAGGGGATGGTGTGTAGCTTCTAGAAAGGTGGGGCTAGCTAGCATGTGATTGCAAGTTTGCATATCACACGAGTGATTACGTGAGGACTGCTTAAGCAGGCAAACAGAATGGAATCTTGACAGTCTGAATATTGTACACTGTTAGTGTCATGATCCACGCCGGCTTTTCCCTGCCTGGTCATGTCAGGGGTTAACTTCCCTTGCCTCATTTTGGATCCCAAGACGCTATATATTGCCTCTCTACCTATGGCTCAGTGCCAGTGATATTTCTGCCTTGCAGCGTGTATACTGGCTCTTGAGTGTTCCTGATCTGTTCTGCCTCCCTGCTACTGTGTCCTGACTTTGACCCTCCCCCGTTTGTCTGCCTGTCCCAGCCCCTGACTTCCCTCTTTTGTCTGTTGTTTGTGTTTCCCTCTGCATACCTGATCTCCCGGCTTCTGACTTTAACATTGATCCTCCCTTTGCAGTGACTCGACTTTCCTGGCTAGACCCAGACTGTTTGACTACTCTATTGCCCCCTGGTGATTCGCCTGTTAACATTGCTGAAGTTACTCTGCTATACTTCAGCTGCATTTCCGTTACAGTGTTTCTTTGTCTCTCCTTCACTACTCTGCTGCCAGCTATTGGGGATTACGCTGTACTGCGTCTTACTAGCCTTTGTACAGTGTAACAGTTAGGATTTGTCAAGATGCTATCAGATAGAGTGACTTTACAGTAGATATTCATATATGGCCCATAAGACCTCTTTAAATTCTAGTTATGTGTGAATAGATAAAATAGTTTGATCTACTGACCTGTTATCATCTGATTTCCAATATGATAACTTTATCTACTATGATAAAAAGATGAAGATAATATTTTTCTTTATTGAATTTTCAGAATCATGTGGAAAAAAAGTAACTTATTAATATTGCCATTCCCCTCTGTTTTCATATATAAAAAGAATGTTAATTGAGTATTCTTTGAACACTGATGTGAAATCTGTACATACCAGTTCTTCAAGTGATGTATCTGTAAGAGAATTGGTTGTGGTGGTCGTGTTCCTGCCCCCTGAAAACATCAATCATGTCAATGTCTTGCATCTTTTGTATATAATTTGTGGTGTGTCATGTAAATTGTTTTGTGATATATAGTAATCTATATTAATTCATAGTGTACAGTAATGTAAGGTAATGGATATGATTTAGTAGTGTTGGTAATGCAGTGAACTGTTGGATAAGGTTTAGTATAATATGTAAGGTTGAATATATAATGTAACATATAAGACCTTATAATCCCTCCACCAAGTGTCGGCATATTACCCGTGGAGAGAAAAAGTGACACTCGGCACCCCCTGAGGAACTCACGAAACACATGTCGGGGTCTGCAGGAGATACACCGAACACTTGGACCAAACAGACCTTATAACCAAGGTATATGATTCTCTGCTTTACCTAGTGATTTCTCATTATCTGCAGACATTGCTCACTGAGATCTGTGTCTATTTTACTTTGTTCTAGCCGTGTATATGTCCTACGATCTATTTGTTATTCATCATACTATGGTTCAGCATATCATTTTTAGCACCTTGGCTATATATATTTTTTCCTTATATTTTTTCTTTGTATTGTGAAACTTGCACAGCACTATTGAGCACTTTTATTACATGTTATTTAACATTACTATAGGGTTTTGGCTATACTTTGGGTCAGTTGTTTGCACTGTCACTTTGCATTTGACTTGCTGCTATCATCTGGGAATCTCCCTGCCTTTTTATCTTTCTTGTACGATGTTATATGTTTTTAAAAAAATTAATTTAATAAAATAATAATGTTATATCTCATATTTATTGCTTTTTTTCGTCACTTTTTCTCTCCAAGGGTTATATGCCGACACTCGGTGGAGGGATTATAAGGTCTTACATTTCATTGTAGTGACAGATAACATAGTTTTTGATTATATATAATCTAACATGTAGCAGTGTTGGTAAAGTGTAAGATATTGTAATGTAATGTTAATGTAGGTAAAAGGTTAAGATCTACCCAGCAATAGATTGTAGGGGCAGACATAGTTAATGGTGGTACTAGCACACCCTTGGAGGGGTCAAGCAAAGGAAAAAGGTGTTTGTTCCTGTTAAACAGTGTAGTTGGGAATAGTAGCTGAAAGTGACCTAGTGTGAAGAACATTGTATGAATAGTCTGCTGGCTGTCCGGGCCGTACGCATTGGTTGACTTGTGTCAGTGTGGCGCCCCAGGACCTGGTCGCCACAACAGCATTGCCCTTCCAAAGGGTTAATGCTGTGCATGGAGGTAATGGGGAGGTCCATTGGCCAGCAAGTTTAACATCCACCGCAGTTCTCCCTCCGGCCAGCAGGGGGAGCTCTGAACCTGGAATTCCAGGGAGCCTTCCTCAAGTCTGACCTGAGGGAGGAAGTAGGTTCAGTCTGTAGAGAGAAGTGATAGTGAGCAGACGCAGAGTGTGCTGTCCTGTGGATCTGGGGCCTAGAGCTAGAGTAGCTTGGCCCAGGGAAGCAGGAGTAGCAGAGAGGCAGCGGAGAGACTCGGACATCGGAGTCTGTGGCCACCAGGGCTTAAAATACTCCCTGGTAGCCGAATCCGAAGGGCAGGAGAGCTGCAAGCACCTGGCCCATAAGCATCCCGAAGGTACAGCTGCAGCATCAGGGCCCGGTGTGGACTCCAGCAGAGAAGCACCAAAGAGGGCCTGCGCAGCCTGCTACAGAGGGAAAGGGACGTACCATCGGTCCCAGCAGCAAATAGGGCCATTGCTGGATTCAGAGAAGCAGGGTCCTATCATAACAAAGAAAAGCACAGGAGTAGGCCTCATACTCAGCTGGCCAGAAAGATCACCCCAAGTACTTCCAGGCCGACCGGATCCCCATCACCACCTGTAACGGTCTCCCAGGACTGGACTGTTCCCAAAGTAAAAGAGGAAAAGGTAAAGAGACTGTTGTTTGTGCCTGGTTCTTTCATTGCCTGTCGGCCCTGCACCGTGTTAGCCACACAACACCATAGACTTTCACGAGCACTAACAGTGTCCCCGGGGCTCCGCTCCACCTGTGGGGAGCAGTACCACCATTGCTGTTATATCATCACCCCGGAGGCCTCACACAGCAGCGGCGGCTTACTAGCCGCAGACCACAGGTGGCGTCACGAACACAAACTTTATTCATCAAGCCACATATTCTACTGACACCCACCAGGGCCACGGAGCCGGGCCCAGCCACCACTGACTACCACCGGACTAGTCCGGCCCGGCACCGGGTGTCCCATAGCCCTGGGGTGGGCGAGTCAAGTTTGGCGTCACGAACAGGATTTCGTGCCCGGTCCCACCGGGTACTGTGCGCCTGCAGAAACTGTGCTTAAAAGACTGTGTTACTGTTTGCAAACTGCCGCCGCCATCAGCCTCGCCGAGCGCAGGAAGAAGGGGAACGTGCCTGACAAAGAGCGCGAAGGGAGCGCGCCATCAGAGCAGAGCGCTGTTAACCCCGCGCGACCCAGAAGGGAATTTGAAAAGTGAATGGAGCCTGGTAAGGTTCACTAAGGGGGAGGAAGATGTCCGACTCGGAGGATGGGCAGGTGGCTGCCATAGCCCGAGACGCCGCGGCACCAGCCGAAGCAATCCCAGTCGCCGTCGCCCCAGCCCCCGCTGTAGCGCCGGTAATGCCGATCACAATGCCGTACATCCCGGGAGCGGAATGGCTGCCGCAGTACTCCGGGGAGTCCCATACCTTGAGCGACTTCAGAGAAAGTCTGCACAGCTTGTTCCGGGTGTATCCGCTGACTGAGAGCCAGAAGGTGGGCATATTAATGGGGCAGCTAGCCGGCGCGGCCCAGCGTGAAGTGACGTCCTGGCCTGATACAGATAAAGGGACAGCAACCCAGATACTGGCCAAGCTAAAGAGTACTTTTGACACCCGCACCGCAGCAGAAATAAAGATGAGATTCTTTGGGTGCAAACAACGGGCCACACACAGCATACGGGACTATGCCTTAAACTTGCAGGAGGCCCTGAAAGCAAACAATTAAACAGGTGGACCCAGAGAGTGTACGTGAAGAAGACAAACTCCTAACTGAGCAGTTCATAGAGGGGCTCCTGTCAGATGCCCACAGGACCCAGCTGCGTATCATGGTCCTGCAGAACCCTGCTTTGGACTTTGAAAAGTTTAAGGACCAGGCCATCCGGGTAGTGAGAGAATCTAGACCGAATGACCCAGTACCCCTCCGGCCTCTTGCTATCACGTACCCCGCGGTGGTGCCTGCAACACGAGCCGCTGCAGGGGCTGAGGCGCAGTCCCTGGATAAGGACCCCACTGCAGAGCTCAGACAGAAGGTCCAGGAGCTGACCAAGACTGTAGCTGCCCTTGCCAAGACCGTGCAGTCTCTAAAGGTGACTCCATCGCCTGCAAGAATCGAGTTGGCCTCCAGCCCAGATGACGTCCCATGGATGCGACAGAGGAGGATTCCGCCGACCCGAGGAAAAGATACAGACCGGTATGATTCAATGGGACAACCGATCTGCCGCCGCTGCAGCCAGGCGGGCCACATTGCACGACACTGTCCTTTAAATGGGCCGAGCCTGGGGCCAGGAGCCAACCCCCAGGTGTAAGGAAGCCCGGCTCAACCCCCAGCCGCAGCAAGTATGTGGGAGGACGACCGGTCCTTCCTATTGTGCTGGATCGGATCCCTTTGAATGCCCTCCTGGATACGGGGTCCCAGGTAACAACCATCCCTTATAAACTGTACAAAAGATATTGGGCTGATTCAGACATTGACCATGGCCCAGATGATGATTTAACAATTGTGGCCAGTAATGGTCAGCCCTTACCTCAAATTGGGTATAAAGAAGTAACCATTAAAGTGGGGCGGGTAGAATTGCCATGTCAGGGGATGATAATTGTAGATATTGATCGCAAAGAATCTGACCCACTGCTAACCATTGGTACAAATGTGATAGAAAATTGTATTGCCGAAGTGATAATTTTGTTGCAACAGGCGTCTGAAACTGCCAGCTCCGGGCAGCAGCGTGCCCTACAGAGGGAGATCCGAGCCCTGATGAGGAGGCAGCAGGTAGAGCTGGCCGGAGGAGAAATTGGCAGTGTGAGGGTAAGTGACCCCCTCCCCATTGCAATACCCCCAAGAAGTGAAATGTTGATATGGTGTCGGGCAGAAATAGGCCTCAAGGGTCAGGATTACCATGCCTTGGTAGAACCGGTGTATTCAGACAGTAGGCCTGGAGTCCTGATAGCCAGAGGGGTAGCAGACGTTCGCAAGGGGAGAGTGCCCGTCCGTGTCCTGAATTGTGGGGAGGAGGAAGCCAAATTGCCCCGGTACGCCACTGTAGCAAAACTGTACACTGTCAGCAACAATACCATCAAAGCAGTGGAACCCTTGATCCCGTCCGACCAGGCGGAAGACAATGGCTCCAAGGGGCAGCTGGAAGACTGGTGCCAAAATTTACATGTGGGCACCGACTCCACCCCCTCACACCAAAAGCATGGGGTTTACCGGGTGGTACAGGAGCAAACACCCCCTAGATTTTGGGCAGGTGAAAGGGGTTAAACATCAAATCCCCATGGGTGATCATCATCCCATTAAAGAGAGATACCGCCCTGTACCCCCCGCACAGTATCAGCGTGCCAAAGAGATGTTACGGGAAATGAAGGAGGCTGGGGTTATCAGAGATAGTTGTAGCCCCTGGGCAGCTCCACTAGTGCTCGTAAAGAAAAAAGATGGTACAATGAGAATGTGCGTAGATTACAGGCAAATTAACCGCATTACACATAAAGATGCTTATCCACTACCCAGAATAGAGGAGTCACTAACAGCCTTAAAGTCAGCTAACTATTTCTCCACCTTGGATCTCAGCAGTGGGTATTGGCAGGTTCCCGTGGCAGAGGCGGACAAGGAGAAGACTGCATTCACGACACCAATGGGCCTCTGCGAGTTCAACTGTATGCCATTCGGGCTCTGCAACGCCCCAGGGACATTCCAAAGGTTGATGGAGTGCTGCTTGGGCCACCACAACTTTGAAACCATGCTGTTGTACCTGGATGACGTCATAGTCTACTCCAAGACTTATGAAGACCACCTGAGGCACTTAGCAAAAGTGTTTGAGTCCTTGTCGAAATATGGCCTGAAGATAAAGCCGTCCAAATGTCACCTCTTGAAGCCAAAGGTACAGTACCTGGGTCATGTGGTCAGCGCAGAAGGTGTGGCACCTGATCCGGAGAAAGTCACCGTAATCAAGGACTGGCCAAGACCCACCACGGTAAAGGAGGTGCGGCAGTTCCTTGGGCTGGTGGGCTACTACCGAAGGTTCATTGATGGTTTCACAAAGATAGCAGCGCCCCTTCAAGATCTCCTGGTGGGCCAGCCAAAGCAGGCTAAGAAGCAGAGCCATCCATTTGAATGGAGCAGCCAAATAGAAACATCCTTTGTCCGGCTGAAAGGGGCTCTCACGGGAGAAGAAATTCTGGCCTACCCTGACTACAGCGAGCCGTTTGTACTGTATACAGACACCAGCAACGTGGGACTGGGAGCAGTTCTGTCCCAGGTGCAGGGAGGCAGAGAGAGGGTGATAGCTTACGCCAGTAGGAAGCTTCAGCCCACAGAAAGGAATCCAGAAAACTACAGTTCCTTCAAGCTGGAGTTCCTCGCTATTGTTTGGGCAGTGACTGAACGCTTCAAGCACTATCTGGCATCGGCCAAGTTCACCATCTTCACGGACAACAATCCGTTGACACATCTGACAACAGCCAAGTTAGGTGCGTTGGAACAGCGATGGATGGCCCGGCTGTCTAACTTTGACTTTACCATCAAGTACCGGGCTGGCAAGAAGAATAACAATACTGATGCGCTGTCCAGAATGCCTCACTTACCCGAGTCTGGAGAAGACCTGGATGAACTCGAAGAGATAGAGTTACCGGCTTTCCATCACCAAGGTGTTTCCCAGTGTGAGCATGCTGTAGGAGTGAAGCGCTCGAGCCAGCACGAGGTCTCGGTCAACCCATTACTCCACCATAATTGGGAAGAGACACAGAACGGTGACCCGGCCGTGCGATTGGTCAAAGAAAAACTAGCACAAGCTGAGACCCATCTTGGCCCAGATGCTCCAGAAGAAGCCCAGCAGCTGTGGAAGGAGAGGGGACGACTGTTCACATACCAAGGCAAGCTCTGCAAGAGATATGTCAACTGGCGAACGAATGAACTCGTCTGGCAGATAGTGGTCCCACAGAGGGATGCTCCAATGGTCCTAGCAGCTTATCATGATAACGCAGGACACTTCGGATGGAAGAAGTTGGAGACCCTACTCCGTGATCGGTTCTACTGGGTGCACATGAGAAAGACAGTCGAGAAGTGGTGCCGAGACTGTGGTCCGTGTAACCTGAGGCGGAAAGATGATGCCAGCCAGAGGTCTCCCCTACAGCCAATTGTCACGAAGCAGCCCCTGGAGTTGGTGGCCCTGGACCACGTGAAGTTAACACCAAGCTGGTCAGGCTATGTGTACGCCCTCACCATTGTGGACCGTTACTCTCGTTTCCTGGTAGTAGTGCCCGTGAAGGACCAGACAGCCAGAACAGCAGCTAGAGCATTTCAGGCATACTTTTGTCGACCTCACGGTTACCCTGAAAGGGTACTGACTGATCAAGGTCCTGCATTCGAGGCAGAAGTGTTCCAAGAGTTCTGTAACATGTACGGTTGTAAGAAAATCAGAACCACACCGTACCACCCCCAAACCAATGGATTGTGCGAGAAGATGAACCATGTGGTTATTGATATGCTCAAGACTCTACCTCTGGAAGAAAGAAACCAATGGCCAGAGAAGTTACCAGATCTGGTAGACCTGTACAACCATATCCCGGTAAATTCGACCAACTGCAGCCCTGCTTACCTGATGCGAGCAAGACCTGGCAAGTTACCTGTAGACTTTGAGATGGGGACTGAGTCACCTGAAGCGGTTCAGGAGATAGAAGATTGGGATACAGAGCGACAACAGCAGTACCGCAAGGTCCAGGAATGCGTAGAAAGGAGCCTGTCTCAAGCAAGAACGAGACAAGAGCAGCATTACATACAAACAGCTCCAGCAACTCCCTTAGCACCTGGAGAGCAGTTCCTCAAGAAAAAGCGGAGGGCGCATAAATTAGATGATCAGTGGGAGAATGAACCCTACACCATTATCCCCTCCAACTTTGACAATAGTAAGGTATGCCTCATAAGCAAAGATGAAGGCAAGACCTATCAAGCAGTTTCTCGAGACCGCCTGAAAGCATGCCCCGAACGGTGCAGAATCCAAAAAGAAGTAGAAGAAGTACAAGAAAGTCCCCAAAGTCCAGAAAAAGAGGAAGAGATGATCCAAACAATCCTTGGAAAATTCCCCAAAACTTGGACCCGAATAAACAATGCCATAGTGGTACCAGTGTTGACGTTCCCGCAGTTGGTCGAGCCAGAAACAGAAGAGGTTCCAGATCCACCTAAAGAACCGTCCGCTCCAACACGAGATGACACGCCAGCAGTGGAACAGGAGAATCAACCCCCTGTCAGTGGTGAACCTGTCATACCATTGGCGACTCTTAGACAACATAGGCAATCATCACACTTACCTATCAGGGTTAGGCCTACCTGTCGTGCTGAGGTAGAAGACACACCAAGTAGTCAGGGACAAACACCAGAGCTACGCAGGTCTCAACGCAGCACTCGGGGACAGCCCCCTCCAAGGTATAGAGAGTAAAAAGAAAGAGTACTTATTAGAATGTAAATAGTTATGTGAAATGTCTGTAATGTTGTGTACAAAATGTTTTTCTTTTTTGATTGAGGAAATAGACAATTGGGCCACTGGACTATGGGTGGCCAACACCTAGCTGTACATAGTTAGCACCAGTGTGCTCAGCACCCCTGAAGAAAAACCCGTCCGGCGTGCATAGAGTGGGGTCATCAATGCTCTGACGCACACCCAAAGCCTACGTTGGGGGTTTTATCGCGGCGGGTCCCCCATGGAGCAGTGTAATGGACACCCGGCAGGGAGCCACACTGGACTCTTATAGTTGTTTAAGGTTGTAACATGTATTTCTTGTTTTGTTTTCTACAGTCCGGGAGTACTGAATTTAACTAAGGGGGAGTGTGGCGCCCCAGGACCTGGTCGCCACAACAGCATTGTCCTTCCAAAGGGTTAATGCTGTGCCTGGAGGTAATGGGGAGGTCCATTGGCCAGCAAGTTTAACATCCACCACAGTTCTCCCTCCGGCCAGCAGGGAGAGCTCTGAACCTGGAATTCCAGGGAGCCTTCCTCAAGTCTGACCTGAGGGAGGAAGTAGGTTCAGTCTGTAGAGAGAAGTGATAGTGAGCAGACGCAGAGTGTGCTGTCCTGTGGATCTGGGGCCTAGAGCTAGAGTAGCTTGGCCCAGGGAAGCAGGAGTAGCAGAGAGGCAGCGGAGAGACTCGGACATCGGAGTCTGTGGCCACCAGGGCTTAAAATACTCCCTGGTAGCCGAATCCGAAGGGCAGGAGAGCTGCAAGCACCTGGCCCATAAGCATCCCGAAGGTACAGCTGCAGCATCAGGGCCTGCGCAGCCTGCTACAGAGGGAAAGGGACGTACCATCGGTCCCAGCAGCAAAGAGGGCCATTGCTGGATTCAGAGAAGCAGGGTCCTATCATAACAAAGAAAAGCACAGGAGTAGGCCTCATACTCAGCTGGCCAGAAAGATCACCCCAAGTACTTCCAGGCCGACCGGATCCCCATCACCACCTGTAAAGGTCTCCCAGGACTGGACTGTTCCCAAAGTAAAAGAGGAAAAGGTAAAGAGACTGTTGTTTGTGCCTGGTTCTTCCATTGCCTGTCGGCCCTGCACCGTGTTAGCCACACAACACCATAGACTTTCACGAGCACTAACAGTGTCCCCGGGGCTCCGCTCCACCTGTGGGGAGCAGTACCACCATTGCTGTTATATCACCCCGGAGGCCTCACACAGCAGCGGCGGCTTAATAGCCGCAGACCACAGGTGGCGTCACGAACACAAACTTTATTCATCAAGCCACATATTCTACTGACACCCACCAGGGCCACGGAGCCGGGCCCAGCCACCACTGACTACCACCGGACTAGTCCGGCCCGGCACCGGGTGTCCCATAGCCCTGGGGTGGGCGAGTCATCAGGAGCAGAGAGATACCAGACAGGAGATAGTGTGAACCTTAATAGTGGGTTAGGAATGGACGAGAACAGCAAGAGGGATAAAAATCGACCCTTAGATGGAGCGGCCTCAGGTAATTGAAGCTGGAGTGCAATCAGAGCCAGGCCCATTCAACTGTAATGGAATTGGGTGAAGTTTACTATCCTGTGGGAGTAGTCTACCTGCTGAGCGTCATTTCCATAGACGACAAGCAGCCTAAGGCATTAGGCCTTAGCCTGGGAATAATTGAACACGCATAGTGCCCGGAGCCGCTGTACAGCAAGCGGACTGTCACTACTATGATAGTATGTAGGACTTGATTGCACTGGGCCTTTTAGGACCAATAATAATGGACAAAAATCTGTGTCTGACAATGTGTGGGGAAACTGAAAACATACTGGAAGTGTTATTCATTATTTTCTGTGTAATGTTGTAACTGAAGAGATGCTCAAACTGTCCAGTAAGGAACTGCTGTGGAAAAATAACAGTTTATCTCTCAAATTGCTTGTTGGTCCAGACCAGCATAGAACAAAGGCATCATGTGGTCTGCCCATTCATAGCTCACATTATCGAAGTCCACACACCCATCCAGCATCATTTGCTTTATATCTACCTTATAGAAAAGTGTTTCTTCTTGCTTATAGTCACACAGTAACACTGCAGCAATAAGTCAAAATACTGGTTGTATAAAGTGGCAGCTGCTTTTTTGGCTTGAGTGGGTTTGTCCATTTGTGGCATTACTGTTGCGCTACCCACGGAGGAGCGTGGTAGTGAACCCACAGGACCTCAGAGGACTGTGGCAGCTGACCTCAGTGATGGACTTGGACAAAGCTTGGGGAAAGGAAAGGACTTTAATGATCACAGCGCAACCAGTTCCAAACAACAAAAGCTCCTAGAGTAGATTCCAGAGTGCAAGTACAGCCAGCACAGGAATACTCCAAATACTGGTAGGTATGAGTGAGTAGCATTGCACAGCAGGTAGAACTAGAGCACCAGCGAAGTTTGGTCCAAAGTGGAGGTAGATGGTAACAGCTAGCCAGGCCTTGATCCAGTAGTAGGAGAAATGTTGACACAGGTGCCTTGGTAAGTACCTACTCTGTCGGTGCTTGTTCCGATCCAGCGGGCTGAAGTGGAGTGGTCACAGCTGGGCATGGTATGGACTCTGTAGGGCACAGGGACTCAGGCAATGACTGGAGCAGCAGACAGGCATGGCCGGCGCTGAGCAGAGGCAAGGTACAGAGATTAGGAACAGGAGCAAGGTTAAACCAAAAAGCCAGGGAACAGGGACCTGACGGGAAGCAACACCACAATAAGGGACAAGAAGACATTGCTCAGGCACCTCCTAGAAGGGGAGGATGCCAAATATGCCCAGACCCTTTCCGTGATAGGCCGGGAAGCACTCCTAGGTTAAGGCGTACTGGCCCTTTAAATCCCAGTATGATGCTGCGGGCATCACCTAAGGAAATCCCTGGAAAACCTGTTCGGTGCACGCTTGCTTCTGGAGGAACAGCCCAAAGGCGGAGAGCTGGAGGAAGGTCCATGACTGTGATCCGAGTAAGAACCCTGTAGGGAAGGAAAGACAGTGGAATGGGCAGACATTATGGAGCCACGTGTTGGGCACCGACCCCCCCTGCCCAGTAGGGGTCAGACCCATGGCTGGAGGCATGACAAATACAAATAGTAAGTGGTGTTTATTCGAGCTTTGGAAATCTGAGTACTCCTCTTCCTGTGTTTATCGGAGGTAAAGCATAATATCAGATTATGAATAAGGATATTTTCACTGTCATGTTACTGTTTTTAGAGACTTATGACAGCTTTAGGACTGTAGCGTCTCATTTCCATCTGGGACTCTGCATTTAAATGTTGTTTTGTTTCTCTTGGTGCTGAAACAGTTAATGTCAGTTTTGCTGCTAGCAGCTTTCTAGCTGTGCAGGTCAGTTGCAGCTTCTCTGTAGCCACACCCCTTTGTGTTTTAGTAGCAGGGTTTCCCAGTAATCTTTGCTGATTATACAAAACTATTCTGGCCGCTTTGGCAGAAGGAACTGGTGTTGATTTGTCCTGAAGCAATATCTTCTCCATTTTGGTTTTGATTCCCCTGTATTAGTGCAGCATTGGCCCTAGTGAGCCTTACCTTCCCACTCACTAGCCAGAACTATTGAAGGGTCTTTTCAGGGCTTCAGGTTCCTGCTTGGCGACAGGTGGGGAGCATGTGTAGGGTCTGGCTAGGAGTGCAGGGTACAGCAGCAGGTAAAGGTAGGAGGTGTCCAATCTACCCTCTCACTAGCGCCAGGGCTCACTATTCTTATCGTGTTCCCCTTGTTTGTGGTGTTGTTGGGGGGTGTTTTTGTGGTGCGTCAGACATCTGTTGGTCTGAATATGCCCAGCACGTCTAAAAGCGGACATTACAATCAGCCATACATTTTTCCTGTGTCACCCTGGGAAACCCAACCCAGTGGATGAGTGGAGCCTACGCCCACTGGTGCCGCTGGCTCCCATCACCAGCACTATCCACGGTAGGAACACGGCATCACCTGGTGATCATAGTAGAAGTCGCTGGAGCGGACTCCGGTGGTGACGTAACACCCACCTTCAGAATACCAGTCTACAGCTGTCCACTTTACCTTGGCTAGTAATCCAAATTTGGGGAGGACTCCCCTTTTTTTCCTATTATTTATTTATAAATAAATAAACAGCATGGGGTGACCTCTAAATTGAATTACTTGCCAAGGTGAAGCAGCCAGCTGCAGTCTGCAGCCATCTGCTTTGCCTTAACTGGCTATCAAAACTGGGGGGGGACCCCACGTCGTTTTTTTAAACTATTTATTTATTTTTTGGCTAAACACAAGGCTAAACACTATTTAATGCCACATGAAAGTCACTGAAGGGTGTCAGCTTAGAATATGCAGAGGGATGGAACATTATATATGTGTTTGACATTTATCCATTCATGCATCCTAGCTTTTTAGGCTATGCGCCCACGATCAGGATTTCCAGTGTTTTGGACGCAGAGTGTTTCAGCTGCGCTTTGCTCCATTGTGCAATACAAGCACAGTGGAAGGATTTTTAGAAATCTGTTGCCCACTGTGCTTCTTTTCTCCGGAGCATAAACTGACCTGCGGTGCAACTTCCCAAGCCTCAGCATGTCAATTTATGCTGCGGAGACGAGAGTGTTCTTGGCAGGAAGAATAGAGCCAAAGTCCACAGCGGCCAGAACCCGGATCATGGACACGAGCAGCTGTGTTGTCCCGTGAACATTACTCACATCTCTGCAGGAAGGCTAGCACTGTGTACTAGACGCGGTGTCACTGGATCATGGGCACATAGCTTAAAACTGAGAAATTTGCTGCTACAGCAACATTTTTGTGAAGTACTTGTGGATTCAAAATGCTCACTATACCCCTAGATAAAATACTTGAGTGAGTCTCATTTCCAGAATGGGGTCACTTGTGGGGGGTTTCTGCAGTTTAAGTACATTAGGGGCTCGGAAAATGCAACATGATGCCTGCAATTTATTTCAGCCAAGTTTGTGTTCCAAAATTCAAATATTGCTCCTTCTGTTCTGAGCCCTCCCATTTGTCCAAACAAAGGTTTCTGACCACATGTGGGGTATCAGCACACTCACAAGAAATTGGGTAACAAAATTTGCAGTCCATATTGTTGTGTTATTTCTTATAAAAGTGAATAAATTGGGGCTAGAGCAACATTTTTAGGTAAAATGATATTTCTATTTTTTCATTCCATATCACTTTAGTTCCTGTGAAGCACCTGAAGAGTTAATAAACTTCTTGGATGTGGTTTTGAGCAATGTGAGAGGTGCAGCTTTTAGAATAGTGCCACTTTTGGGTATTTTTTGTCACTTAGGCCTCTCAAAGTCACTTCAAATGTGATGTGGTCCCTAAAAAAATAATGTTGTAAATTTTGTTGAAAAAATGAGAAATTGCTGATGAACTTTGAACCCTTCTAACTTCCTAACCCCAAAAAATGTTGTTTCAAATAATCTGAATATGTAAAAAAGACATGTGGGAAAAGTTATTTATTAACTATTTTGTGGTCATAAAAATGATAAGTATGAAAAATGCGAAATGTTCAAAATTTTCATCAAATTTCTGATTTTTTCACAAATAAAAGCAAAAATTATTGTCTAAATTTACCACTATCATAAAGTACAATATGTCATGAAAAAATGATATCACAATCACCGGGATCCGTTGAAGCGTTCCAGAGTTATAACCTCATAAAGTGACGCTGGTCAGAATTGCAAAAAAATGACCTGGTCATTAAGTACAAAACTGGCTTCATCCTTAAGGGATTAATTAGATGGGATCCAATATATTGAAGTACTGGTATATTCGTTTTAGTAATCATAACGTTTTGTGAATTGTTTTAATATAAAAATGTATTTATGATTCAATCATTTTTATTAGGTAGGTTTTTAAAGTTTGTAAATAAAACAGTTATAACAGAAACAAAATAAAACCCATTGTATAGCATTATATCATGCTATATCAAACCCAAATAATATAGACATATACAATAAAAGAAACAAACAAATAATATAGTATTAAAATTTGTAAAAACAATGACATAGAGTCGGTTTAAGATTTTCCATAGTATGATATTTTGAAATAATGTAAAGAGATGGATGTAGTCCAACACTTTTCTTATCAAACTAATTGTACAAGTATCATGTTGTATTACTTTTATAACAGAACTAGAACTAGGCTAGATTGAACATTTCATGTGTAGTTGTTAATAAAGTCAGTCCATGGGTCCCATTTTTGATGAAATCTGTTTCAAGAGTTATTAATGTATTTATGTCTTTATGTGGAGTTAACTTTTTTGTTTGTGGGAATATTTTGGGTGTTTTAGAAAAATACTCTAAAAACCTCACAGAGAATAAAAAAAAAACTGTTGGCCTAAAGGGTGTCTGTCCACAGGTTATTGCCCCACCATCTGCTAGCAGCATAATGTATGGGCAGAGACCCTGAATCCAGCAATGTGTCACCTACTGGGCTACTTGCTATCATTATGAAAAAAAAATAAAAAATAAAAAAATAAAAATTATTGTTTTATCTACTGTAAAACCAGCACTCCTCTGAATATTAATATGGAATATTAAGCTCTGTATAACCCCTCCCACAGCACTGATTGGTAGCTTTTTGCTCATGTACAGTGAACATAGAAACCTGTTAATGAGAGGTGGGGGCGGGGTTATTGTCACGCTGGTTTCTTTCCAGCGAGACTCGTTCTCATTTAATTGGACATTTTTTCCTTTTAGCACCTGAGGGGTTAATGCTTCTTTTGCAAGTGCTCTAAGGTATTTATTAGGCTGGACCTTTAAAAGGGCCCAGCATCCTTCACACAGTGCTGGTTATTTTCTCTCCACAGTTGATAGAGACAGCCTGTGTGTTCTATCCTTATTCCTGTAGCCTTCTGCAAACAAGGTGTAGTTTGCAGAAGCAATGTTATTTGTTATTTTCTTGTTTTTCTTTATTTTTTTTGTGCTGTTCCCTGGAGTTGTCCCGTTGAACAGGTAGGGGGTCTCTAGAGCAGGGTTCGTGTAGGAGACAAGGACAGGTTGGAGGGTCACGCCTCGCTACCTCCAAGTGTACCTGTGGGTTGAGGGCAAGTCAGGGTTCTCTAGCTTACAGGGTGAGAGAAGCCCCTGTCCCTGAGTAGCGGTCTGTGACAGTTATATAGAGAGTTTACTAGTCCTCTAGTGAATATCTCCTAATACAACAGAGATGTAAAATTACAGCAAGCAGAGTCACTATTTAGTAATATATCTCCTGGATTCAGGATCTCTGTCTATACAGAAAGTTACTCTGAGATAACAGAGCAAAAACATGCTGACACATTCCCTTTATTGGACAAGAAATATTTAAGTTCTCTTGCAGAATTTTGAAAACTGTTAAGAAGAGAAAGCTAAAAGGCAAGAATCTGCAAACGTAAGCAGTTTGTGTTATATTGTCGTATTAAATAAGTCTCAGGGTCTGAGATCTCAATAGCTTCATTTTCCTTTGGTCATTCAGTAAGGTGAAGGAGAAGCCTTCTACTTTTTCCTCGGTACAACTTTATGGCTTGCACCGAATACAAAGCTGCTTGTTTTAAATAAAAGTAAGTTAACGGTATAATGCTACAAAAGATCAAGGCATGAGCCTAGAAGAATTTACAGCTAAGCTGGTGGAATCCATATACTTTCCTTCTGGCCTTTTTAGAGTCTCGAAAAAAAGGAGACATAAGTATACAAAAACAATTTATCCAAACTCTGTTTTTCATGTCTGGCAACTTCTAATTGGAATATATCATCTGAAGATAACAGCATGACATTTTTCAAACATGAAAAATTTGGATAGGGACTTTCAATTCTGTCCAAAGGTTTAACAAGCAATGCCAATCACCTTAGAAATGGAAGAAACACACACTACTGTAAGGGATTGCCATGCTTCATTTGGGAATGTTTGCTGTTTTTGTAAAGTAATTTTTTTTTAACATACATACAGGTAGGAAATCAGATACTGATACCACATGACTTAACACTAGAACTACTGGACTCGTGACACCTATATAGAAATACATGGTGCAAAGTAGTCAAAATGACTACCTCAGTAGTTCTAGTGTTAAAAGGAACCCGTCACCAGTTTTTCGGCATATAAGCGGCGGCCACCACCAGTGGGCTCTTATATACAACATTCTAACATGCTATATATAAGATCCCAGGCCGCTGTGTAAAACATAAAAAACACTTTAGAATTTTCATCAACGGTCGCGCTGTAGTGGATTCTAGTCAGATGGGTGTCTCCGTTCTCTGCTGTGGCACCTCCTCTTTTGGCCATCTTAGTCCTCCTTCTGAAGCCTGTGTGCATGATGCGTCCTACGTCATACATACTCACTGGTCCCGTGCAGGCGCACTACAATGCTTTGATCTGCCCTGCTCAGGGCAGATCAAAGTGCACTTGCGCAGAACCTCAATGCCGGCGAGTGTGGATGACAAAGGACACGTCATGCGCCGCAGTTACTGAAGAAGGACCACAAAGATGGCCGCAAGAGGCAGCACTGGACAACGGAGATGCCCATCTGACCTATCTGCTCTACCCTGACCGTTTAAGTAAGTATTATAAAGTGTTTTTTTTTCGTTTTACACAGCGGCATGGGCTCTTCTATACAGCATGTTAGAACCAGTTCAAGACCAGGCCATTTACTCCCGTTTCTGATCAGACGGATTTTCATTTTTTCAAACATGCAGTCATCCCCTTCCTCCACAGCTAATTTTCGTTTTTGCAGTTTTAATATTTCCTTTCCTTTTTCAGATGGCCATAACTTTTATATTTTTGCACTGATAAAGACATATGAGGGCTTGTTTTTTTGCAGGATGGGTTGAAGCTTTGAACTACGCCATTCAGTTTACCATATAGAATAATGGAAGATGGCAAACAATTTTAAATGTAGTGCAATTGTGAAAAAAAAATTAATTCTGCCATTGTCTTTTTGGATTTTATTTTTTATGGTGTTAATTGCGCAGTAAAAAATATCCAGTCAACAGGATTCTCCAAGTCAGCACAATTTTGAAGATGTCAAAAGTATTTTTTTTATAATTTTATTGGCTTAATTCCTTCATCCCCGGGTGATTTTTTTTTCATTTTTGTTTTTTCCTCCCTTTCTTCCCAGTACCATAACTATTTTTATTTTTTCGCCATGTGAGGTTTTTTTTTCTTCAGGATGAGTTGTACTTTTGAACAATATCGTTCATTGTGCCCCATATTGTAGTGGAAAGTATGAAAAAAACACACATCTCACAACCTGCCTGCTTGATCCACTCCCATCTCACATCATCCCCAATCTCACCACAGTCTTCATCCCGACCCTAACCCATCTCTTCAACCATCACTAACAACTGGTGTATTCCCTTCATGCTTTAAACATGCCTCCATCACACCCATCCTCAAAAAGCCCTCCCTTGACCCTTCCTCTGTGTCAAACTATCGCCCCATATCACTTCTTCCTTATGCCTTAAAACTACTAGAACAGCATGTCCATCTTGAACTGTCCTCGTACCTCTCTTCCTGCTCCCTCTTTGACCGGTTACAATCTGGCTTCCGACCCCATCACTCCACTGAAACTGCCCTAACGAAAGTAACTAACGACCTACTAACCGCAAAATCCAAGCGACACTACTCTGTCCTTCTCCTCCCAGACCTGTCCTCTGCCTTTGACACAGTAGACCACTCCCTTCTACTACAAATTCTCTCGTCTCTGGGCATCGCAGACTTGGCCCTTTCTTGGATCTCCTCATACTTAACCAACCAAACTTTGAGCGTCTTCCACTCTCACACCACTCCTTATCTTGCCCCCTGTCTGTCGGAGTCCCCCAAGGTTCACTTCTTGGACCCCTGCTGTTCTCCATTTACACCTTTGGCCTGGGACAGTTTATAGAGTCCCACGGTTTTCAGTATCATATCTACGCTGATGATACGTAGATCTACCTCTCTGGACCTGACATCACCTCCCTACTAACCAGAATCCCACAATGTCTGTCTGCTATATCATTCTTTTTCTCTGCTCGATTCTTAAAATTGATCATGGACAAAACAGAATTCATTGTCTTCCTTCCTACTCACTCAACCCCCCCACCTGACATATACATCAATGTCAATGGCTGCTCACTTTCCCCAGTGCCACGTGCTCGCTGCCTGGGAGTAATCCTAGACTCTGATCTCTCTTTCAAGCCACACATCCAAGCCCTCTTCACCTCCTGCCACATCCAACTCAAAAATATTTCCCGGATTTGTACATTCCTTTCCCAAGAAGCTGCAAAAACCCTAGTACATGCCCTTATTATCTCCCGCCTGGATTATTGCAACCTCCTGCTCTGTGGCCTCCCTTCTAACAGTCTTGCACCCCTACAATCTATTCTAAACTATGCTGCCTGACTAATCCACCTGTCCAGCCGCTACTCCCCGACCTCTCCTCTCTGCCAATCCCTTCTCTGGCTTCCCATTGCCCAACGACTCCAGTTCAAAACACTAACCATGACCTACAAAGCCATCCACAATCTGTCTCCTCTCTACATCTCTGACCTAGTCTCCCGGTACTTACCTGCTTGTAACCTTTGATCCTCACAAGATCTCCTTCTCTACTCCCCTCTCATTTCCTCTTCCCACCATCGCATCCAAGATTTCTCCCGTGCCTCCCCCATACTCTGGAATGCTCTGCCTCAACACATCAGACTCTCGCCTACCTTGACAAGCTTCAAAAGGAACCTGAAGACTCACCTCTTCCGACAAGCCTACAACCTGCTGGAACCGCCAGTCTGATACAGCGCCGCACAATCAGCTCCACCCTAACCTACTGTATCCTCACCTATCCCTTGTAGACTGTGAGCCTTCGCGGGCTGGGACCTCTATCCTCCTGTACCTGTCTGTGTCTTGTATTGTTTATGAATATTGTACTTGTCCCTATTATGTATACCCCTTTCACATGTAAAGCGCCATGGAATTGATGGCGCTATAATAATAAATAATAATAATAATAATAATATATTAGACTTTTCTGGATGCAATTATAACAGATAGGTGTCTATTTTTTTTAGATTTTTCATTCCTTTATTGTTAATTGCAGAAAACAGGCGATTCTAATTTTTATATTTTTAAAAACATTTTTTCTACTTTTTACTTTTTTAGTCCCATTAGGTGAATTGAACCAGTAATTGCTTCTATTGCATACAGCAATACCAAGGTACTGTTGTATATAGTGAAAAACAGTCTCCTCCTGATTATAACAACTCATTGGCTCTCCGCGAGTGTATTGCATGAGGGGCCAATGAGAGCCCGAACTAATGTCTGGACCCAAATGCGATGCTGAAATATCAGTACTAGTGATTGACAAAGAACTTAAATAAGTACATTCCCACATTTAAATATTTTTAACTGATTTCTCCTGTAACTGGGACTGATATATTAGCCCCAGTCAGGGTATGTGCGCACGTTGCTTTTTACCTGCTTTTTACCTGCTTTTTTGCTGCTTTTTCTTCTGCGCTGTTTAATGCCAAAATGGATGTGTTCTTCTATTCAAGCAAAGTCTATGGGAATTTGGGTTTCTTGTTCACACTATGTTGTTCAAAATGCTGCCTTTTTGAGGCAGAACTTTGGTCAAAAACTCAGCTTTTCAAAGAAGCAACATGTCAATTGTTTTTGCCATTTGGGTTTTGCACTGCAAAGCTGAGTTTTTGACCAAAGTTCTGCCACAAAAAGGCAGCATTTTGAACAACATAGTGTGAACAAGAAACCCAAATTCCCATAGACTTTGCTTGAATAGAAGAACACATCCATTTTGGCATTAAACAGCGCAGAAGAAAAAGCAGCAAAAAAGCAGGTAAAAAGCAGGTAAAAAGCAGGTAAAAAGCAACGTGCGCACATACCCTTACAAGAGAAATTCAGCCTCCTGCAGCAGAGCAGATCTGTCTGGGCCTCCTAGGATCCAGCAGCTTCTCCTGTCACCCTACATCTATTGATCACATGACCCCTGGGTCCAGAAGAGGAAAGGCTGTCAGTGCTTTGCTTCGTATATGTTTTATAGATAGTGCTTGTTTAGCACTGTGTATAGAGCAACTGCTAAGGCAAAGATGGTAATAAACCATCTCTGTCTTCTCTATGGTGAGTCTGATTGTGTCTTACAACTGGCCCCCACTACTGCAGCTGTATGATCGTGCACAGTTATGCAGTCCAAATGTAGTTATGAGTAAGTAAGGTTTTAATTTTTATTTCATAAATCAATAGTGCATATGAAAGTAAAAATTTTTGTAATATCTCATCAGAAATATGTGCTTCTTTCTCCTCTTGGATTGATCTTTTGCACTCAATTTATGGGTAAAATATTTATTCAGTGAAGACAGATTTCCCAATTACTAAGAAAAAAGATGACAGTTGCTACTTATAATATTCTATGCAGAGGGGAAGGGTAGATGGGAAAGGAGCTGTAGGAACTAGGGCTGATCGAATCTGCCAAAATCCGGGACCGGCGGATCCCTACCGGATTGAAAAAAAAAATCCAGATCCGCTCCGAAGTCTATGGGGACCAGAATCCGGAGATTAAAAATGTTTGTGGAAGGGATACGGGGGTAGGAGAGTGCGCGGTGTACTCACCCGAGGCTGTGTCATGGCAGCAAACTCCTTCCTGGTTACGCTTTTCCCTTCTGGAGCCGACAATTCAATATTCATTGTTTTGCCCGCCCACCGGCATGTGTAATTGGTTGCAGCTAGATGTGCCCCCAACCTGAGTGGCAGCGTGTCAGCTGACTGCAACCAATCACAGGCGGCAGGACGGCCGGTGGGTGGGGAAATCAGTGCAAGTATCTGCGGGTCAGTATGGTGAACATGCATGTCTTTCAGAAACACATGCACGTTCCTGTCAGAGTGTGCGGCTGTGTCGGTGGTACGCTGTCAGACTCATGCAAGTCTGACATGACATCAGCCGACACAGCCTGCGCTCTCTGAGAATGAGCGTGAATGTACACAGAAACACATGCACGCTCCTGTCAAAAGTGTGCGGCTGTGCCGGTGATGCGCTGTTAGACTTGTATAAGTCTGACATGACATCAGCCGGCAGAGCCTGCACTCTCTGAGCATGAGTGACACGCCCACTCCAGGGCCAAGTGGTACTCAGAACTGGGACAGACTAGTCCAGGGATGTCAGCTATGGCTGTACTTGGCTCCGTGACCCTGGCGGTGTCTTTTTAATAAATAAAGGGGAGTTGATGATGGGAGTTATAGTCAATTTTAAATAAAGTATGTGATGCCACTTGCGGTGTGCGGCTATGAGAGGGAGCTGCCGCTGCGAAGTCTCTCACGGCTGGATCTGTTGGTATTGAGCAGCTCGGATGTTATGGCCCTCCATAAGTAGAGCTAAGCCCCAGGGCAGAATGATGATGGTTGTAGTATAGTGAACGTTGGTGATGCAGAGGTGCGGGAAGAATTCAGAAGACACAGGGACTGCGGTTCAACTGGTTCTTTACTCACTGGTTCTCTGGTACCGCCACCCACCTGGTGCTGGTCTCTGCCAATGTGGGTCACAGGTGATCCTGTGTTCCTTTGATCCCATTGCTGGTGTTGTGACCTGGTGAGCTCATCCTCCATGCACCCTTCTGTAATTGGTGGGTCCCCGTGGCCTGAAGCGTTTTGGGGTCCGCTCCTGGTCTCACTGTCCTGGCCCATATGGCAGGCAGCTTGAACCTCTCAATGGATTGCACCTCTGTCCAGTTCCCAGGTTCCCTCTTTGCTGCTGTGTCCTGGACTCTAAAGTCAGTGAGGAACCTTGATGATCCCCTCACCTAGCAGATTTAACAGGTGAGCCTAAAGCGTCCTCCTGAACTAGGGCTCTGAACCCCGCCTGTGCTCGGTCCCGTGAGTACTGACACTGTACTCTCCCTGGCGACCGTACTCCTTTAGCCCAACAATGTCACTCCTCGTGTTTCTCACTGGATCTGAGTCTCCTCACACCTTCCCTGACTCAACGTCAACTCCTCACTGACTTTCAAATGTCCCTGTCAACTGTCTAGACTAGCCCCTCCCCCTCCCGGGTTTCTGACAAGTTGGATTGGATAACTCCCGACCAATAGGTGACCATCCATCAGATCCGTCTCTAGCCTGTTACCCAGTCTGGAAAAAGGGCAAAGAAATGTGTGTGTTTTAAATGGTGTTGTTTGGTGTTTATTGGCACTGGTCTCCCAGGAAGCCTGGATAAGTACTGCACCTGTACCTGGATATTGTACCCTGTGACACCTGATGCCTCAGGGGCGCCACATGAGCGTGCATGTACCTAGAAACACATGCACGCTCCTGTCAGGAGTGTGCGCTGCTATGCTTCGCTGTCAGACTCATACAAGTCTGACATGACATCAGCCCGACACAGCCTGCGCTCTCTGAGCATCAGCGTGCATGTACCTAAAAACACATGCACGCTCCTGTTAGACGTGTGCACGGCTGTGCCGGTGATGCGCTGTCAGATTCGTACAAGGCTGACATGACATCAGCTGGCACAGTCTGCGCACTCTGAACATGAGTGTGTATGTACCTAGAAACACATACACGCTCCTGTCAGAAGTGTGCGATTATGCCGGTGATGCGTTGTCAGACTCGTACAAGTCTGGCATGACATCAGCCGGCACAGCCTGCGCTTTCTGAGCAAGAGTGATCATATACACAGAAACATATGCACACTCCTGTCAGAAGTGTGCTCAGCTGTGTCCGTAATGTGGCTTTTTTTTATAAAACCGACGTGCGGTCCCCCCTAATTTTCATCCCCAGCCATGATAATACTGGCTCTTTTCGATTGCCCCGGAGCGATGGCAATTGGGGTAATAAGGGATTAACAGCAGCGCACAACTGCTACTAAACCCTAGGTTAGTGTGATAGCACAGGCATCTATGAGATACCTGCATCACACTAACCTGTAAATAAATGCAAATAAACACAGACACAGAAAAAAATCTTTTATTTGGAAAAAAAAAATACAAACACACACCCTCCTTCACCTCTTTATTAACCCCCAACACCCTGCAGATCCGGCGTAATCCACACAAGGTTCACGTCGCTTCAGCTCTGCTACATAGCCAGCGGCCATAGAGCATGACCGCAGGCTGTGCACACAATGAAAGCCGTGATGACTGCACGGCAGATACTGTCACAGACTGCAACCAATCACAGACGAGAATGGCCGGTGGGCGGGGAAAACACGGAAAGCTGTGTGTATACGATGCACAGTACAGGAAGTGAATGCGCGACCCGGAAGCAGTGTGCCGTCATGACACTGAGTCTCGGTAAGTATGAAACTCTGTTTTATCTTTGTATTTCTTTATTTTTCAATTATTTTCCCCAGTGCACCCGGAATTCTGGATCCGGATCTGACACCCGGAAATCTTTCAAACCGCGCGGATCCAGACTTTTACAGTTTGGATCCGCTCAGCCTTAGTAGGAACACATTTTTCTGCTATTGTTCTTGAAACAAAGTTATGCTTTCATGGGAACCTGTCTCATGGAAAAATGATATTAACCTGCAGATATGGGGGGTTAATCTGCAGGTTAATAGCATTCTAAACCTGCCTGGTGTCTACACATTGAACCCCGCTGCCAGGAGGAAAAGAACTTTAATCCTCCCAGCAGCGTTTCGGAATCGGTCTTGGGGATGTAACCGGTGCAGTTTGGCCACCACTCTGTATATGGAGAGCAGCAGCTATAGCCACCCTCCGCACTGCCTGACAATAGACTCAGCGGTTACAGCTGCTATTCTCCACACAGAGCGGTGACTGATCCCGTGCCGGTACTGCTGCCTCCATAACTGAAACTGGAACGCTGTTGGAAGGATTACAGTTCATTCCCTCAGAGCAACAGGGTTTAATTTGCATTCAGAATGCCATTAATCTGCAGATTAATCCCATATGAGCAGATTTATAGCATTTTTACACTTGATAGGTTCCCTTTAAGGGCTAACTTGTGCATAGGTTTACTCCAGTGGTTCCCAAACTCCAGTCCTCACGAGTCACGACCCCCAACAGGTCATGTTTTCAGGATTTCCTTCATATAGCACAGGTGATGCCTTGATAATGATTCCATCACCTGTTCAAAAGTATGGAAATCCTGAAAACATGACCTGTTGGGGGCCATGAGGACTGGAGTTTGGGAAACACTGGTTTACTTACACATGCTAAAGACATATTGATGGGGAGAGTGTTGCTGTTGTATTTAAAGTGCAGTGGAATTCATGGTGCTATATACTGTATGTGAATAAATATTATTATTATTATTTTAGATGGCCATATATCATTAGTTGCACATCTGCTGCTCACCGGTGTCAACACTTGATCAGATAAGTTAAATACCACATTTCCTTACACTCACTACTTAAGCTACGCATCATATACCATAATTTGGTTATGCCCATTGTCTTAATACTAACTCGTTTTTCCCTGACTTTGACATTTCAGCTCATTGATGACTTTTGATTCCCAATGTTATTAGAATTTTGACTCTGACATCTGGCTACACATCTACCTACACCTTCACCTGCCAGTTTCTGTTGTGCAGTTCCCACTGATTGCAATCCCCCATGATCTTCTCCAATCTGAGATGGAGTTAAAGGTGAAGATGACAGCTTCATTAGATTTCTGACCCTAGGTTAGTCCTTGCTAATTTGAGAGTGGTAACGACTGCCAAAATCTCTTTGGGTCATTTTTTTCATGTCTTTGTAAGGCTATGTGCACACGTTGCTTTTTTTTCAGCGCGGAAAAAAACGCACCCTCTGGCAGAGGGGAGAATTGTAAACAATGCTTTTTGAGAAAAACGCATCGAAAACGCATGTGTTTTTCATGCGGTTTTCATGCGCGTTTTTTTAGGTGCGTTTTTTTTAGACTTGTCAGTGTTAATAAAGTTGGTTGGACACAGACCTTTGGAAAAAAAACCTGTGATGTCATTTACTTCTCCACATTCTGTTTGGATAAATGGGAGGGCTTGGAATGGAAGGAGCACCATTTGAATTTTGGAAAAGTTGAAATAAACTTCGCGCACCATGTCACATTAGCAGGGCCCCTTGGGTACCTATACGTCAGAAAACCCCCACAAGTGACCCCATTTTGGAATCTGCACCCCTCAAGGATTTTATTCAGGAGTATATTAAGCATTTTGAATCCACAGCTACTTCACCCAAAATGTTGCTGTAGCAACAATATTCTCACTTTTAGGCCCGTTTCACACGTCAGTGAAAAACACTGACGTTTTTCACTGGCATGTAAAACATGCACATGTCCCTCCGTGTGCCGTGAATCACGGCACACGTGGGTTGTCTAAGTGCAATCCGGGCTCCGTTCTCCGTGGCCCGTGATTGCACTCAGTAATCATCTCACCTGTGCACGCTCCCGCTGTCCATGGTGCTGATCGCTCCCGCGGTGCAGCATCCTGCTGGTGCTGACCCCCGCAGCAGCTGCTTCCGGGTCGGCTGTGTCGCGCATCATGAATATGCGCGACAATAATGAGCCGGCTCAGAAGCAGCAAGCTGCACGGGCTGCAGAGGACATCGCTGGATGCTGGGTGAGTTAAAATGATTTTTATTTTAAAAGCACGTTTTTTTCTGGCACGTGTTTCACGGACCACACCACTGCGTGGTCCGTGGAACATCAGTGATGCCAGAAAAAAATGGACATGTCTCCGTGCGGCAATCACGCACACGCGGGTACGCCCGCACGGAGACACGTGCAGTGAAAAATCACTGACGTGTGAGCAGACCCATTCATTATAATGGGTCTGCGTATGTCAGTGATTCTGGTACGTTTAAAAAAAAGCACAAACGTACCAGAATCACTGACGTGTGAAAGAGGCCTAAGGCTATGTGGCCATGATCCAGCGACACGGCGTCTAGTACACAGTGCCAGCCTTCCTGCAGCTGCCCATGCCCACGATTTGGGTTCAGGCTGCTGTGGACTTTAGTTCTATTCCTACCTGCAGAGTACACTCTCGTCTCCGCAGCATAAATTGACATGCTGAGGCTCGGGAAGCCACGCCACCGGTCAGTTTATGCTGCGGAGAAAAGAAGCACAGTGGGCATGGGATCTCCAAAAATCCTTCCACTGTACTTCTACTGCACAATGCAGCGTTATGGACGCAGGGAAAACACTCAGCGCCCATAACGCTGCAAACCCTGATTGTGAACACACAGCCTAAAAAGCATCAATGGATGAATGGATGTCAAATATATATAACGTCCCACCCCTGCCTGCATATTCTAAGCTGGCACCTTTAGTGCCTTTCAAGTGGCACTAAAGGGTGCCTAGCTTAGTATTTATCCAAAAAAAAAAAAAAAAACAATGAAAAAAATGGTGTGGGGCCCCCCCTATTTTTGATAGCCAGTCAGGGTAAAGCAGACAGCTGTAGCCTGCAAACCACAGCTGGCAGCTTCATCTTGGCTGGTGATCAATTTGGAGGGCTCCCCAGGCTTTTTTTTTTATTTATAAATAAAGAATTAAAAAAAAAATAACGTGGGGTCCCCCCAAATTAGATCACCAGCCAAGGTGAAGCTGACAGCTGGGGTCTGGTATTCTTAGGGTAGGAAGAGGCATGGTTATTGGACTCTTCCCAGCCTAAAAATAGCAGGTCGCAGCCACCCCAGAAGTGGCGCATCCATTAGATGCGCCAATCCTGGCGCTTCGCCCCAACTCATCCTGCGCCCTGGTGCGTTGGCAAACGGGGTAATAAATGTGGTTGATACCAGATGTGTAATGTCACCTGGCATCAAGCCCAGCAATTAGTGATGTCACGGCGTCTATCAGATACCAGACATAACTGACAGTAAACAAAAGCAAAAAAAAATGACAAAAAAGTTTTTATTAGAAAAAACACTCCCCAAATCATTCCCTTGTTCTCCAATTTAATGAAAAAATTTTAAAAAAATGGGTCCGCAGAAATCCATTTGGACGTCCCACGTCGCCTCTGGACCTTCTAGAATATGGGGGCACGTTCAGGGAATGTATCCCCCATTTTCTAGGAGGGCAGACCCTCCATTTGAGGAGAGTGGGTGCCAAAAATCGGCACCCACTCTCCCCGGGTCACAGCTGCAGAGTGCGAGCAGCCAGCACAGCTCTCTGAACACAGTGCTGGCTGTCAGCTGCTCTGCTCATGTGACCGCACCGACCGGCGTCTGCTGTGAAGGAGGAGGGGGCCGCGGGGGATCAGCGCTGCGATCGGACAGGTAAGGGGGAATACCGGGGGGAATAGGGGGTGACCGGGCAGGGCCTGGGGGGCATTTTTCTGTCGCATGTCTCAAGGCACATGCGACAGAAATCATAGGAGCAGGGCGGCCGGTGCGCTACTGTGCGCGCGGCCATGTTGGATTTTCGGGAGGGGGGTCGGGGGTCGGGGCGGGCACTTTGGCGACACCGGGGGCTTTCCAGGACTTTGCCAGGAAGTGAGGTCAACAGGAATCCTCTTGACCTCACTTCCAGGTAAATGCCTGCGTTCTGGCATGCCGACAAAGCCCGTGGACGCAACAAAAAAGCAGCGAACTGCGGTGTATCTGCGTTCTGACCCACATCATTGATTCAATGGGGGAGAGAACGCAGCCACAACGCACAAAAGAAGTGACATGCTGCTTTTCTTTCCGCACCGATTTTTGGCATCCAAAACGCTGCGTTTAGAAACGCAGCGTGTGCACTGATTTTTCGGCTTTCTCATACACTTTGCTGGGAAAGCTGAACGCATGCAATTTGCCACTGAAACGCTGCGGTTCTAAACGCAGCGTTTCCGCGGTAAAAAACGCAACGTGTGCACACAGCCTAAAGCTCCAAAGTTAATTGAAGTAAATCGTCCACTGTTTTAATCAAAAGAAGACACAATAAACTATAAAAAGAGACCTCTTTGGATTGATACATGCGTTAATTAAAAGAATGGATTGTTCAGTGCCATTGTATTACAGCCATTCCAAAAACACAAATTGTTTAAAAATTTCTCAATATATTAAAATAAAAAAAGATAAAGCCAGGCAAGGTGGTTTTATAGCAGATATATTTTTACAATGTATATTGCAAAGATTTTGAGCTTTTGTAAATTTCACTTAATTTTATAGCATTGAACATTATGTATTTTATTTAAGCATTGACTTTTCAGTATAGAAATATAATGTGAGAAGTGTCAAGTAAAATTCTACCTGGGAAAAGGTCATTTATCTATAAAACGCTTAAACAGACTTTACTTTTTACCATATAATTACGCTGACCATCTATTCCTGTGACCCGAACTTGTTTAACCTGATCTTAAAAATAGAAACACACTGCCAGAAGCTAAGGGGCAACATATTGTTTTATGCACTTGAACTGCCGCGAGAAATCCAGCCTCATTTTGCGAGTCATACAAATTTAATGCTCCTGCTGTGGTTCATATGAAGCAGCAGGAAACGTTGGATGATAAAAGTTTAAGGCAGAATCGAAAATATAGACTGTGAGCTGCGGGATCTTTTGGTGTGTTTTAAAATCTATTGAATTAGACATTGGCGGACAAAACCCAAGTTCAAGAATGCTGAGCTGAACAATTTCTGTTTACTGCATTTTTTTTTAGATTCACCTTATGAGTTGAGGCAAACAGCCTTTGCCAACAAATGTTCTGCTCTTAACAGTTGTGTACTGTTTTGTTAGAGAATTATCATGCAGGTATATAGCAAAAAGTATGAAAATAATTATACACTTATGTTATGATATCCAGGAGCAAATTTAATTTAATGAAGTTGTAAATTGGCAATTTAGATTTTTAGTTGTAAGCTCTATAATACATAGAAACATTTTTGTAAAGTCTAGGAACCATGCATGATGTACCAACCGAACATCATAATATTCATTTATGTTGTGTTGATGAAAATAATGCACCACCTTCTTTGGCTAACCACCAAGACACACTTAACAAAATAAACCTCTTATTCACTATTAAACAACCATTTTTTTTATCCTCTGGGTCACATTATTGTGGTGCCCCTGTGGCTTCAGGCGCCACAGGGTACTGCACCTCACCCGAGGTGCAGTATTCATTTCGGATACGGAAGAGGTTGTCACCAGTAATCACCAACATTGCACAGAAGAAAACACTGGCCTTGACCTCCGAAGTATCCGGGATCGGTTGGAGCCCATCACAGCGTAGCTCGGTGCTTCAACAGCAGTGTGTTTTCAGTGAGTAAAAGAACTTGAACTGCACCCTCTGTGTTGTCCCATCACTGCAGGCGCTTGCATCCTCGTGCCTCTTTGCCATTGGCGACTACTACCACCAACATCCTCCCTGGGGCCTGAGCTCTGCCTGTAGAGAGCTGTACCATCTGAGCTGCGTTATCATCCACCACGGAGAAGACCTCCCGCAGCTAATACTGGCCGCATACCACAGGTGGTGTCACGAATAAATACTCCAATCATCCCCATCTTTATTGACATTGCCGGGGTCACGAAACCGGGCCAGGCTGCCGTGTCAACCCAAACCGACAACGGCCCAGTGACAAGTAACCACCGAGACCCCGTGGGCGCGTCATTATGTTTTTTAAATTCCTGAAATTAAGCCATACCTTTGAAGAACAATGTAAAATAGCTGTGATCATTATACAAGCTGATAATGTAATAGGTATGATAGGACTGCGCAGAAGTACAAAAGGATTAATATTAAAGGTGTATGGCAGCCTTCTTAACACATTCCTTCTGTGACACCCAATGAAGGAATGTATGAATAAATGTGCAATCAGGTCTCCGCCCCTTGAAGCGCGCGCATTGACGCGGCCCCACGTGTATGGGGGCGGTGCACGCGTGCGTTCCACTGTGGAACGCGGAAGTGAGCACGGGCACCATTGCCAAGACATTTGGAGGAGTGGGAACGGGCCTCTTTTGGACAATAATTAAGGTGACGCTCTAGCTTATTGGTCAGCACCTGGATTGGAGGACCCCTGAGGGGTTATAAGGTTGATTGATTACCTGGTGGCCCCTTAGCATCATGTGAATCTGGCAGCATGGTTACTGCCATAGGTTTATCATACCACAGCATATGGACATCGGCCTCCTGATGAACCATGAGATGGGGAAACGCGTTGAGGCAGTTTAAGCTAAGTCTATATGTCCCTGCTATTATTGAGTGTCTCATTTGAGATAGGATTGTGGCCTCTTATCATTTGAGGCTATTTATGAGCTCTATTTTGGCACAGTATCACTTTATATATATGTTTGCACTGCACTTTATTTACTTGCACTCACTTTATCTTTTGGCTAGGGGCTCATAGGGTCATTAGCAGGGACAGCCGTCGAGGAGTGGGGGCGCCACTACGTATCTTTAGGGTGCCAACCTCCACGGTTAGGTAGTACACAGGAGAGAGCAGACATTGTAGGGATATATTTCCCTCTCTCTTCTGTGCACTATTTCACTTTGATCACATAGTGTGGTATTTTACTTTTAAATATCAATATTAAATGTTAAGTTTTAAGAGGGTTTTATGGTAATGCTTTGTATACCCTATTACTAGTGAATTTTGTTGACATGGCCAGCTTTCTATCTGGACCCATTAATACTGAATTGTGGGTGGAGGATGCCAATCAGGCATTTTGCACTGAAGTGTCACCTGGGGATAGTAACGTTACATCTTTAAGAACACGTTTTGGGGATCTGTACTCCCTCTATAAAGAATATAGCAAATCTTGGTGGGAGATCAAGACATTAGAAAATTATCTGAAAAATAAAATAGTCCCTAAGGGCCTACGGATTAATCTGTGTCCCTCCCCGCGTACCTCTAATCCTCGTTTATTGGAGGCTTGGGCAAAGGAATCTGTGGAATCATCTTTCAGATTCATGAATCTCCTCCTGAAGGAGGAAAGAGTATTACTTGAACAGGCCACTTTAAAATTAAATAAGGGCATTGAGGAGGTGTTGAAGCATAAATCAGACGCGGACTTTAATAGGAGAGAGGTTTCTCTCCAAGCATCCGTGGAGAATATCAAGGGTTTTTAAAAGAAAGAAAACATCTACAATTCCAAAGGGACCTTAGGGAATTTAGTAACAATCAGGCATATAATTTTTCTAACCACAAACAGTTGGACATATCATCATCTGACTTTGAGGTATCTGATACCGAGAGAATGGAGGGGGCTTCCTTTGGGGGGAGGGGGCAGAGGAAAGGAAGGAGGAACAAGAGATGGCAGAGACCCGGAAATCAAAGCGGAAGGGCACCAAATCCTGGTTTAGGACAATCCGGTGCCTCTGGGCCCTCTCAGCCTGGTGGATTTTTACAGGGTGCCTCATCCTCCCATTCCGCTCCCCCCGCTTCCTCTTTTTTAGAGAAAACGGTAGGGGTACCCTACGACTTGAGGAGCAGAGTCCAGTAACAGGAGACACATGTGGGGATAGTCTCTCTCTCAATAGGGGCCAAATTATCAACCTGACGGACACTCGTTTTAATGCGCATGACTATGGCATCTTGAGGAAGGGGTTATCATTTATCCCTACCAATAAGTTCAATTGTTTTCACTGGGTCAAGGACGTTAATTTATTTTGTAGGAAATTAAAGTGGAGGAAATTCTTCCTAAGAAACGATAGAGAGAAATGTAGAGAGATGGGACTAACAGAGGAGGATATTGATTGCTATCAGACTCTTATGGGACTGGCACAGGTGCAGACAGGGATGCATCATGGTGGTCTCGGGCCCTTCACTGATCTAAGAGCTAGAAGTACTAAGATGCCACCAGTTGGGGATACCACAAGTGTCGATATTTTCCTGACCCTCGTGGAAAGGGACCTTCGCAAAATCCCTAGTAAAAATAGGGGAGTAGGGTCCAATCTATCCGAGGATGAGTGGGGGGCACTTGAGAAACTAGAGAGAGACCAAAATCTGATTATAAAACCCTCTGATAAAGGGGGAAATCTCGTGATAATGGATCACAAGAGATATGTGGACATGTGTAATTCCATCTTAAATGACAAACACACGTATGAAATTATCCCGGGAGATCCCACTCAAGAGTACCTGGAAGTTCTGTCTCACTTTCTTGAAGCAGCTAGGGATGAGGGGATATTGTCATCTAACGAATACAAATTCCTCAAACCTACCTACCCAACAACCCCCACTTTTTATTCCTTGCCTAAGGTACATAAGGGGTTGGAGACCCTTAAGGGGCGACCAATCGTATCTGGGATAGGATCCTTGACCCAGAATTGTGGTGTATATGTGGACCGTGTTTTACGCCCCTTTGTTGATGCCTTACCATCATTCACCAGAGACACGATGGACCTGTTGAGAAAGTTGGATGGGGTGTCTGTGGACAGGGGTGTACTGTTAGCCTCCATAGATGTGGAGGCTTTATACAATAGCATCCCACACGAGAAAGGACTAGAGGCAATGCGGCATTATCTTGATAGCCGCAATAGTGAGTGCGTTAGACACAATTGCTTCATGGTCGACCTAATGAATTTCATCTTACGGCACAACTTCTTTATCTTCAACAGGAAGTACTTCCACCAGCTCAGGGGGACAGCTATGGGGAGCCCATGTGCTCCCTCGTATGCTAACCTCTTCCTGGGCTGGTGGGAGGAAACCACTGTCTTTGGTGATGAGGAGGCCTGGTGGCACTCACGGATCATGTGCTTGTATTATGGTCCGGGTCTGAGCAGGAATTTTTGGGTTTTGTGGAGGTCCTCAATGTGAATGATCTGGGACTTAGGTTCACATCGGAGCATGACTGGACACGTCTCCCATTTTTGGATATTCTAATTACACGTGGGACTGATGGGAACCTTGAAACGAAAACGTTCCGTAAACCGTCAGCCACAAACAATTTACTTAATTGGGAAAGCCACCACCCCCCTCCTCTGAAAAAAGGCATCCCAAGGGGCCAATATCTCAGACTACGTAGGAATTGCTCCAGGCTGGATGATTTCAGAAATCAGGCAGATGACATGACCAGAAGATTTCGGGCTAGGGGGTACCCAGGGGATGTGCTATATCCAGCACGACAACATGCAGAGGGGCAAAACAGGGAAAGTCTGCTGAACCCTCGGGGATCACATGAGGATGGGGACTCCCTGACCAGATTGATAGGGACTTTTGACTGTCAGAACAGCCGTGTGTTTGAGATTCTTAAGAGACATTGGGGGGGTTCTGTTGGCGGATCCAGACATCAATAAGTTTATCTCTCAGAAGCCAAGTATAACCTATAAGAGAGGTTGCTCACTGAGGAATCACCTTGTACACAGCTTTTATAGGAAGCCGGTACCATCAGGAACGTGGCTAGATAGAAAGGTGTGTGGTTTTTTTCGCTGCGGGAACTGCTCCTATTGTGGATATATGAGACCTTATAAGTTTGTTAAGAGTTCAAGGAATGGAAAGGAGTTCTTTATCAGAGACTTTGCCAATTGCAAAACTGCGGGTGTCGTCTATGTGGTTACCTGCACCTGCCCCCTGGACTATGTGGGGAAGACGAGGAGGGAGTTCAGGAGGCGGGTGGGGGAGCATTTGGGGGACATCCGCAACAAGCGGGATACCCCCTTGGCCAGGCACGTGATTGAGAAACATGGGGGAAATCCACACCAGCTTTCCTTCTGTGTCATGGAAGTTGTCAAGCCCAATCCAAGAGGGGGTGATTTTGATAGGTGTATATTGCAGAAAGAGAGCGAATGGACCTTTAGACTGGACTCCCTAACTCCTAAGGGGATTAATGAGCAGATATCCTATACGTGTTTCTTGTAACAACAGGGTGATACTATAAGGGGTCCTAAGATGGAAAGCTTGGCGGTAGCTGTCTGGTGTAGGACAGCATTTATTATTTTCTTATTTAACCTCATAACGACGGCCGTACGACTTAAAGCGGCGGCAAAACAGGGTACTTATTCTGTTCCACCGCTTTAAAGCGGCGACCCGAAAAAACCCTGTAGCGCCCCCCAGCGACCGAAAATCTCGGGGGTTTCAGCTACCGGGGGAAGCTGAGACCCCCCAGATTATGAATCGGGGTGTTTTTTTTGGACCCCGATCATGTGATCGGCGGTATACACTGTATACCGACGAACACATGAAAAAAAAAGAAATGGCCGGTAAAACTGATTTCTTTTTCATCTGACATGATCAAACATGTCAGATGAGAAAGAAATCTAACCCCCTAGTGCCCCCAAAGCCCCCGGTACCGGAGAGTCCCCCCCCCCACCCCTACCTTCCCCTCCGGAGCACTCAAAATGGCGCCGAAGCGCACAGAAAACTGCCGCCGGCGCCGGCTCTGCATTCATTTCCCTCCGATCTGAAATGATCAAACATTTCAGATCGGAGGGAAATGTCCTCCCCCTGACCCCTCCTCCGGTCCACCGGAGCCCTCTGGTCACCGGAGCCCCCTCCGGTTCTCCAGAGCCACCACCCCCCTCCCCCCTCCAGAGCGTGGAAGATGGCGGCGCACAGCGCGCGGCCGCATTCATTCTGCTCTTTCTGCCGCATGTGACACGTCACATGCGACAGAAAGGTGTCCCCAGGTCCTGCTAGGTCACCCCCCGTCACCCCCCCGTCACCCCCCCCCCAAGCCCCCGGTCTTACGTTACCTGTCTGGTGATCCGTCCCGCGATCACGCCGCCTCCTTCTTCAATGCTGGCGGCGCATGCGCAGACAGCGGCTGTCAGCTGGATCCCTGCAAGCAGGGACCCTGACGTCGCTGATGCACAGGCTCCACTGTGGACCGGGGGAGGGTGAGTGCGGTAATCTGCAGTCACACTCCTCACATGGAGAGACTGCTGTTCCAGAAAATGGGGGGTACGTTCTGTGAGCGTGCCCCTCATATTCTGGAATGAGGTTACTGCAGGTCACTCTGCCCTAGGTTGGACCGGGGCAGTGTGAGTGCAGTATTCTCAGATTACTGCACCCACACTGCTCATGGAGAGCTTGCTCTTCCAGAAAATGGGGGATACGTTCCCTGAACGTGCCCCCCATATTCTAGAAGATCCAGAGTCGGCGTGGGACCTCCAAAATGGATTACAGCGACCGGAATTTCTTTATTTTCAATAAATTGGTAAAAGAGGAATGTTTCGGGGAGTTTGTTTTTCAAATAAATTTTTTTTTGTCTTTTTTTTTTCTATTACTGACTGGGTTAGTGATGTCGGGTATCTGTTTAGATGCCGTGACATCACTAACCCCAGGGCTTGATGCCAGGTGACATTACAGCTGGTATCAACCCCATATATTACCCCGTCTGCCACCGCACCAGGGCGCGGGATGAGCTGGGGCGAAGCGCCAGGATTGGCGCATCTAATGGATGCGCCACTTCTGGGGCGGCTGCGGCCTGCTATTTTTAGGCTGGGAAGAGTCCAATAACCATGGCTCTTCCCACCCTGAGAATACCAGACCCCAGCTGTCTGCTTCACCTTGGCTGGTGATCTAATTTGGGGGGGACCCCACGTTTTTTTTTTTTTTAAAAAACGCCTGGGGAGCCCTCCAAATTGATCACCAGACAAGGTGAAGCTGTCAGCTGTGGTTTGCAGGCTACAGCTGTCTGCTTTACCCTAGCTGGCTATCAAAAATAGGGGGGACCCCACGTCGTTTATTTTAATTATTAATTTTTTGGGGGGCTAAATACAAGGCTAGGCACCCTTTAGTGCCACATGAAAGGCACTAAAGGGCGCCAGCTTAGAATATGCAGGGGGTGGGACGTTATATTTGTTTGACATCTATCCATTCATCCATTGTAGCATTTTAGGCTGTGCGCCCACAATCAGGGTTTGCAGCGTTTTGGGCGCAGATTGTTTTCCCTGCGTCCATAACGCTGCGTTGTGCAGTAGAAGCACAGTGGAAGGATTTTTAGAAATCCCATGCCCAATGTGCTTCTTTTCTCCGCAGCATTCACTGACCTGTGGCGCAGCTTCCCGAGCCTCAACATGTCAATTTATGCTGCGGAGATGAGTGTTCTCTGCAGGTAGCATAGAGATCCACAGCGGCCTGAACCCAAATCGTGGGCATGGGCAGCTGCGTTCTCCCGTGGACAACACTCACATCTCTGCAGGAGGCTGACACTGTGTACTGGACGCCGTGTCGCTGGATCATGGCCACATAGCCTAAAAGTGAGACATTTGTTGCTACAGCAACATTTTTGTGAAGTACCTGTGGATTCAAAATGCTTACTATACTCCTGAATAAAATCCAGTTTCCAAAATGGAGTCACTTGTGGGGGGTTTCTGCTGTATAGGTACCCAAGGGGCCCTGCTAATGTGACATGGTGCCCGCAATTTATTTCAACTTTTCCAGAATTCAAATGGTGCTCCCTCCATTCCAAGCCCTCCCATTTATCCAAACAGAGGTTTTTGGCCACATGTGGGGTATCCCTGTGCTCATAAGACATTGGATAACAACCTGTGGGGTCCACGGTTTGTTGTTGTCTCTTGAAAAAGTGAGAAATTTGATGCTAAAGCAACATTTTTGTGAAAAAAATGAAAATTTTCAATATGGCAACCTAAGCTTATCAAATTCTGTGAAGTACTCGTGGATTCAAACTGCTCACTATACACCTAGATAAAAGCCTTGAGGTGTCTTGTTTCCAGAATGGCGTCACTTGTGGGGGACCGCCACTGTTTAGGCACCTCAGGGGCTCTCCAAATGCAACCTGGCGTCCGCTATTGATTCCAGCCAATTTTGCAGTCAAATGGCACTCCTTCCCTTCCGAGCCCTGCCATGCGCCCAAACAGTTGATTTCCACCACATATAAGGTATCGCCAAACTCAGGAGAAATTGCACAATAAATGTTATGCTGAATTTTTTCCTTTTACTCTTGTAAAAAAAAAAGCTACCTGGTTGAAATAACAATTTTGTGGTAAAATTTTATTTTTTTTTTTTCATGGCTCAACGTTATAAAATTCTGTGAAGCACCTGAGGGTTCAGGGTACTCACCAAACATCTAGATAAATTCCTTGAGGGGCCTAGTTTCCAAAATGGGGTCACTTGTGCGGGGTTTCTGCTGTTTAGGTACCTTAGGGGACCTCCAAATGCGACATGGTGCCCGCAATCTTTTTCAGCCAAATTTCCTTTCCAAAATTCAAATATTGTTCCTTTCGTTCCAAGCCCTCCCATTTGTCCAAACAAAGGTTTCAGACCACATGTGAGGTATCACCGCGCTCATAAAAAAGTGGTTAACAAACCTTGAGGTCAAATTTTTGGAATTACCTCTTGAAAAAGTGAGAAAATTGATGCTAAAGCAACATTTTTGAGAAAATTATTAAAATTTTCAATATGACAACGTAACGTTAACAAAATCTGTGAAGTACCTGTGGATCTAAAATGCTCACTATACCCCTAGATAGAAGCCTTGAGGGGTCTAGTTTCCAAAATGGCATCACTTGTGAGGGGTTTCTTCTGTTTAGGTACCTTAGCGGACCTGTAAATGCAACATGGTGCCCGCAATCTATTTCAGCCAAATTTGCTTTCCAAAATACAAATATTGCTCCTTCTGTTCCGAGCCCTCCCATTTGTTCAAACAGAGGTTTCTGACCACATGTGGGGTATCGGCGCACTCATAAGAAAGTGGGGAACAAGTTTTGAGGTCCATTTTGTTGTGTTATTTCTTCTAAAAGTGAATAAATTTGGGTTAGAGCAACATTTTTAGGTAAAATTTAATTTTTGCTTTTTTTCATTCCACATTGCTTTTGTTCATGTGAAGCACCTGAAGGGTTAATAAACTTCTTGAATGTGGTTTTGAGTACTTTGGGGGGTGCAGTTTTTAGAATGGTGTCACTTTTGGGTATTTTCTGTCATCTAGGCCTATTGAAGTCACTTCAAATGTGATGTGGTCCCTAAAAAACTGGTTTTGTAAATTTTAATGTAAAAATGAGAAATTGCTGATAAACTTTGAACCCCTCTAAAGCCAGCTTCACACCTTACAATTAGGGATGCGATCTCGTATGCGATGTGACACGCCCAGGTTGCATATGCGATCTAAGGAGATTGCACATAGGTCGTTCATTTGCTGTCACACGTGCGTTAGTAGCCTATGTTAAATTGATCAATTTTGTGTGCGATCCTTTACATCATGTGTTCTGTGACGTATGCATCGGGCACCCTTTTTTTTTTTTATTTATTGACTTGCCAAGCATGTGTAATGTGTAGGGATGCGTTTTTACTATGTCATCTGCCATTCAGCTCTGCTACATGGCCGCTGACAGCAGACACAGACAGCCATGTAGCAGCGGTGAATGGCAGATGACAGCAGACACAGACAGAGCCGCACTGTCAGAATGAACTCGGGTGAACTTCACCCGACTTCACGGTCATGCTGCGGCTCTGTCTGTGTCGCGCCCTGATTAGCGGTCACCAGTGAAAGGCTCACCGGTGACCGCTAAACTCCTGAGTAACTGAAGTGAGCAGCCCTCTCTCATACTCACCGATCCCCGTTCCCCGGCGCTGCACGGCGTTCACACTGCTCCGGCGGCTTTTACTGTTTTGAAAAAGCCGGCCGCCCATTAAACAATCTCGTATTCCCTGCTTACCCCGCCCACCGGCGCCTATGATTGGTTACAGTGAGACACGCCCCCCACGCTGAGTGACAGGTGTCACACTGCACCCAATCACAGCAGCCGGTGGGCGTGTCTATACTGTGTATTGAAATAAATAATTAAATAATTAAAAAAAACGGCGTGCAGTCCCCCCCAATTTTAAAACCAGCCAGATAAAGCCATACGGCTGCAGGCTGGTATTCTCAGGATGGGGAGCTCCACGTTATGGGGAGCCCCCCAGCCTAACAATATCAGCCAACAGCCGCCCAGAATTGCCGCATACATTATATGCGACAGTTCTGGGACAGTACCCGGCTCTTCCCGATTTGCCCTGGTGCGTTGGCAAATCGGGGTAATAAGGAGTTATTGGCAGCCCATAGCTGCCAATAAGTCCTAGATTAATCATGTCAGGCGTCTATGAGACACCTTCCATGATTAATCTGTAAGTGACAGTAAAAAAACACACACACCCGAAAAAAATCCTTTATTAGAAATAAAAAACACAAACAAATTCCCTCATTACCAATTTATTAACCCCGACAAACCCTCCATGTCCGGCGTACTCCACAGTCCTCCAGCGTCGCGTCCAGCTCTGCTGCATGGAGGTGACAGGAGCAGCAGAAGACACCGCCGCTCCGGTCACCTCCACGCAGGTAATGAAGACAGCCGGCGATCAGCTGAGCTGTCACTGAGGTTACCCGCTGTCACTGGATCCAGCGGTGGATGCAGCGGTGGCCGCGGGTAACCTCAGTGACAGCGCAGCTGATCGCGCTACTCACCTCCGCTCCGGTCAGCTCCAGTCAGCAACTGAGGTGAGTAGCGCGATCAGCTGAGCTGTCACTGAGGTTACCCGCGGCCACCACTGCATCCACCGCTGGATCCAGTGACAGCGGGTAACCTCAGTGACAGCTCAGCTGATCGCCGGCTGTCTTCATTACCTGCGTGGAGGTGACCGGAGCGGCGGTGT
Organism: Anomaloglossus baeobatrachus; assembly: GCF_048569485.1. Taxonomy (NCBI): domain Eukaryota; kingdom Metazoa; phylum Chordata; class Amphibia; order Anura; family Aromobatidae; genus Anomaloglossus; species Anomaloglossus baeobatrachus. The sequence continues at coordinate 234,268,680 of NC_134356.1, forward strand.
CTTCTGCTACTCCTGTCACCTCCATGCAGCAGAGCTGGACGCGACGCTGGAGGACTGTGGAGTACGCCGGACATGGAGGGTTTGTCGGGGTTAATAAATTGGTAATGAGGGAATTTGTTTGTGTTTTTTATTTCTAATAAAGGATTTTTTTCGGGTGTGTGTGTTTTTTTACTGTCACTTACAGATTAATCATGGAAGGTGTCTCATAGACGCCTGACATGATTAATCTAGGACTTATTGGCAGCTATGGGCTGCCAATAACTCCTTATTACCCCGATTTGCCAACGCACCAGGGCAAATCAGGAAGAGCCGGGTACTGTCCCAGAACTGTCGCATATAATGTATGCGGCAATTCTGGGCGGCTGTTGGCTGATATTGTTAGGCTGGGGGGCTCCCCATAACGTGGAGCTCCCCATCCTGAGAATACCAGCCTTCAGCCGTATGGCTTTATCTGGCTGGTTTTAAAATTGGGGGGGACCGCACGCCGTTTTTTTTAATTATTTAATTATTTATTTCAATACACAGTATAGATACGCCCACCGGCTGCTGTGATTGGGTGCAGTGTGACACCTGTCACTCAGCGTGGGGGCATGTCTCACTGTAACCAATCATAGGCGCCGGTGGGCGGGGTAAACAGGGAATACGAGATTGTTTAATGGGCGGCCGGCTTTTTCAAAACAGTAAAAGCCGCCGGAGCAGTGTGAATGCCGTGCAGCGCTGCGCTGGAGATCGGGGATCGGTGAGTATATGAGAGAGGGGGTAAGAGGGATAGACTGACATGGACAGAGAGAGAGGGACAGAGATAGTGACGGACTGACAGAGATTAGTGCATGACAGACATTGTGAGGCGCTTCAGAACGCAGCTTTTCAGCTGCGCTCTGAAGCGGACCTTTTTTAAGCTGCGGTGCAGAGCGCACACCTGCGCACATAGCCTCAGACATCAAAATCGTATGAGGGATGTCACACGTTACAATTGACTAGTTTCGTACTACCAAACGTCCAATGTATGAGGAATAAACGACGTGTATGCGATCACCGTATTTTCGTTCAATATCGATCGCATGTAGGTTTCACATGCAAATACGTCACGAACGATGCCGGATGTGCGTCACTACAACTTGACCCCGACGACGGATTGAAAGATTTATTGAAGTGTGTAAAGCAGGCTTAACTTCCTAACAAAAAAAAATTTTGTTTCCAAAATTGTGCTGATGTAAAGTAGACATGTGGGAAATGTTATTTATTAACTATTTTGTGTCACAGAAATCTCTGGTTTAACGGTATAAAAATTCAAAAGTTGAAAATTGCTAAATTTTCAAAATTTTTGCCAATATTCAATTTTTTTCATAAATAAACGCAAAAAATATTGTCCTAAATTTGGTACTAACATGAAGTCCAATATGTGACGAAAAAACAATCTCAGAATCACCGGGATCCGTTGAAGCGTTCCAGAGTTATAACCTCATGAAGTGACACTGGTCAGAATTGCAAAATTTGGTCTGGTCATTAAGGTGAAAATTAGCTCCGTCACTAAAGGGTTAAGTATCAAATCGGGGGTCCTCCATGACCCAGAGTGTATTAGGGAGGTATCTGTATATTGTGATACCCCTAAATTAAATACTCCACAGGGGGCCCGTTTAGGATTATTCTCCTCAACCACCCCTCCCCCTCCCCCGGCCTGGGAATCGGATGGAATGTTACTCCTTCCTAATACATCTTTAAGATGGGTTATGAGTAATTTTGGCACTTCCTTTATACACCACTATCCATTACCTTGTTAATACTCATGCTTTGAGATCGGTTAAATAATCTATATACCGATAGCTATAATACAGGAGTGTCATAGGCATGCGTTCCACTGTGGAACGCGGAAGTAATGAGGTTATCATGTTGATTTGCCCCTCTGACATGCACCATGGATTTACCCGGCCTGGGGGAGGAGTTGGCTGCGCTGTGCTTGTATGCGATCTGCGATCCGCCCCCTGAAGCGTGTGCATAGACACGGCCCTACAGGGTATGTGGGGGCGGGTCGCACGTGCGTTCCATCTTGGAACGCGGAAGTGAGCATGGGCACCGCCAGTGTATCCACACACCACAGTGGTGGCTATGCCTATGTGCGTTCAGGTCTCCACCCCTTGGAGCGCATTGACGCGGCCCCACGTGTATGGGGGCGGTGCACGCGTGCATTCCACTGTGGAATGCGGAAGTGAGCACGGGCACCATTGCCAGGACATGTGGAGGAGTGGGAACGGGCCTCTTTCGGACAATAAATAAGGTGACGCTCTAGCTTATTGGTCAGCACCTGGATTGGAGGACCCCTGAGGGGTTATAAGGTTGATTGATTACCTGGTGGCCCCTAAGCATCATGTGAATCTGGCAGCACGGTTACTGCCATAGGTTTATCATACCACAGCATATGGACATCGGCCTCCTGATGAACCATGAGATGGGGAAACGCGTTGAGGCAGTTTAAGCTAAGTCTATATGTCCCTGCTATTATTGAGTGTCTCATTTGAGATAGGATTGCGACCTCTTATCATTTGAGGCTATTTATGAGCTCTATTTTGGCACAGTATCACTTTATATATATATGTTTGCACTGCACTTTACTTACAGGCACTGCACTTTATCTTTTGGCTAGGGGCTCATAGGGTCATTAGCAGGGACAGCCGTCGAGGAGTGGGGGCGCCACTATGTATCTTTAGGGTGCCAACCTCCACGGTTAGGTAGTACACAGGAGGGAGCGGACATTGTAGGGATATATTTCCCTCTCTCTTCTGTGCACTATTTCACTTTGATCACATAGTGTGGTATTTTACTTTTAAATATCAATATTAAATGTTAAGTTTTAAGAGGGTTTTATGGTAATGCTTTGTATACCCTATTACTAGTGAATTTTAAAGTGTAAAGAGATAAGGGTTAAGAGAAAGATTAGAGATTAGTGTTCGGGATGATGAAGACAGGATGAGGAGGGAGAAAAATGTAGTGGGTCAATTATGTAATCGCAACAATCAGCATGAATTAGGTATGAGGGGACATCAGTGGGGGGTGGTACACTTGGTGGGAGAAGGGGGCACTGGGACTTAAGAAATTGGGGTGAGAAGATAAATGAAATGATATTGCAGAATGTTTGGTCTGATATGAGGGGGGGAGGGGGTCAAGCAACAATAAATAAAGGTACATGTTAGATTCCCTGAATTTCAACCAAGGAGCCCAGGTGAGTTTAAATTTTCATTGGGAGTGATAAGTTGATGCTGCCAATTCTTCAATATGATACAGTTGGTCAACCCGGAGTAACCATTTCTGTATAGTGGTTTAACCATTATAACAATTAACCATTAACCGGAGTAACCATTTTAACCATTAACCGGAGTAACCATTTCTGTATAGTGGTTAGTCAAACTCCAGAGAGGAGGTATGAGCAGTTTGGCAGCCGCCAGTAAGAATAAGAGGAGGGTCTTGTTTGGTGTATGTTGTGAGTCTGCAACCAAATTCAAGAATATTAGGCTTGGCTGGGGGTTAGTTGTCAGATTGCAGATTTGCTTGGTATAGGAGAGGACTTGCTTCCAAAACAGTTGTATCTGATCACACTTCCACCAGATATGAAAGTATGTGCCACGCTTGCTTTTAGACCTCCAGCATATCTCTGGTGAGATAGGAAACCATTTGTTGGTGTGGGAAGGTGAAACATATCATCTGGCTATAATTTTGTAGGAGTTATCCTGCACCTTCACACAGTGTGACGGACCAAAGGACCTCCTATAAAATTTAATGACATAGACTAAAAAAACTATTACTCCTGATAGGGAGCAATCTTATTGGTTAGAAATGACACTGTCTCTCTTAGTTACAATAAAGAACAGTTTTTGAGAAACACAACTTGAAATATCATGGGACATTCTGGGTGTCCTTAAGGGGAACCTGTCATGTAAAAAAAACAACTATTAACTTGCAGATATGGGGTTAATTTGGAAGTTAATAGTATTCTGCACCTGCCCAACGCACACACTGACAGGCTCATTGCCTGAAGGAAATTAACTTTATTCCTCCCGGCAGCCTTGCGCTTTCACTCATGGGGGTGGACAAGTGAGGTTTCAGTCACTGCATGGTAAGAGGTAGGTGTCGCCGATCCTCTGGCAGTGAGTGACACCCAGATCAGCATGTCATCAATAGAGAAATGGCTATCAGTTGGTGTGTCCACAAAAATATGTGGTGTGTCCACAAAAATATTTTAAAAATGCTAAAAGTATTAATAAAATGGCAGCAAATACCCTTCAGGACTGGAAAAAGATACATTTACAGAAACTATGGTCACTTTAACCTCTTCACGACACATGAGGTACTGGGTACGTCAAGCATCGTGTGAGGTTAATCCCTGTCGCGGGCAGTTGGCAGCGATCCCTGCACATGTCAGCTGATTTGAACAGCTGACATTTGTGACTATCAGGCACGAGTGGATTCGCTACCCACTTGTGCCTGTTAACCCCTTGCATCTCGCTGTCAAAATGTGACAGAGAGATGAAACAGCGCGCCGCAATAAGCATTCACTTACCCGGTGCCATCGTAAGTTATGTGACGTGATCACGTGGATGTGATGGTTGTCATGGTAGCACAGGGTCATGTAATGACTCCTGTAGCTATCATGAGTCAGTTCCTCTGACACCTGGCAGACTGTTATGTGTAATAGGAGATCTGTTTTGCTGCAGATCTCAGCTGTGTAGCTGTGATCTGGAGAAATGGAAGAGCGATCAGACTGAAAAATAAAAAAAAAAGTAAAATATAAGTTTAAAAAAAAAAAACCCTGAAAAAACCTAAACGTTAAAATCACCCCTTATTCACCCCATTGAAAATTAAAGGGTTAAAAAAATATATACACACATTTGGTATTGCCACGTTCAGAAACGCCCGATCTATCAAAATATATAAATCAATTAACCTGATTGGTAAACGCCGTAGCGGAACATTTTATCCATATGCTCCTTGCAGTCTCTTGCAAACTTTATCCTGCAGTCTCTTGCCCCTTGATCTCCTTCAGGTACCCAACTGATGGTCATCTTGCAGACTCTATTGCTCTAGGATACACAGCACACAGACTAGAAAAATAAAGCAGTTGAGCTACTGCAGCAACAGCTTGTCAGTATTTCCTGTAGCTCTTTACCGCTCTAGATGCTGTAATCAATATAAATTGTGGCATTTAGAAGATTGTGAAAAGAGGGGGGTTTAACCCCATCACTCCCACATGGGGCGTCAATGGATGTCATGGCACTTGGGGTTCAAACAATGACTTCTGCTCCTGACAGGTATGGTGGCCTGTTAGACCCTGTCACAAAACAGGGTCTAACATAGTGTAACAGCGTAACACTGACAGGTCTGAATATTTGTGGAGAAACAGATATGCTGCACTTATGTCATCTCAACAGTTAGAAATGTCAGAAAACTCTTGAGACACTAGAATACATAATTCTTTTTTTTTCCTCTACGCATTTTTGAGTGTACTCACTTCCCCATCAGGCAAACCACAAGATTAGTCCAATACTTAGGAATAAATTAGTATAGCAGGGTATAAGAAGTGGTCAGGCAAATGAAAGAGCCAGTAACTAAGTAAAAAAATTAAAAAAAAGGCCAAAGGAAAAACTGTAAATAAGTACAGTGTATATATATACAGTGCCTACAAGTAGTATTCAACCCCCTGCTGATTTAGCAGGTTTGATAAGATGCAAATAAGTTAGAGCCTGCAAACTTCAAACAAGAGCAGGATTTATTAACAGATGCATAAATCTTACAAACCAACAAGTTATGTTGCTCAGTTAAATTTTAATAAATTTTCAACATAAAAGTGTGGGTCAATTATTATTCAACCCCTAGGTTTAATATTTTGTGGAATAACCCTTGTTTGCAATTACAGCTAATAATCGTCTTTTATAAGACCTGATCAGGCCGGCACAGGTCTCTGGAGTTATCTTGGCCCACTCCTCCATGCAGATCTTCTCCAAGTTATCTAGGTTCTTTGGGTGTCTCATGTGGACTTTAATCTTGAGCTCCTTCCACAAGTTTTCAATTGGGTTAAGGTCAGGAGACTGACTAGGCCACTGCAACACCTTGATTTTTTCCCTCTTGAACCAGGCCTTGGTTTTCTTGGCTGTGTGCTTTGGGTCGTTGTCTTGTTGGAAGATGAAATGACGACCCATCTTAAGATCCTTGATGGAGGAGCGGAGGTTCTTGGCCAAAATCTCCAGGTAGGCCGTGCTATCCATCTTCCCATGGATGCGGCCCAGATGGCCAGGCCCCTTGGCTGAGAAACAGCCCCACAGCATGATGCTGCCACCACCATGCTTGACTGTATGGGATGGTATTCTTGGGGTCATATGCAGTGCCATCCAGTCTCCAAACGTCACGTGTGTGGCCTCCAAGTGATCATGAGCAAACTGTAGACGAGCCTTGACATGACGCTTTGAAAGTAAAGGTACCTTTACGAAGACCATTGCGGTGGAGTACGTTACTTATGGTATTGACTGAAACCAATGTCCCCACTGCCATGAGATCTTCCCGGAGATCCTTCCTTGTTGTCCTTGGGTTAGCCTTGACTCTTCGGACAAGGCTGGCCTCGGCACGGGTGGAAACTTTCAAAGGCTGTCCAGGCCGTGGAAGGCTAGCAGTAGTTCCATAAGCCTTCCACTTCCGGATGATGCTCCCAACAGTGGAGACAGGTAGGCCCAACTCCTTGGAAAGGCTTTTGTACCCCTTGCCAGCCTTGTGACCCTCCACGATCTTGTCTCTGATGGCCTTGGAATGCACCTTTGTCTTTCCCATGTTGACCAAGTATGAGTGCTGTTCACAAGTTTGGGGAGGGTCTTAATTAGTCAGAAAAGGCTGGAAAAAGAAATAATTAATCCAAACATGTGAAGCTCATTGTTCTTTGTGCCTGAAATACTTCTTAATACTTTAGGGGAACCAAACAGAATTCTTGTGGTTTGAGGGGTTGAATAATAAATGACCCTCTGAATAGACTTTTCACAATTTAAAAAAAAAAATAAAAAAAGAAATAACATTCTTTTTTGCTGCAGTGCATTTCACACTTCCAGGCTGATCTACAATCCAAATGTCACAATGCCAAGTTAATTCCGAATGTGTAAACCTGCAGGGGGTTGAATACTACTTGTAGGCACTGTATATATATATATATATATATATATATATACACACACACATATATATGATATATATATATATATATATATATATACACACAGTATATATACAGTATATATATATATATATATATATAAACAAAATATATATATATATATAGACACATACAAGTATATATATATATATATATATATCTATATATATATCTATATCTATATATCTATATATATATATATATCTATATATCTATATATATATGAAAAACTATGCCAATAAGTCTGCTTTTTCATATAAAAACATAAATAATCAAGAGCAGTCCACTTATTTGATAAAATCGAGTTGAAATGACCTGATCTGTAGAACTGCCGCACTATTTAAGCCTCTATAGTGAACATCGTAGGAAAAAATAAAATAAAAACAAGACAAAAATGCTGTGTTTTCATCATATTGCCATATATAAAGTGATGTGAAGCACAATCAAAAAGTCATTTGTAAATAAAAATGGTATGGTATACATCATCTCATCCTGCAAAAAACAGGCCCTCACTTCGCACTGGTAGCGGAAAAGTAAAAATGGTTTATAATTCTGAGAATATGCCAATGTATAAATATTTTTTTTTATCAAATGCTTTTCAGTATGCAAAATAAGAAAAACAAAAAAACTAAATAATTGTGATATCAATACCATTGTACTGACTTGAAGAATATAGCTGAAGAATATAGCTATCCTATTACTTTTACGGCATGGTGAATTGTGTAAAAAAAATAATTGAATTACTGGGTTTTATGTTCTTTCTGCCTTTCAAAACTCAGAATAGAAGCCAATAAAAAATTCTATGTAAACAAAAATAGTATGACTAAAGACTTAAAGCCCTCCTGCAAAAATAAAATCCTTAGGGCTCATGCGCATGTAACTGCTGAATATTCTACAGCGATTTGACAGCACATGTGCACATCAAATCGCTGCAGAAACACTGCATAATGGATACAGTTTTTTGTACAAAAAAGCCGATTTCATGCTCTCTGGCTGCTGCCTCCACCATAGACCGAGTGGGAGCTGCACCCAGAACGCAAAGAATAATTGCCACGCTCATTTTATGAACGCATGGATTTGGGTCAAAATTTTAGCACCCAAATCGCTGCGATCATAAAAGCATCGTGCGCACGTATCATGCACAATCTACATAGATTGTGCAGGGGACGCAGGACGCATGCATTTCCGATGCAGTGCAAGACGCAGCATAAATGCATGTAATTACGCAATGTGCGCACAAGCCCTTATAGAGCTCTATTGACTGAAAAATAGAAACAATATGGATCTCAAAATATATAGTTGCAAAAGTTTTTTGGAGAATAAAAGCATTTTTAGTGTGTAAAAGTAGCAAAGCTTAAAAAAATTATATAAATCTGGTATCACTATAATCGTACTGACCCGAAGAATATAATTAACTTACCACTTATACTCCATGAGGAATGGCGGAAAACAAATAAAAACATTTCTTAAATTGTTGTTGATTTGTTCATTCTACCTACTAAAGATCACAAGAAGGCTAAGAGCACATTTATCCTGTACTTTACACTGAACACTTAGGTTGTGGTTTCCATTTCAATATCCAAAAAACAGGTTTTCTAAAAACCCTGATGGCACATTCACTGTAATGTGTCAGATGGATACACTCATTATAGGGAGTTCCATCTGCAACACTTATTTTGGAGATATAGACAAAAACCCTGATGTAGTTAGTCAGCGTAGCGCACAGGACAAATGTGACACCTTGGCTTAATATTCCAAATGTATATTACATACCTCAAAAAGATACCAATAAAAACTTCAACACAAACCTCATCTGTCAACAGAACATTTTTGGGTTTTGACTTTACAGTTAGCACAAAAACTCTGGGAAACCTGCATGGTTCCCATCCAAAAGAAATATAAAAAAATCTGCAATTTCAAATCCAAATGCCCTCATTTTTTGCTGACTGCCATGTTGTCCCTAAACCGCAGTTAGTGTCCACATGTTTGCTTTTACTATAGCAGGGATTGCCTCCCACAGCGACCATGTCTATAGTAACACAAATTTGACACAATGTACTCGGACCTAGCAAATTTTTACAAAATTTGTAATTTTCACTCTGCAACATCAACTGCGTGCTGATTTCCTGGAAAACATCCTTGTAGTCATAATTGTCCTTACATCCGTTGATGAATTCCAAGAGGTGTGTAATTTCCAAAAAGTGGTCACTTTTGGGAATTCTGTTCTGGCAGTTAGGGACTTTGCAAATTGAGTCTGCAAACTATTCTAAGAAAATCTGTATTAGAGGATTCACATAGTGCTTCTTCCCTCCCGAGCCTATCGAGTAGCCAAAAGTAGTATGGGATATTGCTGGATTCAAAAGAAATTGTGTAAAAAAATTATGAGGTCATTTTCCCCTATTCATTTGCCTATGGTGTAAATTTGCTAACTGTATTTCTAGATAAATTCACTAACTGTAGTTTGTATACTTGGGTCAATTTTGGGGGGAATGCAACTGGCCCAATTTTTCATGTTTTCCTTTCTCACTGCATTAATTCCTGTAAAGCACACTAAGGCGGGCTTTGCACGCTGCGACATCAGTAACAATGTGTTACCGATGCTGCAGCGATAGTCCCGCCCCCGTCGCACGTGCAATATCTAGTGAAAGCTGCCGTAGCGATTATTATCGCTACGGCAGTTTCACACGCACATACCTGCCGTGCGACGTCCCTCTGGCCGGCGACCCGCCTCCTTCCTAAGGGGGCGGGTCGTGCGGCGTCACAGCGACGTCACACGGCAGGCGGCCAATTGAAGTGGAGGGGCGGAGATGAGCAGGATGTAAACATCCCGCCCACCTCCGTCCTTCTCATTGCAGCCGGCGGCAGGTAAGGTGAAGTTCCTCGCTCCTGCGGCTTCACACACAGCGATGTGTGCTGCCGCAGGAGCGAGGAACAACATCGCACCTGTCGCTGCACCGGCATTATGGAAATGTCGGAGGCTGCAGCGATGATACGATAACGACGCTTTTGCGCTCGTTCATCGTATCATCAAGGATTTACACACTACGACATTGCAAGTGACGCCGGATGTGCGTCACTTTCGATTTGACCCCACCGACATCGCACCTGCGATGTCGTAGTGTGCAAAGCCGCCCTAAGGGTTAAGAAACTATCTGACTGGTTTTTGATACATTTAGGGATGCAATTTATAAAATAGGGTCTTGGTTGTAGGTTTTCTGAAAGATAGGTTCCTCAAAGTAACTTCAAAAGTAAAGTGGTGTCTAATAATTAAAGATGTAAATTTCATTTAAAAAAAAAAAAAAAAAAATTGCTGGTAAATGTTTAGCCTTTCTAATATCCTAACAAAATTTTTTTTTCAATAAAAATAATTCAACAAAAATACTGTTCAAAAGGCATGCCGGCATAACGTAGACATGTGTTAAGTCTTTCAGCGCTGGGGTCCTGGGTTCAAGTCCCACCAAGGACAACATCTGCAAGGAGTTTGTATGTTCTTCCCATGCTTGCGTGGGTTTCCTACGGGTACTCCGGTTTCCTCCCACACTCCAAAGACATACTGATAGGGAATGTAGATTGTGAGCCCCAATGGGGACAATGTTGCCATTGTATGTAAAGCGCTGTGGAATCAATAGCACTATATAAATGAATAAATATTATTACTATTCTGTAAAGTTTGATTTTTATCTGTGTTATGGTCATCAAAGTTCAATGTTTGAAAAGTATGAATTTTTACAAAATTTTGTCAAATTTGAGATATGTTCATAAATAACCGCAAATGACTTCGACCCAAACTTACCAATAACATAAAAGTACAATGTGTCATGAAAAAACAGTTTCGGAATCACTGGGATATGTTGAAGCATTTCAGAGTCTTCAGTATATAGTCATACATCAGAAGACAAATTTTGTCTGGTCAGGAAAGTGAAAACTGGTTTCATTGGGTAGCGGTTAAAGGGATAATCTCATCTCAGCCTTTCATAACCTAGATGAGAATAATTTCTTCTAGTCACTGACCACCAGACACACGGCTGCGAAAACTGCCGAGTACAACTATGCTATGATGGTCGAGTAACATTAACAAAATTGTAGATTGTTTTACCATGCTGTAACTCATTAATTTCTATGGTAATTATGCAAACAGTATCTGTATTCTTAAGCCTGCTTTACACCTTACAATTAGGTGTGCGATCTCGTATGCGATGTGACACGCCCAGGTCGCATATGCGATTTAATGAGATCGCACGTAGGTCGTTCATTTGCTGTCACACGTGCGTTAGTAGTCTATGTTAAATTGATCAATTTTGTGTGCGATCCTTTAGATCATGTGTTCTGTGACGTATGTATTGGGCACCCCTTTTTTTTTTTTATTTATTGACTTTCCAAGCGTGTGTAATGTGTAGGGATGCGTTTTTACTATGTCATCTCCCATTCAGCTCTGCTACATGGCCGCTAACAGCAGACACAGACAGCCATGTAGCAGAGCTGAATGGCAGATGACAGCAGACACAGAAAGAGCCACACGATCAGAATGAACTCGGGTTAACTTCACCCGACTTCATTGTCATGCTGCGGCTCTGTCTGTGTTGCGTCCTGATTAGCGGTCACCTGTGAAGGACTCACCGGTGACCGCTAAACTCCTGAGCAACTGAATTGAGCAGCCCTCTCTCATATACTCACCGGTCCCCGATCTCCGGGGCGGCGCTGCACGGCGTTCACACTGCTCCGGCGGCTTTTACTATTTTGAAAAAGCCGGCCGCCCATTAAATAATCTCGTATTCCCTGCTTTCCCCGCCCACCGGCGCCTATGATTGGTTGCAGTGAGACACGCCCCCACGCTGAGTGACAGGTGTCTCACTGCACCCAATCACAGCAGCCGGTGGGCGTGTCTATACTGTGCAGTGAAATAAATAATTAAATAATTAAAAAAAAACGGCGTGCGGTTCCCCCCAATTTTAAAACCAGCCAGGTAAAGCCATACGGCTGAAGACTGGTATTCTCAGGATGGGGAGCTCCACATTATCGGGAGCCCCCCAGCCTAACAATATCAGCCAGTAGCCGCTCAGAATTGCCTCATACATTAGATGCAACAGTTCTGGGACTGTACCCGGCTCTTCCCGATTTGCCCTGGTGCTTTGGCAATCGGGGTAATAAGGAGTTATTGGCAGCCCATAGCTGCCAATAACTCCTAGATTAATCATGTCAGGCGTCTCCCCGAGATACCTTCCATGATTAATCTGTAAGTGACAGTAAATAAACACACACCCGAAAAAATCCTTTATTAGAAATAAAAAACACAAACAAATACCCTCGTTCACCACTTTAATAAGCCTGAAAAAGCCCTCCATGTCCAGCGTAATCCAGGATGGTCCAGCGTCGCTTCCAGCTCTGCTGCATAAAAGTGACCAGAGCAGCAGAAGACACCGCCGCTCCTGTCACCTCCATGCAGCTATTGAAGACAGCCACGTGATTAGCTGAGCTGTCACTGGGGTTACCCGCTGTCACTGGATACAGTGGTGGCCGCGGGTAACCCCAGTGACAGCTCAGCTGATCGCGCGGCTGTCTTCAATAGCTACGTGGAGCTGACAGGAGCGGCAGTGTATTCTGCAGCTCCGGTCACCTTCATGCAGCAGAGCTGGAAGTGACGCTGGACCATCCTGGATTACGCCGGACATGGAGGGCTTTTTTGGGCTTATTAAAGTGGTGAACGAGGGTATATGTTTGTGTTTTTTATTTCTAATAAAGGATTTTTTCGGGTGTGTGTGTTTATTTACTGTCACTTACAGATTAATCATGGAAGGTATCTCGGGGAGACGACTGACATGATTAATCTAGGAGTTATTGGCAGCTATGGGCTGCCAATAACTCCTTATTACCCCGATTGCCAAAGCACCAGGGCAAATCGGGAAGAGCCGGGTACAGTCCAAGAACTGTCGCATCTAATGTATGCGGCAATTCTGGGCGGCTGCTGGCTGATATTGTTAGGCTGGGGGGCTCCCCATAACGTGGAGCTCCCCATCCTGAGAATACCAGCCTTCAGCCGTATGGCTTTATCTGGCTGGTTTTAAAATTGGGGGGAACCGCACGCTGGTTTTTTTAATTATTTATTTCACTGCACAGTATAGACATGCCCACCGTCGGCTGTGATTGGGTGCAGTGAGACACCTGTCACTCAGCGTGGGGGCGTGTCTCACTGCAACCAATCATAGGCGCCGGTGGGCGGGGAAAGCAGGGAATACGAGATTGTTTTATGAGCGGCCGGCTTTTTCAAAATAGTAAAAGCTGCCGGAGCAGTGTGAATGCCGTGCAGCGCCACGCCGGTGATCGGGGATCGGTGAGTATGAGAGAGGGGGTAAGAGGGATAGACTGACATGGACAGAGAGAGAGGGACAGAGATAGTGACCAACTGACAGATTAGTGAATGACAGACATTGTGAGGCACTTCAGAACGCAGCTTTTCAGCTGCGCTCTGAAGCAGACCTTTTTTAAGCTGCGGTGCAGAGCGCACACCTGCACACATAGCCTCAGACATCCAAATCGTATGAGGGATGTCACACGTTTCAATTGACTAGGTTCGTACAATAAAACGTCCAATGTATGAGGAATGAATGACGTGTATGCGATCACCGTATTTGCGTTCAATCTTGATCGCACATAGGTGTCACACGCAAATACGTCACGAACGATGCCGGATGTGCGTCACTTACAACAGGACCCCGACGACGGATTGAAAGATCTATTGAAGCATGTAAAGTGGGCATTAGCCCTGCCTCTTGTGGCTGATACCTATTGATTTTAACACCTTATTGGCCATAAAAGCTGAGATGGGAATATTGGGTTATTGGTTTTTACATTTTTTTGTTTAACAACAGCTAGAATAGTGTAAAAAAGAATGGATACTTACTTTACCAATCCGCCAGCGCACCTGTTAAGAAGATTTAGGGGTTCCTTGCTGGTCTCTTAATTTACTGCTCCATCTGTACAGACACGGCTAAATGATATCTGAAGCCAGAGCAAGAAAACTTGTGACTGGCTGCAGTAGTTACATGTCTGTTCAGTCAGAATAGGAAGTATACAAAGGTGCAGGAACCCAGGGTGGGCAGGTGGGGGAATGTTTGGGAATTTGTTTTTTAGATTTTACCAAAGTTTGAACATTTTTTTCACAAATGTTCTGTGACCAAACAACCAGGTTTATCTAAAAAAATCCTTATGCCATACAATGTAGTAAAGAGTTGTACACTTTGTTCTCTCATTTCTTCACCATTCTACACTAACCTGCATCTTTAATGACTGTCTGCAACTTCTTTTTACGCTACATAATATAATGACTAAAATCATTGATCAGTTCTGGTTTCCCCATTAGATCACTACCAGTCCTTACTTATAGCAATTTAATATTTATAATGCCCAGATTCATCTCATTCCATATCAGTGACGTAATTAGCTGCAAATAAAATGTGGATAACGTTTTGGATGAAAATTTGGAGATTCATACTCTAACTGCTCACATCAGCACAGAATATTGATGCAAACTTCTAGTCAAATTTCTATGACAAGTAGGAAAAGGTACAATATAAATTTGTATCACTCTGTGATGTTCTATAAAGGCTAGGTTGATAAATTTTGCAAGGATTCAAATGTTTATAATTATTTGTTTTGCAGCAAATTTAACATAATGTATTTATTTTGTTTTTAACAAAACCTTTATAGAAAAATGCTGTAATCATTCTGAAGAGCACAGAGTGAAATATTGAAATGATCTCATTCTTAGTGACCATTAAATAATACATCAGTTGAATAGCGTATTATGGTTTTAATAATCTTACAATGATATACTATATTTTATTCCATGTAAATATTGATATTTCAAGAAGATATCATTCAGCATACGCTAATGTTTTAATAAAAAATAAAAGGTTATTTCGATCTTCAAATGTTCATGAAAATAGAATCTTTTTGTGCCATATACTTTACATGGTAATGAAATTCACTGATTCTTCAAGGCTAAAAGAACAGCTATGTCTGTCAATCTGCAGAAAGACACTGGAAACTAGATGAATATTCCTTCACGTTCCTATTATTAGTTGGTAAAGTAAATTAATTTTTCTTTATTAGAGAAGCAGATTACTCTGCAAATAATAACTATATTGCAGATCAGTGGTTTTTAATGGAAAGTACTCCCTATTCAAAACAGTTACATAAAAGGATGACTAATCTAAAATCAAATATCCTGATGAACCTTAAAAGCATTGCATCAGTATCATTACAAACATGTAGTGTAACCCCTAAGGTACCTGTATCACAGGTCATGGACCTACGGTGTTAATGATATAGTCTAGGGGTGTATAATTTTTCCTGATCGGAGAGCTACCTAATGAATGACTCTCAAGGAATGCATAAAATGATCCTCAAAGTAGAACCAGCATTTATAGTAAAATTATTATTATTCAACAGCTTTTGGCTCGATATCAAGCCATGGTGACTTGATGGATGAACACTCTGTAGGAAGATTGATCTTGTACCAGCTTAGATAGATACACCAGTCTTCTCCACCATTTTCTTGGTTGTATGAAGTCATTGGGTTGCTGCTGTTGACCTTCCTCATCGCCCTGTTCCTACTAATTCTTTTGACCATTATGTTCTTCTCCAGTTATAGCTCTTTTCGTATAATGTGTCCAAAGTAGACAAGTCGTAGCTTGGTGATCCTTGCTTTGAGTTACATATCTGGCTTCATTTGTTCCAAAATTGAATTGTTTGTTCTTTTTGCCATTTATGCTATTAATAACATCCTTCTCCAGGACCACATTTTAAAAGTGTTGATTCATCTTCTGTCTTGTTTCTTCATTGTCTGGGTTTCTCACTCATATGTTACTATAGAAAAGACCAGAATATGAACGAGTTGTGTCTTCATCACCTATTGATGACCTAGTCCAGTTGGTTTATTGTTGATTTGTCCATAACTATTCTGCTTTTGACCTCCGGTGTTGTCACTGCATGTTAAATCATCATTGATCCGAGTAGGTCCTTTACAACTTAGAGTTTGTCACCGTTTATCTCAAATGTGTCATGCTCATACCTTGCAGAAGTCAATAGCCGATTCTTTGTATTGAGTAGGAGTCCCATGTTTGAGCTTTCCATCTTGACACTCTGTAATAAGTCCTTTATTCCATCTATGCTTGTTGCTACGTTGTTGTATTGTTTGCATATTTAAGATTGTTGTTGATTTGTCCAGCAATTTTGATTCCTTCTTCTTTTTTGCAAGTCCAGCCTTTCTGAAAATAGCTTCTGCATATAAATTGAAGAGAAATGATGACAGGATTCAGCCTTGTCTGACACCACTGTAATGCTGGCGGGTGCGATCAGGGAGTGGACCCACTAGGCCACCGCACACAGGAAGCACACTAGAGGATTTTGACTATGGAATCAAACCATGTTTTCAAAAGAGCCTCTAAATGTGAGAGTGTTGCACTGCAGGTGGAAACCAGTTGCCATTCAGGATGACTGGAGGAGCGACAGGGTATGGACATGGACTGATATGATAGGTACAGTAAAGGATGTCAGATGTGGCAGGTTTAGCCAATATGGAACAATGCAGCAGTGTCTGATAGGGTGTGATGCAGCACCAGCCAGTAAAGGAAACGTGGCTGACAGGGTATGTTCCATATGTGGCCGGTATAGCAGATAGCAGTTGCTAATATAGCAAATTTGGCTGACATGGTATGATGCAGCAGCAGATACATCAGGTACTGGAACACAGAACATAATTAGCAATGTGGAACACAATACTAAACAGCAGCAGCACTTAGGGACTTGAGAGCAATTCCCGTGGGAAAAAAGTAACATGCAGTCCATCGTATTTGGATACACAGCCAATATAAAGTACACAGCTGGAGGCTGCAGTCTGTAGCTGTCTGCTTTATCTGCACTGGGAATCAATATAAAGGGGACCCTTATGTTATTTTTCTGAATTATTTATTTATTTTTACACTGCACATCTACAACCAATCATAGATGCTGTCACAAAGGGTGGGAGAAGCAGTTAATATGCATGAGGAACAGTGTGACAGCCGCTGGAGACTCAGTAAGTATAATTCTCCTGCTTTAATCTCTATTTTGCTTCCTTTTAACTTTTTTAATTTTTTTTCTGGGTGGCAAAACCCAAACAGGAACCGGATGCATTAAAATGTATGTTCAGGGCTCAGCACCAGACATAAGGTGACCAGTATGGATCCCGAACATTACAGTTTGGGTTCGCTCATCCCTAATCAAGAGGAGATTATCACTAGAGGACCAGTAAGCCTTCAGCAATATAGTCCTCCATATTCATGAACTCTTTCTATGGCTTCATTCTCAGTATAGGTTTGCAGCCTTCTCCCCATGCCAGTGTACACAGAAAGCAGTCAATCATTGTTGTGGGAAGGGTTATACAGAGCTCAGCACTCAGAGAACTAATAGGTCTGCATCAGACAAAGCAGTGATTTGATGAAAACTACAGTAAGCAGCCAGTTAATGATGCACTGCTAGAACCAGGCTTTTTGCTCCGATATCATACAGCTCTCACATGGGGTAACAAAACCTAGTGCGAGATTCCCACATTCTTCTATTTTTATTGGTGTTACAGAAATGGCTTCACACAGTAATGTACGTGCAAACAATAAATATAGATATTTTAAATATCATTCATACTAAATACAGTGGCATGTAAAAGTTTGGGCTCGCTTGGTCAATATTACTGTTACCGTGAACAGTTAAGCAATTTGAAGGTGAAATGATCTCTTACAAGCATAAAGCTAAAGATGACACATTACCTTTGTATTTTAGGCAAAAAAATAACATTTTCATCCCTTACATATTTAAATTAACACAAAAGGAAAATGGGCCGATGCAAAAGTTTGGGTGCCCTGCACTGTTAGTAACTGGTAACACCCTCTTTGGTAAGTATCACAGCTTGTAATGCTTTTAGCAGCCAAGAGTTTTTAATTTCTTGTTAGATGGATTTTCATCTATTCTTCCTTGGAATAGTCTTCCAGTTCTGTGAGATTCCTGGGTCATCTTGCATACACTGCTCTTTTGAGATCTAGCAACAGATTTTAAATGATGTTCAGATCGGGGGACTGTGATGGCCATTGATAAACTTTCAGGTTGGGCTTTCTGAAGTAATCTATTGAGGATTTTGATGTGTATTTAGGATTATTATCATTTAGATTTGTAGAAGCCATCCTTTTTTCAACATTAGCTTTTTTACAGATGATGTTATGTTTGCTTCAAGAATTTGTTGAAATTTCATAGAATCCATTCTTCCCTCTACCCATGAAATGTTTCCCATGCCAATGGCTGCAACACAACCGCAAAGCATGATTGATCCACCCCCATGCTTAATGGTTGGCAAGATATTGTTTTCCTGAAATTCTGTATAATAATTTCACCGCCACTTCATTTGTGGCCAAAGAGTTTTATTTTAACCTTATCAGTCCATAGGACTTGTTTTCAAAATGCATCAGCTTGTTTAGATGTTCTTTTCCATACTTCTAATGCTGAATTTCATGATGAGATGCAGGAGAGGTTTTCTCCTGATGACTCTTCCATGAAGCCCATATTTGTGCAGGTGTCTCTGAAAAGCAGAACAATGTACCACAACTCCAGAATCTGCTAACTCTTCCTGAAGGTCTTTTGCGGTAAGTCAGGGGTTCTGATTTGCCTCTTTAGCAATCCTACAACCAGGTCTCACAGAAATTTTGTTTGGTTTTCCAGACATTATCTTCACCTCCACTGTTAATGTTAACTGCCATTTTTTAATTACATTTTGAACTGAGGAAAGGGAAACTGAAAAACACTCTGCTATCTTCTTATAGCCTTCCCCTGCTTTGTGGATCTTTACGATTTTAATTTTCAGAGGGATAGACAGCTGCTTAGAAGAACCCATGGCTGCTGATTTTTGGCACAAGGTTAGAGGAGGTTAGGTTTTTATAAAACTATGAAAATTGCATCACCTAGCCTTCCTAATGATGATAGTGAACAAGTCATAATCCTGACATGCTAATTAAGGTCTAAACCCTTGGTCAAAGTTATCTGAGCACACAAATCTCCAAGGATATCCAAACTTTTGAATTGGCACATTTTTTTTTACCTTACAGAATTCATAGTGTTAATATAAACATATATACTGTAAATAATTAGAAATCATTTTGTACTATTTGACATATTAGCGTTCTGTGTTGTACAGATCTTTATAAGATGCTAGCATGAGCCCATGTACAGTAATACTTTCATATTTATTTTTCTGGCTCTCCACCTTCATGCAGCATGCACTACCTTCACTATATGTAAAGATCCACTATTAGACTGGCTTTAGATATCCATATAATAGCTGCAATGCCTTCACCTTTAGATGTTCATTTTAACCACACTTAGGTCAACAACTTGTTCAATGCTCATTAAAGTCTGGATCAGTTGAGCCGTGAACTGGGAGAGGTCTGGGTCAGGACCATAGTTTGACACTAAAATGGATGTATGACACTCACAGATTATATCCCAGTAGATGCTATGGTGAGACTAGTCCTTTAAAATCCCATTACTCCTATTGCAAATTATTTTCCTTAATAATTTAAGAGTAAGATCTAGTATTACACATTTTAAACTTGTACAAACAATGGAAGGAAGAAAAGGGTTAATCTCCTGCACCACCAAACGTGTCCAAATTATGTAGATAAAATATGATTTACTGGTCAACGTATTTCGAAGCCCTCAGAAGCTTCTGCATCAGGACAATCATATGCCAAATCAAATCTCCCTAGCACCAAGGCCCACCATTGTACTGTGTTCATGGTGTACCCTGTTTGTGGTGGCGTTTCTGGAGGTTCCCTTACCCCTGGCAGAACTCTGATAGTCACAGCATGACAGTGAGGCAGTGATTATGTTGTTCTTCACACCATGAATACTGCTCCCTTTGGGGCTGGTCGCAATAGCCTGTGATGTAGTGTGGTGAAGGAGACAGGCAAGGAAGCAGGAGAGGCCATTATAGTTACAAAGAAAGTCTGTGCTGAAATTTAAAGACGGGACTAAACGCTGCTTTACACACAACGATATCGCTAGCGTTCTCGTTAGCGATGTAACATGCCCAGATAGTTCTTACGATTTGCCGAGATCGCTCATAGGTCATTTTGTAGCGGTCACACGTACACATCTCACAAACGACTCTACATCGTTCAACGATATATTGTTTGACCAAGGCAGTTGTTACGGGGGGCTGTCTGATAATAACTGAAAGGAGTATCAGACAGTCAGGGTCCACCGTGCAAAGACTTTGCTGCAGACTATGGCAGAGTGCAATACCTCTGTTAACTCACAGAAGAATATAATAAGTAAGTAAAGCAATTCCTCCCTTACTTGGAGGGTGTGTGGAATGATCTCTGTTAATAATCACAGAGACAAAGGCAATGTGTGCGAAATGGCACCTACCTAGGTCCGCTCTTCTAGTGGTGCAAAAGAGACGAACAGCAGCGTAAGCCGCACAAAGCTCCTACCTGCGTTCGCTCCACTAGTGTGCGAGGACACGAACCACTAGATATGGCACCTGCCTAGGTCCGCTCTTCTAGTGGTGCAAAAGAGACGAACAGCAGCGTAAGCCGCACAAAGCTCCTACCTCTGTTCGCTCCCCTAGTGTGCGAGGATACGAACAACTGCCAGACGCAGTATAAGGAACGTTACCCTAGCGGCAACGTCCACCTACGAGTAGAATCACAAGGCCCAGCCAGACCATGTGCCTCAGGCACCTGCCTATGTCCGCTCCCCTAAGAGGTAAGGATACGGACAGCAGCCGAAGCTGTAAGGTATAAGAACGCTACCCTGCCGGTAGCGCTCACCTAGCATAGACAGAGGAATGCCTAGAGGAACGCGCACAGAGCGTCTACTCATATGCATGAACCAAGAGGACTGAGCACCATGCGGCGTGTGTCAGGGTCTTATATAGACTCTGTGCCTCATCCAAGATGGAGGACACCAGAGCCAATCCGCTGCCAGAACGACAGGAGTGACGTCATGCTGGCCTATCACCGAGCAAGACGTCACAAGCACATGACCAGCGACCAATCGGCATAGAAGGTGTCAGAGACATGTGACCTCGTGTCAGCGATGATGTCACCCGCACATGTGCAATGGCTCCAAGATTGGACTTAGTCTCCGGCGCTCGCACATGTGCAGTAGCAAGAAATCTGGACTTAGTCTCCAGCGCTCGCACATGTGCAGTAGCAAGAAATCTGGACTTAGTCTCCAGCGCTCGCACATGTGCAGTAGCAAGAAATCTGGACTTAGTCTCCAGCGCTCGCACATGTGCAGTAGCAAGAAATCTGGACATAGTCTCCAGTGCTCGCAGCAACCGTAACAGTACCTCCCCCTCAAGGGCCCCCCTCCCGGCGACGCAGGTAATCGGCAACTAAGTCGGGAGCATGGACAGCCTCCTCAGGCTCCCAAGAGCGATGTTCCGGGCCATAGCCCTCCCAATCTATCAAGAAGAACCTGCGCCCTCTAACCATCTTAGAACCAACTATGGCTCGTACCTCATAGCTAGAGCGAGAGGAATCAGAGGCAGGAGAGTGCACTTCACGAGCGTGAGGTAAAATAGCCGGCTTTAGCAGTGAGACATGGAATTTGTCATGAATCCTAAGATGGACAGGTAACTTCAATTGATAGACTACAGGATTTACCTGTCGAAGAACCTCATAAGGACCCAGGAAGCGAGGAGCAAATTTGACAGAGCTCACTCTAAGTTTCACGTGTTTTGCAGAGAGCCACACAAAGTCCCCTGGAAAAAAGACAGGAGCCGGGCGACGAAACCGATCGGACACCGTCTTCATACGGTCCTTAGCTGCTTGGATCGACTCTTGAGTCCGATCCCAAACCTCTCTGGCATTAGTTGCCCAGTCGGCCACAAGAGGAGGAGGTGCAGCAGCGGGAAACGGTACCGGTACCCTAGGGTGTTGCCCATTATTGAGTACGAACGGTGTCTGCCCAGTGGCCTCAGCCAGCGAATTGTTAAGGGCAAATTCTGCCCAGGGTAGGAGGGAGGACCAGTTATCGTGGTTCTCAGCAACAAAGTGTCGAAGGTATATAATCATAGATTGATTGGTACGTTCAACCAAACCATTAGTCTCCGGATGGTATGCCGAAGAGAAATTCAACTCAATTTGCAGAAGGCTACAAAGATCTCGCCAGAAACGGGAAGTAAATTGCGGGCCTCTATCACAAATGATACGATCTGGCATCCCGTGAAGCCTAAAGACATGCTTGAGGAATAGTTTGGCTAGTACCCTGGAAGATGGGATTCTCGATAACGGTACGAGATGAACCATCCGGGAGAAATGGTCCGTAATGACCCACACAAATCTATGTCCCTGTGAACATGGAAGATCACCCACAAAGTCCATGCCTACCACCTCCCATGGTCTATCTGGCACTGGTAAAGGATGCAAGAGCCCAGCCGGTCTCTGCCGTAATGGACGGTTGCGAGCACACGAGTAGCAGGAACCGACATATCTCTTGACGTGGCTGGCTAAGTGTGGCCACCAATACCACCTCTCCAGTAACTCTCGTGTCCGCCTAATACCAAAATGCCCACCCACCTTTGAGGTGTGGGCCCATGACAGTATATCATTCTGTCGATCAGGCGGAACAAAGGTCTTGCCCGGTGGGATTTGGTCTAACGTCACAGGGGAGAGCGTATGAAAAACCCTGGAGGGAAGGATAAGACGAGGTTCGTCAATCTCTTCCTGGGTAGAAAGCATAGAGCGAGACAGGGCGTCTGCCTTGTTATTCTTACTCCCAGACAGATAGTTGATGGAGAAGTGAAAGCGGGAGAAAAACAAGGACCAGCGGGCTTGGCGAGGATTCAGACGCTGAGCGGTTTGTAAGTACGTCAGATTCTTATGGTCTGTATAGACCTGGAAAGGATGTTTCGCTCCTTCCAGCAAGTGACGCCACTCCTCCAAGGCTAATCTCAAGGCGAGCAGTTCCCTATCCCCAATGGTATAGTTTCTCTCTGCCGGTGAAAAGGTTTTAGCAAAGAAGAAACACGGCCTTTTTCTACCTGCACCGTTCTTTTGATACAAGACCGCACCAGCACCCACTGAAGAGGCATCAACCTCTAAGAGGAAGGGCTTATTCTCATCGGGTCTTTGAAGAACGGGAGCAGTTGAAAAGTGTCTTTTTACTGCCTCAAAAGCCTGAGATGTCTCAGTAGACCAGGCTTTGGGATTAGCACCTTTCTTAGTCAAGGCCACCAAAGGGGCCACCAAAGTAGAAAAATGGGGTATGAACTGCCTGTAATAATTTATGAATCCTAAGAAGCGTTGCACCGCCTTCAAGGAATGAGGTTCGGACCATTGCAGGACAGCAGAGAGCTTCGCAGGATCCATAGCCAGACCCTCTTGTGAGATAATGTAACCCAAAAAAGGCAATGAGGACTGCTCGAATACACATTTCTCGAGTTTAGCAAACAATGAGTGCTCCCTTAAACGGGAAAGGACACGAACGACATCCTGACGATGAGTCTCCAGATCAGGAGAAAAAATCAGGATGTCGTCCAGATACACCACTACTGAGGATAACAGTAAATCCCTGAACACATCGTTTACGAAGTCCTGAAATACTGCGGGTGCATTACATAACCCAAAAGGCATGACGAGGTATTCATAGTGACCATCTCGGGTGTTAAAAGCGGTCTTCCATTCGTCACCCTTTCGAATTCGTACCAAGTTATACGCACCCCGCAGATCCAACTTCGTAAAAACTTGAGCTCCTCTCAGTCTGTCAAAGAGCTCCGAAATTAAAGGTAATGGGTATTTGTTCTTTATTGTGATTGCGTTGAGACCCCTGTAAACTATGCAGGGACGCAAATCACCCTCTTTCTTCCGAACAAAGAAAAACCCAGCTCCCGCGGGAGAGACAGACTTACGAATGAACCCCTTCTCTAAACTCTCTCTTATATAGGTCGACATGGCCTCCGACTCAGGTATCGACAGGGGGTAAACCCTGCCTTTAGGTGGAACCGAACCTGGGATAAGGTCTATGGCACAGTCATACGGCCTATGGGGTGGAAGAACCTCAGCACCCTGTTTGGAGAACACGTCAGCGAAATCCAAATAGGGTGTAGGTATGGGAGAGAGGTCAGTTGATGCAACCGCAACGACCTTAGGTGGTAAGGGAAGACATCGGGACTGACATTTCGAACCCCAACTAATAATGCTGTCAGACTCCCAGTCAATGTGAGGAGCATGAGTCCGAAGCCATGGAAGACCCAGAAGGACGTCGTCTATACCCTCAGGCAAAACAAGAAAAGAAATCTCCTCTATGTGACCCTGAGACAGGGAAAGGCGCAAGGGAACTGTCCTCAATGTAATGGAGTCAGACAACATAGTTCCATTAACAACACGGACAGGAATAGGCGCCTCTAACATGATAGAGGGAATATTGTGTCCCTTTACAAATCCTGAGGACACAAAAGTCCCGTCAGCTCCGGAATCCACAAAAGCCATAATAGGCCATGTATTCTCAGATAACGAGAGCTGACCTGGGATACAACACTTAGAGGGTGCAGAAGACGTCTCTAGTAACCCCCCTCTAATGGTTACTAGGCCAGGGAGTTTCCCTGACGACTAGGACACTTGTTGGCATAGTGCCCAGCCTGACGACATACGTAACATATAGGAGGACCAGACTTGCGTAGTCTGGAAGACGTATGACCTAACTCCATAGGAGTGGGAGATGTTTCAGATGCTGAGGAAGATGGTAGTGGACCCTCAACAACTGGAATAGCCCGATGCTTAGGGCGTGAGGAAGAGACCTCGAGTCTACGTTCCTTATGGCGTACATCGATCCTCGTTGCTACTGTGATCAAGTCCTCCAGAGAAGCAGGGACCTCACGAGTAGCAAGAGCATCCTTGACATAGCCTGCCAACCCTCTCCAGAAGATAGGAATCAACACCTTCTCTGGCCAATCTAGTTCTGCCACCAGAGTTCTAAAAGCAATGGCATAAGAACTAGTGGATAACGGACCCTGAGATAGATCTAACAGTCTCAGGGCCGCATCATGGGTAACCTGCGGACCCATGAATACCGCCTTAAGAGCATCAAGAAAGTCTTGATGTCTCAGAGTAACCACATCAGAGCGCTCCCATAGGGGAGTCGCCCATTCTAAGGCTTTGTCCTGAAGTAAGGAGATGATAAAGCCTACTCTGGACCTCTCCGTAGAGAAGCGAGAAGAGTTGACCTCTAGGTGTATCTGACACTGACTAATGAAACCACGACATGATCTGGCATCGCCAGAATATCTGTTTGGCAGAGCAAGTCGAGGATCATGTGCAGATGTCACCATGGTCTGAGGTTTATCCTCTATACTCTTGAGCCGTGACTCAAGTACTTGTATGTAACGGTGTAACTGCTGATATTCTGCCATAACTGCCAGACCCTTGGCTCAGTCCTAATGTTACGGGGGGCTGTCTGATAATAACTGAAAGGAGTATCAGACAGTCAGGGTCCACCGTGCAAAGACTTTGCTGCAGACTATGGCAGAGTGCAATACCTCTGTTAACTCACAGAAGAATATAATAAGTAAGTAAAGCAATTCCTCCCTTACTTGGAGGGTGTGTGGAATGATCTCTGTTAATAATCACAGAGACAAAGGCAATGTGTGCGAAATGGCACCTACCTAGGTCCGCTCTTCTAGTGGTGCAAAAGAGACGAACAGCAGCGTAAGCCGCACAAAGCTCCTACCTGCGTTCGCTCCACTAGTGTGCGAGGACACGAACCACTAGATATGGCACCTGCCTAGGTCCGCTCTTCTAGTGGTGCAAAAGAGACGAACAGCAGCGTAAGCCGCACAAAGCTCCTACCTCTGTTCGCTCCCCTAGTGTGCGAGGATACGAACAACTGCCAGACGCAGTATAAGGAACGTTACCCTAGCGGCAACGTCCACCTACGAGTAGAATCACAAGGCCCAGCCAGACCATGTGCCTCAGGCACCTGCCTATGTCCGCTCCCCTAAGAGGTAAGGATACGGACAGCAGCCGAAGCTGTAAGGTATAAGAACGCTACCCTGCCGGTAGCGCTCACCTAGCATAGACAGAGGAATGCCTAGAGGAACGCGCACAGAGCGTCTACTCATATGCATGAACCAAGAGGACTGAGCACCATGCGGCGTGTGTCAGGGTCTTATATAGACTCTGTGCCTCATCCAAGATGGAGGACACCAGAGCCAATCCGCTGCCAGAACGACAGGAGTGACGTCATGCTGGCCTATCACCGAGCAAGACGTCACAAGCACATGACCAGCGACCAATCGGCAAAGAAGGTGTCAGAGACATGTGACCTCGTGTCAGCGATGATGTCACCCGCACATGTGCAATGGCTCCAAGATTGGACTTAGTCTCCGGCGCTCGCACATGTGCAGTAGCAAGAAATCTGGACTTAGTCTCCAGCGCTCGCACATGTGCAGTAGCAAGAAATCTGGACTTAGTCTCCAGCGCTCGCACATGTGCAGTAGCAAGAAATCTGGACTTAGTCTCCAGCGCTCGCACATGTGCAGTAGCAAGAAATCTGGACATAGTCTCCAGTGCTCGCAGCAACCGTAACAGCAGTCGTGTGGATGTTGTTCGTTGTTGGCAGGGTGTCAAACGTAGCAATATGTCTGCTGCGTTCCAAACGACGAACAATATTTTGAAACTGACAACGTGTCAACGATTAATGATTTTTACCCTATTTGCGATCGTTCTGAGTCGCACGTAGGTGTCACATGCAACGACGTCGCTAACGATGACGGAAGTGCATCACGAAAACCGTGACCCCGACGACATATCGTCAGATAAATCGTAGCGTGTAAAGGGGCCTATACTGTAATAATGGCATCTGACTGCATGGTATTTACGCTTGGGTTTGTCAGAATTTTCACACAGTTGGTTATACATAGCACTACTTTACATCTTCAATACGATCCCACAACCATACAAATCCATTCTAGCAAGATCTATCTTTACTATGTCCTGCACACCGGCTACAGCTGTACTCTTTCAGATGCTCCCTCAATCCAAGACAGAATTCCTTCCCTAAATCTATGACACTAGGCTGGCAAATTGTAATCCACTACCGTTACAGGGTGACCTTGTCCAGCCCACAGCAGTGTCAGGACTACCAGTAATCTGCCCCACTGGTTCCCGCAGATATATATAGTTTTTACTGTACACTCTAAACATCAAAGCAGTAACTAAGAAATGCATCAACATAATACAATTACAACCTTTTATGATCTTCGGTGGGTGCTGATCATTCTTCCAATCTTTTACGCTTAGTCTCGAATTAAACTTTTGCACAAATCTGCCATTAAGAGTTAGATACAGATGCTGTGAAATGAAAGCGATTTTTATTGCTGCTGCTTATTGTTAGGAACACAAACCTCCATACAGAATATGTCCTAAAAATACACATAAAATAACTAGAATTATACCAGCTAATTATACTGTGAATGATGCATCTGTGTTGGGAAGTACTGGTATGTCTTTTTTTTTGCACAATGGTGTAGTTTCAGCAAGAATGTTCCTCGTCTTCACCTGCAGGAGGCATAGCTGGTTCTAATTTCATATGCTGTTTAGTGGTTTTCATTTATCTCAACCTAAATACAAGAAACGATTAGAAAAGGGCATCCTGCCCTTTTTGTTTTGTGAGTCATAATTTGCCGTGTTCATTTATAAAGTCTTAGCAAGAACATTTATAAAAGAGAGATGCTTTTCTTTTCTCTAACTAGCCTTTAAAGTAGTTTTCTAACAGATGTTACATCTAGCATATGGGCTAGTAAAGGGTGAAAAAAACAATTAAGTCCAAAATGTCTCTTATTGTAAAATAAACTTTATATTTTTTGCTGCAAATGCTGTGACTACAAAGACTTCCTTTCACCTACAGTATAGCCATTAATCTAAATCCACTGGCCAAAGTACTGTGGAGTACTTGGTGACGATATTTTGTCAGCTCTGCTATCTAGTTGCATTTTCGCCGTCTACATCTAAAGAATGTGACTAACGAGTTTCTAACATGTGTCATTCACAGTAAAAATGGAGACATTGCATTACAGGGAATCTGTCTAGTCCTAAAATGTTAGTTACCGTGAATATGGGATTAATTTGCAGGTACAGTGGGTACGGAAAGTATTCAGACCTCTTTACATTTTTTACTCTTTGTTTCATTGCAACCATTTGGTAAATTCAAAAAAGTTCATTTTTTTCTCATTAATGTACACTTTGCACCCCATCTTGAAAAAAAAACCCCTAGAAATGTAGAGATTTTTTCAAATTTATTAAACAAGAAAAACTGAAATATCACATGGTCATAAGTATTCAGACCCTTTGCTCAGTATGGAGTAGGAGCACCCTGTTGTGTTAGTACAGCCATGAGTCTTCTTGGCAATGATGCAACAAGTTTTTCACACCTGGATTTGGGGCTCTTCTGCCATTCTTTCTTGCAGATCCTCTCCAGTTCCGTCAAGTTGGATGGTGACCGTTGGTGGACAGCCATTTTCAGGTCTCTCCAGAGATGCTCAATTGGGTTTAGGTCAGTGCTGTGGCTGGGCCAGTCAAGAATGGTCACAGAGTTGTTCTGAAGCCACTCCTTTGTTATTTTAGCTGTGTGCTTAGGGTCATTGTCTTGTTGGAAGGTGAACCTTCGGCCAAGTCTGAGGTCCAGAGCACTCTGGAAGAGGTTTTCTTCCAGGATATCTCTGTACTTGGTCGCATTCATCTTTTTTTTCAATTGCAACCAGTCATCCTGTCCCTGCAGCTGAAAAACACCCCCATAGCATGATACTGCCACCACCATGTTTTACTATTGGGATTGTATTAGGCAGATGATGAGAAGTGCCTTAGACTACAAATATGAGAGACAAAATAAGAAAACAAATCCAGAAAATCACCTTGTCTGATTTGGCAAGAATTGTTTTCAAATTATGGTGCAAAATAAGTATTTAGTCATCTAAAAACATGCAAGATTTCTGTCTCTCACAGACCTGTAACTTCTTCTTTAAGAGGCTCCTCTGTCCTCCACTCATTACCTGTAGTAATGGCACCTGTTTGAACTTATCAGTATAAAAGACACCTGTCCACAACATCAAACAGTCACACTCCAAAATCTACTATGGTGAAGACCAAAGAGCTGTTGAAGGACACCAGAAACAAAATTGTAGCCCTGCACCAGGCTGGGAAGACTGAATCTGCAATAGGCAAGTAGCTTGGTGTGATGAAATCAACTGTGGGAGCAATAATAAGAAAATGGAAGACATACAAAACCATTGATTATCTCCCTTGATCTGGGGCTCCATGCAAGATCTCCCCAGTGGGGTCAAAATGATCACAAGAACGGTGAGCAAAAATCCCAGAACCACACGGGGAATTTAGTGAATGACCTGCATAGACCTGGAGCCACTGTAACAGACTACGCCGTCAGGGACTCAGATCTTTCAGTGTCAGATGTGTTACCCTGCTTAAGCCACATTTAATTTATTCACAAGGTGCCCGTATAAATTCTATTTCCCCACTACACTAAGTGGTAAAGCTTCAAACTATAACAGAATACATCATGGTCTGATTAAAAAAAAATTTCCACACCAATGAAGCTATAGAAATCATATAACACTTGCTTCCTCCTTCGGCCTCACCCAATGGTCCTCTGCAGCTAATCACAAAGATGGCCACACGCTTGACCTCATCTTCACTAACCTTTGTTCCCTATCTTACCTCTCTAACGCGCCTCTCACCCTGTCTGACCACAACCTACTCACATTCTCTTCCCTCTCTTCTCCAAGTACACAACCCACCCTCCTCAAACTTTCACACCCTCCAAGAAATCTCAATCATCTTGACCTTACAATCACTTTCTCAGTTTACTTTCCCTCTTGCAGACATTGCTTCTTCACACGATGCAGATGCTGCTGCCACTTTATACAACACCATCATCTCTGCAGCTCTCGAATCAGCCACCCCCCTCACACACACCAAAACCCGCACAATCAACAGGCAACCCTGGCATACAAGTCAGACTAAAGAGTTGAAACGGACTTCCAGAATCGCTGAGCGCAGTTGGAAGAGGTCTCATTCCGCCGAGCATTTCATCTCATACAAACAGGCCCTCACCACTTTCAAGTCTGCACTCACTGCTGCAAAACAAACCTACTTCTCATCTCTCATATCTTCTCTATCTCACAACCTTAAACAGCTATTCAATACTTTCAACTCTCTCCTCCGTCCCCCGGCACCACCTTTCTCTCCTCTCATCTCAGCTGAAGACTTTGCCTATTTCTTCAAGCAGAAGATTGACAACATCAGAGCAAGCTTTGGCCCACAATCACCACAGTCACTCCTCACAACTACTCAGCCTTCTTCCTCTAAATCCAGGTTCTCCACCATGACAGAAGATCATCTTTCCACTCTACTCTCAAGATCACATCTCACAACCTGCCTGCTTTATCCACTCCCATCTCACCTCATCCCCAATCTCACCACAGTCTTCATCCCGACCTTAACCCATCTCTTCAATCTATCACTAAAAACTGATGTATTCCCCTCATGCTTTAAACATGCCTCCATCACACCAATCCTCAAAAAGCCCTCCCTTGACCCTTCCTCTGTGTCAAACTATCGCCAAATATCACTTCTCCCCTATGCCTCAAAACTACTTGTCCATCTTGAACTTTCCTCTCACCTCTCTTCCTGCTCCCTTTTTTACCGGTTACAATCTGGCTTCCGACGCCATCATTCCACTGAAACTGACCTAACCAAAGTCACTAACAACCTAAAAACTGCAAAAGCTGAGTGACACTACTCTGTCCTCCTCCTCCTGGACCTGTCCTCTGCCTTTGACACAGTAGACCATTCCCTTCTACTACAAATTCTCTTGTCTCTGGGCATCACAGACTTGGCACTATCTTGGATCTCCTCATACTTAACTAACCAAACTTTCAGCATCTCCCACTCTCACACCACTTCCTCATCTCGCCCCCTATCTGTCGGTGTCCCCCAAGGTTCAGTTCTTGGACCTCTGCTGTTTTCCAGCTACACCTGCAGCCTGGGAAAGCTTATAGAGTCCCACGGCTTTCAGTATCATCTCTACGCTGATGATACTCAGATCTACCTTTCTGGACCTTACATCACCTCCCTACTAACCAGAATCCCACAATGTCTGTCTGCTATTTCAGCCTTTTTCTCTGCTCGATTTCTAAAACTGAACATGGACAAAACAGAATTCATTGTCTTTCCTCCTCACTCAACCCCCCTACCTGACATATCCATCAATGTCAATGGCTGCTCATTTTCCCCAGTCCCATGTGCTCGCTGCCTGGGAGTAACTCTAGACTCTGATCCCTCTTTCAAGCCACACATCCAAGCCCTCTTCACCTCCTGCTGCCTCCAACTGAAAAATATTTCCCGGATTTGTACATTCCTTTCCCAAGAAGCTGCAAAAACCCTAATACATGCCCTTATTATCTCCTGTCTGGATTATTGCAACCTCCTGCTCTGTGGCCTCCCCTCTAACAGTCTCGCATCCCTACAATCTATTATAAACTATGCTGCCCGGCTAATCTACTTGTCCCCCCGCTACTCCCCGACCTTTCCTCTCTGCCAATCCCTTCACTGGCTTCCCATTGCCCAACGACTCTAGTTTAAATTACTAACCATGACATACAAAGCCATCCACAACCTGTCTCCTCCCTACATCTGTGACTTAGTCTCCCGGTACTTACCTGCATGTAACCTTCGATCCTCATAAGATCTCCTTCTCTTCTCCCTTCTAATCTCCTCTTCCCACCATCGCATCCAAGCTTTCTCCTGTGTCTCACCCATACTCTGGAACGCCCTGCCACAACATATCAGACTCTCGCCTACCCTGACAAGCTTCAAAAGGAATCTGAAGACCCACCTCTTCCAACAAGCCTACAACCTGCCGTAACCCTCAGTCTGATATAGTGCCGCAAAACTATTTCTACCCTAACCTACTGTATCCTCACCTATCCCTTGTAGACTGTGAGCCCTCGCGGGCAAGGACCTCTATCCTCCTGTACCAGTCTGTGCCTTGTATTGTTTATTATTATTGTACTTGTCCCTATTATGTATACTTTTTCACATGTAAAGCGCCATGGAATAGATGACGCTATAATAATAATAATAATAATAATAATAATAACTTTTGTTATTGACCAAATACTTATTTTCCACCACAATTTTTTTAACAAAACTTGCCAAATCAGACAAGGTAATTTTCTGGATTTGTTTTCTCATTTTGTCTCTCATAATTGTGGTCTACCTATGATGTCAATTACAGGCCTCTCTCATCTTTTTAAGTGGTACAACTTGCACAATTGGTGGCTGACTAAATACTTTTCCCCCACTGTATATTTTGCACCGAGGAGAGCCTTCCGTCGGGCCACTCTGCCATAAAGGCCTGACTGGTGGAGGGTTGCAGTGATAGTTGACTTTGTGGAACTTTCTCCCATTTCCCTACTGCATCATTGGTGCTTAGACACAGTGATCTTCGGGTTCTTCTTTACCTTTCTCACTGTTAAGGACAAGATTATGAACTATTAGGAGTATATATGAAGATATCCAAAAACCAGGATTTAAGATGGTGTTTGAACTGTACCACACATATATCTCCTGGCATAAGACTCAGACAGACAGAGTCTTGTGACAAGTGAATCATGCTGACATTGCACATTGTGGACCTGAAACACACACTCCGTTTTTGGTCATATATGCAGTTGTGCCCCATTGTGTTCCCACTAATGAACCTTAGCAGAGGTTATTGCTGATAGTCCTGTGGAAACCTTTTCCCCTCACTTTTGCATGTTTGTTTTTTCTGTATCTAGTATACAATTTAGTAGACCATATAGACTGCTCACTATTAGTCCTGGTGGACAGTGAATATTTTTCTGCCTATGGCAGTTGCTGCTTAGCCTAGTTTGAGATATTTTCACTTGTATGTTATCCTGCCTGGTATCTTGCACAAGAGTTCACTGATAGAGAGGGTGGAGGATCATGTGGTCCTAAGGGGACTTTGATCATCAGGAGTTGGCATATATTAGGGTTTTTGTTGGCAGCACCCAGTAATCCTTTGTGTCTTAGTTTGCAGGGTCTGACAGGAGAGAGGGATACGCTGGAGGCCCGACCCTGACCACCATCAGGTCTACCGTCGGGATGAGGGAGAGTGCAGGGCCCCCAGTTACAGGGTCAGCACAGGAGAGGTAGAGTAGATACGCTCCACTGCTATTTCTAGTTGTGTATATGTAGTCAGGGGGTGCTGCTTGGTAGTTTCCATACCCTCTTGTGCTCTTTTCTCTTTCCCCGGGGTTTTAGGGGATTTTAGTTTTTAGAATTTCAGTGTTCTCCTGACCCAAATTTACACCCATTGCTCTTTCTTACAAACCTGGGTATAGTCCTTTGTATCAGGTCTCCGAGAGCCCACATGCAAACTACAGCTGGTAAGGACCAAGACATCCTCCTTCAAGTGGCAGGATGTCTGGAGATGAATTTAGCAGCTTACAGTCACAGTCACCTGAGTTACAGTCAGTCACCTGAGTTACAATCACAGTCACCTGAAGAGTATCATCACGTCATCTCCAGCCCAGAAGTAATTCTACCTGTTTGCCATGGAGGCAGACAGCAGCCCTTTGACTACTACTACTTAGCCAGATTGAACACCTACCTAAAGCACCAGTGACAAACTGCTCCCTGACAAAGTCACCATCTCCCGGTGTGCAGTCCTTAATCCTGCTAAACTTCTCCCTCTTCCAAGGGGGGAGGAGTGTCCCACCTCTGACACCTTGGTGGAAGAGGTAGTTGACTCTGGCATAGCTGAGGAAACTCTGGATTCGATACAGTGACGGATACACCTTTGGACCCTGACTTAACCCCTTTGCGGATGGATCAAGATGTGCATCAAGAAGACGGTTCCACATGGGTATGGTGGGGGTAGCAGAAGACGCTGTGCTGATAGAGCAGTCGCTACCCGCATGCCTATCTGTGAAGAAGCAGATGTATGTGCTCTTGCTGAAGCCTGCAAGATGGCAGCCAGCATCTACTCTGTATGGAAGACAAGAGACTTGATCACTGCCAATGGAACTGTACGCCGCCATGAGGCCATAGAAGAACGGATGGAAGCTTTGCTATTGCCAGACAGAGTCGCGGTGAGCAGGGTTGAGGCCTACATTGGAGGAGTCAAGGGAAGCAGTAAGAAGTGCCCTCACTGACAGAACATCCAAAGAAGCCCCAAGACCACTTACCAAAGAAACAGTCAGTCAATCTGTGCTTTTTGAATGACCCCGATGTGAAGAAGAAAGGAAAGATGGAAAGTATTGAGAAAACATTGTCCTGACCCTACAAGAGCAAGTCTCAGAAGAAGAAGAGGACTGAGATAGGGTGCAGCTGTGGGCTCCCGGAGACCATAGAAAGTGGCTAGTGACCTGCTTTTACTGCCAGCTAAAGAGATATGGCAGGCCTTAGACACAGAACTGACTCTACACACCCCATACCAGCCACATAATAGAGGGAAGGTTGTGAGGATGGGGCAGTGTAGAAAGCAAGGGCATGAGAGTCTTCCCCTTGAATTGTTCAGTGTCAGATACACCCCAGCAGGGACCACTAGGTTGAGACCCTATGAAATCCTGTTTAGAAGTACCCCCAGATACTTCAACTAAGCTTGTTGTTTGTTTAACTAAACATTTGCCTAATATACGTTTTTGAGTTTTCTCCTCCAGATCCAATCAGATCTAGATTTTTCTCTTTTCTTTTTCTCTCTCTCTTTTTCTCTCTCTTTTCCTCTCTTTATCTCTCTTTTTCCTCAATCTTTCTCTTTCTTCCTCTCTTCTCAATCTTTCTCTCTCTCTTCCTCTCTCTTCTCTCACTTTTTTTACTTTTTTCTTTTGGACGAAGATCCATGCATTCCACAACAAAGAGATGTCAGACCTGAGACCAGGAGATGGCTGTCTTCCCTCTTCTACCCAATACTTTGTGCCAGGACGATGATATCTAAGCATGTGGACCAGAAAACAACTGTGCATCCCATCTTTGATGATGTCCCACCATTACTGCCTGAGGACTGAGGAGCATGAGACTTTGGTTGAAACCAACCCTGATAAATATTAGCCAATTAAAGGACTACTGCCACGTTCCCCCTTCCTGAATAACGCGTGCCAGTGGAACATAGCCATGAGGACAGTCTAGAGAATACGGTCAGGATCTGGCTTCCTATGCATAGTCTGTTGGGTGGGAAAATTCATCCACAAGGGATGGGTTATCTCGTATGTCAGTGAGGTAACCATCGGCATTAAGACAGATCAATAGACCTGGGAAAGTAAGGAAAAACTTTTGGCTATCTCCAAAGGGGGGACTGTTAAGGACAAGATTATGAACTATTAGGAGTATATATGAAGATATCCAAAAACCAGGATTTAAGATGGTGTTTGAACTGTACCACACATATATCTCCTGGCATAAGACTCAGACAGACAGAGTCTTGTGACAAGTGAATCATGCTGACATTGCTTAATATAAATGAGGAAGCAAGCACATTACAGTATATTGTATATCACAGAATAAGCTGTTCTACTTTATCCAATGGGAGACGTGTTACGTATTCTTGGCACCTAGCCAATAATTCCGTTTAAATATTTGTACAACTTCCATATTAAAATCAGTCTTACTTTCTATTCATATCTGAGTACGTCTCTGGTGTGTTGTGAAAGAGAGTGGTATGCATGCTACCACAAGAGACTCATAATTTGGACTGCAGACAGTTTAAGAGGGATGCATGACTAGATTGCATCAAAGTAAATTTATGGCCAACATTAACATCACCAAGGCTCTTCTCCCACAATTGATCAGTTTGGCTGGACGGTCAGGTCTAGGCAGACTTCTGTTGGTCCCAAATGTCTTCAATTTAATGATTATGAATGCCACTGTGTTCTTATGCACCTTGAGTACTACAGAGACTGCAGAGACCTTGGCCAGATCTGTGCCTTGCCACAATTCTGTCTCTGAGCTTGTTGGGCAGTTCCTTTGACTTCATGATTCTTAGGGTATGTGCGCACGTTGCTTTTTACCTGCTTTTTACCTGCTTTTTTGCTGCTTTTTCTTCTGCGCTGTTTAATGCCAAAATGGATGTGTTCTTCTATTCAAGCAAAGTCTATGGGAATTTGGGTTTCTTGTTCACACTATGTTGTTCAAAATGCTGCCTTTTTGTGGCAGAACTTTGGTCAAAAACTCAGCTTTGCAGTGCAAAACCCAAATGGCAAAAACAATTGACATGTTGCTTCTTTGAAAAGCTGAGTTTTTGACCAAAGTTCTGCCTCAAAAAGGCTGCATTTTGAACAACATAGTGTGAACAAGAAACCCAAATTCCCATAGACTTTGCTTGAATAGAAGAACACATCCATTTTGGCATTAAACAGCGCAGAAGAAAAAGCAGCAAAAAAGCAGGTAAAAAGCAGGTAAAAAGCAACATGCGCACATACCCTTATTTGGTCTGACATGCACTATGAGCTGTGATGTCTTATATAGACAGGTCTGTGCCTTTCCAAATCAAGTCCTATCAGTTTAATTAAACACAGCTGCACTCCAATGAAGGAGTAGAACCATCTCAATTAGGATCACAAGGAATTGGACAGCATGTGACTTAAATATGAGTGTCTGAGTAAAGGGTCTGAATACTTACGACCATGTGATATTTCAGTTTTTCTTGTTAAATACATTTTCAAAAATTTTTAGATTTCTTTTTCTTTTGTCAAGATGGTGTGCAGAGTGTACATTGTTGAGAAAAAAATGAACTTTTTTGAATTTACCAAATGGCTGCAATGAAACAAAGAGTGAAAAATTTAAAGGGGTCTGAACACTTTACATAACCACTGAAAATTATGTTAAAATCCTGCCTGGCTACTTAATGTAAGGAGCAACTACAAGGAGAAAATGAACTTATATCCTCCCTGTAACTACTTACTTTCAGTCATAGGGGCAGTGCAACGAGTGGTTACCTTCACTGCTCACTGTACAGTGAATGTGCAGTTATGACTTCCCTACACATTAATTTACAGCATGCGCTGCAGTGTGTGTGTGGGCATGTGTGCATGTGTTTGTGTTTGTGAGTTGAGCCGGATGTCAATCGTAAGTGACGGGTTGAATTACAGTGCCCTCACTTAATAGTAACAATGACTATAACCGCACCCTTCACCACCTCAATGCCTGGAAGCGAACAGCCATAGGGAGGATATAAGTTATTTTTCTCCCTGTAGCTGCTACTCCAATAGAGCAGGATTTTAATGCTATTTCCCTGCAAATTAACCCTGTATCTGCAGGTAAAAAGCATATTTGTACATATTTTCCCATTAACATCAGGACAATCTACCATACTATATATGCAACATATAGATGTCAAAATGACCTCAATATATTATCCAATTCAACTATTACTTGCAAAGACTACTATGCTATGCATATAAAATAAAGTATAACCAACTATTTCTACCGGTAAGCAGCCAATTCTCTAAGCCCTGTAGTGAATGAGGTGATGAAGGCATTGCCATTTCATATCAATATAATAATATATTTTATTTTGCAACTCATTATAAGAGTACATAAGAACTTTTTTGTTTTTACCTACATAAAATGTAAATCTTCAATAACCACTTTCTTATTAAACGCATTATTTTCTCAGCATGTATGTCACGGTAAATTCATCCTCAGTGCAGGGGTTCATTAATATTGCTAATTAATGTTAGGATAAAGGCAAATTAAAACTTAAAATTAAAGATGTATCCCATCGAAAATTGTATCACCTATCCATAAGCTGATGGCTCATCGTGCAAGACTTTACTGCTGAACGAAAAGCATGTTCAAGCTCGTTTAACGTTTTCTCAACAACATTGAGACAAGCCTGAGAAATACTGGGAGATTATAGTCTGGTCAGATGAGAACAAAATAGAACTCTTTGAATAACATAATACACACCAATTTGGATGCCAAAAGGCACTGCATATCACCCCGTATACCAACAGTGAAGTTTGGTGGTGTCAACATCATGGCGTGCGGCTTTTCTTCAGCCATGGTACTCACAAACTTCATATAATTGAAGGAAGGATAAATGGATAAATGTACTTAAATATTCTTGATAAAAATCTGCCATCTACCAGGCCGATGAAGATGAAACAAGGGTGGACATTTGATCCAGGCAATGATTCCAAACAGACAGCCAAGAAAACTCTCCATTGGCTTCAGAGAAAGAATATAAAGCTGCTAGAATGGTCCAGACAATCACCTGACCTGAATCCAAAAGAAAATTTATGCAAGGAACTAACGATTATAGAATGAGCCCATGGAACCTTCAGGATTTGAAAAATGTTTGTGTGAAAAAATGGGCCAAAATTACACCTGAGCAATTCATGCGACTAAATTCTTCATACAGGAGGCATCTTGAAGCTGTCGTCACTAACAAAGGCTTTTGTACAAAGTATTACATAAATGTCATTAACCCTTTCACGACCGGCCGATTTTTCGCTTTCCGTTTTTTTTTTCGCCATTCTTTTTCTGAGAGACGTAACTTTTTTATTTTTCAGTCAATATGGTCATGTGAGAGCTCATTTTTTGCAGAACGAGCTGTACTTTTAAATGAAACCATCAGTTTTACCATATAGTGTACTGGAAAATGGCAAAAAAATCCAAATGCAGAAAAATTGCAAAAAAAGTGCGATAGCACTATTGTTTTTGAGATATTTTATTCACTGTGTTCACTATATGGTAAAACTGATGTGAGGGTGTGATGCCTCAGGTCAGTGCGAGTTCGTAGACACCAAACATGTATAGGTTTACTTTTATATAAGGGGTTAAAAAAAATCGGAAGTTTGTCCGAAAAAAGTGGCGCACGTTTTACGCCATATTCCGTGACCCGTAGCGCTCGCATTTTTCGGGATCTATGGCTCAGTGACGGCTTTTTTTTTGCGTCTCGAGCTGACGTTTTTAACGGTACCATTTTTGCGCAGATGCTACATTTTGATCGCCTTTATTGCATTTTGCGCAAAAGTTGTGGCAACAAAAAAACGTCGTATTGGCGTTTGGAATTTTTTTGCCGCTACGCTGTATACTGATCAGATTAATTGATTTTATATTTTAATAGGTCGGGGGTTTCTGAACGCGGCGATACCAAATGTGTGTATATTTTTTTATTTTTTTAACCCTTTAATTTTCAATGGGGCGAATGGGGGGTGATTTGAACTTTTTTTTTTAACTTTTTTTTTTAATTCTACTAGTTCCCCTAGGGGGCTATTGCGATCAGCAATCCGATCGCTCTGCACTATCTGCTGATCACAGCTATACAGCTGTAAACAGCAGATACGCTCACTTTCTTTTTCACTGTGCCTCGGGCACAGCGAAAGTGAAAGTAATTCATGTGTAGTACAGGAGTTATCACATGACCAGGTGCTACCATGACAACTATCGGAAGTCATGTGATCGCGTCACATGACTTCCGGTATCAGGCGGTAAGTAAAAGTTTACCGCGATCGGGCTTATAATGGCGCTGTCACATATTGACAGCGCCATTTAAGGGGTTAAACGGCATAAGCAGATAACGATTCTGCTCGTGCCTAGCAGGCACACATCTCAGCTTTGAAAATCAGCTGAGATGTGCGCCGATCGCAGCATGCTGCCGGCGGCAGACCGCGGGCAGTAACGTTATGACCGCTAGGACGTAATTTTACGGCCCGCGGTCGTTAAGGGGTTAAGTGTGTTTAATAATTTTTCCCTGTATCATTTCTCATTATTACATATCACTAAATTTATGGACATCTATGGTTTGATTTCTTTGCCTGTGTGGATTGGATGAGTTGTTACCAACATCTAGTGAGAAGTTCATGTCCATAGCAGCTTTAGAAATATATTTACTTAGAAAATTGGTGAGGTGTTACATAAATATTTCACTCACTGTATTTAGAAGAAAAACATACCACAATGCAACTATAATAGAAGAAAAAGTATATACTCATGTTCTTTATGGCACACTATGCGTAAAGCTGTACAAATAGAATTTGACAGACAAAAAAATGACACACACAAACATAAAGTGCTAACAGTAATGTACAGAGTTAACAACAGCGACACTGGGTAAAGTGCTGATATATATTAAACACAATCCCAAAATATCTTAGGTAATATATAAACATGGGAAAACGTATATCTCATCATTAGAAAATGATTACCGGCAAATAAGTATACAATTGTGCTTCAATATTAGGAAAGTGGTGATCTCTAGAACCATACAGCAAAGAGAAATATAATACAGATGAACAGGTAATGAAACAATCTCACCAGATTATAAATGCCATCAAGATGAGGGCCCAATCATCAGACCACTTAAAGACAAATGAGGCGGGTCCAATTAGGCAAGGCCACACATTACACCATAGAATCAGTCTGTGCCTGTATGTTCTTAGGTGATCCTGGACCTCCCTACACATTTTGTTAGTGGACTCATCAGGGGAAGAGTTGCTTGGCCATCAAAGCACATACCAATGGTCCTGGCAAATGTATCTATCTTTACTTAGCTGTAATCAAAACTTCCAAGAGAAACAAGTGTCCCACAGAAAAGACAATAACGCCTACTCATGAAAGGGTTGGCAGGCGCTTGTTCACTTTTCCTCGGTTCTGGTTTATTGGACTCACGTCTCATCAAATGAATGCCTTTTTTTATCCACATAACGTTTTTCAACATTGCACATGCACTTTACAACCAGCAGTGGCAACATTACTTTTACCTCTCAGAATACTTGCAGTATTTATGCCATCAGCGCCCTTCTCTAGAACTTGGATTTCAGCGCTGTCTGTCAAACTTTCTTTGCAGATGTGGCGCTTCTCATTAATTAGTCCAATTTATGTATATCAGTTCACCGTCTACAAGCTCACTCCTGGCCTCTCCCTGGAGCACGGACAGGCGCTGCCACAGCCCGATATTGCAAATAAAAGAAAGAAGGAACATCCAGCTCTTCAGGCGAGGAAAGCCATGGTCTTTATTTTAGCATGCAGACAACTGATGACATGACCAGCACAGCACTACGCGTTTCAGGTGAAACAATAACCCTTAATTGTGATGAATCATCATCATGATTAAGGGTGATTGTTTCACCTGAAACGCGCAGTGCTGTGCTGGTCATGTCATCTGTTGTCTGCATGCTAAAATTAAGACCATGGCTTTCCTCGCCTGAAGAGCTGGATGTTCCTTCTTTCTTCTATCATTAATTAGTACTCATTTTTCAATCCTGGAACAAAAGAAAATATATAGTTAATACCAGAAATTCTTTGTCTGGTGAAATAAGAAAGTTAAAAAAACTATAAGAAAGTAGGAGACGCTTAAAAATAAGATTGTTAGAGTAATTTACCGATTTTCATGGCCATCTTGAAAACAACCCACTTCCGATTGGCAGATGTTGGTAGACATTTTTTATATCATCACCACACTTAGTAGAGACAAAAAACTTTCACAGACCTTTTGTTTGAATTTGTTTTAGGTTATGTTTTTATTTGAAGAACTAACAGAGCTAAATAGATGGGTAGAGTGCTCAAAAAGGGACTAACATGTAATCTCAACTCTATTTTAAAATGTGCAATTTTTATTAATATTCATTAAAATGTACCCACAAACAGACACACAAACATATAAATGAGAATGGATCACGTTATCCTTGTAAATAACCAAGGAGTTTTATATACACACACTCACTTTAGGAAAGGGAAGGAAAACTAATATAGCCCTATAAGGGTAGGGTATCCCTACCTAACAACGGAGGTCAGCTTACAGCCATGGATTGTTATTGAACAGGACCCGCTGCCATCTCCCCTTAGCCTCCTGATGAACCTCTGAAGGGAGAGGAGAAACGTGTTGAGGCCTGGCAGGCCTGGATTCCTGCTTCTCAGGGAAGTAATTAATCTTTTCTCCCTGTTATACTATATTATATAGAATATGATTGGAGCAACCTTTTCTATTTTGCAGTAATTTGCAGGGGTGTTTTTGCAGGGGTGTTGGTATCCCATTTTTCTTTCAGCTCCTGGGGTATAATAGGGAAATGATCTGAGCCCCTTGTGATATGACTCTAGGTGACTGTAATATACTTTTGGGGTATACCACCCTGTAACATATGTGGTTGTAAATAACTCTTATGGATCACTACCTTGCATAAAGATAATTTATTAGGAATAGAAGTCTATACGTCTTGTACAGTGCTAGTATCATGAATAGGAATTCCTGGTTATAGATCAGTAAATTGATACCTTCTTGATCTAAGAAAAACAATATAGGGAAGAGTATTACCATTTGGGAACTCATATATATTGTACTATGCAAGCACCACTATAGGGATTTCCATCCCATCCCTATATCAGGGTCAGGGAGAGGGAGAGCCGACGTGGAACGGGGGTGCCCGGTAACTTATGGTGTCATACCCTCCGTTGTTAGGTAGGGACACACTACTCTTATAGGGCTATATTAGTTTCCCTTCCCTTTCCTAAAGTGAGTGTGTATATAAAACTCCTTGGTTATTTACAAGGATAACGTGATCCATTCTCATTTATACGTTGGTGTGTCTGTTTGTGGGTACATTT
Organism: Anomaloglossus baeobatrachus; assembly: GCF_048569485.1. NCBI lineage: Eukaryota > Metazoa > Chordata > Amphibia > Anura > Aromobatidae > Anomaloglossus > Anomaloglossus baeobatrachus. The sequence goes on from NC_134356.1 coordinate 234,311,517, forward strand.
TAATGAATATTAATAAAAATTGCACATTTGAAAATAGGGTTGAGATTACGTGTTAGTCCCTATGTTTTTATTTGGGCTAAATTGACCTGACTAATGTGGACAAGATCTCTCGGAAGTACAGGCTACTCCGTTCCCTTAGTGGCAGAAGTGGTACCGATGATAATTTGGTTCAGTATCTCACACAGATGTGGATGATATTCAGTTGTACACAGTTTCTTACAATCTCTTTTCTTACATAGCTCATGGAAAAGTTGAGACTCAAAGGCAGGTCCACCATCAATGAGGATGTGGTCCAGACATCCATAATGTGTAGACGAACTCTATAGAAAATGTCAGCTACAGTTTTATCTGTAAGATCCTTGACAGGAGCAATAGTAGCAAGCTTTGTGTAATGATCCACCATTATTATGGCATATGTAAAACCAGAGCGAGTTGGTCCCAATTTCACATGATCAAGTGCATCAATTTCTTCAGTTTTTTTGTGACTTGAAAGGGGGAAAAGGTGCTTTTTCTTCACTGCTCTCATGTTTAGTGATATTAGATGCTGGGCATTCTCAACACCAACTTTTAATGCCACCTCTCATATTGATCCAGTAGAATCTTTATTGGATGGTAGCTTCAGATTTCTGGACACTGAAATAGCTGGAACAATCATGATAGACTTCGAGAATGACCCATGCATCTCTCTGTGGGCGAGTATTTGGTAAAGTCTCTCTCCAGAGACAGTGTCCAAACTGTTTCTCATTATGAATCATGATGAATAGGCATTTTTGCTGTCTCCACAGGCGGATACATTCCACATCAGGATGAGCTTGTTGTAGCCGGGTTGGAACTCTTCTACTGGTAAGAAAGTCATGGAGTTATCCCCGGGTTCTGCTTTTTTCCTGTAATGTTCAGCAGGAGACTTGGATGAAGACTCATTCTCTGTAGGGCGAGAAGCATGCAAGACAAACAACATTCATTCCTAGAACCATTACAGCAAAACCTTCATCCTCTACATCAGTTACAATGACACCCTGTCTTGGGATCTTAATATCCCCAAACTGAATAGTGAGCTCTCAGTATCCTTGGTGAGGCATGCATTGCTCATTACTGGGTATAATGTTTATCAAGATATCTAAAGGATTATCAAATTCACTAAAGTCCCAATATTTAAGATATACCCACTTCTACAAAGTGGTTACCTTTGATGTGCTGTGGACAAGGCTTCCACATGAACATCATTTTGCAGGGCGAGATGAAGCAGGGCACTCACATTGCTGTTCTGTCCGGACCTTTCCTTCTTCCTCCTGAGGGTCGGTCAGGGGTAGCCCATTTAACTGATAGCACTGGGTTTTGGTGTGTCCATATCTGCTGCATTGCTGACAGAAACGTCTTTCACGATGAGCAGCTCTATCTGGAGGCTGACGTCTGGGTGGAGGCTCAGGGAGAGGAGCCCTGCTCTGGGATTGCTCGCTGGAGGGTGAAAGTAGAATACTCAGGTTTTTGATCTGCTGAGAGATTTGTTCACATCCTCTGCCAATTGTGTCTACATGGGCCTCCATAGAAGCCTTATAGTCTGCAGCTGGAGTCTGTGTAAGTTGTGTATTCTGCATGGTACCTGGTTATCTCATCAAGAAATATGGAGGGGTAACAGGAGTAGATCTAGCTTTGGAAGCAAAGATAATAGTTTCCCTGAGAATGTTCATTTCCCAGAACATGGATGGCTAGTGTCCCACAGAGTTTTGCACAAACTTCACCGACTGCCATGATGTCATTGGACTCAATATTTTCTCTGGTGTCTGGAATCAACACAGGCAGACTCGGGCTGTGACCTGCTGTGTGCTGATTCATAGGCAGGCTAGCTAAAATTAATCTCTGCTAGTGTACTTGATCCTTAATCACATCTTGTGGGGAGAGCTATCACATCTGCTCCCCTCCTATTTATACTTTTGGAATCTTTCTACCCATATCAACTATAGGTTATTATGTGTTCTTCTATGAGGTGTGGTGTCCCAAAGTCTCTCTCGTGAAAGGTGAGTTTAGTGTTGCTTTTTGCTTGGTGCGGTTGTGGAGTGTACCCCTGTTGTTTTGTATTTCCTTTCTCTTTTGTTTTTCCTGATCAATCTCTTATTGTTTTTTTTTGTGTGTGTATGTTGTGTGACAGTTTTTTTCCCCTTGTCTGTCTTTACCTGTGGGTTTCTACACACTCCTGTCCCATTTCTCCTTACACGGGAGTGTAATTAGATCAGGACTGGACAGGAGGAGGGCCAGGATGGAGACTCAGGCCTCTTCACCTTTATGAGTATCCCTGAGGTTAGGGATAGCGTAGGGTGCCGTAGCTTGAGGGACAGCTTAGGAGCCCTAGATACCAGCTATCCCAAAGTCATTGTCACATTATAGCTGACCAAAATTTACATTCTAGCATAGACCCAGTGGCTATGCTATCGAGGAAAATGCAGACCTTGTCTCTCTAGGTGGCTGAATTAAAGGGGGTGGTACAGCAATAAGGACAGTCTGCCACACCGATGCAATCTGTTCTAGTTGCTGGATCATTTGAACCCAAACTGCCCCTCCCGGAGCACAGCTGCTTTGTTGCTTTTAGAGATGCATGTAAGCTGTACTTTCGTTTACATCCTCACTCTTTTGGGTGTGAGGCACAGAGGGTGGGAACTGTGATCTTGCTTATGAGTGATGACCCACAAAAGCATGGGCTTTTTCTTTGTTCCCTGAGTAACCAGTTCTTTTGTCAGTGGGTGCTTTTTCTCAGCACTTGGGCTCATCTATTTTGATACAGACAACATATCTTTAGGTGATTCTTAAAGCCATTCACTGCAACAGGGGAATCGGCCTGCAGAGGACTATTGCGCCGAATTCTGGCACTGGTCCATGGACACTCAGTGGAATGACCATATACTCAAAATCCAGTTTTTTCAGGGTGTATCTGAGAGGTCAAAGGAGGAGATGGTAATGTATGAAACCTTTTCCTTCTCTTAAGAGTGCCATGTCCCTAGTAACATGTATTGACCCTCATTTTCAACAGAGGTGTTGTGATGCCCTGGCAAAACCAGGGTGTCACAGAGCCTGCAGACATCCAGCAAAGTGCAGGCGATTCTCCTCCTTGGTAACCTGATCCCACACCAGTGCAGCAGGACAGACCCCCCCCAGTGTAAGAGCTAAACAGAGCAGGAGGGGAGGGGCTGGAGCAGAGTGAGTTTGGAGTGTGAAGAGAGCAGACCAGGAGAGATAGCTCCTGGCTGCTATAAGGAAGGGAAGTGTGAGGAAGGGGACCGAGGTGGCCGGGGCAGGGTAGTGGCCCGCCGGCATCCAGGGGTGACCCGGATCACTGCAGGGGGAGTGGGCTCCCCGTTCCCGACTGAGGAAGGAGAAAGAAGCGTCTGGCTGCAAAACAAGACCAGGATCCTGCTGTACTGTGTGTGGGACCCCAAACACCCTCCACACCGAAGGCTGCAGACACCGGCAATTTCTGGTTAATTCCTGACTCTGTGTGAATTTCCTTGAAAAGCGAACTGTGAGTAACAACATCCCCCGGTCCAACCGGGCGCACAGCTCTCAGACGGTCTCCATCTCCTCCCTGCAACACCTCACCGGGGTCCTGGGACACCAACACCCTACCCGTGGAGGGAAATCACCACCTTGCTGCCCACCACCATCCCTGGGATCAATTTACCGGCAGCGGCGGTGCTCCATTACCTCACCGCACACCACGCGTCACGTGGCGTCACGGACAATCTCCCTTACCTAATCCCCTTCTTACTGTGGAGCCTGGGATCACAGACCGGGTCACGCCACCATGATACCCACAGAAGTGACCCCGTGGCCCGGATCTGAGTACCCCTTAGGCTATGTGCGCACTTACCGGATTTTTCGCGGATTTTGCCGCGGATTTGCTGCATGTTTCGCTGCAGAAAATGTTCATAACATCTCTGCAGTGAATCACCAGCAAATCCTATGGAGAAAAAAAATCCTGTGCGCACTGGGCGGAATTTGACAGCTGCATGTTTTGCTGCGGGAATCCCGCAGCAAAAACAAGTGCATGTCACTTCTTTTCCGCACATCGCTGCAGGATTTCACTCCATTGACTCAATGTTAATCAAGAAATCCCGCAGGGAATAACGCAGGCAGCAAATTCTGTGCGGTTCACTGCGTTTTCCTGCGTTATTCCCTGCGGTATTTCGCGGTTTACCTCCGGTAATGTACATCGCTTGTCTGCGGTTTTGCAGGGAAGTGATGTCATTACAGGAAGAGGAAGCCGTGCAGAGTAAACACACACACACATCACAGACACAGACACACACACACACAGACACATAGAACACACATAGAAAGAAAACGGAAATATAGAAAAAAAAGAACGTGGGCTCCGCTGCATATTTACCTTCCAGCCGAGGTAAGCACACAGCGGCGGCCCGGTATTCTCAGGCTGGGGAGGGAGAGGGGCAGGGGTAATGTCCCCCGCCTCACTCCCCCTCCGGCAGCCGAGAATATCAGCCGCAGCTGCCCCGGCACTGTCGCATGCATTATGCGGCACTGCCGGCGTGTCCTCGGCTCTTCTTGCCACCGTGTAGCAGTGGTGGCAAGGTAATACAAGGGGTTAATGGTGATGGGGGACCACCGCCATTAACCCCAGGCTTGATCATGGCAGCGTCTATGTGACAGCTGACATGATCAACCCGTAAGTAAAGTGAAAAAAAACACAGACACCGAAAAATCCTTTATTTTAAATAAAACAAACAAGCCTCGTTCACCATTTTATTAACCCCCCCCAAACAAAGCTCCGGCGTAATCCAGGTCCGACGTCCTGCGCTGCTTCCATCCAGCCGCGAATGTCACAGACACAGGCTGAATGCAGCAGACAGCAGAGGTAATTACCGGTCATTTCCCACGGCCGGTAATGTGAACTCACTGCCGACCGTGGGAAATGCAGCGATCTGTCATCTATCTCTCTATCTATCTATCTATCTATCTATCTATCTATCTATCTATCTATCTGTCTGTCTATCCCTCTATCTATTCTTCTGTCTATCTACTCTCAGAATTAAATGACTTTTTTTTTTTTTTTTTTTTTCTTCAATGTGCTTTATTGCATTGAATGCAATAAAGCACATCCCAACCCGCACGCGGCAAAACCGCGGCAATACCGCGAATAATACCGCAGTAAAACCGCAGCAAACCGCGGCAAACCGCATGCGGTTTTCGGGTGCGGTTTCCCGCGGTTTTTTACCGCGGGTGCGGTAATCTTTGAGGGCATGCGGAATTTTCTCAAGAAAATTCCACTTCCCAGTGCGCACAGAGCCTTATCCTCGGGCGACACAGTGTCATAAAACCAAGACCCCATGGGAGGGGGTTACTGTACCGACATTACCTACAGAATCCTCACCCGAGCCCATACAGCTTGGTGGGACATACCATATGGGGAGAAAGTACTCTGTTCCTAAAAGTGAAGGAGTTTGTTTTTTCTGTGTCAAAAAGGGACCCTTTGTCAGTACCTGCACCTTCGTGCCAAGGAAAAACAGCTGCAGAAAACTTTTAGACCCAGGTGGGTTGGAGGATTCCAACCTAAGTCTTCATATTTCCTCCACTATGGTGTCTCAATGTTTATTACCTGCAAGGGTTAAGGTTGGGGGTCTAGATGTTTCTATTACAGTCTTTCTGGAGGTAAACATTGTCAAAGAACACTTTACTCATTCTTCTGGGTTAGAAGTTAAGTAGTTATCCCATCTGGTACAGAATTTTGCCATTGATTCATCACCTCTTTCTTAGGGTGGTTTTGTTGAGTGTGTACGGTGGCTGGAACTCCATATAGGGATACACCATTCGGAGCTCATAACTTGTTATGTACTTAAGGGCCTTCCTGCACAAATTGTATTAGGGTTCCCCTGGTTTGCAATACATAACCCCACTGTTGACAGAAAAACCCAAGACATAGTTAAAAGGAGCACATATTGTAAGGAACACTATCCAGGAACCTGTATTTTGGCAGATACCTCTAGTCTTCCAGATCTCTCAGATTTTGGTAATGTATTTTCTGAGAAGAATTGTCAGGAGTTGCCAATGCATAGACCTTATGACTGCACCATAAGGTTGAATCCAGGGGAAAAATTGCCCAAGTGCAGACAGTATAATTTGTTTGGCCATGAGAGATTAGCTCTCAAGCAGTATGTTATGGAGTGTTTGGCTAAAGGGCATATCAAACCATCCTCATCGCAGGTGGTTGCTGGTGCCTGAACTTTGGTGAACTCAACCAGAAAAAGGTTTGTGATCTGTATCTCCTGCCACTCATTCCTGACTTCTTTAATGAAATTGATGGGGCTAAATGGTTCTCTAAACTAGACCTTAGTGGTGCCGATAATCTGATCAGGATCAGACAGTGGGATGAGTGCAAAATGGCATTTAACACGCCAGAGGTGCACTTTGAAAATCTGGTGATGCCATTCGGTCTAACCTTCAGTATTCCAGCATTTTGTTAATGATGTGTTTTCTCATCTGGTAAGGAAATTTGTAATTATTTACCTTCATCATATTCTCATATATTAATGGGATTTTAGGTTTCATTTGAAACATGTCAGACAAGTATTACAAATTCTAAGAGTTAATTTGTACGCTAAGCTAGAAAAATGTGTCTTCACCGTTCAAGAACTTCTGTTTTTAAGTTACATTATCTTAGCTGCAGGTTTTCTGATGGATTTCACTAAACCACAGGCTATTTTGAAATGGGACCGTCCCGAGAACTTCAAAGTCCTGCATTGCTTGTTAGGTTTTGCTAGTTATTACTGGATGTTTATTAAGAAATTCACTTACTCACATGACTAAAAAGGGTACAGACCACTCTAGATGGACTCAGGGTGCTTTATATACTTTCAACTATCTTAAGAAGTTCTTTTCGCTGGCACTTGTAAGGAAACAGCCTGACGTATCTCATTCTTGTGGAGGTTGATGTATTAGAAGTGGGGGTGGGAGCTGTATTGTCCCAAGGTCCGTTTTTTGCTAAACCATCCATGCGCCTTCTTTTCTAAGAAATAATCATCAGCCAAACGTAATTATGATATAGGAAAAAGGGAATTACTAAAAAGATAGACACCATCATGTTAGGGCCAGGTGGACGGGCAGACCCAGGAGGTGGATCCACTGGGCCGAACTCCTTGATGAAGGCAAGGGGTCCGGTAGCCGGGGCACTACGGGTAGCAGGACAGTCCATGCACAAGAGTGGAATGGAGAAGTCCCTGGGACCACGGAGTCACTGATGGTAGTCCGGGTGACGGAGCTCAGGTTCGGAGGCCGAGATGTTGTCAGGCAGAGTCCGGAACCGATGGAGCGAGAGGACGGGTCACCACAGGGATCAGAGATGGAACGGACTGACGGGATGGCAGATAGTCAGCGTTCGGGAATCGGCAGGACCGGATGGCGAGGCAGGAGCGGCTCTAGAAGAGAGATAGGTAAGTATGGCACAGAGACACAAGGAGACCTGACTCCTAGCTTAGGAAACACGAAGAACAGGCCCCGCCCACTTGGACACTAACCCCTTTATACCCTGTACCTGTGTGTTCAATTTTCTGTCAGTGGACGCTGGCCCTTTAAGAAAGGGTCAATGACCGCGCACGCGCCCTAATGCGCATGCGCGAGGCCCGGGTGCCAGAATCCAGGGCAGGGAGCGGTGAGCAGGAAGCAGGAGAGCCGGGCTGGGGCTGAGTAGCCGACGGGCGCCGGGAGCGGGGACCGGGCCGCCTGGAGACCGCAGGCAATGGAGGCTGGAGACCGGGGAGAGAAGCAGGGAAGCCGGGGAGCGTGGCAGGTGAGCCGGGGAGCAGAGCAGGGGACCCGGAGAGCGTGACAGTACCCCCCCCCCCACACCCACCTCCCCGCAACCGGGACAGGAAGGCACGGATCAGAGGAGTACCCACATTCTCCCGGGGTTCCCAGGACCTATCCTCAGGACCATACCCAGCCCAGTCCACCAGGAAGAACTGTCGGCCCCGTACGGTCTTCATGGCCACGATATCCCTTAACGCATAGATGTCATCATCAGCAATAGGAGGAGGAGCCTAACTGGCAGCAGCGGAGAAGGGACCAAGGACAACCGGCTTGAGCAGGGAGATGTGGAAGGAGTTGGGTATCCTCATCGTGGCCGGGAGCTGCAGTTTGTAGGAGACCTCATTGATCTTGCTGAGGACTTTAAACGGCCCGATGTAGCGAGGACCCAGCTTGTAGGATGGTAGCTTCAATCGGACGTACTTGGAAGAAAGCCAGACGAGATCTCCTGGAGAGAAACACGGAGGGTCCAGACGCCTCTTGTCTGCGTGTCTCTTCATCCGCAGGGAAGCACGTCCAAGGGACGCCTTGACAGAGTCCCAAATTGTTGCAAAGTCACGGGCTACAGCATCAGCAGCAGGGACATCCGAGGAAGAGGATACAGGTAATGGGACGGAAGGCTGAAGTCCGTAAACGACATGGAAGGGAGAGCTGGAGGAAGACTCACTCACGTGGTGGTTATGGGAGAATTAAGCCCAAGGAAGAAGCGTGGTCCAGTCGTCATGATGGGCGTTGACGTAGTGACGTAAAAAGGAGGTCAAGATCTGATTGACTCGTTCCACTTGGCCATTCGACTGAGGATGGTAGGCTGAAGAAAAGTCCAGAGTCACTCCCAGATGTCTGCAGAGAGCCCTCCAGAAGCGGGAGGTGAACTGAGTTCCTCTGTCGGACACAATGTGTGATGGAAAGCCATGCAACCGGAAGATGTGCTGTATGTAGGCGTCAGCGAGTTCCTGGGCAGAGGGCAGTCCAGCCATAGGGACGAAATGAGCCATTTTGGAGAACCGATCCACCACGACCCATATAACTGTGTGTCCGGAGGACAGGGGCAAGTCCGTAATAAAGTCCATCGCAATGTGTTGCCACGGAACTGAGGGTATAGGCAGAGGCAGAAGACGGCCATATGGCAGATGTTTAGGCATCTTGTTCCTGGCACAAGAGGAGCAGGCTGAGACAAAAGAAGCGACGTCCGTGCGAAGGGATGGCCACCAGTAATGACGTACAATCGTACTCCATGTTCTCTTCTGACCAGCATGGCCGGCTGTTTTCGAGGCATGGCCCCAGTGCAACACTTTTTGCCTGTCAGTCTCAGAGACATAGGTCTTCCCGGGCGGTATCTGGGCCAGGGTGACAGGGGCCACCGGAATGATTTTAATAGGGCAGATGATGGGCTGGGATGTCTCCTCCTCCTGTTCCATGGGCAGGAATGACCTGGACAAGGCATCTGCGCGTACATTCTTGTCTGCAGGTCGGAAATGGAGCTGGAAATCGAACCTGGCAAAGAACAAGGACCACCTGGCTTGCCGTGGGTTCAGTCGCTGAGCGGACCGCAGGTATTCCAGGTTCTTGTGGTCCGTGTAAATGATCACGGGGTACACTGCTCCCTCTAGAAGGTAGCACCATTCCTCCAGAGCCAGTTTGACTGCCAATAGCTCTCGGTCACCGATGGTGTAGTTGCGTTCAGGCGCTGAGAAGCTCTTGGAGAAGAAACCGCAAGTCACCATCTTCCCGGAGGAGGACTTCTGCATGAGCACTGCTACGGCTCCCGAGGAGGAGGCATCCACCTCCAAGGTGAACTGTCGGTTTAATTCCGGACGGTGGAGCACAGGGGAGGAGGCAAATGCCCGCTTCAGAGAGCCAAACGCGGCGTCGGCCGCAGGTGACCAGTCCTTTGGATTAGCCCCCTTCTTGGTCAAGGCGGAGAGAGGAGCAGTCAGAGCCGAGAAGTGAGGGATGAACTGGCGGTAATAGTTTGCGAATCCCAGAAAGTGTTGGATTGCCTTCAGACCAGAAGGAGGGGGCCAGTTGAGAATGGAAGAGACCTTCTTCGGATCCATCTGCAGTCCGGTATCGGAGATTACGTAACCCAGGAAGGGAAGAGAAGACTGCTCGAAGACACACTTCTCGTACTTGGCGTACAGACGATTGTCCCTCAGTCGTTGTAGTACCAGCTGCACGTTCTCTCTGTGGGTCTGGAGGTCCGGAGAAAAGACCAGGATGTCATCAAGATACACCACCACACAGATGTAGAGAAGGTCCCGGAACACGTCGTTCACCAATTCCTGAAAGACTGCTGGTGCGTTACACAGGCCAAAGGGCATCACACAGTATTCATAGTGCCCATCACGGGTATTGAACGCGGTCTTCCATTCGTCCCCAGAGCGAATGCGGATCAAGTTGTAGGCACCCCGAAGATCCAACTTGGTAAACACACGAGCTCCTCTAAGCCGATCAAACAATTCGGGGATGAGCGGCAGGGGGTATTTTTTTTTCACGGTGATTTGGTTCAATCCCCGGTAGTCAATGCATGGGCGTAGGTCGCCCTCTTTCTTCTTAACGAAGAAGAAGCCTGCTCCAGCAGGAGAGGAGGATCTCCGAATGAATCCCCTTGCCAGGTTCTCCGTGATGTAGGTAGACATGGCTCTGGTTTCGGCAGGGGACAGCGGATATATCCGTCCTCGAGGTGGTGTAGTTCCCGGGAGCAGGTCGATGGCACAAACGTAAGGATGATGTGGTGGCAGTACCTCTGACTCCTTTTTGTCAAAGACGTCCGCGAAGGACCAATAGGCCGAGGGCAGTCCCGGTAGGGACTCTGCAACCGGAGGTCGTCGGATGGGTTGAATAGTCTTCAGACAGTTCTCGTGGCAAGAGGAGCCCCATCGGGTGATTTCACCAGTACCCCAGCTGACTGAGGGTTCGTGTGTCCGTAACCAGGGGAGTCCCAGCAGGATTTGATGAGACATGTGTGGGAGGACGTAGAGAGTGATGTTCTCGGTGTGCAGGTCACCGATACGTAGTTCCACCGGCTTGGTGATCCACGAGATGGTGTCAGAGAGGGGTCTCCCATCCACAGAGGCAATCACTAGGGGTTTGTCGAGTGGAGTAACAGGCACCTGGTACTTGTCCACCGTGGCCTGCTGGATGAAATTGCCTGCTGCCCCGGAATCGAGGTATGCCTCGGTCGTGAACCGCGTCTCTCCCGTTGTCACTTGAACTGTCCACGTAACCGGGTCTGAGAGAGTCCCAGCACCTAGGGTGGCCTCTCCTACCAACCCTAGGCTTTGGAGTTTCCCGGCCTCTCTGGACAGGAGCGTAGAAGGTGTGTGCCCTCTCCGCAGTAGAAGCAGAGGCCCTTGGCGAGCCGTTCTGCTCGGCGTTGTTCAGACTGCCGCAAACGGTCGATCTGCATGGGCTCGTGGACGGAGACACCAGATGACGTTGACTGAAGTACGGCGGGCTTCTGCGGAGGAGAGGAATGCCGTATCGGACGTCTCTCACGGGACACCTCTTTGGATCGTTCCTGAAAACGAAGATCCACTCGAGTCGCTAGGGCAATCAGGGCATCCAGGGTGGACGGCACGTCACGACCAGCCAGCTCATCTTTAATTCGACCCGAGAGACCTTCCCAGAAGGCGGCGGTTAGAGCCTCATTGTTCCACCCGAGTTCCGAAGCCAAGGTGCGAAAACGGATGGCATATTGACCCACCGTCAGAGTCCCCTGACGTAGCCGGAGGAGAGATGAGGCAGACGCGGAGGCGCGTCCGGGCTCGTCAAAGGTGCCACGAAATGCCTGCAGGAACTCCTGGATGTTGGTGGTCACCGGATCCTCTTTCTCCCACAAGGGGTTCATCCAGGCCAGCGCCTCACCCTCTAGATGGGACATCATGAACGCGACCTTGGCTTGGTCGGAGGCAAACAAGTGCGGCAGCTGCTTGAAATGGAGGGAGCATTGGTTTATGAATCCCCTGCAGTCTTGGAATCTCCGGCGTACCGGGGTGGTGAGGCCAAACGAAGTCTGGAAGCATCCGAGGAGGCTGCCACGGGAGCTGTGGCCGTGGATTGTCCAGTGGAAGCTCGAGATGCCGAAGATGTGACCGACGCTTGCAGCATGTTCAGGCGGGCGTCCACAGAAGTCATGAAGTTCAGCATGCGGGTCTGGGTCTCACGCTGGCGTGTGAGTTCCTCCTGCAAGGCCGCTAGTTCTTGGGCGGGATCCATGGCCTGTTCTTACTGTTAGGGCCAGGTGGACGGGCAGACCCAGGAGGTGGATCCACTGGGCCGAACTCCTTGATGAAGGCAAGGGGTCCGGTAGCCGGGGCACTACGGGTAGCAGGACAGTCCGTGCACAAGAGTGGAATGGAGAAGTCCCTGGGACCACGGAGTCACTGATGGTAGTCCGGGTGACGGAGCTCAGGTTCGGAGGCCGAGATGTTGTCAGGCAGAGTCCGGAACCGATGGAGCGAGAGGACGGGTCACCACAGGGATCAGAGATGGAACGGACTGACGGGATGGCAGATAGTCAGCGTTCGGGAATCGGCAGGACCGGATGGCGAGGCAGGAGCGGCTCTAGAAGAGAGATAGGTAAGTATGGCACAGAGACACAAGGAGACCTGACTCCTAGCTTAGGAAACACGAAGAACAGGCCCCGCCCACTTGGACACTAACCCCTTTATACCCTGTACCTGTGTGTTCAATTTCCTGTCAGTGGACGCTGGCCCTTTAAGAAAGGGTCAATGACCGCGCGCGCGCCCTAATTCGCATGCGCGAGGCCCGGGTGCCAGAAGCCAGGGCAGGGAGCGGTGAGCAGGAAGCAGGAGAGCCGGGCAGGGGCTGAGTAGCCGACGGGTGCCGGCAGCGGGGACCGGGCCGCCTGGAGACCGCAGGCAATGGAGGCTGGAGACCGGGGAGAGAAGCAGGGAAGCCGGGGAGCATGGCAGGTGAGCCGGGGAGCAGAGCAGGGGACCCGGAGAGCGTGACACATCATTGTATTGGGGAGAGTGCACTTAACAGTTTATGGAGTGCGTGTCGCCAGAAGCACAAGCTAGGAACAGTGTATGGAGTCGCTACAATATATGGGGGCACAATGGACACTAAATTGTCATATTTGTAATTGTCCAGAAAAAAAGTGGGGCATGGATGCTACAAAATAGTCATTGCAGCCACAGATAAATTATTTGAGAGGTACAATTTCTACAATGGGATCACTTTAGTTTTTTTCTGCTGTTCTGGCATCTTAGGGGCTCAGCAAATGTCGCCTACAACCTATTGTACCAAAATCTGTACTCCAAAAAACCATATAGTTCCTCTCTTCTCAGCCCTGCTGTGTGGCCAGATAGTAGTTTCTGTGGATATTTAGAGCATTACCGCGTTCAGGAGAAATTGTGCAATAAATTATGAGGTTCATTTTCTCTTTTTAATCCTTGTGTAAATGACAAATTTGCAGCTAATAAAAAAAAAAATCTATTACCAGTAAAATGTTATATTTCCACGCACAAATGTTATACAATTCTGTGAGGCACTTGAGGGTTCAAAATAATCAGTACACCTCTATATAAATTAAATTAGCAGTGGCGTTTCCATTATGGGGTCACTTGTGGGGCTCTGCTGATCTTGCACCTCAGGGGCTCTGCTAATTGAGGCCAGAATCTAGTCAAACAGAATCTGCATTCTTTATACTCTGTCAGGCTCCTTCCCATCTGATCCCAGCCGTGTACTCAAATAGTAGTGTTCAATCACATATAGTGTACTACAACATTCAGTGAAAGTTGCATAACAAACGTTCCTGACCATTTTCTCCTATTACTATTTGTGTGAATGAAAAGTTCGAAGCTAAACTAAAATTTTAGCAGAAAACCCTACTTTTTTATTTTTCATGGCCCAATCTAATAAAATTCTGTGTAATTTGTGGGTTAAAACTACTCACCACACCAATAGATAAATTCATATAAGGTTTATGTTGCCAAATGTAGTAGCACATGAGTGTTTCTGCATTTTTGGCACCTCAGGGGCTCTACAAATACAACATGCCCAAATTTGCATTCCAAAAATCAAATACCGCTATTTGCTTTCCGAGCCCTGCCATAATCCCAAACTTTAGTTTTTGACCATGTATGGGTTATCACAGTGTTTGGGAAAAATTGAGTAACAATTTAGTAAAAATTGAGTCTGTTTTCTCATATTATCCATTGTCAAAATTACAAATTTTGTGTTAAATTGAATTTTTTGCAAAAAAAAAGTAACTACGGTATCCTTTTCACATCCATGTTTTAAAGAGTCCTTGATGGATTTGCAAACTGTGGTAATTTGTGTGTGTGGGGGGTATCTCATGTTTTGTTCCCTCAAGGGCTCTGCAAATTCAACATGGTGCCCGCAATCTATTTTAGCCAAATTTGCTTACTAAAATTCAAATATTCCATTCTGAGCACTCCCGTTTCTCCAAATCAAACTTTTTGACTACATTTGTGATATCCACACGCTCGTAAGAAAGTGGGTAAAAAACTGTGTTTCCACGTTTTGGTGGTACCTTTTGTAACAGTGAGAACTTTGATGCTAAATCAACATTTTTGTGAAAAAAATTTAAAATTTTTATTATAATGACATAATGTTATCAAATTCCGAGAAGTACATATGAGTTCAAAATGCTCACTATGCCCCTGAATAAAATCCTTGAGGGATCTAGTTTAGAATTTTTGAAATTGGGGTCAGTTGTGGGGGGTTTCTGCAGTTTAGGTACCTTACGGGCCTTGCAAACGTGGTGCTTGCAATTTATTTCAGACAAATTTGTGTTCCAAAGTTCAAATATTGCTCCCTTCTGACCCCAGCTGTTTGTCCAAACAGATGTTTCTGACCACATGTGGGATATCAGCGTGGGTAACAAATTTTGGGACCATTTTGTCATGTTATTTCTTGAAAGTGTATAAATTGGGGCTAAAGTAACATTTTTAGGTAAAGTGTAATTTTTTCATTACATTTTGAATTAATTCCTGTGAAGCACCTGAAGGGTTCATAAACTTATTTGATGTGGTTTTGAGTATTTTAAGGGATACAGCTTCTAGACTGATGGCTCTTTTGGATATTTTTTGTCAGCTAGGCCTATTAAAGTCATTTCAAATGTGATGTGGTCATTAAAAAATGGTTTTGTAAATTTTGTTGGGAAAATGAGAAATTACTGATGAACTTTGACCCCTTCTAGCGTCCTAAGAAAGAAAACGATGTTTGAAAAATTGCGCTGATGTAAAGTAGACATGTGGAAAATGTTATTTGTTAACTATTTTGTGTGACGTAACTCTCTGGTTAAAGGGCAGAAAGATTCAAAATCTGAAAATTGCAAAATGTTAACAATTTTCCCCAAATTTCTGATTTTTTCACAAATAAATGGAAAAAATATCAGCCTAAATTTACCACTAAAAATAATCTCAGAATCACTGGGATCCATTGAAGAGTGCTAGAGTTATTACATCATAAAATTACACTGGTCATAATCGTAAATTTGGCCTGGTCATTAAGGTCAAAATTGGCTTACATAGTTTGTAAGGCGGAAGGAAGACCTTATGTCCATCTAGTTCAGCCTATTTTTAGTGTCGCTGTTCTGCAGTGTTGAACCAGGGGAAGGTAAAAACCCACAGAGTAGGAGCCAATTTTCTTCATAGGGGAAAATATTCTTTCCCGACTCCTAATCTGGGTCAACTATCTACCCGTAATATTGTGTTATTCATAACCTTCTATACTGTTGCTTTCAACAATAGCATCCATTCCTCTCTTAAATTCATTCAGTGAGTTGGCCATCACCACTTCCCCAGGAAGAGAGTTCCAGAGCCTCACTGCTCTTACCGTGAAGAACCCTCTTCTATGCTGATGTAGGAATTTTCTTTCCTCCAATCAAAGAGAATGCCCCCTTGTTCTTGTGCTTCATCATTAAGGGGTTAACAATCCTCAGTGTACGCACATAACACAATGCATTACATACTTCCTAACTCACATTGCCCAAAGTCATTCTGGCCCATTGGCAAAGGTCTACTGCCACATGTCAACTGCTTATCTCAGCAGCAGTAGAAGGGGTACCGGGATATGACACTTTTATGATACAAGTGAATCTCAAAGATTGTATAATCACCTACTAGAAAGGGTCAAAGAATGAACTTCATAGACTTTTCTCATGCATTAGAATTGGTAGTGATTTTCTTGTTGTCATTTACTTCAAATGTTTATCTCACTTCAAATGTTTTTAAAGCTTCTGTGTAGGAAAGTGGGTTATAAATAGGAGAATATACTTTGGTCTTATTTATGTAATTTAAAATATTCCTACTAATATAGAAAAGGGACTAATTCACATTTTGCCATTAGCAGAAAGGTAAGTAGACTTTTGTAGCTCTATTAGAGTTTTAATGTGGTCTATGAATCATTTTTTTGTCCAATAGTTCAAGCTAGAACTAAAGGCAAGCCTTTATAATTGTAATTTTCATGAAGGTCAGATTTCATGAAAACCATATAAACTACGCTGTACTAATGATTTCTTTAAAATTGATTTTCAGGTTGTAAAAGTGGTTTCTAAAGTCTCTCCTGTTGATTAATGGTATACTTGTGTCTTATCTATAAACTCACATAATTTAAAATAATGATCACTTCATTGCAGGTTTGGGGAATTTAGAAAGTTTTAAAATGTTTAAAAAGCTAAAAAAGCAGGAGATACAGCATCACATGGCATGGAAAATGGACTCAGCAGAAAAAAGCGGGGCCTGAGTGGAAATTGGCGTTTTCAAAAGTGTCCGTATTTTCAAGGTTTTGCAACCATCTTAACAAAATATTGTAGAGATTGTTAAGAACTAAGTTGTATTTTTTAAAAAATTACAGTGTAATGTTAAATGGAAATCTTGAAATATGAAAAGATATGTATAATAACTTTCCCCAGGAGTAAAAAATGTACAGTATTTCCAGTGCCATCCCAGTGACTAACCGGTATGTCAGTAGAAAACAGAATGATGGCAGCAGGAAAAATGAACCACCACTATACAATGCAATAGTCTGTCCAGACAAGCCAGTTAACATCTGTCACCTAAGTATACAGAGGAAGACATTGAATGACAGAATTTGCATGTTCATTATTCAATATAAAAACTTACCACATGAGCAACATTTTGTCTGCAAATTAAGTTTTCCTCATAGCTACAGCAACAAATTACTAGGGAATTTTTCAGCGAAAACAATCACCCTAAACTGTTTACATGGTCATGTAGGTCATTAAAAGATAAACTCATAGGTAGAAGTAAGAGAAAAGGCTGTCCCGTGAAAATCCACAAATTCAGGAATATTAAAAACAAGACTTTTATTCCACAAGTATAAAACATCCAGTAAAGTATTGTAAAATCATTCCTGGCAGTGCTTACTGACTAGTCGCAGGGCTGGACTACGCGTTTCAGCTTCTTATGCCTTCATCATGGTCTATCAATAGATAAATTATATAACGATAGATAGATCATAGTGGAACATACACCCCTTTTGGTGAGCATACTATTAGCCCCATTACTGTTTCCCGCCTCTTGTGACCGGCTCCTACACCCCCTCCCTCCACAGACAGAGCCAGGTACATCTGAATTATAAGATGCACCCCCCACTTGCCTCTAAAAAAAATGCAGGGAGAACATACAAACTCCTTGCAAATGTTGGCCTTGGTTGGATTTGAACCCAGGACTCAAGTGCTGAAAAACTGAAGTGCTAACCATTGAGCCACCGTGCTGCTCAAAAATGATCATATCAGTGGAACATACACTCATTTTGTTTAACACATGACTATTGGTCAGCTCTTATGACACGGCCCACCGACGCCTAGGGGCACTCGTTACCAGGCCACGGTTTATGTTCTGCTCGGAGGATGTCACTGCGACAGGGCCCAGTTCCGTGACCCTGGCAGTGTCGTTAATGGAGATGATGGATGTTATTATTTACAGGGGATATGTCGTGACGCCACCTGTGGTATGCGGCAAGATATGAGCCGCCACTGCTGTTCAGTTTCTATGGGGGTCGGTGGTGATGCAGCTGATTTGGTATAGTTCTCCACAGGTAGAGCTGGGCCCCAGGGCTATTGTGAGTAGTAGTCCTCACCAATGATGGAGATGTAAAAGCGGGGTGCAGAGCCGGAGGCGCAGGCAAATAACTGGGCAACACAGGGATGCAATCTCAAGATTTTACTTATTGTTGAAAGTTCCTGGTTTACATGACCGGTCAAATGTTGCCCTTGGAGTGCTTAGTCCTGCTGTGATGGGCTCCAGACAATCCTGGATAGTTCGAAGGCAGAAGCCGGTACACGCTTCTGTGTTTCTTCCCCGGTAGTTTTCCTGCGCTGATCTCTCCCTCCTGTCCCGCACCTGCACACACAGAGCCCCGAGCCGGTGTCCGCGGACCCTGTCGGGTGGCTTGAAGCTCTATTCCTTAGCCTTATGTGGACACCTTTTCACTGGATATGTGTGGATGTGGCTTCGGTACTTGCAGTAACCTCAGCCTTTAGTTTACTAGCTGAGCCTTGTAGTTCTCCACTAGTTGAGGTCCCGCTCCCCTTATGCGGCCAAGTCCCTCCACTCCGTTATGCCATTTGTGGAACGACACTACGGGTGTATGGCGCACTTCCCGTGGGCTCTAGGACCCCTTCAGTGGTGTGCCTGGGCCGAGCTGCTGCAGCTCCAGACCACAGGTCTTCACTCCTCCGCTCCTACTTCCTGACTGATTAACATTCTTCAGTGTGCTCCCACTAAGTAGACTCCACCTCCAAGCTGGCTTAGGGGATGGTGCTTCTACCGGATAATAGTTTGCAGTAGGCCCTAACCATGGCCTGATGGAGTGTTGCTAAATGAAGAGTGTATCTGTGTTTGTGTGTATACCAATTTGTGACCTCCTCCTTACCCAGGAATGGGATACGACACCTCTGGCTGAGGTGCAGTACCTCTGTGTCGACTGGAGCCTCAGGGGCGCAACACTTACGTACTTATAGTTGTACTTGCATATTACGTACATATCCTTTGCCAATCAGGAATACAGTTTGAGGGTCGCTCTTCCTGCCTCTTTGATAGGGAACGTGAGGTTCTTATTTGAATCTCACCAACATATTTCTTATGTATGTTTTAGCCATATAGCTTACCTGCTATTTTCCCGGTTCTATTTTTGTAATTTATGTCAATAAACTTTATTCTATTTGAACATATGTATGCATTGTCCTCTGATGCTTTTTCTCTTTTGCTCTATGACTTGTACATGAGAAAACAGTTATTTAGGTTCTGCAGTACATATTTAGGGGCTTTATTTATAGTGAACTTCTTGTAGGTAAAATAGTTAGCATCTACTACCTGTTAGTTCATAGGCACAGAAAAAAATGGCATTGCATTACCCTTTTAAATGATGTGATGCGCTATGCCACCTCTGTCTATATGAAGTATAGTGCATCAAGTGTACTATGTCAAGCAGTGCTCATTTAGAAGGGTGGAGGCTAAGGGCTGACCCCTGCATAGGTGTACATGCAGGAATTCACCTACTTACCTGTGGGTCAGTCTGGACTTTAGAGATATGTAGAGTTGGAGTACTGTTTTTATTATGAGAGAAAATTGATATAAAAATTTGTTTAACAATATAAAGGGTTAAAAGCGTTATTCTTTTCTGACAAATCAAAAAAGCTTTGAATTAGCTTCATATAGTATTATTTTTACCAGAAAATAAATTGATCTTATTTGCATTTTCAATCCCTTTAGTTATCCCAGTATTCTAGAAACTACCATATCTAAAGCACTAATACAGCTAAGAATAATGAGGCTATATTTCTTGAATCCAGGCACTACATTTACAGTTGGCTTCATAGCAGTAAATATAAAAAGCCTATAAGCTTTCATACATTTTAACTATGTTGAATGGGAGAAAAGTAAAGCAACACATTTTGCATAGAAATAGTAAATGTACCTTATACTCGTAGTGTGAAAAAAACGCCACTTTGTGACGTTAAAGTTGCGATCTACGGATCAGTAAAGAATATAATGTGGTCAAATACTAATGACTAGTGAAGCGGTCATTATAGAGTCATACAGTTAGAAATTATGACGCTCAACCGTGTTCTTATTTGAAATATAAATATTTCTATTTTGTATTCTCTGTGGAAATCTCTGTGACTAGGGCTGAGTGAACCCAAACTGTAAAGTTTGGGGTTCATATCGAACACCAAGTATCTTGGTCCTGGATTGAAACACAGATGTTTACCTGCACAGTGGGGAAAAAAAAGTATTTAGTCAACCACCAATTGTGCAAGTTCTCCCACTTAAAAAGATGACAGAGACCTGTAATTGACATTATAGGTAGACCACAACTAAGAGAGACAAAATGAGAAAACAAATGCAGAAAATCACCTTGTCTGATTTGGCAAGATTTTTTTGCAAATTATGGTGGAAAATAAGTATTTAGTCATCTAACAAAATTCAAGATTTCTGGCTTTCACAGACCTGTAACTTCTTCTTTAAGAGGCTCCTCTCTATTCCACTCATTACCTGTAGTAATGGCACCTGTTTGAACTTGTTATCAGTATAATAGACACCTGTCCACAACAATGATAGTTGGAGAAAGCTAGATCTGGTGAATAAGGTGGGTGGTCAACCAGCTGAAAGCCTAGCTCTACCAGTTTTGCCGTGGTCGCTTGTGCAGTGTGAGCAGAGGCGTTGTATTGCAGTAACAAGATTCATTTGGACAGCTTGCCACGTCTTTTGGTCTTCAAAGCTGCCTTCAATTGGTCCAAAAGTTCAATGTAATACTTTGCATTGATGGTGGAACCCTTTTGAAGGTAGTCCACTGGCAGCACGCACTCCTTATCCAAGAACCCAGACGACATCACCTTAGTGGCTGATTTTTGCACCCTGAACTTCTTTGGAGGAAGAGGAGCACTCTTTTGACTGCTCCTTGTTTTCAGGACTATACGAATAAATCCAGGTCTCACCCATAGTGACCAGTCAATCCAGGAAATTCTTATCAGTCTGGAAACGCTGACAAATTGACCGGGTTGTTTTCACTCGCATGCGTCTCTGATCTGTTTTCAAACATTTGGGGACTCACTTTGCAGAAAGCTTCCTTATGTCCAAATGTTCATGGATAATAATACAAACACATTCATGGGAAATCCCCATGATGTCTTCTATTGCTTTAGTTGAAATTCGTCAATTCTCCAGTATGAGGTTGTCCACAGCATCGACGATATCTGAAACATCGACCACTCTCATTCATCCAAGACGTTCCTCATCATTGGTGCTGAAGTAGCCCATTTTAAATTTGGCAACCCAGTTCTTAACTGTGGAATATAAAGGGCATTGATCCCCCAATGTCTGCGCATATCACCATGAATAGCCTTTGTTTTCTAGCGTACGTAGAACTCTGTTGCCATAAGCAACAAACACAAAATTTTGAAAACATATATTAGACACATAAAGCTTTCATGTGATGTAACATTCATTAGCATAGAAACAAAAAAAGATCACAAAACCACAGACTTATCCGAAGCCTCTCGTACAATGGAAGTCTATGGGTAACTCGAGCAATTTTCTTGTGTTGAGCGCTCTTTGAGGCCTGAAACACACTTCCGTTAAACACATGCACGTGCCGCGAGACACGTATTTACCCTGCGTGTTGCGTGTGGTAAGTACATGTCTCGGGTACGTGCGGTCCACGTGTGCTCTACGTGTGCTATCCGCGATAGCACACGTAGAACCGGTCATTTGCATACTCATGTGGTTCGCGCTGCTGTCTGTGGTGCTGATCTTCGGTCTCCAGCCCTGCTGTCTCCCCGCTGCTGCTGCTGCCGGCCGCAGTGAAGTGAATATTAAATGAGCATAATGAGCGGCAGAGACAGGAGGGCTGGAGAAGGTGAGTAAATGTTTGGTTTTTTTTCACTGACATGTGTGTTTTCTCCGGCGTGTGTCACACAGGACCGCATCCCCACTACATCCGTGTGGTACGGGCCGTGTGACACTCGTGCTGCTGGAGAAATTGTGGACATGTCAGCGTGTAGAAAAACGCACACACGTACAAACGCACACGGATACATGTTCCGTGTGGTTTTACGTGTGTGTGCCTGCTACAATAGGGTAGCATTGCTGAACATGTCTCCATGCCGCCGGTATGTGCAAAAAATGGCAAACACGTGCCGGCGGCACGGATGTGTGTCGCAGGCCTGAAATGAATATGATGCCGGTCCACACATAGTCAAATTTTAATTCGGCTGGAGGGTCGCTTTACAATGTATTCAAAATTACAAAGTTATCATTAAGTATTCTGGAATGGAACTAACACTGAAAATGTAATGGTTACTGTTAAATAGATACTTGCATAGATTATAGCGCCATTTAGAGCATCATTACCATTACAAGCATTATATAGTAAAAAAGTAAGTGAACCACTAAAGCCAGTTAACAGTGATTCCAGTTCATTTGAATTATGTAGGTGCTTCAACTTGTTTGCAAATATTTGAGTATTGTGTATTCCTGTGGTAGGCTTTTTAATAATTTGTTTAATGGATAATCACACCATCTGCTACTTTAGTCCTGAAGACCAGATAACAGATCTGCATATAAAGTACAAGTAAACCAGAAAAGGAGAAATGTAGAGTATCATTGTATGAATTCTCTCAATGATGTTGGCTCTTTGGTAATCAATTGTTTACATCCACTTTGAACAGATAGTAATGTATTTTTTTATAGACATTAATTTCAGCTACCTGAGGGCCACCTAAAGTTTACATTGTATGTGGTAAATATAGATATCAACTATTATGTCATATTTTTGCTAATTTTTAATTTTCTAATTTCTAATAACAACATTGCCTACCTAAGATGTCAATGCAACCTAAAAACTCTAGCACTTTGAAAAACGATACTCTCCACATCTTCTGTCTGAGTAGATTGCATCAATGAAACCAGCATCTTCGAACAATCTCATATGGCATTTAAAGAGAATCTGTCACCAGGCTTTTGCTCCCACATCTGATTCCAGTGATGTGTCACTTATTGACCTGCTTGCTGCAGTTTTGATAAAATCACAGATTTATCTGCTGCAGATCTTCCAGATTTCTTTATAACCCCTCCCACACCAATTATTGATGGCTTTCTGTGTACCCTGTGCAATCAGTGATGGGGATGGCATTTCACAGAGCTAATTAATATTGAATAGTACATGGCAGAAGATTTTCTAGTCCTCTTCTGATAATTGCCTGCTGACAAATCAGTGATTTTATCAAAACTACAGCAAGCAGCCCAGTAAGTAACACATCCATCACTGGAATTAGGGTCTGTCTCTATATTATCCTGTTCTCAGATTAGATGGCAAAAACCTGGTGATAGATTCCCTTTAATTCACAGCCACATATACCTTGCTATCCTTCTGTACGATGAGGGCAAGGCATAAAGAAGATGATCATGATCAGTCAATTATTTAAACAAATAGATCACTATTGCAAGTGAATACAAAAAGCTTTATCAGGTATCTATTTAGAGAAATGTCTTTCTTTTTCTGCTCAGGCATCACTTCTTACCCTCCCCCACCTTCTGAACTCACCACTGACGCTGAAACAAACAGCAGAAATCTATCTTGGTTAAAGCAAGATGACTGACAGAGCACAGGGAGGTGTGAAGACACTTGTATTGTACTCTATAGGCAGTAGAAGAGAGAGGAATAGTGAGTAGGGATGAATGAACCTGAATGGTAAAGTGTGGGGTTCATACCAGACACCTAGTGTAAGGTGAAGAACTCTGAATTCGGACTTCTAAACTGAAGTCCATGTTACTGTTCCAGTTCGGCAGCCAAAAAAAGCTTGTAGAAAGGCTGGAGCGCTGTGGGCACGTCCAGACTCATCACAGCCATGCCAAGTGTTGACAAGGCTGTGATTGGCCAGTGCACCACGTCACGTTACTACGCCTTTATAAATGCCGGATCATGGGTTGCACTGCTATTTTATTATCAGCCTGGTGCAGAGTGCTCTAATATAGGCTGGAGCAGGGTGCTGTAACAGCCTGGTGCTGAGAACCCTAATAGCCTGGTGCATTGGAAATAAATACAAAAAAAATTACATTTGGTCCCTCCTATTTTTGTAGGTATAGGAGACATCTGGGAGCTGCAACCCTCAGCTGTCTGCTTTACCTTGGTGGCTGGTTATGAAAAAATAGAGGGGATCCCACACCGTTTTTTTAAATTGTTTATTTAAATAATTTTAAAAAAAAAAAAACAGCTTAGAGTCACTCCTTTTTTGTTAACAAGTCAAGATAGAGCAGACAGCTGGGGCTGCTATTTTCAGGCTGGAAAGACCCATAGTTAATTGGCCCTCTCCAGCCTAAAAATTGCAGCCCATAAACACCCCATAAGTGGCGCATCCATTAGATGCACCAATTCTGGCACTTTGCCTGGCTGTTCATGATTGTCTTGGTGTGGTGGCAATCTGAGTAATACTTTTGGGGTTTAAGTCAGCTGTGAATTGACAGCTGGCATGAAGCCCAGGGGTTAGTAATGGACAAGTGTCTATCAAACACCCCCATTACAAACCGTGTATGTGGACAGTTAAAAAATACACCCAGGAAAAAAATACACTCACCAATTTTTTTAATTAAAAATAAATCCTCAAAGTTCTGACATAATCCAATGCCACAACGCTCATCGAATCCTATGGAGCCTCATCATTTGTGGTCAGCAGAAGACCCAGAATTTCTCACGCCACAGATTCGTAAAGGGCACCCCACACTTAGGGCGGATTTGCACACTACGACATCGCAGGTGCGATGTCGGTGGGGTCAAATCGAAAGTGACGCACATCCGGCGTCACTTGCGATGTCGTAGTGTGTAAATCCTAGATGATACGATGAACGAGCGCAAAAGCGTCGTTATCGTATCATCGCTGCAGCCTCCGACATTTCCATAATGCCGGTGCAGCGACAGGTGCGATGTTGTTCCTCGCTCCTGCGGCAGCACATATCGCTGTGTGTGAAGCCACAGGAGCAAGGAACTTCACCTTACCTGCCGCCGGCTGCAATGAGAAGGACGGAGGTGGGCGGGATGTTTACATCCTGCTCATCTCCGCCCCTCCACTTCAATTGGCCGCCTGCCGTGTGACGTCGCTGTGACGCCGCACGACCCGCCCCCTTAGGAAGGAGGCGGGTCGCCGGCCAGAGGGACGTCGCACGGCAGGTATGTGCGTGTGAAACTGCCGTAGCGATAATAATCGCTATGGCAGCTTTCACTAGATATTGCACGTGCGACGGGGGCGGGACTATCGCTGCAGCATCGGTAACACATTGTTACCGATGTCGCAGCGTGCAAAGCCCGCCTTAGGACACGCTGTAATCCGGCCAGGGCAGCTATGTGAAGGCGGGATGTTAAAGCCATACAGCGCTGTGTGCATGAGCTTGAAATAAGTCTCCCTCCATCTCTCACACAAGATGGATTTTCTCACCCGTTCCCACCCTTGTAATATTGTCTTCGCTATCTCCTCATCTCCTGTCCACCTCTCCCATGTTCTGAACATTTTGCTCTGTTTTAATTTAACAAATTTGTGCCTCATGGTGCTGTACAATGAGGTGATACTTGCCATTTGGGTGCGCGGGCCTATACTGTCATCTAAGGCATGAGAGACAGATTCCCTTTCCAACTTTCTGAGTCTGGACTGACAAAAAGAATGAAGCTGCAGGACCTGTATGAAATGTTTCCCGTGTATCTTGAATTTGTCCCTAATTTCTTGTGGAGACATCCACCGTTTTTCTTCCCGGCACATAATGGACCCCGCTGTTTGCAACTGATCACAACTCTGATCAATGGCCCTCTTAATTTCAGCTCCCTGGGGGAACTCGGGGTGACCAAATATTGGCATATGTTTGGAAACCAGAAAGGGAAGCTGATAGGCCTTCCTCACTATCTTCCAACATACTATGGTGTCCCTTAGTAAAAAGGAGGATCTCACTATCTGTGGCAGTTTAGCTTGTCTTGTGTGGATAAGAGCGGTCAGATCCCAAGGGGCGGCTAACTGTCATTCTAGATGGGTGTTTGAGTAGCAACTAGTGTCGTGTATCCAGTCCACTACATGTCTAAATAAAGAGGCGATATTATAAGCACGTATATTTGGAAAATTAATCCCGCCTTCACTTCTCAGTAGCATCAGTTTTTCTAGTGCAATTCTGGGTCTTTTACCTGTCCAAATAAAATGTGTAAAGGCCTTCTTCAGTCTCTTTATGTCTAAATGTTTTAAAATCAAGGGCAAGGTTTGCAAGGGGTATAGGAGCCTGGCGAAGCTAACCATTTTAACCAGGTGACATCTACCCAAAAGAGATATTGATAAGTGATGCCACCGCTGCAGTTCCCCCAATATTTTACCTATAAGGGGGGTGTAGTTAAGTGAATAGATTTGATCTGGTCTCCTCCCTATCTTTATCCCCAAATACGTTATGTATGACTTTGAGACACGTAGGTTCAGACCTAGCTTGACCCATTGCTCCTGAGGTATTTTGTCTCCTAATTCTAGAAGTTCACTTTTGTTGATGTTAATCCTGTACCCTGAATATTCACTGAATTTCTGAATAAAGTCAAAGATGCTCAGCTGCTCTAGTGGTCTTGACAAAAAAAGTATGACGTCATCCGCAAATAGAGCAATCTTAACTTTATCTTTGCCTACTCTGATTCCGTCAAATAGATCTGACTCCTCCATAAATCTAGCAAAGGGTTCCATGGCCAGGTTGAACAGCAATGGTGACATTGGACATCCCTGTCTGGTCCCCTTGTGCAAGTGAAAAGGATCAGAGAGGAATCCTGTTGTGTGTACTCTAGCTGTAGGGCTATTGTAGACCCCATCCAAAAATGTTCTAAATTTGCCTTTTAAATTGAACGAGTCCAACGTCGCCCCCAGCCACTCCCAACTAACGTTATCAAATGCTTCCTCTGCATCAAGAGTTAGGAGGGCTGGTCTGTCTCCTAAATGCTGCTGTCGTCCTACCTCGTCCAGCACTGTCAAGACTTTTCTTATGTTTTTAACTGCAGCTCTTCCCACCTGAGCTGGCTTCACCAGTTGGGGGAGCACCATTGCTAAGCGGTCGGCCATTATTTTGGATATAATCTTTTGGTCTAAGTCAATAAGTGAAATAGGTCTATAGGAACCAGCCTCCAAGAGGTCTTTGCCATACTTTGGAATTACTTTGATATACGTCTCCCTGGATCTACCTGGAATATCTGCTGTTGTCAAAATGTTGTTGTAGTAAGTAGTCAATACCGGGGAAACCTGTTCCTTGAGTGCTTTGAAAAATTCACCACTATACCCATCAGGACGGGGTGCCTTTCCATTTTGAAGATGACTTATAGTTTGCTTCACCTCTTCTTCCGTTATGTCTGCATTAATTACATCCTGCTGCTCCTGCATGAGTTTAGGGAGAGATAAGCTTTGGAGGAAGGCTCTACCCTCTGTCGTATTTGTGTGTGAGAGTTTGTATAGATCGTCATAAAAATTTTGTAGAGTGGAATTTATTTTTTTGGGATCAGATGTTACCTTTCCTTGTCCATCTTTTATTCTGACTATGGGTGATACTTGTAAACGTCCCTATGCCAATTTCGCCAGACGCTTACCCGCTTTGTTGCCGTATCTAAGTAATTCGACCTCTTGCCTAGATCTATACACCTGCTCCCACCTGTCTATCCACGTCTCAAACTATTGTTTGGTCAGTTTCCAATGTTCTCTGTTTTGAGGTGAGGGGTTCTGCAGGAACTCAGTATAGGCATGTCTGAGTTTTGCACTCGATTCAGAATACCCCTCGTTCACTTTTTTCTTAAGTGAAGAGACGTACATTAAAATTCTGCCTCTCAGCACCATCTTTGCCGTGTTCTAAAACAGAGCAGTTTCATCTACGTGTTCTCTGTTGTCAGATACAAACTCATCCCACCAGCAGCGCAATTTGTCATTGAATCCCTCGTCCTTTCTCAGGAAGGCTGGAAACCTCCATATAAAGTCTGTTCCCCTGACCACCCTGTCCGTCAGTTCCATACCCACTGGGGTAAGATCTGATATAACCAGATCAAAAATTTCATCCGACTTCAGCCTGTTTAATAGACTCTCAGAGGTCAGGAGGTAGTCAATTCTTGACCAGGACTGGTGGACATGGGAAAAGTGAGTAAATTCTCTAGCATCAGGATGCAGCCAGCGCCAGACATCCCTCAGCCCAGTCTGGTTAAGTAGAGAGGTGAGTGCATTCTCCTCTCTCTGGGGGTTCCTACCCTGACTCCTTCTATCTTCCTCTATCCTATGTACCGTATTAAAGTCACCTCCAGTAATTATCAAGGGAGAATTATCCAGGACAATTTTTCTCTCTATATCTTCAGAAAAGGATTTGTTTGAACCGTTGGGGCCATAAATGTTATATATAGAATAGGTTTCTCCTCCATGGTCTATAGTGACCCATACCCATCTCCCCTGGTCGTCACACTCCTGAGACAATAATTTAAAAATGAAGTTGCGGTGGAACAAAATCACTACCCCTGCATGTCTACCTTGTGCTCCGATCCCACTACTGTCCCCACCCAGAATCTATTAAGCCTGAAAAAATCCTCTTCCCTTAAGTGAGTCTCCTGAAGTAGGACAATGTCTGGGGAGAATCGTTTAAGGTGCCTCAGTATCTTAGACCTTTTGTTCGGAGATCATAGACCCTTTACATTCCAGGAAATGACAATCATAGTTTTGTTACTACCTGTTATCAGATACTTAATACTTGTGGAAGGGTTAAACAGCATGCGTAGTCCATCTGTGACTCCTGAAAGAAGAAAGGTGTTAAAAAAAAGAACAAGAAATACACAACAAGGAAAAATATCCAAGGGCAACAATAACTCTAAATTCGAAATGCACTGCGGTGTGTTCCGAACTGCGCACACCACCAGAAGTGCTATGGACTTCACTTTTTTCTGAGATTGGGAAAGTGGTTGATTACACAAGCATATTAGAGAAACTCAACCTGCACTACATGAAATGTAGGGAATATCAATCAGGACGACATCCGTATCCCCCAACTATCCCCTCACAATTTGTCTAAACAGACCCCTCCACCTCCTCCCCCACCAAACCACAGGACACATCCCCAGATGGGGATAGAGATGATGTGAACAAGCGTCCTTTGGCATGGCAGGCCCCACATGACATGACATAACCTATTCCTGGCCCCTCCCCCACCAACCCCCACTTCCTCTCCTCCCAAAAAAAGTTCATTCATTCATTATCTTGGTATCATCTCACAAACAGCTCAGATAAGAGTCCAGACCGTTTTAAGGGAAAGCGGGTAAGGGTAAGGGTAAGGGTATATACTACATCACCATTCACAAGTTATCACTGGGTTGCTTCACCTATTACGACCTGTTGACCTCTGGGATTTCGGTGACATTGTTCGGTTGTCCCCCTCTCGGTCTCCTCTTCTCTCTATAGTTTTTGCCGTTTGCAATATTTTTTCAATGTCTCTTTCGGCGTCCCTTGCCGAGTTGTAGACAATGTTGACACCATCTGTTTGGAAAATCCTCAGTAATGCTGGGTACTGAAGTGTGAAGCTCTTTCTAGCTTGATGCAGAGACACACATATTTTGCTGAAAGCTCTTCTTCGCTTGGCCACATCTGCAGAAAAATCCTCGAACAGAAGAAGTTTCATTCCTCTTATGATCAATGGTTGGGTTTTCTTTCTGTAGGCCCTTATTATATCAAACTTGTCGTTGTAGTCCAAAAATTTCATGATCACTTGGTGTGGTCTTGTCTGATCACCAGATTTTTGGGCATGGGAGCGCAGAGCTGGGCCCACCCTGTGAGCCCTTTCGACTCTACAGTCCTTATTAATTCCCAGAGCCGCCGTGAGATCTCTTTCACATAAGCGTTGAAGTTCGGCTATGGGAACCGCTTCAGATAGCCCCACCATTCTCAGGTTGCTCATCCTGGACCTATTCTCGAGATCTTCAACCTTGTCCGCGAGGCGTTTCGTTTCTGCGACCGTTTCCTCTAACTGTGAGGACAGTTGCTTGTTATCTTCTTCCAGGGATGACACTCTCTGTTCCAATTCCTCTGTCTGTCCTTTATGTTTTTTTAATTGCCCCTGAAAGTCGTGGAGGGCATTCTGGATAGCTTTCTCTATGGTTTTCTGGATCTCTGGCATGATATTAGCTGTAACCTCTGTTGCCATTGTTTTAAAGTCTACCGTTTGCATGTGCGTGTCAATTTCTTTGTTGCTGTCATTAGAGTGTTCGGCAGATTCACTCATAAAGGCATTGTGAAGCGGTTGAGATATATCAACAGAGACTTGTTCTTCCAGGGGGCTCAGTGCCATTTCTTCCTCCCCTTCGCTGCTGGCCTTGTCTCTTACGCGAGAGGAGTCCATTTTTTGTGCACTACGTAGGAGGTACCGCTCCATAAATCACAAGTCTGTAAGTTGCAAAAGCACCGTCCCTTTACCGAGGGGAGACAATAAATTGTAGTGTGAGGGTCTTAGTATATGAGTGGCTTACTGTCAGCTCCTTCAGAAGCCAGCAATCAATTTACAAGATGCAGTTCTGTATGATGGCCACTAGAGGGAGGCAGTATCCTGCAGATGGTTCTGTGTGAGATGCACTATATTGTTTCACCCACTAGATGTCTCACTTCCTGCTTCCCGGGGATCCAGCAGTCGGGCAGTTTTCAAAGAGAGAAAAAAAAATGGAGTTTTCCCGCCCAGAAATCTCTCTCTGGCCTGTGTTAGTGCTCAGCATGCAGCTTTCTCTGCCTTCCCGACCTCCAGCACATCATGACTCTCTCTTCAGCACTGGTGAGGGCACTACTCAGCACAGTTTAGGGGGAGCAGAGGGACACCAGTGGGGACCTCAACCATCAGTTCAGTGATCTGTGCTACCCAAGGGGGGGGGAAACGGGGGTCACCCCGACCTACCCCTGGTCCAGTCTCTTTCTCTGGCCTCAGCTCTTAATGGCAGGCTCCAGCCCAGCACTGCTGTGTTCTGTCTTCCTCACGGTAATCTGGCCAGAGCGAGGGACATCAGTGCAGTTTCCACAGCAGGAGTCCTGGGTCAGGGGATCCTCCGGTCTCTACCCCAATGCATCTGCCAGACCCTCAATCTGTCTCTCACCCAGCTTTTTCTCAGGGAGTCTCTTGCAGAGGAAGCTATCCCCCAGCAGCTGTGTCTTTGGGGTGTTGGATGGGCACAGATCCGTCTCTGATTCTTAGTATGATCTCTTGCAGGTGCAGGAGCTTCTCACCACACGTCCTACATCCTCAGCGCCGGAACAGGAAGTTTTAAGTTACATTTTAAAGCAACTAGTCTTCATCCACTAGGTAAGAGCCAACTGAAAAATGACTTTTCTTGAAATTGGTTTTAGGGTATTTTGCCAAAATCAGTAATTTGATTGTGAGTGCTTTATGGGCAGGATGTTTCCTCAGGAGTGCACCTATCCCAGCCTTCTGGCTTCCTGCTTGATTGGGTGAGGGAGCGATGAGGGCTAGATGTTAGACAGTGACCTGAACGGTGCATTCTCACAGGCTGCAAGCTGAGGTAGCTTTCCTTCTGTAGCAAAGTGAAAAGGGACACGGAAGTTTGTATGCCTTACTTAAGTGACTGGATACCTCTGATACACTGCAGAGGTAGCCAGTAACATAGGCAATGAGCAGGGTTTTTAAAGAACAACCATATTTTTTTTAAAGAACAACCATATTTTTTTGTCTCATTAGATACACCGGATTATAAAATGCACCCCAAATTTAGAGAAAAAAAAGGTAAAAAAAATGATGGGGTCTTATAATCTGATGGTGTCTTACCAGGGGTCAGCAGCGGTGGTGGAGCGGGTTCCCAGGTGGCAGGAGCGGTGCTGGAGAAGAGCAATGCTGCGGGTGTTGCAGCATTGTGCTGGATTTTCGCTGTGGGTGCTGTGAGGCAGGAACATACAGAAACTGTCGGCGGTGCGAGCTTCACATAAATGTCGTCCATAGTCGGCATGTGCACGCATTGAGCTATCGGCTCAATGATGAGCCGAGATCTCATCTTGCGCATATGCCACTTGCTGATCCCATTTTCCTTAAGTCCGCTGCAGGGCAACCAATGGGTCAGAGGCGGCGCGTGCGCAGGTGAGATCTTGAGCTGAGAGCTTCATTCTGCGCACGCACTGACTCCAGGTGCTATTATTTGAAGCCCGCCCCATCAACATTTTCAGGATGGCTCCTGCCTCAACACCCACAGCGCACAGTCCACAGCCCGCAGCATTGCCCCTGCTTCCTGTCACCATTCTCCACCACACCATGGTAAGTTACATTTGGCTCATTTTGGCTTATAAGATGCACCTCTCATTCTCCGACGAAATGTTTGGTAGGAAAAGTGTATCTTATAATCCAAAAAATATGAGAAAATAATAAAGTAAATATAATTATGCTACTTTGCGGATTTTCACCTATCGCAGGGGTCTCTAAAATGTAACTCCCACGATACCCGAGGAATCACTGTACTATAAAATGAAAAATCACTTTGTTCTTAAGAATTAAGGTATTTTTAATCAGCAGATAATTGCAAAGTTACTTTTTTATTTTTACAAGCACTTTGCAATGTTGTACATTTTATAAGATGAGACAACCCCTTTAAACAAATAGAACTACATAATTTCAAATGTAGTAAAATAATAATTCTGCTAATCTAGGATTGTGTGGGTTCAGAGCATGGAAGAGTATTTGTCCATTTCATGTAATGCATTTTAGACAACTAATGAAATGGCTAATCCATGGTACTTTTACAGCCCTTTATTGTATCAATTAGTTTGTTCCAGTTCCAACCATGACGCACAAATATATTTAATTGTACAAGAAATGTGTGTTGCCATTAAGTGGAGAGATAAGTGTTTGTCAGAGGATTCTAAATAGATAATTAACTACATTGATGTAAATAGCAGATAAAGACCATGTGAGTAATGTTGGAATCATTTCACTACATTTCACTACATATGGCTTTGTAGGACAAATCCGAGGGTTTGCAAGCAATGATTGAGCATATGGAATATTTGAAAGTTGTGTATATGCAAGGAAAATTAAGTGAGCGCTATTTTGGTTCAGCTGAAGGCACAACATGGATGCATCATAATGGGACTATAAGGGACTATAGGCTCTACCAAGTGCTGCTAGTAATTTTGAGACTTGTAGCATCTTAAGGGTTTTTAAAATGCAAAAATATAATTTTGTATTTTTTAATATGTATTTTTTAATTTGTATAATTTTGTAAGTTGACAGAATATTTTATTTGGAATTAATAATATAGCTATATTATGTTGGCAAAATCCTTTTTTAATCTACTATACACAGTAAGGGGTACCTTACACGCTGCGATATCGGGACCGATATCGCTAGCGAGCGTACCCGCCCCCATCGGTTGTGCGTCATGGGCAAATCGCTGCCCGTGGCGCACAACATCGCTAACACTCGTCACACATACCTGCCTAACGACGTCGCTGTTGCCTGTGAACCACCTCCTTTCTAAGAGGGCGGTTTGTGTGGCTTCACAGTGACGTCACACGGCAGCCGTCCAATAGCAGAGGAGGGGCGGAGATGAGCAGCTGGAACATGCCACCAACCTCCTTCCTTCCTCATTGCCGCTGGGCGGAGGTAAGGAGATGTTCGTCGTCCCTGCGGTGTCACACATAGCGATGTGTGATGCCGCAGGAACGACGAACAACATCGCTACTCACCAGACAATGATATTTGGTGTTTGGACGACCTCTCCAACACCAACGATTTTTACCACTTTTGTGATCGTTGAAGGTCGCTCGTACGTGTCACACACTGCGATGTCGCTAACGACGCCGGATGTGCGTCACAAACACCGTGACCCCAACGATAAATTGTTAGCGATGTCGCAGTGTGTAAAGTACCCCTAAGAATTGCACTTTGAGTTTCTTTATATATATGCAAAATAGTAATATAGCTTAAAGGGCTAACTAAACAAAAGTGGAAAAAAAAACATTTAGGGAAATATTTAGAATAAACCACTTTACAAGCTGGACATTGTTACCCTTTTTTTCCAAAGGTTATAACTTTATTTTTTTTATAAACAAAGCTGTATTAGAGTCTTTGCAAGATGAGTTATAGTTTTGATTAACCTCTTCACGACCGGACGATTTTGCGCTTTTGTTTTTTCGCCATTCTTCATCCGTGAGATGTTACTTTTTTCTTTTTCAGTCAATAAAAAAAATCAGAAGTTTGTCTTAAAAAAGGGGCATACATTTTGTGCCATTTTCCGCGACCCGTAGCGTCCTCATTTTTTGGGATCTATGGCTCAGTGACAGCTTATGCTTTTGCGTCTCAAGCTGACATTTTTAACGACACCATTTTTTCTCACATGCTACGTTTTGATCGCCAGTTATTGCATTTTGCGCAAAATTTGTGGCGATCAAAAAAGTAATTTTGACATTTGGAATTTTTTTGCCGATACACCATTTACCGATCAGATTAAATGATTTTATATTTTGTTAGATCGGGCATTTCTGAACGCAGCAATACCAAATGTGTGAATATTTTTTATTTTTTTAACCCTTAAATTTTCAATGGGATGAAAGGAGGTGATTTGAACTTTTATTTTATTTATTTATTTTTTTTAATATTTCAAAACTTTTTTTTTTAATAGTCCCCCTAGGGGGCAATAAGGATCAACTGTCTGATCGCTGATTCCTTTCTCATGATCAGAGCAGCACTGCTCAGATCGGAAGAAAAGCTCATCTCTTGTAATAAGCAGTACTCAGCTGTTTCTTACAGGACCTTAATCATGTGAGCTACAGTAGTCATCGTTTACGTGTGTTATCTTTGTCTGATAATTAAATTTGTTTGGTGATCTGAAACATTTAAGAGTGACAAACATGCAAAGAATAAGAAATCAGGAAGGGGGCAAACACTTTTTCACACCATTGTATATATACCATAGCAATAGAAAAAGACATGCACTGCAAATCCAAAAATCATATCTTGATCTTGTACCACTAGGCAAAAATTTATAGAATTGAACATAAGGTTCTTAGTTGAAAATCAAATTCTGATAAGACTATATGAAGCACACTGCCACGTTACGGTGAACCTTTCAGTGTGTCTCTATATTATTTAAGCCTGAAAGGTGCCGAGCTGTGCCCCAACCACTGCTGCAGCGACAGTGCACCAGCAGGGCAGGTGACCTGTTGCCTCCCAACACTCCCAACACTCATGCTGCAACACTGCCCCACAGACTTCACAAAATAAACAGGATGCAAGTTATGACAGCCTTCAGCAAGCCCCTGGCTGCCATGACAACCCAATGT
This sequence comes from Anomaloglossus baeobatrachus, assembly GCF_048569485.1. Lineage (NCBI taxonomy): Eukaryota > Metazoa > Chordata > Amphibia > Anura > Aromobatidae > Anomaloglossus > Anomaloglossus baeobatrachus. Next base: position 234,346,630 of record NC_134356.1, read on the forward strand.
GTTTAACACTAGAAGTCCCAGAGAGGGGTCATTTAACATTTCTACCTTTGAGATGGGTCGAATGACCTGAAGGATTTTAGCTAACATCCTATAATCACCGTCTTTTGTTCTGTAATTAAGGCCATTTCTGTCGCATCACTGGAGGTTGTTGTTTTCCATTGAGTTTAGCCATTTCGTTTCTAGTTAGTTCTATTCAGTTTAGACTAAGGGTCATTTGACCCGCTTTCGGGACTTCAGGAGGGAGCTCGAAATTTCTGGGACTTCTAGTGTTAAATGTTGCTGCTGATCATCCCTATGTAGCGCTATTTTCACTAAGTAGTTGAATTCTTCAATAAAATGGCGCCTGAGTCAGCTGCGGCACCATTTTATTGAAAACATTGTGTCTGCGAATATCATCTCAAACAAACTGGTCACTGGTGATATTCACAGAGACAGTATCTTCAATAAAGTGGCCCCAGAGTTGGTGGTATATGCACGCGCTGACTCTGGCACCACGCCGGCCAAACAGTTCTATCCCGGCTTAGAACAGAAGGACACGTTCAACGTTCATACTGTGTATATATGTGTGTATATATATATATATATATATACATATACACAGTGTATATATATATATATATATATATATATATATATATATATATATATATATGTGCATTGGCAGATGGCAGAGACCAGAAGCGTGCGGTGGTCAGCGCAGGGCATCAGTGAATTGGCTGTATGTGAGTGTGTATTGGCAGCTAACAGATAGAAACAGCGTGCGCCCTGGTCTGCGCAGTGACATCAGGGACCTTAGACGGCCCCTGCACTGCTGTACCTTTTCAGCAGGCCCTCCACCTCATGCTGCACAGGCATCCTGCTCTGAGACACCACTGCTGGCCTCTTTAAACACACAGCACCGTGCAGCCTCCAAGGAGACCCCACGCTCCCTAGTGCGGAAGCCAAACTCCTGCATCTCACAACGCCAGCCTGCACAGACCATGCTCTGCATTCCTGTGTGCTGGTAAGCAGCTTCCATACAGGCGCAGCAATCTGCAGGTGATGTGATGTCTGCTCGCTGCTGACCTCCCGCACTATGACGTGTTTGGTGTGGGCAGGCGATTTCTCGACTCTCCCCTCTCTCACCATGAAACTAGTGTGGACGGGTGAAAGTGATGGCTGGCACATGTGGAGGGCTATGTAGACGTAAACATAGCACAGCGCACGCACCAGGTCGGCTTCGGATAGCAGGACGTGTTCAGTTTTATATTGTAAATCAGGGGTGGGGAACCTTTTTTCTGTTGGGGGCCATTTGGAAATTTCTACCAACCTTCGGGGGCCGCACAAAATTATCAATGTTTAAATGACCCTGCTATATTGGGTGAAACAATTAATTAACTGGGGGCATGGGGCTGGGGGCACGCACATCACACGCGGGGCTGGGGGCACGCACATCACACGCGGGGCTGGGGGCACAGACACCACACGCGGGGCTGGGGGCACAGACACCACACGCGGGGCTGGGGGCACAGACACCACACGCGAGGCTGGGGGCACAGACACCACACGCGAGGCTGGGGGCACAGACACCACACGCGGGGCTGGGGGCACAGACACCACATGGAGATTGCACACAGGATTGGGGTGATTCGCTGCACACAGGATTGGGGTGATTCGCTGCACACAGGATTGGGGTGATTCGCTGCGCACAGGATTGGGGTGATTCGCTGCACATAGGATTGTGTGGGGGTGCACACAGGATTGTGTGGGGGCTGCACACAGGACATTGGGGGGCTGCACACAGGATTGTGTGGGGGTGCACACAGGACATTGGAAGGCTGCACACAGGACTGGGTGATGGGCAGCACATAGGACTGGGGGAGGGGTGCACACAGGACTGGGTGATGGGCTGCACATAGAACTGGGGGGGCTGCACACAGGATTGTGTGGGGGTGCACACAGGACATTGGGGGGCTGCACACAGGACTGGGTGATGGGCAGCACATAGGACTGGGGGGGCTGCACACAGGATTGTGTGCGGGGTGCACACAGGACATTGGGGGGCTGCACACAGGACATTGGGGGAGGGGTGCACACAGGACATTGGGGGGCTGCACACAGGACATTGGGGGCACACTGCGCTGAGAGTTTCATGCAACTCTGGGGGAGAGGGTTTACAGAACTGGGGTTTAGGCACAAAGCATTGGGCAGGGCACATAGCAGCAGAGGGTCGGCGCTGGACTCACAGCAGCATTGCATTCACATCACCGGAGTGCAGGAGCCGGACACACTGCATCAGAAGGAGAAGGCGGGCACTGATCTCCGGAGGGCAGGGGGCGTGCACACAACGCTGGAAGCTGTGAGGCTGCTGTGGACCCGCCCACAAAGTAAACACTCCCCGACGGGAGAACACATTGCAGCACAAACAGCAATGTGTGGATTTAAAGGGCCGGCGGCAGCAAGACCACGGTGACAGCACGAGCACTGCCTCCCCCGGGAATCTGCCCGGGGGCCACATAAAAGGTCATAGCGTTCCGCATGCGGCCCGCGGGCTGGAGGTTCCCCACCCCTGTTGTAAATAGAAGATTATTGGTTACGCTTGATAAAAGTCTAGTTGTCCATAACAACCAATCAGAGCTCAGGTTTCGCTTTACCTCAGCAGCTTCAATGCTGAAAGCTGCACTCTGGTTGATATAGTCAACCGTAATGATCTTACTATGATGCAATTTTTATAATTGAGGCTCAAGTTACTTATGCAGTGGCTAAAGTCAACCAGCTCAATCTTACTACTAGGCATTTCTCATAACTGAGGCCACAATTACTTTTGCAGTGGCTAACCTTTTTAAAAAAATCAAACTGTTCCATCCTGAGTTCAGAAAGAAGGATGTGTTCAGCATTAAATGGTGTACATAGCGAGCTATGGAGGACATTATAAGGAGCTATGGTGGCAGGGCTGGCTCCAGATTTTTATGGGCACCGGGCGAAATAGTCTGAGTGGGCCCCATGCAGACACGCACATACACAGGTACATGCACATATAGGCATATGTACATATACATATTGAAAGAGAAATTAAGAAAAACACATATAAACAGACAAATCCATGCACAGTCATATACAGTGACATATATAGGCATGGGGGGCATACACATTACTGAGGAGGGGGCATACAGCAATCGGAGGGCATGCAGCTCCAGGGAGGGGATACAGCTCTGAGGGGTATACAGCACTGGGGTGGAGGGGGATATTCAGGTCTGGGGGGTACACTGCACTGGGGGGATATACAGCACTGGGTTGGAGGGGACATACAGCTCTGGGTGGTATAGTAGTATGCAGCCCCCACATTCCTCCATATAATATAATGCACCCATATTGCTCTACATAATTTAATGCAGCCTCATATTACTCCATATAATGCACCTGCATATTCCTCCTTATAGTGTTATGCAGCCCCCATAGTCCTCCCTATAGAATAATGCACCAAATATTCCTCCATATAATATAATGCAGCCTCATATTCCCCCATAAATAGTTATGCAGCCCCATGTAGCAGCATTATGCAACCCCCATGTAGCATTATTATGCATCCCCCATGTAGCAGCATTATGCAACCCCATGTAGCAGTATTATGCAGTCCCATGTAGCAGTATTATGCAGCCCCCATGTAGAAGCATTATGCAGCCCCATGTAGCAGCATTATGCAGCCCCCATGTAGCAGCATTATGCAGGCCCCATGTAACAACATTATGCAAAACCCATGTAGCAGCATTATTCAGCCCCCATGTAGTAGCATTATGCAGCCCCATATTGTTTAATGGCCACCATGATTATTACATACTCACTTCTCCTCGTTCCCCCACTGCTCTAGGCTCCTCAGCGTGTCCCCTGCTCTGCCTCTGACAGCTCAGCACACAGGCGCGCACAGTAATGACGTTATTTCGTTCCACTGTACTGAGCTGTCAGAGGCAGAGCGCAGACAGACAAGGTGGAGGAATGAGGAGAGAGTCAGCGTGTAGAGCTGCTAGGGGAGGCAGTAGTAGTCATGTGTACAGGGGTTGTTAGGCCGCAGCGCAGCCATTCAATAAACCCTTATGTCCTGGTCATCAGTAACTGCAGGGATGATTTCGCAGTCCATTCTTCCAATGAAGAATGAGTCAATGAATCAGGCACAGATGCACATCTTTTAACCTGTGGAACGTTTTTTGCTTTCACTACATGGGTACTTTCAATTCACATCACACAGGCATTGCTTCTGACCCTGATAGGGATCCTTCCAGACTTCGTTCCATAATTAAATTTGCCGACCACTTTCCTCGCACCTGCGCTTCTTTGAATGTCACTAGGCCCCTCATTCTCCTGTTTGACGTCACACTGCACTAGCCGATTCAAAAAGTCCTTAAGCCACTCCGTTCCACCCACAGCTACGCACAGGGCCAGATTAAGGTTGGTGGGGGCCCCTGGGCAGAAAATCTGGTGGGGGCCCCATAACGTTAACATTTTTAGCCATAACAGTAGAGCGCGAACCGAGGCATTTAGAAATAAATCCACTGAGCATGGATCTTATCCTGTTATGCCACATTCACATTTACACTTATAAACAGAAAGTTACTCACATTTTTTTTATTGATCCCAATGTTAAGACAGCCATGGAATAGTAAAAATACAGAAAGGGAAAGTTCTCACTGGCAGCAATGGTTGCTAAAAATACTAATGTGCTCTCTATTGTATTATCTCCGGAGTAGTACATAGCAGCTGATGTCTGTACACGGTATGGCATACACAGTATCAGAGGTGGATCTAGGTTTTCCTGTCCATGGAGTAGGAGTTCAGTTTGGCGCCCCTTTCTATACACGGCTTATGCGGTTTGAGTAGTTGTCAGGTGACCGCTCATACGCTATTTTCACACTTGCGACGTGCCGATGAGCTGCTCTTCCTAATTCTCTCAATGTTAAGTGAAATACTACAGCCCATAAAGGGAAGCAGGAAGAGAAGCTAATTGTGACTCAAAGTATTAAAATGACCTGCAAGTGGTCATGTGACCACTTCCGGAATTAGCAAGCAGAGCTAAATCCTTACATTGAGTATATTACAGGTTGTTGGATTGGGCATGCTACGGGGCTTACTTTTATTATTAAAGGGGTTGTCCAGGTCGACAAGGAAAATTTGTTGTTATCCTATATGACTGCAGACTTCTGAATTCTCACAGCTTGCGGACTGCACACTGTCATGATTTTCCCGTGCCATGAGCAAGTAGTCATGGGACTGCAAGTATGCGATTTGCTTACTTCCGGCCACATTCAAATTAGACGTCTGCAGCCTCACTCAATAGTTACATGCCCTCAAGCTCTCACTGCTGGCATCGGAGAGTCCTGATAGTGTGCAGTGTGCACACTGAGGATTCAGAAGTCTGCAGTCACATAGAAACTTTCATCACAAACCTGGACAACCCCTTTAATGCTACTAACATAATGTAGAAACCCTTGCGGTCATGTAATTTTACAAATTATGGCTTGCTACATGTGTACAGGATCAGAATCAGTAAAATGTACATAAATACACTGTGAGCAGAATTATTGGGCAAATGAGTATTTTGATCACATGATGCTTTTTATACATGTCATCCTACTCCAAGCTGTATAGGCTGAGAGCCAACTACCAATTAAGTAAATCCGGTGATGTGCATCTCTGTAATGAGGAGGGGTGTGGTGTAATGACATCAACACCCTATATAACGTGTGCTTAATTATTAGGCAACTTCCTTTCCTTTGGCAAAATGGGTCAGAAGAGAGATTTGACGGGCTCTGAAAAGTCCAAAATTGTGAGATGTCTTGCAGAGGGATGCAGCAGTCTTGAAATTGCCAAACTTTTGAAGCGTGATCACCGAACAATCAAGCATTTCATGGCAAATAGCCAACAGGGTCGCAAGAAGCGTGTTGGGCAAAAAAGGCGCAAAATAACTGCCCATGAATTGAGGAAAATCAAGCGTGAAGCTGCCAAGATGCCATTTGCCTCCAGTTTGGCCATATTTCAGAACTGCAACGTTACTGGATTATCAAAAAGCACAAGGTGTGCCATACTCAGGGACATGGCCAAGGTAAGGAAGGCCGAAAAACCACCATCTCTGAACAAGAAACATAAGATAAAACATCAAGACTGGGCCAAGAAATATCTGAAGACTGATTTTTCAAAGGTTTTATGGACTGATGAAATGAGAGTGACTCTTGATGGGCAGATGGATGGGCCAGAGGCTGGATCAGTAAAGGGCAGAGAGCTCCACTCCGACTCAGACGCCAGCAAGGTGGAGGTGGGCACTGGTATGGGCTGGGATCAGCAAAGATGAACTTGTGGGACCTTTTCGCGTTGAGGATGGAGTGAAGCTCAACTCCCAGACCTACTGCCAGTTTCTGGAAGACAACTTCTTCAAGCAGTGGTACAGGAAGAAGTCGGTATCGTTCAAGAAAAACATGATTTTCATGCAGGACAATGCTCCATCACATGCATCCAACTACTCCACAGCGTGGCTGGCCAGTAAAGGTCTAAAAGATGAAAAAATAATGACATGGCCCCCTTGTTCACCTGATCTGAACCCCATAGAGAACCTGTGGTCCCTCATAAAATGTGAGATCTACAGGGAGGGAAAACAGTGCACCTCTCGGAACAGTGTCTGGAGGCTGTGGTGGCTGCTGCACGCAATGTTGAGCGTAAACAGATCAAGCAATGACAGAATCTATGGATGGTCGCTGCTGAGTGTCATCAGAAAGAAAGGGGGCTATATTGGTCACTAATTTTTTGGGTTTTGTGTTTGCATGTCAGAAATGTTTATTTCTAAATTTTGTGCAGTTATATTGGTTTACCTGGTGAAAATAAACAAGTGAGATGGGAATAGATTTGCTTTTTATTAAGTTGCCTAATAATTATGCACAGTAATAGTTACCTGCACAAACAGATACCTCCTAAGAAGCCAAATCTAAAAAAAACCACTCCAACTGCCAAAAATATTAAGATTTGATATTTATGAGTCTTTTGGGCTAATTGAGAACATTGCTGTTGATCAATAATAAAAAAAAATCCTCTAAAATACAACTTGCCTAATAATTCTGCACACGGTGTACAGCACCAGAACCAAAAGCAATACCAAAATACATCACTAGCACCCTCATCACTAAACGAATATATCACCAGAACCACCAATACATGACTACAGTACCAAATTTACAACAATATATTGTAATGTCACATCCCCATATACATTTGTATCACATGAATTAACAACTCCCAGTATGTCCTTAACAATTGTAAGAAAATGCTGGGAGTTGTTATCAGTATTTATCAGACTTTGGACCATAGAGGAACCACAGTCCTGATGAGAAGCATTGAGTATCAGGCCCCTTTCACACGTCAGTGATTCTGGGACGTTTGTGCTTTTTTTTAAACGTACCAGAATCACTGACATACGCAGACCCATTATAATGAATGGGTCTGCTCACACGTCAGTGATTTTTCACTGCACGTGTCTCCGTGCGGCGTACCCGTGTGTGCGTGATTGCCGCACGGAGACATGTCCATTTTTTTCTGGCATCACTGATGTCCCACGGACCACGCAGTGGTGTGATCTGTGAAACACGTGCCAGAAAAAAACGTGCTTTTAAAATAATAAACATTTTAACTCACCCGGCTTCAGCCGCGCTCTCTGCAGCCCGTCCTCCCTGCTGCATCTGTGCCGGCTGATTACTGTCACGCATATTCATTATGCGCGACACAGCCGACCCGGAAGCAGCTGCTGCGGGGGTCACCGCCGGCCGGATGCTGCGTCGCGGGAGGATTCAGCACCACGGAGAGCGGGAGCGGGCGCAGGTGAGTTGATTTCTAAGTGCAATCACGGGCCACGGAGAACGGAGCCCGGATTGCACTTAGACAACCCACGTGTGCCGAGATTCACGACACACAGAGGGACATGTGTGTGTTTTACACGCCAGTAAAAAACGTCTGTGTTTTTCACTGACGTGTGAAATGGGCCTCACACACATACAGTTACATCCGGGTACCTTGTAGGTGACATCTTCTCTGATCGGAGTCATCTTATTCTTTCTTCTCCATCTTGTCCAGACGTCATGATGACTTTTCACATCTACAGCTCCTCTCTGCAGACCTCCCGGGTCTTCTGCAGCACATCTCGACATTATGCCCTTAAAATAAATAGCAGAATGATTATAATGCTCCTAAATATAAATATATGACCTACACTGTGTGTCTGAATAAATAATTGCCCTTCACTGTGCTCCCTGCACAAAATGACCCACACAATGTCATTCTTATGGTACATGGCCTATTCGTTCAGTTCTGGGCCCCCTCTTCACACAGGCCTCTACATTGTGTACCCACTATACCTCCAAATGTCTATACTGTGCCCCCTCCTCACACTCCCCCTCCTGAGCTGTGCCCTCACACTGTTCCCCATGCAATCCCCTCTCTATACTGCCCTCACCCTCAGTACCAAAATCACTATACTGCACCTCAGTCTCACATTCCCTCTCCTCAGCATACTGTGCCCTCCATACTGTGCCCTCACACTGCCCACCATGCTGCCCCTTCTCTATACTGTCTACCTCCTTCACTATCCAGTCACTATACCGCACCTCAGTCTCACATTCCCCCTCCTCAGCATACTGTGCCCTCCATACTGTGCTCTCACACTGCCCACCATGCTGCCCCTTCTCTATACTGCCGATCTCCTTCACTATCCAGTCACTATACCGCACCTCAGTCTCACATTCCCCCTCCTCAGCATACTGTGCCCTCCATACTGTGCTCTCACACTGCCCACCATGCTGCCCCTTCTCTATACTGCCGATCTCCTTCACTATCCAGTCACTATACCGCACCTCAGTCTCACATTCCCCCTCCTCAGCATACTGTGCCCTCCATACTGTGCTCTCACACTGCCCACCATGCTGCCCCTTCTCTATACTGCCGATCTCCTTCACTATCCAGTCACTATACCGCACCTCAGTCTCACATTCCCCCTCCTCAGCATACTGTGCCCTCCATACTGTGCCCTCACAAAGCCCACCATGCTGCCCCTTCTCTATACTGCCTACCTCCTTCACTATACAGTCACTATACCGCACCTCAGTCTCACATTCCCCCTCCTCAGCATACTGTGCCCTCCATACTGTGCCCTCACACTGGCCACCATGCCGCCCCTTCTCTATACTGTCTACCTCCTTCACTATACAGTCACTATACTGTACCACCATCTCACATTCCCCCTCCTCAGCATAATGTGCCCTCACACTGGCCACCATGCTGCCCCTTCTCTATACTTCTTATCCCCCCCCCCCACTACCCAGGCTCTATACTATGTCCCTCACACTTTTTTCCACCAATACTCTCCACTTACAATTTTCTCCCACCATACTGCTGCCTCACACTTTTTAATGGTGCCCCCCTGATTGCCGTGCAGGGACAAATATGACGCATGCCCCCCAAAGGTACGCCCCTGTACAGTGTACAGGAGAATACATGACTGTTACACAATATACTGTGATACAGACACCAGATGTTATACAATATACACATTATTATATACCATCTGATGTGTGTACACAGTGTATCACACTACTCTCTCTGTACACTGGATGTGGTATACCATGTGCACAGATATACAATCCCCTGCACTGATCACACCTGGACCTACAGGATATAACATATTCTATATGTAATATGGGCCATATAGTGTAATGTGTGCTGCAGGCTCAGATGTGATCAGTGCAGGATTCTGTGTAGTGATGTCTGTGCTGGAGATCAGTGTGAGTTATTGCAGGGGAGGGATGAGGCCGATGACCCGGCACTGACAGCCCGACCTGGTCTGCAGCAGTTCAGACTCCGGCGACCGGCAATAACTCACACTGATAGCAGAGTGGCCGCTGTGCTGACACTATGGAATCCCGTCTGGAGTTATCAGCGGCGTCCTGCTCCCTCCTCACTGCAGCCTCCTGCCCGGCCGGCACCATGATTAATGACCTCATACTTACCGGGATCCACTGACACCTCCGGTCCTCCCACAAGCTCCTCTACGGCAGGAAGAAACAGCAGCGCGGTGACGTCATCCTGGCAGACGCAGCCCACACAGCGTGCAGTGGGCGTGTCTACAGTATAGTGATGGCCGGGATTGAAATACCTTAAAGGTACAGTGCAGTCTTGAACCACTGCAACATTAATAAAATGGCGGACACACAGATGGTGGTGGGGGCCCCCCTCAGAGGCTCTTGTGGTGGGGGCCCCTGGGCTGAAGCCCCGTCTGCCCCGCCTATAATCCGGCCCTGGCTACGCAGCTAACTTTAGCCACTTCGTTCCACAGCTATGCTATTGAAGGGGCTTACTCCTCCACCTGTGCTTCTGGCCAGGACCTTGTCTTCTCCTTTAAGAGCCCACTGACCTTCGTTATCGCAGGAAAATTTGTTGGGTTTTTAATCCAGGAAAAACGGATGCCACCCCGACCATCTGGACTCAACCCCTCTTCTGGGTACGCAGTTAACAATCAGTCCTCTAAAGAGCAGGACCCTGTGTGTCTGCTGTCAAAGGGTTGACCCATAGGATAATCTATATTCAAATGTTTTGGTCTTGTTATCTCTTTCTCCTATGGGGGACTCTCCTGCCCTCCTTCTACATTCTGTCCGAATTATACTCTAACCCCCCTCCTTTCACTTAACCCCTTCCTACCTAAGGGTGTCAGGAAAGCAGTCAATAGGCCATCTCGCCTTGCGTGAGGGATGGCAGTGCAGCGCTAGCACTGGTCCACCCTGACCCACCGGCAACAAAGTGGCCATGTGGCCTGCTGCCATTGGCGGTATGCCACCCTGCCGTCTGCATATGGGCCCCCTCGGTGTTCCAGGCCCCCGGCATTTGCCTGAGTGCTGGTGCCGGCCCTGTATGGTGGCCCTATACTGTGTATAATAAGCTATAGAAGACATAATACAGTATATAGGGAGCTGTGGGTACTTCATACTGTATTTAGATAGCTATGGGAACATTAAAATGAAGATATGGACCTGTGGGGGCACCATAATGTATATAAGAGAACTCGGGGGGACATTATTGTTCATATAGGGAGCTGTTATGCTTCATATTGTATATAGGGAGTTTTGGGGGACATCATACAGTTTATAGGGAGCTGTGGAGAGCATTAAAGGGAACCAATCACCAGGATTTTTGTATATAACCTAAAGCCAGTGCTATATTGGCACTATCTGGCTGATTCTCTATGTAGCTTTAGTGGTCAACTCGGATGTTTAGGTTTTGAAATCCAAGAAAGTAAATTTTATAAAATTAGCTGCTTATTGAGTGACAGCAGCTGAGGAGCATATAATATCTATATTATCTGCTCGCAATTGTATGTGCGATTTTATGAGTGTGTGTGTATGAGTGTGTGTGTATAAGTGTATGGGCTATCTGATGTGTAAGTGTCAGCCAGAAGGAGGGGAGGACGGAGTGCAGCATGCCTGTTGGGAGCGCCCACCAAGGATCACGGAAGGAAATGGGAGCCACGCAGACGCTCAGGATCTGGTGAGTATAACGATCCTGGGAAGGGGAATCTGCATTTTTTGGGGGGATAAACTTTCCCCCAACCAAGTTTATCCGAGAATAAGCCTTGTGCTTTTTTTGGGGCAAAAAATATATAAAACAGTGTCTTTTTTTCGAGGAAATCTTATATATATATATATATATATATATATCTTGGTTGTGTATCAAAATAGGAGGAACCACATGCGCCTTTTTTTTTTATCGTAAATTATTTAAATAATTTTGATACCCAGCCATGATAAAGCTGAGAGCTGGGGGTTGATGTTTTCTTACTTGCTAATTAGGCGACCCCCAGCCTAAAAATAGCAGCCTGCAGCTGCCTGGGATTGTCGCATCCATTAGACGCGACAAGCCCGATGCTTTATCCTGCTCTTCCCGATAGCTCTGGTGTGGTGGCATTCGAGGTAATATCAGGGGTTAATGGCAGCCCAAAGCTACCACTAAACCCTAGATTAGTAATAACAGGAGTCTATGAGACCCCCCTTTAATAATGAAAGTAAATAAACACAATCACCAAAAAAATCCTTTATTTGGAATAAAATACAAAAATCACCCTCTTTCATCACTTTATTAATCACCAAAACACCCCTGCAGGTCCGATGTAACTCACACGAGGTCCCACGACAGTCCTGGCTCTGCTACATCTGAGCCTGGAGAGACCGAAAACTTGTGCAATCTCTCCAGGCTTCAGGAAACACTGACAAGAGGGACCTGGCTGGCAGCAGTGATGTCACATACATTTTCCCACGGTATGACCTCTGGTGACCTGAGTACCACACTCTAGCTTAAAGTGAGGGGCCAAGCACTGTAACCCACCAGCCTTTTAACAACAAAAAATATATACAGCTGCACTCTGGAATGCTAAAAATGAATAAGGGAACTCTGGTATTGCATTACTGCTATAGGAATATGTTCAAAAAGAGATACTTAGCTTATGTATTGGCCAATGCATGTGAGCCTGGGAACCAGGGGCAAGGTGATCCCAATATACTGTGACCCTAACTTAAATGCCTCTATCTGAGTTAAAAACCTACATGTCTGGGCATGAAGAATCCAGCTATAAAGGAGGACAGACACAGCCTGGTTATAGAGCGGAGTGCTCAGTCAGAAAAAAATGCACTACAAATAATAATTTTTGCAGGTCAAAAACCCCCCAGTAAGAACCCCCAGAGATTCAAATGAAAGGAATAGTGACAAATTAATTATATAAAATATACATTTTTATTAATTTTTAACATTAAAAATATCGAGTGCAGAAAGAATAAAAAACATAAATACTGGACCTGATCAATTTCCCAAATATTAGCCGCGGATTAACAGGTTTTATAAAGTGCCTAGTGCGGTGACCAGATGGTAAAGATTATGTATATCCTGGACATAAATGTGATTAAAGGTCGTTCCCAAACTTAACAAGTACCAACAATATATGGATAAATCCAAATTTTATAAATCATTAAGGGGTTCAATAGCTTAGGATGGTCACAAGTCCTGAATACCGCTATACCGTTCATATAGTACTTATTTATCTAAGATTTAATGATTATGAGGTAAACTAAAAGAAAAATCATTTGTATTTATTTACATATTTCTTTGTGATGAGATATTATTTTAGGGGGGGTATGACATTATACGGAATATTTTGATTATTTGTAAATAATAATTTTTGTAGAGCCTTTTAATGGCATTGCCAGCCAGGGTCGGGTAGTGCGGGGCAGCTCCACACCCCCCTCCTTCTAGCTGGCACTGTCACTGTTAAAGTGCAGGCTGTGCCCTGCACCCCACCGGTCCTTTAACGTTGCCACACACTCCCCTCTCCCTGACCGGCACTGTCAGTGTTAAAAGGCTGGTGGGGTGCAGGGCACAGCCCCGTATGTTTACAGTGATGGTGCCAGCCAGGTGCAGGCGGGCGGGGCTGCCCCACACTCCCTAACCCCTGGCCGGTACTGTCACTGTTTAAGCGCTGGCAAGGTGTGGGGCACGGCCCGACACTTTAACAGTCACAGTGCCGGCCAGGGACAGGGGGGTGCGGGGCTTTTCCCAGCTCCGCAATTTAAGCCAGAGTGCTTCAGGTTACCAGAGGTCATTCCGTGGGAACCCGGGTATTACCTCCGGTGAACTGAGTGACATCCCTGCTCCAGCCAGGTCCCCTAAGTCAGAGCATGGAGAGATCGGACATGTTTTCGGTCTCTCCAGGCTTGGATGTAGCAGAGAGAGCCAGGACCGTCATGGTGTGTTGTGTGGATTACCGCGGTACTTCAAGGGTCTTTTGGAGTTAATAAAGAGGGGAATGAGAGTGCTGTATTTTATTTGAAATAAAGGATTTTTCTCTGTGCTTGTGTATTTCTTTTTACTTCTAGAATTAGTGATCTAATGCAGAGGTTCCCAACTCCAGTCCTCAAGGCACATCAACAGTGCATGTTTTCAGGATTTCCTTAGTATTGCACAGGTGATAATTTAATCACCTGCAAAGGTGCTGAATCCAACACCCATGCAATGCTAAAGAAATCCTGAAAACATGCACTGTTGGTGTGCCTTGAGGACTGGAGTTGGGAACCTCTGATCTAATGGATGCGACAATCCTGGATGGCTGCAGGCTGCTATTTTTAGGCTGGGGAGGCCCAATAAGCATGGACCTCCTCAGCCTGAGAATACCAGCCAACAGCTGTACAGCTGTTGGGTTTTTATCATGGCTGGATCTCAAAATTGGGAGGGACTGCATGACGTTTTTTAAAATTATTTATTTAAATAATTAAAAACAAAAAAAGCAGCATGCGGTCCTCTTATTTTGATACACAGCCATGACAGGCGCATGGCTGGGGGCTGCAGCCAATAGTCATAGGCTTTATCTGTGCTTGGTATCATAATATGGGTGGGACCCTATACCAATTGTTTTATTTATTTTGATACCACAATAGTGACTGGCAGACGGGGTCTGTGATTGGTTGTAGTCAAACGTTGTCACACAGGCTGGGGCGCATCTGACCGCAACCAAGCACACACGCCAGGATGGCTGGTGGGCAGGGAAAGCAATGCATATGGTTGAGAAATGATGAGCGGCCCAGGTAGGGAAGAAGAGACTGAAGGAGCAGTGTACAGCTGTGCCGGAACCTTTGTAAGTATGAAACCCTCGCTTCATTCTTATTTTTTTTATTTTTCTGTCATTTTTTTTTACAGTCCAGGTCCGCCCATAACTAATGTTATTTAGCATGGGACATATAAGACTTGTGTGTGTATGGTTCTAATTAAAATCTCATATTTCCAAATAGGAGAGTACCCCCAGAGACAATAAGGTTTCAGATGCAGCTCTCTGTCTAAAAAAATAGAAGTGTTTATAACATCATTGTCACTCAATTATAGAGATGAGCGAACCGGTCGCGGTTCGGCTCGAGTTCGGTTCGCCGAACGGGCGTCTCTTTCGAGTTCGGTTTGGCGAATGTTCGACGAACCGAACTCGAACCGCATAGGAAACAATGGCAGGCAATCACAAACACATAAAAACACCTAGAAAACACCCTCAAAGGTGTCCAAAAGGTGACAAACAACTCACAACACAACACAAACACATGGGAAAGTGACAAGGACATATACTCATGCGAAAACAAAAGAGCTGGACAAGGAAAAAGAGGAGGAGACACAGATATATGAGTATATGCAAGGAAACATCGATGCCATTACTGTGCAACTTGAGCCCTGCTCATTTTAGGCTTCCAATCTGGATAAATTGCCTGAGCTTGCCACGTACGCCTTGGGGATCTTGTCGTGTCCTGCAGCCAGCGTTCTCTCTGAACCTGTTTTCAGTGCTGCTGGGGGTCTGCTGGCAGATAAGCACACGTGTCTGTCCACTGACAATGTGGACATGGCTCTTAGAGGACTTTTCTTCCCCTGGGTCAGCCAGGGGAGGCGAAGGGCATGCGTATTTTTGAGAGTGCTTCATGCAAAGCATCTTTTTCTTTTTCAAAAGGGGGGTCAACTAATGCCAGTCAAGTGGGGTGTGTGTGGCCCAATTAGTGGAAGCGAGGGAGACTGTGGTTGGAGTCCCCTCGCTTTTGAAAAAAGAACCAAGATGAACAAGTCATGGCTCTCAGAGGACTTTTCTTCCCCTGGGTCAGCCAGGGGAGGCCAAAGGCACGCGTATTTTTGATAGTGCTTCATGCAAAGCATCTTTGTAAGCTTGAAAATGGGGGTCAATTGATGACAGTCAAGTGGGGTGTGTGTGGACCAATTTTTGGAAACAAGGGAGACTGTGGTTGGAGTCCCCTTGCTCTGTTTTACATGCTTTTAGAAGGGCATGACATGGCTTAGAGGTTGACTTTCTGCATCTGCAAACTGTTGGCTACCAAAATGTTTCCTTTCAAACCTTTTTAACCGAGGATTTTCGAGACCTTATGCCCATCACAGTGCCCCAAGAGCCGATGCCCAGGCGCCACTCCTTCTCCAACAAAGGCGTGCCCGCGCTACACCAGCATGTCGCACCAAATATCACCGCTTCTTTGAGAAACTCTGTGTGACAGGGTGCATTTCACCACAGATACTTGGAACAGTAAGCATGGACAGGGGCGTTACATGTCGCTGACTGGGCACTGGGTAACTATGGTGATAGATGGAAAAGTGTCTGCTGTACAAGTCTTTCCGTCCCCACGAGTTGTGTGTTTCAATCCTTCCTCTGTATGTACAAGTTCCTCTACTCCTTCTGCCTCATCAACCTCGTGTTGTTCCTGCACCTCAGCCCAAACCCTGTGTGGTCAGGCCACCCTTCCTTGTAACTGCGCCCAAGGAATCCCACACACCTCCTTACTATGCTGGCAGCAGAGCTCAAGGCCATCAGGCGGTCAAATGTTTACTTTGAAATGTAGGGGAAATGTAAGACACCGCTGAGGAATTGTGGACGGTTAGCTCTGTAGAGTGAGACCGAGTTTCATCAATGGTTGTCTCCACTCAACCAGCAGCCAGGGAATGCCGGGTGCGACAATGATGCTAAACAGTCTGCGGCCATTCTTCAGGGCAATGTGACACACGTGCCTTGTATGGCTCACGTGTTGAATCCGAATCTCCAGCAATTTTTAAAACACTATCCCGGCCTACATGTCCTTCTGTCGAGGGCACGGTGTAACGCCTGCCTGGATTGACACAGACGATACAGACGGGCTGTAAAGGATAGGCTAGAGGGAAGCCATTCACCAAGCTGGACCCCCAGAACCCCGAAACCCTTTAATCCCTATACAGTGATGTTGAATGACACAGGGCCCAAGTTGATCAATACCTGTGGAAGGCTGCAGTTCCAGAGAATAGTAGTCATGCAGGGTCAAAACATTAATTGAGGAAGAGGAACAGAATGGGAGGGACAGGACTTAATCAGAAAACAAGCAGAGGTGAAATGCAAATCGGCCAACGAGGTACCTAAACAGCAAGCAGGAAAAGTAGTCAGGTAACAAGCACACAAACTCATAAAACTAAACTGGGGGTAACAGTAACCAGAGGTTCATAGCTATGTCTGGCAGTGGTCTTCAGACAGGAGGGGCCTAAAAAAGGGTGTTGTGTCTTCCCATTGGTTGTAGCTGAATGATGGTACTTCATCTGTGAGATACCCACCACCTGCATTCAGCCTGTGGTTCTGCATCTGTCAAGGTAACGCATCCCAGTGGGTGAGCATAACCTGTGTCCACCTGCACCGCTGGCATCGACTCCTCTCCCATCATCAGCACTATGCACGAAAGGAACACGTTGTCACCTTGCGACAGGAGTACAAATTGACGTAGCGGACTACGGTGGTGACTTAACAGCTGTGTGCGGCAATGATGCAAACATGGCAGCGTGCCTTCGTCAGGCCCATGTGACACACGTGACTTGTATGGCTCACGTGTTTAATCTGATTCTCCAGCAATTTTTAAAACAACATCCCGGCCTACATGGCCTTGTACAGTGGGCACACTCGCTATGTACTCACTTCCATCGTTTGCACCCAGTAGCTCAACAACTTTCATCACTCCTGAAGTCTTAAGGTCTGGCGGTTAAACGTCAAAAATGCGATGTTCCGACATGCAGGAATTTTAATCTGCACATGTTGCAGCGTCTGTGGCAGCACCGCAGAGCCCAGCTGAAATACGTTATTATGACGTATACCCTGGGCTAACTTGATCCAGAGGTGATGCAGATCACGCTGCTGGAGTGGTGTCAGATCAAGGACATATGCACCGTTCTACACAGTTTACAAATGTCGACGCAGATGTTTAACACTGGTGATGACATTCTCAGCGTGACAATTTTGGTCATCTACATGATGGAACACACTGTAAGTATTATTCGGAGTCAGGTGTTGGTCCAAGAGGAAGGGAGGAAGTACTGGAGGAGTCATATGCGGAAAGGATAACAAGATCTACAAGGTCCAGACGTTCAGCGGCACCTTGTCGGCAGTCATGGTACGGTGGGGGAGAGGGATTATCAAGGGAGCATAGTATCAACAAAACAGTTGAGGAAGGTGCAGGAGCCCAGGAAGAAAATGGAGGACGAACTGGCGATGGGCATGGAAGACTCAGCAGATTAGTGAGAGCTTGCTCACATTTTGGTTGTGCGAGGTTGTGGGGAGAGGGCAGAGGAAGGAGGCACGATTCTCACCTCTCCGCCACCAAGACACCAAGGACTTTGTCCTCCTGGATGCTCAAGACACATGAGCGCCTTCTTGCTGCACTACCTACAACATGACCCTCGGATTGTACGAATTACAAGTCATGCTGACTACTGGGTTGCCACACTGTTAGATCCCCGGTACAACACAAAATTTTGCGAAATAACTCCTGCCATAGAAAGGGACGCACGTATGCAGGAGTATCAGCAGAAGGTGGTACGCAATCTTACATCTGCTTTTCCACTAAACACCAGTGGTGCACAGAGTGAATCTCAATGCTTTTTCATCGATAAGAGGAAATGGTCTTACTTGTCCACATCTGAGGGACCGAGGGCTGACTGCTGTGCTGAGACGGCGTTGAGTACGGTGTCTCTGCAGAGTTGCATTTTTGGTCATATACAAACTGAGTTGAAAAAGGACAGATGCTGGTGGAAAGGGGAACAGGTGTGTTGGAAAGGGTAAAAAAGTTTGTGTCCGTGGGTTTGGTGGTTAAGCAACATTAACATTTGCTGAAGAAACAACATCTGGTATGGTGGGACTGGCAGATTTGGATAAGGTGGTACATACTATGTTACCGATATATCAAAAATATTAAGAAGAAAAGAAAGAGAAAGGTAGATATCCCAATCGCCATTCGGTGTCCACCGTGCTCATAGATGGAAAAGGAGAGGTTGGCAACTGGAAGGTTAGGAGGAGGATACAGAGCAGGTTGACTCTCAAACAAATAGTAGCCTGAACCGAGTTAGACGCAACTCGGATCTGGAGACTTGGAGCCCTGTTAGCGTGACAGGGTCCACACGACCACCCAGCCCCGGAACTCCCTGTTAACAACACAGGGGCCATTGGTTACGCAGTCCGTGTGCGTAGGGGACACACCTGTGGACAGCAGGCGCATGAGCAGCAGCAGGCCTGTTTATGCCACTGGGCTGCACTAGCAGGACTGGTAGGACAGGAGCTCTTCTTAAACGTTCTGCGTTACCAACTGTGGTGGCGGCCTGCATCGATGACCTATCCCTGCCTACCTCTGGCCTAAAGCCGCAATGGGTTCAACACATGGAGGTGTGCTCTTTTGGAGCATAATAGAAGACTGGGCACCTTCTTCTTGGCTCCAGCCCCTTTTATAACCTGGGTCCGTCCCAAACCAGGGTGGACCACAATGCACCTCCTGGAGACAAAAGCAGAGTGACACGTCATGAGTGGCATAACTAGCATCCTCTTTTGAACCGCCACTTGAATGATGACCTCATTGCTGCCACAACCAAAACACCTCAACAGTCATCGTCTGACCAACAACAATGAGGTGACAAGTCATAGGGGCGGCCCTCTGCAAGCCTGTTGGGAGTAGCCTGGCCAAATTGTCAGGACACCTGATTCCCTGTGGTCTATATGGGCTCCCCACATCAGGGGCAGGGCCAAAGAGTTAATTACCCGACCTAGCCTCTGATTCAGTAAGTGCCTGAGCATGCTCAGTAGCATAAAATACAGTTTCTGAAAAAAAGACTATCCGCTTCAGCATGCTGTCTAGGCACAACACAGGACTTAGACCCGGCACGGAGTGCAAGTACCTGTGCAAAGAGGCTTTTCTCAGTCATTGTGAAGCCCCACAGGTGTTATGTTGGTGCATTACCTTCAGGGACTCCACGTGGAGGAAGAGTCTGGTCACACTTAGGTTGCTTCTTTATATGTATTTTCGTGATGCCACTCTCAGTATTGCGGTCAGTGGGGACCGCCACTGCAGTGTAAGGGGACACCTGGGGCTGATGTTGGGTGCAGTTAGTTTTAGTGGCCTCCCGCGAGTGAGTCAAGCACCAGGGCCCTGTGTAAGTGTGTTGAGCCGCAGGTCGCAGAATGACTCAGGCAAAGTCCAAACGAGCATGCGCTGTAGCCCAAAATTAAGACTTTGCCTCAGGAATGACACAGTCAGGCAGAGCATGCTCAGTTGGCGAAACACTGGAGTTAGGCTGCGGCTGGGGTAAATCGGCACACAGGAAGGAGCAACTGCGGAAACACTTCGTTCAATTGTGAGGGGAGTCATTGTGGAGTTTGGTGAGGAGTACTGTAACGCCAGTGAGCAGCATCCTGTGCCACAGACCAACATTCTCCCGGTGCTGTCTATACTGTTAACCATGATAGGAGCGTAAAGTCTGTATTTATGGCAACTGGACATCACAGTACCCGGGTACGGTAGGCTGTGCCCAGACAGTAATGCGTGCACGCAACACTTTGTTTTATTATGAAAACACATATCTGTTCTGGGTAGGACGACTATATAGACCAGGGGTGGGGAACCTTTTTTCTGTCGGGGGCCATTTGGAAATTTCTACCAACCTTCGGGGGCCGCACAAAATTATCAATGTTTAAATGACCCTGCTATATTGGGTGAAGCAATTAATTAACTGGGGGCATGGGGCTGGGGGCACAGGCACCACACGCGGGGCTGGGGGCACAGACACCACTGGAGGGGCTGGGGCACAGACATCACTATGGGGAGGCACAGACATCACTGGGGGGGGGGAACAGACATCACTGGGGGGAGGCACAGACATCACTGGGGGGGAGGCACAGACATCACTGGGGGGGAGGCACAGACATCACTGGGGGGGCTGCACAGACATCACTGGGGGGGGCTGCACACAGGATGGGGGGGCTGCACACAGGACTGGGGGGGGCTGCACACAGGACTGGGGGGGCTGCACACAGGACTGGGGGGGCTGCACACAGGACTGGGGGGGCTGCACACAGGACTGGGGGGGCTGCACATAGGACTGGGGGGGCTGAACACAGGACTGGGGGGGTGCACACAGGACTGGGGGGTGCACACAGGACTGGGGGGGTGCACACAGGAGTGGGTGGGTGCACACAGGACTGGGGGGGTGCACACAGGACTGGGGGGTGCACACAGGACTGGGGGGGTGCACACAGGACTGGGGGGGTGCACACAGGACTGGGGGGGTGCACACAGGACGGGGGGGGTGCACACAGGACTGGGGGGGTGCACACAGGACTGGGGGGGTGCACACAGGACTGGGGGGTGCACACAGGACTGGGGGGGTGCACACAGGACTGGGTGATGGTCTGCACATAGGACTGGGGGGGCTGCACACAGGATTGTGTGGGGGGTGCACACAGGACTGGGGGGGCTGCACACTGACTGGGGGGGCTGCACACAGGACTGGGGGGGCTGCACACAGGATTGTGTGGGGGGTGCACACAGGACATTGGGGGGCACACTGCGCTGAGAGTTTCATGCAACTCTGGGGGAGAGGGTTTACAGAACTGGTGTGGGGAGGCACAAAGCATTGGGCAGGGCACATAGCAGCAGAGGGTCGGCGCTGGACTCACAGCAGCATTGCATTCACTTCACCGGAGTGCAGGAGCCGGACACACTGCATCAGAAGGAGAAGGCGGGCACTGATCTCCGGAGGGCAGGGGGCGGACACACAAGGCTGGAAGCTGTGAGGCTGCTGTGGACCCGCCCACAAAGTAAGCACTGGCCGACGGGAGAACACATTGCAGCACAAACAGCAATGTGTGGATTTAAAGGGCCGGTGGCAGCAAGACCGCGGTGACAGCACCAGCACTGCCTCCCCCGGGAATCTGCCCGGGGGCCACATAAAAGGTCATGGCGGGCCGCATGCGGCCCGCGGGCCGGAGGTTTCCCACCCCTGATATAGACAATCACACTTGCTGCCTCTGCACTGTCAAATTGTCACGTACAGTTTAAATCATAGAGGGACAGCGACACATGTTTGCATTGAATGTTGCTTTACAAGATTTGCATGACTGTGTTGCAGAGCTGTGTGGTTTGCATTCACACTGTTATCATCTGCCTTATCTGTGAGGCTTCAGCTAACAAGGGTATTCAGGGTGGGTGATGTGTTTTGTCTATGTTTAGGTAGATAACTGGGAAGCTCTTATGATGCGCCACTGGTAAGTTGTCTTCGCGCGCACACACATACACACACACACGCACAAACACACAATTACTGCTGCTACACAGAGGGCTTACCAAGCAGTAGGCAACTGAATAGATTGTTCTATTATTTCAATTTAATGCATGGTTCTTATTGTGTGTTTTCAGAAAGTGAAACAATCATTTATGAACCCAACTGCATACAGTGCTTTTCATGTTGCGTAGTTTTGCTGCATACTGGGGATCACACTAAATACAAGACTTAAAATTAAACATAAGTCGCAATGAGAATTTCACTGTGCTACAATGCGGCCTAGCGGGGCTGTGCAACCACCGCCTGCCCCATCACGTGCATGTGCGTGCTCTTCATCCTCTGTGACTGTGGGGACAGCAGTCACACATGCTTTTAAACACTGAACTTCCACCCCATTACCCGTAAGCGGGAGTGTGATTGGCAGGTCATCACTTGTTTTGTAAGTCCAAACAGATGTTATTGTTGAGCTGTCAGACATTGAGAGAACCACCATTGGATGAAGGAAACATTATATCCACGCCTGCACCTTCGTCACAGATTGGCTGGACTACCTGCAGTTAATAATTACATTCCACAAATGTAAAGGAGTGAAGAATGCACAGGTGTTGCACCTTGCTTGGCAGCAAACAAACAATAATAAAAATAGAGTAGCTAAATGAGCAGGAGGGTGCAATACAGAGTTGCTGTAAATAGCTTGGCACCTGTGGGGCACAAATGGAGTACAACAGCCACTTTTTCTATGCCACTGAATGGCAGCATTTTTTGCTATTATTATAGCTTATTAAAAACAGAGCAGGAGGGTGTAATGCAGAGGTGCTGCAAATAGCTTTGCACCAGTGGGACACTAATGGAAGTCCAACAGCCACTTTTTGTATGCCACTAAGTTGCAGCATTTTTTGCTATTATTATAGCTTTTAAAAACAGAGCAGGAGGGTGTAATACAGAGGTGCTGTAAATAGCTTGGCACCTGTGGGGCACAAATGGAGTACAACAGCCACTTTTTGTATGCCACTGAATGGCAGCATTTTTTGCTATTATTATAGCTTATTAAAAACAGAGCAGGAGGGTGTAATGCAGTGGTACTGCAAATAGCTTTGCACTAGTGGGACACTAATGGAAGTCCAACAGCCACTTTTAGGATGCCACTAAATGGCAGCATTTTTTGCTATTATTATAGCTTATTAAAAACAGAGCAGGAGGGTGTAATGCAGAGGTGCTGTAAATAGCTTGGCACCTGTGGGGCACAAATGGAGTACAACAGCCACTTTTTGTATGCCACTGAATGGCAGCATTTTTTGCTATTATTATAGCTTATTAAAAACAGAGCAGGAGGGTGTAATGCAGAGGTGCTGCAAATAGCTTTGCACCAGTGGGACACTAATGGAAGTCCAACAGCCACTTTTTGTATGCCACTAAGTTGCAGCAGTTTTTGCTATTATTATAGCTTTTAAAAACAGAGCAGGAGGGTGTAATGAAGTGGTGCTGTAAATAGCTTGGCACCAGTGGGGCACAAATGGAGTACAACAGCCACTTTTTGTATGCCACTAAGTTGCAGCAGTTTTTGCTATTATAATGGCTTAGTAACAATGAGTTTGAGTGTGCAATGCAGAGGTGCTGCACATAGGTTTGCACCAGTGGGACACTAATGGAAGTCCAACAGCCACTTTTAGGATGCCACTAAGTTTACTCAGAGTTTGCTAGTATAATGGCTTAGTAACAATGAGTTTGAGTGTGCAATGCAGAGGTGCTGCACATAGATTTGCACCAGTGGGACACTAATGGAAGTCCAACAGCCACTTTTAGGATGCCACTAAGTTTACTCAGTGTTTGCTAGTAAAATGGCTTAGTAACAATGAGTTTGAGTGTGCAATGCAGAGGTGCTGCACATAGATTTGCACCAGTGGGACACTAATGGAAGTCCAACAGCCACTTTTAGGATGCAACTAAGTTTACTCAGTGTTTGCTAGTATAATGGCTTAGTAACAATGAGCTTGAGTGTGCAAAGGGCAGGAGGGTACAGTGGCAGGGTTGTGGGTCTGGGTAGAGGAAAGGAAGCCTGCCTTTCTATCCCTCCTAATGGGGAAATGCAGCGAGGAAATCCCTGACCTTAGCTACACAGACGCTGTCATCTTGTGTAGCTGTTAAAATCTGTTTTCACAGACCTGACTGTCACTTATGGCTCTGACCCTGCCGGTATTAGCCCTTAAAAGGACTAATAGAAACCTCTATCCCTATTCTGTATAGCGTTGTGTATAGAGCGTACACAGCAGTATCGGAGACAGGAGCTACGCCAGCGGTGACTGACACCAAGACGCAGAAGGCAGATAATGGCGTGCTGGAGGAAAATGTCCGTTTTTATAATGCATGGACATGTGACATGGACATCCTATCACACATGCCGTTGCTTCTCTGGCTAAAAGTCCACTTAGCTGTGTGTGTGTCTGGGATTGGCTGACATGCTGGCCTGCCCCACTACATGCGCGCGCTTAGGGAAGGAAGACAAGGAAAAAAAAAAAAATGGCGATCGCCATTATCCAAACAGCAGTGATCTGAATGCGCTGTTCCCGCACACTATACACTGAAATTTCATAATAGTGTGAGTCACAGGGTGACTTACACTATTACAGCGGAAAGCCAGCTAGTAATTAGCTTGTCTTTTTGCTGCTAGAACCGTTCTCGAACTTATCTAGAACTATCAAGGTTTAGCAAAAAGCTCGAGTTCTAGTTCGATCTAGAACAGCCCCCAAAATCACTCGAGCCGCGAACTGGAGAACCTCGAACCGCGAACCGCGCTCAACTCTACTCAATTATATAGGAATTCCTTGGATATACATTGTAGAATCCTAATTGACTCAGCTTATCTCGGCATTAACATATATATATATATATATATATATATATAGTTTCACATTACTTAACTTCTTATTTTCACTTTTATCAAGGAAACTATATAGAGTACGTCCTTAGCTAAAGTAAGCAGGGGTATCTATCTGCAAGACACCAGGAGAGGCACAGTCCAAACTCTTAAGGCCCAGTCACACTATACAACTTACCAGCGATCTCAACAACGATCCAACCTGATAGGGATCGCTGGTAAGTTGCTAGGAGGTTGCTGGTGAGATGTCACACTGCGACGCTCCAGCGATCCCACCAGCAGCCTGACCTGGCAGGGATCGCTGGAGCGTGGCTACACAAGTTGCTGGTGAGCTCACCAGCAACCAGTGACCAGCCCCCAGCCAGCAGCGCCGCGTGGAAGCGATGCTGCGCTTGGTAACTAAGGTAAATATCGGGTAACCAACCCGATATTTACCTTGGTTACCAGCGCACACCTATTAGCGCTGGCTCCCTGCTCTCCTAGCTACAGTACACATGGGGTTAATTACCCGATGTGTTCTGCAGCTACATGTGCAGAGAGCAGGGAGCCGCGCACACTGCTTAGCGCTGGCTCTCTGCTCTCCTAGCTACAGTACACATGGGGTTAATTACCCGATGTGTACTGCAGCTACATGTGCACAGAGCAGGGAGCTGCGCACACTGCTTAGCGCTGGCTCCCTGCTCTCCTAGCTACAGTACACATGGGGTTAATTACCCGATGTGTGCTGCAGCTACATGTGCACAGAGCAGGAGCCGGCACTGGCAGCGTGAGAGCGGCGGACGCTGGTAACGAAGGTAAATATCGGGTAACCAAGGTAAGGGCTTCTTGGTTACCCGATGTTTACTGTGGTTACCAGCGTCCGCAGAAGCCGGCTCCTGCTGCCTGCACATTTAGTTGTTGCTCTGTCGCTGTCACACACAGTGATGTGTGCTTCACAGCGGGAGAGCAACAACTAAAAAATGGCCCAGGACATTCAGCAACAACCAGCGACCTCACAGCAGGGGCCAGGTTGTTGCTGGATGTCACACACAGCGACATCACTAGCAACATCGCTGCTACGTCACAAAAGTTGTTCGTTAGCAGCGATGTTGCTAGCGATGTTGTTTAGTGTGACTGGGCCTTTACACAACGACAAAATGGTGTCTAGATTTAACAAAATGGATCCTGCTCTCACAAGTGGATCAAAATTAAAGCTCTGTAGTGGTAAAACATTAAAAACTCCCACGTAACATTTCACTTATTAGCGTTTAATGGAAAAGCATGTTGCATATTTCAGCTTTCAGCAGAATCATTCAGAACTGAGACAATCAGGGGACAATAAACTGTTTTTACATGGGTAGACTATCAATCACTAGCTTCAACATCACAACATGGAAGATTACAGGAAGAACTGCACCATGAAAAACAGAGAGGTTATATGATAGAGTTAAGAGGAAATAGATGCACATGAACAAAGTAAGGCTGGGTTCACATGTCCTGTTGATTAGATCCAAATGTGCAGGTACAGTACAGACCAAAAGTTTGGACACACCTCATTCAAAGAGTTTTCTTTATTTTCAGGACTCTGAAAATTGTAGATTCACATTGAAGGCATCAAAACTATGAATTAAAACATGTGTAATTAAATACTTAAAAAAGTGTGAAGCAACTGAAAATATGTCTTATATTCTAGGTTCTTCAAAGTAGCCACCTTTTGCTTTCATTACTACTTTGCACACTCTTGGCATTCTCTTGATGAGCTTCAAGAGGTAGTCACCGGAAATGGTTTTCCAACAGTCTTGAAGGAGTTCCCAGAGATGCTTAGCACTTGTTGGCCCTTTTGCCTTCACTCTGCAGTCCAGCTCACCCCAAACCATCTCGATTGGGTTCAGGTCTGGTGACTGTTGAGACCAGGTCATCTGGCGTAGCACCCCATCACTCTCCTTCTTAGTCAAATAGCCCTAACACAGCCTGGAGGTGTTTTTGGGGTCATTGTCCTGTTGAAAAATAAATGATAGTCCAACTAAACGCAAACTGGATGGAATAGCACGCCGCTGCAAGATGCTGTGGTAGGCATGCTGGTTCTGTATGCGTTCAATTTTGAATAAATTCCCAACAGTGTAACCAGCAAAGCACCCCAACACCATCACACCTCCTCCTCCATGCTTCATGGTGGGAACCAGCCATGTGGAGTCCATCCGCTCACCTTTTCTACAAAGACACAGTGGTTGGATCCAAAGATCTCAAATTTGGACTCATCAGACCAAAGCACAGATTTCCACTGGTCTAATGTCCATTACTTGTGTTCTTTAGCCCAAACAAGTCTTTTCTGCTTGTTGCCTGTCCTTAGCAGTGGTTTCCTAGCAGCTATTTTACCATGAAGGCCTGCTGCACAAAGTCTCCTCTTAACAGTTGTTCTAGAGATGAGAAGATGTGTCCAAACTTTTGGTCTGTACTGTATATCCAGAAGCAGCAAAAATATTCTTCTCAGAATGGAACATTTTCATGATTAAGAGCTCATGCCTGTATGCCTAGACTCATCTGTCTGCCATTCATCTGGTTTTATATGTATTTTTATGACATGAATAAAGGTATGCTTTAATGAATTTTTCATTCTGAGAAGAATTTTTTGCGGATGCGAACTATACTTGCACATTTGGATCTAAACAACATTGTAGACAGGAACTGGCCTGGTTTTCCGTGCACCGCACCCTTGTGAGGTATCTATGATAGCAGACTGAGGTGTAGCTGACTTACTCTTTTTTTGATATATGTCACATGTCCTGTACTCATCCGTTATTCCCGATCTGTTAGAGATCCATTGGCAAAAAAGTTGTGCAAACACAACTTTTTTGTCCGTTGTTAAATAACCGACATCGGCTGGATCCGTTTTTAACATATGAGGACTATGGATCCGTTAACAGATAGCTATTTATCTGTTGTAGGAGTTTGCATTTGTAATGGATCCTTTGTTTTCTTACTGGATCCTTTACAGCCTCCCATGTTAAAAAAAGGATTCAGGATATGTGAACTTAATAGTGTTGAGCAACTAGTTAAGTATTCGTACTCGCTACGCTATTAGCGACTACTGTCCGCTACTCGCATATTCGTTATTAGTAGCAGGCGCAATGTAAGTGAATGGGAAATACTCGCTAAGTAGCGTGTAACCCGAAAGCCATACTTTTCATGCGAGTAGAGAATAGTAGGGCTTTTGGGTTACTTGCTACTTAGCGAGTATTTCCCATTGACTACTCGTAATGAATATGTGAGTAGCGGACAGTACTCGCTAGCAGTGTAGCAAGTACGAATAGTTAACTACTCGCTTAACACTAGAACTTAGCCTAAAACATTGAAAAGAGTGTCATATTTTTTTTCCCCACCATAGCAGCAGCTGAAGACATAAGGGGGCTTTACACGCTACTATATCGTTAATGTTTTATCGTCGGGGTCACGTCATTAGTGACGCACATCCGGCGGCATTAACGATATTGCAGCGTGTGACACTTATGTGCGACCTAAAACGATCGCAAAAGCTCCCAAAATCGTTTGCCGCGGAGACGTCTTCCTAAAACAAAAAATCGTTTACCTCTCATTAGTGATGTTGTTCCTCGTTCCTGCGGCAGCACACATCACTGTGTGTAACACCGGAGGAGCGAGGAACAGCTCCTTACCTGCCTCCACCACCAATGCGGAAGGAAGGAGGTGGGCGGGATGTTACGTCCCGCTCATCTCCGCCCCTCCGCTTCTATTGGACGCCTGCCGTGTGACGATGCTGTGACGCTGAACGACCCGACCGCTTAGAAAGGAGGCGGATCGCCGGCCAGAATGACGTCGCAGGACAGGTAAGCCGTGTGACGGGGAGCACGATTTTGTGCGCGACGGGCAGCGATATGCCCGTGTCGCACAAACGATGGGGGCGGGTACGCACGCTGGCGATATCTGTACCGATATCGCTAGCGTGTAAAGCCTCCTATAGAGGAGCTCATTCGCTATTGCTAATGCCTACCTTCTGCAGGGACAGACATTCTTCCATAGACATCAGTAAAGTTATCTGTGTCCTTACATCCACATGGAAAGAAAGGTGCATTGCTCACACTATAAAGGTTTATATCAGATAGGTTTACAAAGTCATTGAGCACAGGAATGCTGCCTATGCCCTTTAAAAAGACAGGAGAGAATGGATAGGTTACGACACTTTGCCATAGCACCACTTTGTTAAACCAGCCCTTTCATAAATGACCCCCATTGTAATTGACGACAACCTTTCCCGGTCGTACCTGATTATTATCAAGCCAAGGAACATTCTTTTTCTGTTTGAATAGGATCTTGTGTTCCTTCAGTTATAGATTGATACTATCATTAGGTGGGAGAAGAATGTACTTAATAAAATGATGATTACATTGTGGTAATTGAATAGCTCGCTCGTTTATTAAGACACGAAGCTTTAATACTGATTAAAGTCTTTATTTAGTAAACAGCCTTCCATAAAGCATTCTCGCTGCCTCAATCATCAAAAACATGATATCCCGTTCCTTAATAGCTACTCCGGAATACAAACAGTGGAGAAAATGGAAAATATGAAGAAAGCCAATATATAGGATGAAACCGAACACCTTTATTTGATGTTGTTTAATATGAAAGCTAGAGTAAAATTGTATTTTAGTGGAGCAGAAGCCTTTTCTAGTAATCCTTATGAATTTTATCACACATTTATGATCCCGAAATGTACTATTTTGTCATGAAAACCTACACACGGGCTTCAGATGTTTGTATGTATTTGTATGGCTCTATGTAAGTTATATCTTTTACACAGCGGCAATAGAGTTTTATAGAACCCGCTCACCCCCCTTTCACTTACGCCGATGAAGACTCTGCTCTAATCCCTTGCCAATATGTTGCCATGGTAACCAGCTACCTGCACACCTGCCTCACAGTTACAAGGAGAATAGAGAATACAAACCGGTCGCACTCAACATTGAAATGGATAATAAAAATCCAAGAAAATATTAATATTTCATACATATGTATATCTTTTAGCTAAAGCTTCATTTTTTTTTCTTCTCCCCAATGCATTGAAAGGATTCTCTTTCTGCTCAGTGTTGTTCGTCTTATTATAAAGTCTTCAGTAATAATACACAATGGGTTTCCGTGCATTACAGCGAAGCATAGAAGTTAAAATGAGGATTGATTTTGATAATATGTAAAAAGATGCTGAGGACATTTCCTTACCATAACATATATCCGTAGTGCTCTTTTAATTTCATGGTTATCTCTGCAGTGCAGATACACTGCAAAGTATAGTCAAAATGAAAAATGCGAGCTTTGTTAATTACTGTGCTATATTTAAATGATACATTATGTACAGGATAAAAATAAAGATGGTATACTACCTGCAGTAGCTTATCTTTATCCTGTGAATTGATTAAATGTGTTACATTGGACGTTATCCAGACACTGTGAGAAAAAGGTCCGGAGTTTCCATAGTTATGTGAATTTTCTCCGGTTGAATATAGTTAATGACTCACAGTTTTCACTCAATAGTTTTTTTTCTATTTTTATATAGTAAATGAAATATTGGTTGCAATTAATCATGGGCATCATTTTAAATCTTAGCTTTGACTCGTTGAATGTACTTTGCATACAAATCTGTTTCTTGCCTTAAGGCTGCTTTACACGTGTCGATATGTCGTGCGATCACATTTGCGATCACACCCGCCCCCATCGTTTGTGCGGCACGGGCAATTTCTTGCCCATGTCGCACAAACTCGTAACCCCCCCGTCACACGTACTTACCTCCCGAACGACCTCACTGTAGGCGGCGAACATCCTCTTCCTGAAGGGGGAGGGACGTTCGGCGTCACAGCGACGTCACACGGCAGCCGGCCAATAGCAGCGGAGGGGCGGAGATGAGCGGGACATAAACATCCCGCCCACCTCCTTCCTTCCGCATTGCCAGCGGGACGCAGGTAAGTTGCAGTTCATCGTTCCCGGGGTGTCACACGGAGCGATGTGTGCTGCCTCAGAAACGATGAACAACCGGAGCACAGAAGGACGTTCAATTTTTTTTAAAATGAGTGACGTGTCAACGAGCAACGATAAGGTGAGTATTTTTGCTCGTTCACAGTCGCTCATTTGTGTTACACGCTACGATATGTCAAACGTGGCCGGGTGTGCGTCACTAACGATGTGACCGCGATGACATATCATTTGATATATCGTAGCATGTAAAGCCTGCTTTACATTCTACATAATCATTTTACTATGGAAATATTATACAAATAGTAGGTAGAAATAATCTTCAATTCTGAAAATCTTTTTATTGGTGAGAACAAGTAATAGCAAATTACTATAAAAGACTGTTCTTTGTCCATGTCATACTCAGCAGGTTGTCAAAATAAACCTATTGCCGGTTATATCTATACATCAAGTAGGATGTTTAACAGTAGAAACTGGAGATAGGCAAAGTTATTCAAGTGGAAAAGAATTTTACTTAAATTTTACAAAATCTGGCCCCCTGTTCTTTCTTCCAGCTATGAGCAGGTTCAAGAATTTACTGCACATGCTCCAAGGCCTACTTGTGGCTAGAGATGAGCAAACCCAATCTTTGGTATTCGGGCTGAACACGGACTTTGCAAAAAAAAACAGTGATCGGGTTCTTTATGTATGCTAACCACTTGCGTGAGCATCGCTGTGCTCAGGTACACTTGGTGCTCAGCTCAGTGCGAGCTGCTTGAAGTATTTAAACGGCTCGTACTGTGGTTAATAAAATCGTGATCGGATGTAGTGTGCAACCCATTCAAATAAAATTGAAAAACCCCACCCACTCTCGCCCGGAAGTGTTCTACTTATGGCTAGCTGTATGTGGGTGGTGACCTGAAGTGCCAATCTCTGGCTTCCACTGGGGTTCGTGTCAAGTCTGAACCCATGGAGGTTCAGTTCAGCTGCGCCTGCTGAACCAAATTTCCACAGATTTGCTCATCTAAACGTGTGGCCAGAAGCCAAGGCCAAAAGTAAATACTGTCAACAACATCTGAACAACAAGAGAAAAGTGATCCGTAATAATGATCCCCAATGTGGGTTCTGGCACCCAATAAATTGCAAAAAGGACTCAAGAATAAATAGTAGGTAGTGACTCAAACAGTATATAAAGCTATAACTAAATAGAGTCAGAAATCCACCAAATTAGATAATCAAATAAATTTATTAATCATACATCATGAAAAAGTAGCATAATAAAAAAGACAAGAGACAAGGTGCTCAGTAAAGATTACAAGTGAGGAGAACACCACAGTGCAGATCAAAAGAAATACAGGGTGGGTATAAAGTGCATGTGCATAATAGATCATAGAATCATAGAATGGTAGAGTTGGAAGGGACCTCATAGGCCATCGGGTCCAACCCCCTGCGAGTGCCGGCTTTCCTAAATCATCCCAGCTTATATGTTTATCCAGTTGCTGCTTGAAGATTTCCATTGATGGAGAGCTCACCGCCTCCCGTGGTAGCCTGTTCCACTCTCTGACTGCCCTCACTGTCAGAAAGTTTTTCCTAATGTCTAATCTGAATCCCCTTTCTTTTTAGTTTCATCCCATTGATTCTTGTACTTCCTTGTGCTAATGAGAATAGGGTGGTTCCCTCTGCACTGTGACTATCTTTCAGATATTGTAGACCGCTATTAAGTCACCTCTCTGTCTTCTCTTTTTCAAACTAAACATTCCTAGTTCTTTTAGCCGTTCTTCTTATGACATGATTTGCAGACCTTCCACCATTTTGGTGGCTCTTCTCTGGATTTGCTCCAATATATCGATGTCTTTCTTGAATTGGAGCACCCAGAACTGTACACAGTATTCCATGTGGGGTCTGATCAGGCAGAGTATAATAGGGGAATAATGACCTCTCTTGATCTAGATTCAATGCTTGTCTTGATACATCCCAGATTTTGTTGGCCTTTTTAGCTGCAGCACCGCCCTGTTGGCTCATGTTGAATCTGGGATCCACTATTATGTCCAAGTCCTTTTCCCCGGTGCTATCCCCTAGTTCTAGTTCCCTCATACTATACATGATTTTTACATTTCTTTTACCCAGATGTAGGACTTTGTGTTTGTCCCTGTTAAAAACCATCCTGTTCTTCTCAGCCCATTGTTCGAGAGTGTCTAGCAGCAATAGTACCCAGTTCCAAGCCTAGAACCAACCGCTGAACATAAGGTGCATGTGCAAATTAGCAGCTAAGGTACTAAACTCAGAAAAGAGTAACACTCACCCATAATACCCTGGATACTGCAAGGTTGTGTGTCTCCAAAACCCTTACACACGTTTTGCATGGGCTTCTTTGGCCTGACAATGCATTGCAATGGAGTCTCGGAGGACCATACAGTGGAAAGGGAACAGCAGGAATGACTGAAAGGTGAATGGTGAGGTGAGTATATGTATTTTTTTTTACATCTTACATTTATTATGCTCTGGGATCTATAAAGATTCCAGAGCATAATAATGGAATTTTCAGAGAATAACTTTACTGCATATCAAATTTCCCAGAAAAATCCACAAAAAACATGTGAATTTGAAGTTTGTCAGATCTACTTATCTCTAGTAGAAACTAATATAATATATTTTTTTTTGGTAAAACTGAGTAGTAAAAGTTCAGGATTTTCAATGCCGTTCCTCATCACTAACAGTTTTGTAGCTAGAGATTTATTCAATGCACTGGTGGACAATGTCAGAAAAGGGCCCTTGTGCAAAAACAATATATGGGTTGATTTGAATTCCAATAGCTCCTTTGGAGGTGGAACTTGGACCCATGACATCTTCGGCCTCTGTGTGGTTGCACAGGTTGTACCAATTATATGTCTGCCCTTGATTCCATGCATCTTATTATGGTTGTTCATTCATAGACACTCACAGGAATTTGTCCAATGAACCTGTTTAAAAATGGCCTTAGGACATGGTATACTACCAATCATGGCTCATGCTAACTTGACCCTGTTACAAACAGATCCAACTTTACTAGAGGCATTAATCCTGGCAGTTCCAGTCAATGATACAAGTGGGGTAATATCAGTAAGTTGTACACAAGCTTGGTGGCTACAGGGTAAACTTATGGCAACACAACTTTCGAAACAATGGACATTATGAAAGCTCAGGTTCAGTCTGTCTGATGTTGTTTGTGGCTGGATTCTGTCTGCAGTGTATTAGAAATGTGCTACAAAGGGCACCTTGGCACTCAATTATAATTAGAGATGAGTGGATTGATTTGGTCAGGGTACCATGCGACTAGACAGGAGGGTTACAAAAACCCTACCTTCCAGCATCCCTAGTGTGGCATTTAATGTGTCAGTGCTGGTGCGTCATCATCTGTGCGACTACACAAACATATTTTAGAGGTTGGTAATAAGACAGAGAGTATACAGGCATTACAACACAGGATTTGGTGAGGTAAAACATTTCCCTGTTTTACCTCACAGAAAGAATCAGCTGTGATCCCAAGCTGTCCAGTCTGTATACTTTTTTGCATCTCCCTCCTGCCCAGGAGTTTTGGTATGTGCAAACCATGTTCCTGTATGGCCAGTTACATCCATTACATAAAACATAGCAGGGGCATATTTATAAGATTATCTCAGCACAGGAACATTTTTTTTTGTTTTTTTTTTATCACACTCAATTGTAGACCTTAATATTCTTCCAAGATCTATTGATTAAAATGTACTTTTTCATGGAAAAACCCCTATAAAGAAATAGTCCTTCAACATTTGTTTCAAAACTACACTCTCATTTGATTATCCATCACACTTTGCGGATGGCAGCTATTTTTCTGAATTGTAAAATTCTATTAAACTGTGAAAAAAAAATTATACTCGACTTTCTGGGCCTAACTGCATCTTCAGATTGCCCCGACTGGTACTAGAGTCTTAAAACTCTCATGCTGGGCTGAAACTTCTGGTTTTAATTAAGACCCAGGAGAGTTCTGACCAAGTGCACGGAAGTCCAAGCCCAGAGTCAAAGGCCCAAGGATTTCAGAGCAAGCAATGGCGATCCAAATATGCAGTGAGGAGCAGCTGAGAGTGAGTAGAGGTAGGTAAGTAGTGAGGTGACTATAAGGATTTTTTTTATATCCTACATTTATTATGTTCTGGGGTATAAAAATAACCCCAGAGCATAATAAGGGACATTCAATTTTAGGAGATAACTTATCCTTGAATTGTATTTTATGGGAAAACATGTGAGAAGCGTTGAATTAGAATTTTGCCAAATCTGCTCATCTGTAATAACTGTGGCGCAGGAGCTGCCAAATCATCTTCAGAAACTGATAGAAGATTTTGTTCCCATCTGTGCAGAACTTGTGTAGTACAGTTTCATCATACAGGGTGTTCTGGTGACTGAGATTGTGACCTCCTTGAGAGAACACAAAAGCATATAATTTCCAAACAGTCACCAAGAGATCAAATGACACAACAAAAACAAAAAAAAGTTCAAATAGAAAGGAACAACTAGCTAATGTAATACTAGCTGATCTACATATGTATTCGGTGATTAGTTACAGAATGAATTAAAAATATCACAGCCGGGGTGTGCCGCCCCCGTGCCAGCAGCTGGCGCTGATCGGGTCTGAGCCTTCAGGGGAGGTGGCTCGAGGGTCTCCGGACCCGGGGGTCTTGCGGACATGCCGAATAAATGGGGGGTTGTATATGTACGGACTGGGCCGTATTTAAGTTCGTGACGCCACACACGGTGTGTGGTGAGGTAGGATACCACCGCTGCTGTGACGAGGCACCCGGGGGAGATGTTGTGCAGCGAGTTGTTAACCCCTCCGTGGGCAGGGATGGTGGCCCTGGGACCCGGTTGGTGCGTGCAGGGGATGGCGACCGCTGGGGGTGCTGGTGTACTCACAGTTAGAAACCCACACAAGTCTCTGGTAAACCAAGGTGATGGTGGCCGGTGCCGCGGCCGGTTGCATTCTGGTCCCTCACCCGGCTGGTGGTCTCTATCCTTTTCCTGTACTGCTTTTAGTAGAAATGACTTCCTAGTGTGAAACGTAGGAGTCCGCTTCGGCTGGATGTGGCTTAAAGAGCCGTGCCCGCAGACGCTGGCCCGTGGGATCTATGGGCCTTGGTGGTGACCTCTTATCCCTAATCGGTGGGCTGTTGTCTTTTATGAGGGACTTTGGGTGGGACAGAACCTCTAGTCCTGGCCTCAATCGGTTAATTAACTAGCTCCAGTCGATTCTGTTTTCAGGCTTCAGGGTCCGAGTACCCCCCTTTGTGCTACAGTTTCCGGGTCGGTTCCCCGTGTTGGTGCCGGCGAGCTACGACCCTGTCCCGGTCCACCTTGGTTCCACCAAGCAGTCTTCCCGTCTCCTCCTGACGGAGACCACCGTCTGCCTCCTAGCCAGTGGCATCAGGGCTCCTACCCTGGTACCTGTCAGTTTCCTTCAGGCCTGACACACAGGCCTGACCTCCACTCTCTTTGAACTCTGAAACTGAACTCCTCTTTCACTGCTTGCTTTCCCATCCTGGGCTGTCTTAACCCCTGGGTGGGCGTGCACCAACCGCCTGGCCACGCCCACTGGTGTGTCTATCTGTCCCTAAGGGGGTGACTAGGGTTTAATGGTTGGCTGTGTGTTTCCTAATGAGGGGACAGTGTTGTGCAGGGGCCTAACTGTGACTACTTGGTTTTGTCAGGGCGTCGCAAATGTAATATATATATAGATGAATAATTTATATTTACTTAATATACATATAAAAAACTGCATGCAAACAGGTGTTATTTTTAACAACTGTCCATTGTTATAAATACATGATTGCTATGTCAGCCTTATCTGTTCTTACATGAACCTGTATTATGATGAATAAGTATTTAACCATCTACTATGTTAAAGTAGTATTCATGCTATATGGATTTACCTTAATCCGAAGGATATTAATATACCTTATGGTTTATTTGTATGTTATTCATTCCTTGGATACTGCATCTTGATTGTTTTACTATGAAGACTAAATGCATGCTGCTATTTTTCTGACGCTTGGGGAGTTTCTTCCGAACACGCATATGTTATTCCACTTAATTGGGTTATTATTGCATTCACTTGTGACAATAATAAATATGATATTTAAATGTGGGGTCAAATGTATGTCTATATCTCTATGGGTAAAGACTTGTTCTGAAACGTATAAGATGGGGGCCAGTGTGGCCTGTTATATGGGGATCATATGTTTTTAATGGGAACTTGTATGTGAATTCTGAATAAAACACATTTCAAGGAAGAATAAGTGCTGGACAATTCATTTTTCTTTTCTCTGCTTATTGAATGCCAGCCACTTCCATGCACCTGTACAGAGTACATTGGTGAGCTACTCCCTTTCCTTTCCTTACCACTATATTTGATTCAGAATCCCAGTGCATGCTAGGATATTCAAACGAAGCGTCATTTGGGAACAGAGGCTGCGGTCACTGGTCACTGCAGCATCCCTTACTCCCTCCCCAAAACAAAGCGTCATCGGTGACCTTTGTTTCAGGGGCCGGGCTAATTCTTGCACTGTCACTGTGCAATGTGCATAATGACAGTGCGCTCTTTCACCAACTCAGATTAGTAGTAATGAGCTGACAACAGAGAGCGACATCAGTGTAAAGCCTGCTTTACACGGGACGACCGATTGTGCGATTTCACAATCGATCGTACCCACCCCGTCGTTTGTGCATCATGGGCAAATCGCTGCCCGTGTCGCACAAAGTCGTGAAACTCCCGTCACACGTACTTACCTGCTGAGCGACCTCGCTGTGGGCGGCGAACGTCCACTTCATGAATGGGGAGGGACGTTCGGCGTCACAGTGACGTCACACAGCTGCCGGCCAATAGAAGCGGAGGGGTGGAGATGAGCGGGATGTAAACATCCCGCCCACCTCCTTCCTTCCACATAGCCGGCGGGTGCCGCGGGACGCAGGTAAGCAGAGTTCATCGCTCCCGGGGTGTCACATGGAGCAATGTGTGCTGCCACGGGACCGATGAACAACCGGCACAAGTAAAAATAAACTATATTATGAAACTGAGCGACGAGTACACGACTCATGATTTGTGAGCGATACTGCGTCGCTCAGAGGTTTCACACGAGACAACGTCGTGTATGATGCCGGATGTGCGTCACGAAAACCGTGACCCCAACGATGCATCGCACAATCCGTCGTCTTATGTAAAGCACGCTTAAGACGAATACCTGGCATGCACAGACAATCACCACCTCCACAAATCACAAGTCACCACTCCTTTAAAAACCTGGCTAAAAGCACCTGTGACGCTCCCTGAACCTTGATACAACATCATGATATTTGGGAGAGATCTTACCTTATACTATATATACAGTACAGACCAAAAGTTTGGACACACTTTTTCATTCAAAGAGTTTTCTTTATTTTCAGGACTCTAAAAATTGTAGATTCACATTGAAGGCATCAAAACTATGAATTAAAACATGTGGAGTGAAATACTTAAAAATGAGTGAAACAACTGAAAATATGTCTTATATTCTAGGTTCTTCAAAGTAGCCACCTTTTGCTTTCATTACTGCTTTGCACATGATGAGCTTCAAGAGGTAGTCACCGGAAATGGTCTTCCAACAGTCTTGAAGGAGTTCCCAGAGATGCTTAGCACTTGTTGGCCCTTTTGCCTTCACTCTGCGGTTCTGCTCACTCCAAACCATCTCGATTGGGTTCAGGTCTGGTGACTGTGGAGGCCAGGTCATCTGGCGTAGCACCCCATCACTCTCCTTCTTAGTCAAATAGCTCTTATACAGCCTGGAGATGTGTTTGGGGTCATTGTCCTGTTGAAAAATAAATAATGGTCCAACTAAACGCAAACAGGATGGAATAGCATGCCGCTGCAAGATACTGTGGTAGCCATGCTGGTCCTGTATGCCTTCAATTTTGAATAAACCCCAAAAGTGTCAGCAGCAAAGCACCCCCACACCATCATACCTCCTCCTCCAT
Organism: Anomaloglossus baeobatrachus; assembly: GCF_048569485.1. NCBI lineage: Eukaryota > Metazoa > Chordata > Amphibia > Anura > Aromobatidae > Anomaloglossus > Anomaloglossus baeobatrachus. Next base: position 234,385,586 of record NC_134356.1, read on the forward strand.
GCTTCACGGTGGGAACCAGCCATGTAGAGTCCATCCGTTCACCTTTTCTACAAAGACATGGTGGTTGGATCCAAAGATCTCAAATTTGGACTCATCAGACCAAAGCACAGATTTCAACTGGTCTAATGTCCATTCCTTGTGCTCTTTAGCCCAAACAAGTCTCTTCTGCTTGTTGCCTGTCCTTAGCAGTGGTTTCCTAGCAGCTATTTTACCATGAAGGCCTGCTGCACAAAGTCTCCTCTTAATAGTTGTTCTAGAGATGAGAAGGTGTTTCCAAACTTTTGTGGTCTGTACTGTATATATATATATATATATATATATATATATATATATATAAAACTAAAAGTAATATTTAACTATGTCTCTCCTTGCTGCAAAATTACTGTATTTTGAAAGCTTTTATATTGACGCCAAGCAGTTGATATTCATTTTGCGCTAAATATTGTCGGATTTGTTGAACAACAAAAATCTGAGTTTCAGTCGTGAATTTCTGCAGCAAATTTTCTGAAAGTCCCACGGTAGATATTCACCATTAGAAACAAAGGTCAAAACTTTTATATTTTAGGCTCTATTTGCCTAATTCAAGTGTATTGTTACATTGAGGAGACGATGGCATGCTGACCGGGGGGAGTAGAATGTGGTATTAACCTAGTCTGAAAGAGATATTTTGCAAGGTTTATAAAATAATACCTCTAACATACAGAGAACATCAAACAAAAGTAAAACAAAATATAGAAAAATGTGGTTACGGTCTTATTGTCCATGGTAAACTGGAACTGATGACTCCTGAAGTCCATGGTTCTCATAGAATTTGCATTTCTTAAGAAGATGTTGCAAAAAAAATGAAAAAAACAGTGAAAATAAAATAAAAAAATTAATGCCAAGACTGTGCATTTGGTATTGTAAATTAATAAATGTAGAGACTTAAGGCTGCTTTACACCAGACAATCTATCGTGCGATAGATCGTCGGGGTCACGGTTTTTGTGACGCACATGGCGATGCCGGCCTGTGTGACACCTCCTAGTGACGCAGTATCGCTCACAAATCGTGAGTCGTGTACTGCTCGCTAGGTTCCATATCGTTTAATTTAGTTGTTCATCGTTTCCGGGGTAGCACACGCCGCTCCGTGTGACACCCCGGGAACGATGAACAGCAGCTCACCTGCGTCACGCGGCCGCCGCCGGCTATGTGAAGGAAGGAGGTGGGCGGGATGTTTACGTCCCGCTCATCTCCGCCCTGCCGAATGTCCCTCCCACTCCAGGAAGTGGACGTTCGCCGCCCACAGCGTGGTCGCACGAGAGGTAAGTACGTGTGACGGGGGTTACTGACTTTGTGCGACATGGGCAGCAATTTGCCCGTGACGCAAAAAGGACGGGGGCGGGTACGATCGATTGTGAAATTGCACAATTGGTCGTACCGTGTAAAGCAGCCTTTAGACAAATAACCAAAAGTAACTTCTACTTTGTAGAAGCAATGAAAGACTCTAAACCATGTCTTCCACCATGAGTCTAGCAGGGCTGGCTTTTGACAAATTGTTTCCTTTGTGAAATTTAAAGAGTAGGTGGAATCTAAATTATCTTTACCTTCAAGATCACAAATAGTAGTCAGGACAACTGACATAATGCAGGTGCTATAATGTATCCAGGCAGGCACTACTGTGGAATGCTAGGATCACATGGATGTCGTTGCATCACAGCCGCTGTGTCTGTTATGTCTTAACGCCAAACAGTGGCTGACAGCACACAGTACAACACTATAAGGAACAGGTTGAGAATCATCAAAAGTGGGTTACTGACCTTTACTGCTCTGCCATACCTCCCAACAATGAAAGATAGGAAACAAGGACATGTACTGTATCACTCCATTACAGGTTTTTTTTTATTTTACACCTCTGCCCTAACCTTGTCCAGTCCCTTATACAAATATATCTGAATAAATTAGAATATCATCAAAAAGTTAATTTATTTCAGTAATTCAATGCAAAAAAGGAAACGCATATATTATATAGAGTCATTATACACAGAGTGATCTATTTCAAATGCTTATTTCTGTTAATGTTGATGATTATGGCTTACAGCCAATGAAAACCCAAAAGTAATTATCTCAGAAAATTAGAATAATTACCACAAAACACCTGCAAAGGCTTCAAAAGTGTTTAAAATGGTCCCTAAGTCTGGTTCAGTAGGCTACACAATCATGAGGAAGACTGCTGACTTGACAGATGTGAGAAGGCAGTCATTCATAGTATCATAGTATCATAGTTTTTAAGGTTGAAGGGAGACTCTAAGTCCATCTAGTTCAACCTGTAGCCTAACACGTTGATCCAGAGGAAGGCAAAAAAACCCCAATGTGTCAAACAAGTTCCAATGGGGAAAAAATTTCCTTCCTGACTCCACATCCGGCAATCAGACTAGTTCCCTGGATCAATACCCTGTCATAAAATCTAATATACATAACTGGTAATATTACATTTTTCAAGAAAGGCATCCAGGCTCTGCTTAAATGTTAGTAGTGAATCACTCATTACAACATCATGCGGCAGAGAGTTCCATAGTCTCACTGCTCGTACAGTAAAGAATCCTCGTCTGTGATTATGATTAAACCTTCTTTCCTCAAGACGTAGCGGATGCCCCCGTGTTCCAGTCGCAGGCCTAGGTGTAAAGAGATCTTTGGAAAGGTCTCTGTACTGTCCCTTCATATATTTATACATTGTGATTAGATCCCCCTAAGCCTTCGTTTTTCCAAGCTAAATAACCCCAAGTTTAATAACCTGTCTTGGTATTGCAGCCCACCCATTCCTCTAATAATCTTGGTGGCTCTTCTCTGCACCCTCTCCAGTTCAGCTATGTCCTTCTTATATATCGGTGACCAGAATTGTACACAGTATTCTAAGTGCGGTCGCACTAGTGACTTGTACAGAGGTAGAACTATATTTTTTTCATGAACACTTATACCTCTTTTAATACATCCCATTATTTTATTAGCCCTGGCAGCAGCTGCCTGACACTGTCCACTAAAGTGAAGTTTACCATACACCCATACACCCAAGTCTTTTTCTGTGCCTGTTTTACCCAGTGTTCTACAATTAAGTACATAATCATAAATGTTATTTCCTCTACGCAAGTGCATGACCTTACATTTATCTACATTAAACTTCAATTGCCACTTCTCAGCCCAATCCTCCAATTTACATAAATCTCCCTGTAATATAAAATTATCCTCCTCTGTATTGATTACCCTGCAGAGTTTAGTATCATCTGCAAATATTGACACACATTGACACACTCCACAAGGAGGGTAAGCCACAGAAGGTCATTGCCAAAGAAGCTGGCTGTTCACAGAGTGCTGTGTCCAAGCATATTAATGGTAACTTGAGTGGAAAGAAAAAGTGGGGCACAGGCAACCGGGATAACTGCATCTATGATAGGATTGTAAAGAAAGGGCCATTCAAAAACTTGGGGGAGATTCACAAGGAGTAGACTGTTTTGTGGTTATTTTCTGAAATAATGACTTTTGGGCTTTCATTGGCTGTAAGACATAATCATCAACAAAAACAGAAATAAACACTTGAAATAGATCACTCTGTGTGTAATGACTCTATATAATATGTTTCCCTTTTTGTAATGATTTACTGAAATAAATAAACTTTTTGATGATCTAATTTATTGAGATGCACTTATGTGTGCCAACAATGAAATTGTACCATTAATGAAATCCATTAGCATTCCCGCATGGTATGTCCCCACACAAAAATGTCCTGCAGTCCAGCATGGTGGAGGATCATTGTCAGTTTTCAGAGCGTAAACCAAGAACACTTAAGAATGTTGATAAATACAAACAAATTTTCTTACATCAACTAATACTGACTAGAAAATGATTGAGTGGGAAAAATCACTTCACAATAAGATAAAGACCACAGGCTCAATGCACAAGACGCTTTTTAGTAAACAAGCAGCATGTGCTCTCAAAACAATGGTATGGATGGATATGAACTTCATTCAAATGGATATTCAGCTAAGTCATACACGTTTTATACGTTCCAGGAAAGCTAATATGCTCAACTTTATGCAAAAAAAAGTCTTACAATTGTATATTGAAGACTACTGTAGGAAAACAGTTCTGGACTGCACATTAAAGTACACATGATCTATAGATGCTTAGAATAAATTACAAAATAGCACTTTAAGTAATGTGTATAAGCCCACTGACACTATCTTTAAGTATGTGCACAGTAATAACCTCGAACTACAGTTCATTTTAGAAATATTGGAGGACCTAACAATGTATATGTGATGCCCTGTTTTAGCCAGGTAGTCACATACATAACAACATGCACACACCCCCCACCCTAGACAGTAACAACAGTCAATCAAAAACCCTTGTTGCCTCCCTCCAGGGTCTGATGTCCACACCAGGTGGGGCGGAGCCAGGCGGTTGGCCCCACCCACCGAGGAGTTCACAGGCCTGGAGGCGGGAAAAGTTTAGTTTAGTCTTGGAGGTGAAAGTAGAAGGACATGAACTGCAAGTGTCTGGATCGGAGCCCAGGCACTGACAGCAAGGTTGGCAGACGGTGGTGGCCGTCTGCAGGAGTTAGCGGAACTATGCAGAGCCATAGGACTGGGGTCGAGCGTTGGCCCGCTGGTACCGAACCGGGGAGCGGAGTGAAGCTAAGCACACAGGCAGGGCCATCGGACCCCGACCAGGCTTGGAGCCACCGTAAATAGTCAAATCCGAATGTGACAGGAACCCCAGGGGTTTCCCAACAACCAAGTCCTGACAGAAGGCAACCACTCACACCGTGAGGATATACAGCCACCGCCACAGGCTAGAGATCCAAGGGCCAGCGCCTGCAGGCAAAACGGGCTCCTACGGCACCTATACGCCGGGGAGCGGACTACAGGTGGGCAACCACAGGAGTCAGAACATTCTAAAAGGTGCAGGGAAAGACAGCCATCATCAGCTGTCCGGGGAGAGCAAAACAACAACACTGCAGCCGGCTGTGGGACCCGTCCATCCAGCCGTTTTGGTTTACCAGAGACTCTTTCAGTGATTGTCTGAGTGAGTACACCAGTGCTGTCCGGCACCGCGCTGCGCAGTCCCTGCACCCCAGCCATCCAGCCTCCCCGTTACACCACCGGGCCCCGGGATCACCAACCCCCTACCCACAGAGGGGACAACATCCTCGCTGCTCCCTACCATCTCTCCCGGGATCCCCATCACCAGCAGCGGTGGTGCAATCATCACCACGTCCCGTGGGTGGCATCACGAACTCTCTCCCCAAACAAACCATCCCTTTTCACTCACGGGTGAGGAGCGCTGCTCGAGTCCCCGGGTCCGGCCCACCGCTCGAGCCACCGAGCAGCAGCAGCAGAAGCCCCGGACCCGAGCGTGGCGAGCGCGTCCCCTCCGCCCGCGACATATACAGTATGTAATTATTTTCACATTTTTATTTCTTGATTACTTCACTTCTGAATTCAATTACTTTGACATAGTGGGCATTGCTAACTATTACCTAGAAAACCAGGTAAGCATCAGAACAGAAGCTGTAGGAGATTGAGTGACTATTTCTTATGTTTTTTTTAATGGGTTAAACCCATTTAAATGCTCATAATTCACCACTTCTAAAGGCCGCTTTACATGCTACAACATATCTAACGATGTGTCGGCGGGGTCACGTCGTAAGTGACGCACATCCGACATCGTTAGTGGTGTTGTAGCATGGGACAGCAACGTGCGACTGTGATTGAACGTAAAACCGTTCATTGCATGCACGTCGTTCATTTCCTAAAAATTGCACGTCGGGTTGTTCAATGTTCCCAAGGCAGCACACATCGCAGTGTGTGACACCCCGGGAACGATGATCAGATCTTACCTGCATCCCGCGGCTCCCACTGGTAATGCGGAAGGAAGGAGGTGGGCGGGTATTTTACGTCCCGCTCATCTCCGCCTCTCCGCTTCTATTGGCTGGCTGCCGCGTGACGTCGCTGTGACGCCGAACGTTCCTCCCACTCCAGGAAGTGGATGTTCGCCGCCCACATCGAGGTCATATGGAAGGGTAAGTACGTGTGACAGCTTTTAATCGATTGTGCAACACAGTCAACAAATTGAACGTGCCACACATACGATGGGCGCGTGTCACATCGCATACGATATCGTATGCTTAATTGAAAGGTGTAAAGCAGGCATAAGGTACTCCTTCACAACAGATCCATTGAAAAAGGGCTCATCTCTATGCTTTGTAGTCAAATAAGTTGTATTGTATATCTTATACAGACTTGAACCTGTACATGAGAGCACAATATCCAATTCCAATAAAATATGGGATACATGGTAGGAAATCTATATGAAATGATACATCACACCTGGGAACTGCAGTAAATTGAATGTCATTGTCATGACTGCTTCTGACCCCTGCAGGGTTAAGTCTGGTGGATGAAGCTTGCTCTGTGGGGACTCATGGTGCTTTATCTCTGCGTGGTTTCACCCGGATAGTTGCCAGTTATAGTCTTGCTTCACAGCGTGATAGCCTGGTCCCTGTAAGTGCTCCTTATTCTGCCCCCTCTGTCGTTAGTCCTCCCTGACTTCCATCTCCCTCCTCCAGTCCATCTTCCCTGCCTCCGGCATCCTCCATTTAGTGTCTCCCTTCAGTTTACCTCTCTTGCTCCCAGTAACCTGTTCCTTCCCAGTTCTCCTACCCCCCCACGGCTTGATCTCCTGGTTCCGACCTTGGCTAGTGACTGACCACATTTCTGCTCACCCTCGGCTCCTGATGCTACCTCCTGGTCTCCAATCTCTGGCTCACCCCTGACGCTGTCTCTTCCTGCTCCCTGGTTCTGCAATATCTCCCGGCTTCGACCCTGCTAGTACGACTTCTCTTTGTCATCGGTTAGTGATTACTCCTGCCTTACCTTGTGTTTCCAAGTCCTGACTTTCACTCACCGGTGCTCCGGCTCCCCCTAGTGGTTACATTACAACCATGGCTCACATTTGGTGATTCTACTCATCTGCACCTCACTTAGTACATGGTAGAGCTCTTCATTAAGTTCCGGATGTTCTGCTATTTCATTGATCTGTGCTACTTGGTTCATACTGACATCTCTTTGGTAAATGCGAGAAACTGGTCTCACATACAGTGCTCAGCATAGATGAGTACACCTTCTTTAAAAAGTAAGGTTTTTACCAATATCCCATTGAACACAAGAACATTTTCCAACATTTTGAGAAAAGTGAATTTGATAGAACATTTTTAAACCTCTTACATGAAAGTAAAGGATAATAATAAAAATTGCATAACAAAATCTTTAGTTTTACTTAATTTAGTTGATGCAAAAATGAATACGCCCAATATCAAAACAACTGCATTTGATATTTTGTATGACCTCCATAGTTTATAAAGACAGCACCAAGTCTTCTAGGCATGTAATTATGTAATGAAAAAAGTTGTTGACATATTGCATGATGTGTTTTCCCATTCTTCAAGAATAACCTCGTTTAGAGCATAGATGCTAGATGGAGAGTGATGCTCCACTTGTCTCTTCAGAATTCCCCATAGGTGTTCAATTGGGTTCAGATAAGAAGACATAGCAAGCCACTGAATCGCTTTTAAGCTGTTCTTCAGAAATGCAACAGTGGTCTTAGATGTGTGTTTTAAGTCATTGTCATGCCGGAAAATTGCCCATCAACCAAGGGCATAGAATGATGGTAGCATCTTATCTTTCGATATAGAGCAGCATATTTGTAAATTCACTAACAATTAAATGTAGTTGCTCAACATCAGCGCGCTCGTGCAGCCCTACCTAAGGATACTACCACCACCATATTTCACTGTAGGCAGCAAGTATTTTTCTTTGTACTCACCGTTACGATATTATACTTTTTTGAAGCAATCAGTTCCAGAGAATTGAGTCTATGTAGTCTTGATATTTTCCAGCAGAGGCTGCAGCAAATTGTAGGTTAGCTTTTTTGTGCATGGGCTTTAGGAGATGCTTACTTCATGGACGTAACCCATGCATGCTATTCCTCTGCAGTGTACGCCATATTTTGTCACATGAAACACTCTGGTTTGGCTTTCTACCTCTTTAGCCAATAGCATTGAACTTCCATGTTGATTTTCTTCAACCCTTCTCATCAGGTATTAAGTAGACATTGGCCTGGAAGAATCTGTGAAATTGTTGCAGTTCCATCTTTGTTTCATATACTGTATATATCACTTTTGCTACAGCATTCTGACTGATAAGTAAAACTTTGCTCATCTTCTTGAAGTCTTCACTTTTCCTGTGTAAAGAGATTATTTTCTCTCTCAAGTCTTGTGACATTTCTCTTCCATGTGGTTCCATTGCTGACAGCATGATCTCGGATTGGACTTTCTTTGTTAAGTATCTTTCGTTTATAGTCAACTGTCTGCTGGGCACCTGTTTAATAAATAATTTGACTTACCTGTGGTTGAATTCTTTTTAATAAAAATTTTGAAGTCTAAACTTTAGCTTTTCACCTAAGACTTCCAATGGGGTGTACTCATTTTTGAAACATGAGGTTGAATGAATTGGTTAGAAAAATTACTTGTTTGGGTGAGTAAAATAACAAATCTTGTTTGCAATCAATGGCCCACATTTGTGGGGGTATTTTGTAGTAGGGTATCCCATAGAAAATGCTGATTCTGAAAGGAAACTAAAGGTTTTCTGACAAATCTATTGAGGTGTACTCATTTATAATGAGCACTGTATAATCTGTAAGTTTCTGAAAACATTATCTACAACACTGGAAATACAGTATGATGATTCATAGGAATTGTTAGCATCTTAGAAGATACATTTCCTAACTTTTAAACCCTATGGTCCTTTTGGTCTCTTTACTAAGTTAACACTGGAGTACTTAAATTACATATTATGTTGCTCCACAAATAATACTTTGCATATTGTTAAAATGTAATACACCTTTTTTGTTTTCTGTCTTCCCCTTTCCATATCCAATAGCATATTTTATTTTTTTGAAGATTTTAATTCTACTTAGTGTATAGCACTATGAGACATGGGACCTCTTTTTGAATATATGGAAACATATTTCTATGTACAGTTGAAACCGGAAATTTACATACACTATCTAAAAACACACATATCTCACTGTCTGACATGAAATCAGAATAAACTTTTCCAGTTTTAGGTCAATTAGAACCAAAATTATTTACATTTGCCAAATGCCAGAATAATGAGAGAGAGAATGTTTTAAGGCATTTTTATTACTTTCTGCAAAGTAAAAAGTTTACATACTCTAAAAGTACTATGCCTTAAAACAATATAGGACAGCCCATCTGATGATGTCATGTCTTTGGAAGCTTCTGATAGGATTATTGGCAACACCTGAGTTAACTAGAGACACACTTGTGGATGTATTTTAATGCACACCTGAAACACACTGCTTCTTTGTGTAGCATCATGGGAAAGTCAAAAGAAATCAGCCAAGATTTCAGGAAAAGAATTGTGGACTTGCACAAGTGTGGTTCATTCTTGAATGCAATTTCCAGATGCCTGAAGGTGCCTTGTTCATCTGTATAAAGAATTATTGGCAAGTACAAACAAGATGGGAATGTCCAGCCATCATACTGCTCAGGAAGGAGACGAGTTCTGTGTGTGACGCCCTGGCCTATCAGGTCGTCACAGGGTATTGTGCAATCTGCCCTTCTGCACGGTATCCACCTTCTCCTTGGTTACGGATCCCTGAACTTTGGTGTTGCCAAGAACAAGCTAATTAAAATCCTAGGAACACTCTGCTTCACACCCACCAGACATACCAGTGGCTGACCTGAAGGGAAAAGGGTCGCCCACTTGGCGGGTTGGTTAAGATGAGGTCAGGAGTGTTAGGAGACAGACAGTGGAGTGTTGGAGGTGAAAGTGTAAGGAGGTCAGGAGCTGGGCTCATTGGTTACTAGGTGGCAAACATTGGTCTGGGCCTGGTAGGAGCTGGACCCCAGTCGCAGGGGGATCGTGACAATGGACACGGACTGTCAAGGAGGACAGCCGTCCGTCTTGTGCCATCACCGGGCAGGGGCCAGGACACGACGGGGTACGTGGACCCTAGGTCGAGAAGGAGCTTCAAGCATCTTGACAATTTACCTGACAAGGACGGAGTCTTCAAGATCCATTCTCCACCTGCTCCAAAATGGGAGTACTAGCGCAACAAGGGGGATAGGACTTTCCCACTACATAGTCCAGAAAATCCCAAGCGTGAACCTTGAGAGCATGCTCACCCAGTTAGCCATACTGGTGAGCGAGACCCGATAGTTCTATGCTAGAGGGACCAGTTAGAAGTGAGGTGCCACGGAAAAGGCCACAGGCTAAAAAGCAACACCAACGGGCACGGGATCCAGGCGTGCTCCCTCCCTGCTGCAGCGGTACTACAAACTTTGGTTTACCATGGTTGTCGGTGTCAGCGTTATTGGACTGAGTGAGTATTAAAGTGATCCCTCCCTGTCACCAACACCGAGTCCCAGGGCATCCCCCCTTGGAGGGGTTAAACATCTGGCTGCCCACACCATCGCCACCGGGTACTCCCCATTGCAGCGGTGGTACTCCATCTTACCACGCACCATGTGTGGCGTCACGAACTGTCCATACAACCCTTTGTAAATAACCCCCCGTTATTCCGAGTGGCCTCGCGACCCCGATCTCCGGGTCCGGAGACCCCTCGAGCCACCGCAGATCTGGATCCGAGCAGCGGCGGCAGGCTGCTGACACGGGAACGGCACATGTGTACCAGAGATGAACGTGCTTTAGTCAGACATGTGCATATGAACCCAAGAACAAAAGCAAAAGACCTTGTGAAGATGCTGGCGGAAGCTGGTAAGATTGTGTCATTATCCATAGTGAAACAAGTACTGTATCAACATGGGCTGAGAGGCCACTCTGCCAGGAAGAAGACATTAGTCCAAAAGAAACATAAAAAAGCCAGATTAATGTTTGCAACTGCACACAGGAACAAAGACCTTAATTTTTGGAGACATGTCCTGTGGTCTGACAAAACTAAAATTGAACTGTTTAGACATAATAGCAATCGTTACATTTGGAGGAAAAAGGGAGAAGCCTCATAGCTTAAAAACACTATACCAACTGTGAAACACGGCGGTGGCAGCATCATGTTGTAGGGTTGCTTTTCTGCAGGAGGGACTGGTGCACTTCAAATAATAGATGGCATCTTGAGGAAAGAAGATTTAGTGTCAATACTGAAGCAACATCTCAAGACATCAGCCAGGAACTTACTTCTTGGGCAGATATGGGTCTTCCTAATAGACAATGACCTGAAGCATAATGCCAAACTGGTTGCAAAGTGGCTTTAAAATAACAAAGTCAAAGTCAATGTTTTGGAGTGGCCATCACAAAACCCTGATCTCAATCCTACTGAAAATTTATGGGCAAAGCTGAAAAGGAAGGTGCGAGCAAGGCAACCTCCAAACAAGTCTCAGTTACACCAGTTCTGTCAGGAGGAATGGGCCCAAATTCCTACAAACTATTGTGAGAAGCTTGTGGAAGGAGATCCAAAACGTTTTACTCAAGTTCTACAGTGTAAGGGCAAAGGCACCAAATACTATTGAAATGTATGTAAACTTTTGACTTTGTGGAAGTAATAAAAATACCTTAAAACATTTTCTCTCTCTATCATCTTTCTTTCATTTGGCAAATATAAATAATTTTGGTTCCTAATTGACCTAAAACGGGAAAGGTTTTTTCTGATTTCATATCAGATAGTGAGAAAAACATGCATATGTGTCTTTATAAAGAGTGGATGGAAATGTCTGGTTTCAACTGTATAATAATATTGAACCAGTGTTCTGTAAAGTATTTAAGCTGGAATAAATGAAACGGGTTGACATATATTTAGTTGAAATTTACTGTATATTGTATGTCATATATTTTTTTACTTAAATGAATAACTCGAAAAAATAGTTATTTTGACTGTAATATTAGTAAATGATGATCTCTGATGTTTACACATATGTAGATAAAATATGCAATTTAGATTCTATTAAATTAATAAAACAAAATTCTATAATGTGAAACATGTGAAAAGTTTTAATACAGAGATAATACAGAAGTAACACTGCAGGAGACTGAACGGATCAGCCATCCGATTATACTCATTAAGGGTGGATTAGAAAGGCATTTCTAAAGACTGAAGAAATAGGGTTACATGCTATGTCTAAAAGATTAATTTTATTTCTTTCGAACATGTTTTCATCACTGGGTCGCAAACAGCGGTTTATACGTAAATATATATATTTCTGCCTTGATGTTTTGCTTTAAAAATGGTAAGGTAAATCCCATTCAATCTATCTGATGATTTTGATGTAAAATAAATGGTTAGATACTGTGTTCTAGCTGTGATCTTATTTTAATATAACTCTCGTTCAGAAAGATTTCCCGTGTCCATGTATTACAATGTAGAGTCACTGAATTCAATGACACTAGTGTAATCTATCATTTTCCTTGTGGGGGCGCTACAGGGAAATTGCAAGTGAAATGAAAGAATTGCAGACAGATTTTTCTGGTTTCCACACAGAATATTGCTAAGTGCTGGTGGTCCCTGCGAACAGCTTATATCATCATAGGAGCCTTTTTAAGGGTTCGCTCACAGAAGCATATAACACAGCTGAGTGCTATCAGATTTTTTGTTGGATAGCAGTGGGCCCAATATTATCCTATGGGGCTTTTTTTATTTTGCCAATTTGGCATGAAGAAGAAAATCAACACATGCTGCGATTGACGGTGTACATCGAGTGGCGTGCACCCATTCAAGTCAATGGACCTGTGCAAAACATCGGACTACACTAAGACTTTATCAGAGTTTAGTCCGATATACGCCGACAGACAATGGAGAAGATGGAGAAATTTAGTTCTCCATCTTCTACATAGCCTAAGTTCTCCATCTTTTACATAGCTTAAGTTCTCTATCTTCTACATAGCCTATGTTCTCCTTCTTCTACATAGCCTAAGTTCTCCATCTTCTACATAGCCTAAGTTCTCCATCTTTTACATAGCTTAAGTTCTCTATCTTCTACATAGCCTAAGTTCTCCATCTTTTACATAGCTTAAGTTCTCTATCTTCTACATAGCCTATGTTCTCCTTCTTCTACATAGCCTAAGTTCTCCATCTTCTACATAGCCTATGTTCTCCTTCTTCTACATAGCCTAAGTTCTCCATCTTCTACATAGCCTAAGTTCTCCATCTTTTACATAGCTTAAGTTCTCTATCTTCTACATAGCCTATGTTCTCCTTCTTCTACATGGCCTAAGTTTTCCTTCTTCTACATATTCTAAGTTCTCCATCTTGTACATAGCTTAAGTTCTCCATATTCTACATAGCCTAAGTTCTCCATCTTCTACATAGCCTAGGTTCTCCATCTTCTACATATCCTAAGTTCTCAATCTTCTACATATCCTAAGTTCTCCATTTTCTATATATCCTAAGTTCTCCATCTTTTACATAGCTTAAGTTCTCCATCTTCTACATAGCATAAGTTCTCCATCTTCTACATATCCTAAGTTCTCCCTCTTCTACATAGCCTAAGTTCTCCATCTTCTCACCTGTGCTCCAATTCTCTCATGTAAAAGAATTGGGTCTTAGCAAACTGGCACTTGGCTCAAACTCAAATCAGACTCATGTTCAATGTAATGGCTCTGTCAGACCGTACTGGGACATTGTCTGACCAGGGAATGGAGAATAAGTTATTATACAGATGACATAGCAGTGATTTGCAGCTCCTGCTTTCTGTGAGGTAAAACATTACCCTGCTTGTTTTATCAAATGAGCTGGTGTTTCTGCTGCACCTCCAGGACCCCAAGCTCATCATAAATCACGTCAGTGAGGTAAGAACTGTTGTTGCTGCTGAGCTCATATGTGACTGACTTGATTTATTGTGAGTTCAGAGTGCTTGGGATATAGCAGAATCACTTGCTCATGTGATAAAACAAGCAGGGTAATGTTTTACCTCACAGAAAGTATCAGCTGTGATCCCACGCTGTCCTGTCTGTATACTCTTTTGTTTCCTCCCCTTCCCTGTCCTATATGTTGACCATGTTCTTCAAACACAGCTATTACAGTACATAGAAGGAGCACATATATAAGATTATCTGAGCACAGGAACATTTTGTTTTTACCACATCCAATTGTGGAAATTATTTTATTCCAAGATCTTTTGATTAAAATGTGCTTTGTCCATAGGACAACCCCTTTAAGTTTTAACAGTTTATAAAATTATGTTTAGTTGCTTTCTTGGTATATTATATGGAACTAACTAATGTTCTCTTATTTGTAAAGGTGCACAATCTTTAATTCTGTCTTAGGCTACTTTCACACTTGCGTTCAGCGCATTTCGTCACTATGGAGAATAGCGCAGTCCGTTAACGCACTGCGCTATTCTCCATAGACTTATATGGACGACGCACTGTAACGCAAGTGTCTACGTTGCATCCGCTGGACGACGCAGCATCGTTATTTTGACGCTGCGTCGGGCGGATGGAACGCTGCATGTAGCGTTTTTCTGCGCTTGGCGAAGTGTAAAAAAAACGCAACCTGCAGGAATCCATTTGGCGTCCGTTGTTTTTATAATAGACGCCTATGGTGTCGGATTCCGTTAGAATGAGTCATTTGACGGATTCCGTTAACGCATCCGTCTTTACACAACTGCGCATGCCCAGATGTGTAAAGTCAAGGAAAAAACCTATAACGGATTGCGTTATTTTGTACGATCCGTAGCATCTGTTGTGCCACTATATGCAACGCATCCGTTGCATGCGTCACACAATGCAATGCTACGGATCCCGTCCAACGCAAGTGTGAAAGTAGCCTTAGCTGCGACACAAGTTTCTTCCAGTGCTGTGAGTGATGTAGGCTGGCTGAATGGCTTATTTTAATAGCTAAGCCAGACCCATTTTCTATCATGGCAATTAAACTGACATTGGGGCACCTAAGGAAATAAAAGTTTATTTGTAAATTCTTATTTTTTATCTCTATAATACTTTTTAGTAGAAACACAGCTAAGCACATTTTTTTAAGTAAACAACCATTTTAATCACTCCTGTTTTGCTTATTAATATAGAAAACACTGTAATATCTGGAAATGTATTTTAATGTGTTTTTTTGTTACCAGTTTAATGAGTTAGATTAATCTTAATCTAATTTGTCCCACGAAATAAAGAGCACCACTAACTAAATAACACTCTGCTTTAACCTTTATATTCTCAGACAATCAATTGTAATTTGGATCTTTTACTTTAATGAACTATACTCACCACT